>NC_060067.1:35547500-36182500 GCF_922984935.1 Meles meles | reverse complement strand
CATCTTCCTCTTAGACTATGCATGCTAAGGGCCTGTCTGTGGGGTGTGCTTCACTTGAACGTGCTTGTTTTTCTGGATGCCTGGGTGGGTGGCTCAGGCAGTTACCCGTCTGCCTTGGGCTCAGGTCATGATCCCCACCGAGGTCCTGGGATCGAGCACCGCATGGGGCTCATTGCTCAGCAGAAAGCCTGCTTCTTCCTCTGCCCCTCCCCCTGCTTGTTCTCTCTCTCTCTGTGTCTGTGACAAATCAATGATAAATTCTTGAACGTGCATGTCTTTCACAGCCCAAGGTGGTGGCTTCCTCCCCACAGTTCAGCGACCCTCACCTGTACGTGTGGAACGTGACAGGCAACAGACTGTTGCGCCGAGTGGAAGGGGTGAGGCTGAAAACACGGCCAGCTCAATGCACAGACTTCGTCAGCATCAAAAGACAGCTGGAGATGCTGGCGAGAATGAAAGTCACTCACTACAGGTTCGCTCTGGACTGGCCCTCCATCCTTCCCACGGGCAACCTGTCCGTGGTTAACCGACAAGCCCTGAGGTACTACAGGTGTGTGGTCAGCGAGGGGCTGAAGCTCCACATCTCCCCCATGGTCACCCTGTACTACCCGACGCACGCGCACCTGGGCCTCCCCACGCCCCTACTGCGCAGCGGGGGGTGGCTGAACCCGGCCACCGCCCAGGCCTTCCGGGACTACGCCGGGCTGTGCTTCCAGGAGCTGGGGGACCTGGTGAAGCTCTGGATTACCATCAACGAGCCCAACCGGCTGAGCGACGTGTACAGCCACACCGGTAACGACACCTACCGGGCGGCGCACCACCTGCTGATCGCCCACGCCCTGGTGTGGCGCCTCTACGACGGGCGCTACCGGCCGGCGCAGCGCGGGGCCGTGTCGCTGTCCCTGCACTCGGACTGGGCCGAGCCCGCCAACCCCTACGCCCGCTCGCACTGGCAGGCGGCCGAGCGCTTCCTCCAGTTCGAAATCGCCTGGTTCGCCGAGCCGCTCTTCAAGACCGGCGACTACCCGCGGGCTATGCGGGAGTACATCGCGCTCAAGAACAGGCAGGGGCTCTCGCGCTCCGCCCTGCCGCGGTTCACCGAGGAGGAGCGGCGGCTGGTCAAGGGCGCCGCGGACTTCTACGCGCTCAACCACTTCACCACCCGCTTCGTGATGCACGCGCGCCAGAACGGCAGCCGCTACGACGCGGACAGGGACGTGCAGTTCCTGCAGGACATCACCTGCCTGAGCTCCCCCAGCCGCCTGGCGGTGCTGCCGTGGGGGGAGCGCAAGGTGCTCGGCTGGATCCGCAGGAACTACGGGGACGTGGATGTTTACATCACGGCCAACGGCATCGACGACCGCTCCCTGGACAACGACGAACTGCGCAAGTACTACCTGGAGAAGTACGTCCAGGAGGCTCTGAAAGGTGAGGCGCGGGCCGGCCCCCGCACGCAAGGGCACCGCGGGCTCCGGCGAACAGAGAACGAGGGGAGGAGGCGCGCTAGGGACAGCGCCAGCTCCTGAGGGAAAATTCGGCAAGTTTAGAAAAGTATGAAAACGAAACGCAGAGCACAAAACCAAATCACCTGAAATCTCACTCCCGCAAACAAGCACTGTTGGTATTTTACTGGATTATATAGTCCCAGCAAACTAGACCGTTTTAGTACAAGTGTGAGTTTTGTTTCCAAATAAAATCACACGATGTGTCCCATGTCACTAAAATTGCCTTAATTATTTTTTTTTAAGATTTTATTTATTTGAGAGAGAGAGCGCAAGCATGAGCAGGGGGAGAGGCTGGGGGGGAAAGGGAGAAGCTGACTCTCCGCTGAGCGAGTAGCGGGATGCGGGGCTCCATCCCACGCTGCTGGGATCATGACCTGAGCTGAAGGCAGACCGCTTACCGGCTGAGCCTCCCAGGCGCCCCGTCTTAATATTATTTTTTTTTTAAAGATTTTATTTATTTATTTGACAGAGAGAGAGAGAGACAGATCACAGGTAGGCAGGGAGGCAGACAGAGAGAGGAGGAAGCAGGCTCTCCGAGGAGCAGAGAGCCAGACGTGGGGCTCGATCCCAGGACCCTGGGATCATGACCTGAGCTGAAGGCAGAGGCTTTAACGCACTGAGCCACCCAGGCGCCCCGTCTTAATATTATTTTAATGGTTGCTTAAGATCCCATCATATGGACACATCTTTACGCATTTAAGCATTCCTGTTTGAGGTGGGTTTGTTTTTTGTTTGTTTTAACGAAAAAGCAAGTACCTTTGAATATAAATCTTTTGTCTTCATTTCTGATTATCTAAGGACTGCCCACTATGGAATTATTGGGTCAAATGTTATAAACAGCAGTTTCCATCCTCCTCCCCAAGCAAGTTATATATATTTTTAAGTATTTTATTTATTTTGGCAAGAGAGTGCGGGAGCACGAGGTGGAGGGGTACAGAGTGAGGAGATAACCCGCTGACAGGGAGCCTGACACACAGGACTCGATCCCAGGACCCTGGGATCATGACATGAGTCAAAGGCCGACACTTAACCAACTGACCCACCCAGGCACCTGCAGATTATAATTTTAATACTTTAAAAATTACTCAATTTTATCTATTTTAATGGAAGCAAACTTCAGTGTTTGAGAGTATCTTATATACTCTTCCCAGTACTGGCTAACATTTAAAAAAATTTTCTAAATGTCCATAATAGATTTGTTGAAGCAGCAAAAAGATCCCAGAAATATACTTATTTACTGAGCACCTAATACACACAGAAACTCACCACTGAACAAAGTAAAGACTACTGTCCTCGTGAAGCCTCTATTTTTGTGGGATGAGAGTCAACAGATAAGATAAATAGCATGTCAGAGGCAAAAAGTTCTACGGAGAAAGAACAGCAGGGAAGAGGGTGACTCGGAGTGGGGTGTAGGAATAGTTACAATTCTAAGGCGTGGCTGGGGAAGTCTTCAAAGACCTGGAGGAGCAAGACAGCAAACCTGTGCAGTTATCTGCCAAGTGTTCCAGGTGAGAGAACAGCAAATGCAAAAACCCTAATATGGGAGCATGCCTGGTCTGCGTGAGGTTCAGAAAGAAGGTCAAAGTGGTGGAAGCAGGAGCAATAGAAGAGAGTAATCAGAGGTGAGGTCAAGGAAATAGAAGAGGCAGATCAGACACGGTTTAGTAAGCCATCGGAAGAACTGCGGCTCTTACACTCTGGAATTGGCAGGCTATGGAAGGTTTTAAACAGAAGGGCACATGATCTAACTCATACTTTTTTTTTTTTTAATTTTTTTTTTTTTTTTGTCAGAGAGAGATCACAAGTAGGCAGAAAGGCAGGCAGAGAGAGAGAGGGGGAAGCAGGCTCCCTGCTGAGCAGAGAGCCTGATGTGGGACTCGATCCCAAGACCCCGAGACCCCGAGACCATGACCTGGGCCGAAGGCAGCGGCTTAACCCACTGAGCCACCCAGGCGCCCCCTAACTCATACTTTTAAAGAATCACTCCGGCAGCTCTTTTTGGATACATTGTAAAGGACAAAGAACAGAATCAGGGAGGGCTGGAGTAGTCTAAGAAAGAAATAATGGGGATTGGATTAGGTTATTAAGTGGAGATGGTGAGAAGTGGCTAGATTCTGGATTTATTTTGAAGGTAAAGTCAACAGAATTAGATGGAGGGTGTGAGAGAAGAGTGAAGAATGAATCTGTTTTGATTTGAGCAACTAAAGGGGGAGTGGCCATTTACCGGTTGGAGGAGACTGGTAAATTTTTGGAGTTGTTTGGTTTTGCACAGTTTAAGTTTGAGATGTCTATTAGACATCCAGTTACAGATGTCAAATAGGCTAACGAGTCTCAGATTCAGGTAAGTCTGGGGCTGAGATACGGACTCGGCAGTTAAGAGCAAGAATGGTGGGACTTCTGGGTGGCTCAGTGCGTTGTCTGCCTTCAGCTCAGGTCATGATCCTGGAGTCCTGGGATCAAGTCCTACTTCAGGCTCCTTGCTCTGCTGGGAGCCTGCTTCTTCCCCTGCTTGTGCTCTCTCCATGAATAAAATAAAATCTTAAAAAAAAAAAAAAGTAAGAATGGTATTTGGAAACAATAAGCCTAGCTATCACAAGGGAGCAAGAAGAAAGGCGTGAGCCCTGGAACATTTCAATATTCAGAGGTCCAAGAGATGAGAAAGCACTAAGAGTGACTAGAAGCCATGCTACTAAGATAACTAACGGAGAGCATGCAATTGAGGGGGCTTCTTTTGCTTAAGATTTCAGAAGTTGTACAGCACGTTCATATGGAAATGACCCAACAGTGAGGGGTAATACATAAGAGAAGGGGAGAACAGACGGACATGTCCTTAAGTAAACAAGAAAGAATAAACTTAGTGTACAGGTGAAGTCAGCCTTCTAGGAATATGGACAGGTCATCCATAGTAACAGAAGTATGATAGTAGGTGGACAGATTTGATGGTGCAAAATTGAAGAATTCTCTGAGTACTTCAGTTTTTTTTTTCCCATTTTATTTTTTCAGCGTAACAGTATTCATTCTTTTTGCACAACACCCAGTGCTCCATGCAAAACGTGCCCTCCCCATTACCCACCACCTGTTCCCCCAACCTCCCACCCCTGACCCTTCAAAACCCTCAGGTTGTTTTTCAGAGTCCATAGTCTCTTATGGTTCGCCTCCCCTTCCAAATTTTTTTTTTTTTAATAAACATATAATGTATTTTTATCCCCAGGGGTACAGGTCTGTGAATCGCCAGGTTTACACACTTCACAGCACTCACAATAGCACTTACCCTCTCCAATGTCCATAGCCCCCTCCCCCCTCCCAATCCCACCTCCCCCCAGCAACCCCCAGTTTGTTTTGTGAGATTAAGAGTCATTTATGGTTTGTCTCCCTCCCAATCCCATCTTGTTTCATTTATTCTTCTCCTATCCCCCTACCCCCAGTACTTCAGTTTTTAAGTGAAATAGATAGGAAGGTCATCCCTTCAAAGCAAGGATGACAGTTTAAGGGAGAGGTGTGTATCAGTCAAGTGACTAGGGAAAACCATGTATGGTTATTGGGCAGCACCAAGAGCACATTTGAGGTCTGGAAATCAGGTCAAATAGACAAGATTTTTCTGCTTGTGACCAAATGAACACAATGGCAGTTAAGTCCTTTTACATTCATGGCTCCAGTTCTTCTTAAATTTGCTTTTGTGCCCTGCCCCCACCCCTGGTGTTTTTGTGTTATTTATGAATCAGTTTTACTTTGAATTTTTAAAGCTTAATTACACATATTTTCACCTATTTTTCAATCATAAAAGAATGTCAGAACCCTTTAATGACAATTGCTATTTCGAGTTTAGCTTATTTCAGTGGAAACTAAATTCTAACTCAGATACTTTATAGTTCATTTGTGATTAATGTTCATTTCTGATATTTTTCAGCACACCTAATTGATAAAGTCAAAATTAAAGGCTATTATGCATTCAAACTGACTGAAGAAAAATCTAAACCCAGATTTGGATTCTTCACATCTGATTTCAAAGCTAAATCCTCAGTTCAGCTTTACAACAACCTGATCGGCAACAGTGGCTTCCCTTCTGAGAACATGAGTCCTAGATGCAATCAGACTCAAAGAAACACAGAGTGCATGGTCTGCTTATTTCTTGTGCAAAAGAAACCACTGATATTTTTTGGTTGTTGCTTCTTCTCCACCCTGGTTCTACTTTTATCAATTACCATTTTTCATAAGCGAAAGAGAAGAAAAATTTGGAAAGCAAAGAACTTACAACATATACCATTAAAGTAAGGCCACAGAGAAGTTCTTAGTGAAACTGATCCTATTTCTGTCTGCATGATAGAAAGTCTGAAAATTCACTCCAGTTCCATACACTGGTAACTTATAGAAGAACAATCTGAAATACTAGTGGTAACCAAGGTGATGACAATCAAGGTCTCTGTTGCGTGGTCCAAATGAATTTTCCATTAGGTGTTCACATTCCTGATTTCAGTTTTTGCATCTGAAGATGAAGGCTTTCCCCAGACAGTAAGCTGTGAGGATTATCTCACAGTAAGCAGTGAGGATACACTGCTTCATTAAGTGTAATGAGCTGTTATCCATCATTCTTCTCTAGCTTTCTTCTATAAAAACCAAAAGATACTTATAACAAATTACGTAGAAAAGAGTGTAACTTTTGCTAGACTCCACAGCAGAAATTTACAACTCTTAACAGTTGGATAGTCAGTGATTATTGTCACTTCTAACAAGGTGTTTTTCCCCTTTAGAAAATACATAATAGGCTAAGTAGTGCTCATTCATCATCAGCTCCAGCACAGACTCTTAAGCACATTGATCCTAGTTTTTCTCAATAGAAATAAAAATCATCACTTATAAAACATGGTATTTTGTGAGGTCCCTCCTCGTATCAGATCTGATTTAAAAACACAGAAGTTCCATGACTCATTTCATGGGAAGATCACAGAACTAAGATTAAGGAGAGCTAGACCCAACTGCCTGTGGAGACAGCAGTCACTCAACCTCACAGTAAAGCAAATTCCTCTTTAGACAAAATGACAGCATTCTTCCTCACTTGGATTTTTGTGAGGCAACAAACAAGATCTTACATAGTTAGGAAAGCTAAATATTCTAAAATGATGTAGTTTTTTATTATAAAGCTATCAAAGGATCATATTATTCCAGAACACTTGCGCTCTCCTGGGGAGCTCCACTGTTCTGACACCATGTGAATATAGGGACCTCTCAAAAAAGTATAGAGCGCAGCTCAGTCTGGACCTTGCAACTGTGCCTCTGGATACGATTCAGAATGTTGATGGTCTGAAGGAGTTAAAACTTTTTCCACTGCATCTTTTGAAGCTGGATTAAGTAAATTCTTAAATCTAAATTAGGAGCTTGACTTTCTTGAACTCTTATACTTAACATTCGTTCAGAGTATTTTAAGTTTTAGAGGAAGAAAACCTGAATGTAAACCCATTCATACCCATTCTTTAGGTTAGTCAGCATTTAAATAACCACCCATTTTGCATAATAGCTAATCGCTGTCCACACCCTCTAAGAATTTACTGAGTCAAAGGAAAGTTTTTTTGTTCAAAAAACCTTGGTAGGAAACTATCCTAAATTAAGGCAATTGTGATTGCTTTTCAGGTCTACCTATGTCAGAAGCCAAATTCAGTAGGTAATGGGAGATTCAAACATAATGAATAGAAGGAAGTTGCAAAAATGATGGAAAATCGGTTTTCTTTTTGGCTGGTCAAATTCAAACAGTAATTGTGGTTTCCTATTCTCCTTGCTCCACTGTATCCACTCTCCCAGCTTTGGCGGTTTTTAAGCTTTTTATGCTTTCAAAGTAATTTTTGTTATTTCCTGTTTGAAAACTCACATCATTGGCCCTAAAGCTATTCACAATTACAACTGGTTGTTTTAATGTTAACTATGTGGAAAGACGGTCATTTAAAACACCACCTGGCTGGTTTTTTTTCCTTTGTGTCACATGGATTCACTGATTCCAAAGTTTTAGTGAATATTCTCATAGGAATTATCAGTTGAACAACTTATTGCCAACTTTTAAACTTTTTAATATCCTACATCTTGAAAAAGGGATGCATATTCAGTCATAGGAATAACAAAGATTTAGAATTAAGGTTTTGCTTTTCTGGTGTCTCAATACTTTGTGCTCTGATTTAAAAGTATCTTATATTCAGTTTGCCATTAACCTTCAATACTTTGTCTTGACATTTAGAGCTGAAGTTAAAAAACTTGTGTGCTTTTTCAAATGTTACCTTGCCATAAACTCCCCCAGTCAAGTCGCAAACCAATGCTTACAGTTGTTAGCACCTGGGAACTCATCATGTAAGAATCCTTAGGTAAATATTTAATCTAAATTTTAATCTGTTAATCTAAATAAGTCATGATTGATTATACTTAATATTCAGGTTTATCCCAAACTCATTTAAAAATTGTCATTTTAAACTGATAAGCTTTTGACAGGATATTTTCAGAATTTAGAACTGGGACTTGCTGGGGGGGTGGGGAGTCCTCTTAAAATCTAATTAACGTGTGTTCTATTTTGTTTGTGGTATTAGTTTGTATATTCAATGTAATAACCCTGTCTTTCACAAACACGTCTGGTACATATGGAAAATATTACAATATAGCCATGGTGTTTAAAGATCCTCTGTAAAATGAGGTGGTCAGTACATTTTGACTAATTATTTAATTCTCAATGTAACTTATTCCAAATAAACTGGTTTATGCTTATCATTTATATTCACTAACAATCTGGTCAATTTTAAGAACCATAAAATGTGAATGGGTCTGATGTATAACTGATTCTGCCCCAATACTGCCTCTGTCCATCTTCCCAAACTGTGTGCATCCTGGATAGCTTTCTTTGGAGTATGTTTTCTCATTATAAAATATGGGTATCTAAACCTCAGAGTTGGGAAAATAACACACAAGTCCTTGTTATCCATTGTAGACACAGAAGACAAGGAATTCTTCCCAGGGGAAACTAGAAACTAGATTTTTCCTACCACATCCAATTTAAGTGAAAAGCATCCCAGCTACAACCAGCTTCCAATAGTTACCCCATGAAGTCTTAGCCATCACGTCAATCCACTTTGCTGTGAGAAATTACACTTACTCCCACAGCTGCTACCACGGCCCACACACTGACATTCTCAATTTTAACATCCCCTGTAATATTAACATTTGGAAACTTCTTCAACCCTCAAAATCAGTTTTGAAATCCTCAATGCCTTCCAAAACACTTCTTTCCAGCCCCACTGGTCTTAAAGTTTTTATACTTTAATTTCCCTGGCAATCTAGGTACCATTCACTCAGCAAATAGCTATATACTAGACCATTACTGTTCCAGGTATTTGGAATATCCTGAGAAAAGATCCATCCTCACAGTTTACATTCTAACAAGAAAAAAAGCATACAATCAATACACAACAAAGTGAAGGATATTACATTCTATATGCTATGGACAAAAACAAGTGAAGCAGAGGTAAAGGTGTATGTGGTAGGACAGCAGTGAGGGGTGAACACAATCGATAGGCAGATCAAGGCAGGCTTCACTGAAAAATGTTTGACAACAGACCTGAAGGTTAAATTGCTACTCCAGAGGGAAAGAACTTGTAAAGGTTTTAAGGCAGTGGTACTGAGAAAAGCAAGGTCAGCTCAGCCAGTCTATCAGAAAGGTTAAGAGGGAGTGGAGTTTGAGAAAAGCACTCTGGTTACTGCTAAAAAGATGACAAGAACAAAGCTGACCAGTTAAAGAACTATTATACTAATCCAAGCCAAAACGTAGTTTTGTTACGAAAAATTTCAAAATTTATAGACAATGAATCCCCCGTTTCAACAAGTATCAATTTATAGGTAATCAACAGCACTTAGAACCCCATCAGTGCCTTCCTAACCCCACTTTAAATATTTCAAAGCAAACTATAGTTGATTTTTTCACTTCTATTTCTTAAAAACGTACCAAAGATTAACTCCTTAAAATATCTAGTTGGCTCATTTAAAATCAAGATCTCAGTAAGATCCATACATTCCCAATGGTTGCTCCTTTTTATTTTTCTTGAAGATCAATAAAGCGAGAGGGCACAAGTAAGGAGCAGGCAGAGAGAAGCTCCCCGCTGAGCAGGGAGTCCAACACGGGGCTCCATCCCGGACCCTGAGATTATCACTTGAGCTCTAAGGCAGATGCCTAATTGACTAAGCCACCCACTTACCCCCCCCCTTCTTCTTAATATAAATCCTTAAAACATACCTTACATTGAAGGCAAGGCCTACACTTCTCCAATGGATTTCATGTACAGTGTTTTAAGAGAAATCAAAGTTGAGTGTTTTGCCTGAGAAATCAGAAGGCTGGAGTTTCCATCAAATGAAATGGGAGAACTGGAGAGGCTGAGGACCTCAGTGTGGTAACACAGTATGGTAACACATTTCAAGTGTGACACACAGAATTAAGATTCTCAAAGTGTTATGTTTCTAAAAATATCAAGGACTAGCATGTAGGAATAATGGTTGAGGTAGGGTAGAGTGTGAAGACTGAGAACATCTTAGACACGTTTATCACACACAAATTAACCCTATCACTTTGTTCCGCCCCTCCACTTTTCCCACAAGTTAAGGGTACATGGGCAAGTGGCTCAAGCACACTTACCTCACAAATATTCAAATTTATGCCTCTGCAAAATTAGATACCTTCAGAAGCTCCCCCAAAAGTTCTACATCCAATGATGAAGTCACACGGTGTTGCCGGTCACTGGTACTTCATTCCTCGTGCCTGAAATGCCCTTGATATTTCTTCAAAAAACTAAATTAAAGCCAATTCTCCCACAAAGTTTTACTAGAAAAAACTATTTTATTCCTTGTTACTATTCTTAGCACACTACAATTTACTTCTGAATGATTTACCTGCCAAATGTTGGGAAGGCTTATTGGTTTAAGAAAAAGCCCCAGAGACGCCTAGGTGGCCCAGCCTACTACTCCCTCTCCTGTCCCTCCCCCATCCACTCACACTCTCTTGCTGTGTCCCTCAAATAACTAAAATCTTAAAAAAACAAAAAAAAGGAAAAGAAAAAGCCACAAATCAGTATAGCTTTTATTGCATCTTTAAAATATCACAAATAAGTCTGAAAAATCATCCGGCTTCTCGCTGTTTCTGCAGACGGACAACTGTAAGAAGGAATAAAAAGATCTATCAATATCCATCAATACCCTCCAAAACAAGTTCTACTCTCATTAACCTAAAATGTTTAGATTCCTAGTTTATAGTAAAAATGCATGTCACTTTTCTTATTCTGTCATCTACTATATTCCAGAATGTAACTCACTTTCTGCCATTACAATTCGTTTCAGACTCTTAGTAAATTAAGACCTCAAAAAATCAGTAAGGAAACTTACAGACACTGCAAGAACCTACCTCAGATCTTATTCATCAGCCTGCTGAACTGTTCCTTTTTCAGAAACATAGATACCATCCAAAAATTTTCTGATATCCTTGTTTTTAACAGTTGTGGCTTGCTGAATCAAAGCAGCTATTAACAGTAAAAAAGATAAGGAAATTACATTACCAGCCAAATTCATCTTAAAATAAAAGGATTTTATTATATGCCATACTTAAAACCTATTATCTTTGGGGTACTTTTTACTTAATTTCACAAATGAAAAAGCTCACCCAATGAGCAGAATACCATGTATTCAACTACAAGACTTAAAAATTCTGTAGACATAATTGGGCATAGTAAACAAACCTGAGTTCGATACAAGTTCAATGTCATTTCCTTCAAGAATTAATTCATCTTTTTGGGCTTGAGATACAGAACAAGCAACACCTAAAAAGGGAAGAAAGCATTCACATAGGGTAAACATAAAATCAAATCTGCACAACACTTAATTTAAAAACATTTAGGGGCGCCTGGGTGGCTCAGTGGGTTAAGCCACTGCCTTCGGCTCAGGTCATGATCTCAGGGTCCTGGGATCGAGTCCCGCATCGGGCTCTCTGCTCAGCGGAGAGCCTGCTTCCCTTCCTCTCTCTCTGCCTGCCTCTCTTGTGATTTCTCTCTGTCAAATAAATAAATAAAATCTAAAAACAAAAACAAAAACAAAAAAAAACCACACATTTAAAGTAGCAACTTATTCCATTTATAATTCTACACAACAAATGACACTTGTTGAGATTCTGATTTTATAGGACCTGACTTTAATCTGGGCAAAATCTTGTTTGTGTTCCTGCTTGAATGAATCTTTTCCAGAGTAGTTAGACTTTCAGGGATTCAGTCAAGGACTATGACAGTATTCAATTCAACTGTCCACAGCTTTGTTATCAAGTCTTATTTCTACTGTATAGATTTGGTACCTCTCAAGTTTTTTTTTTATATAAGGGTTCCCATTAAATGTTTTGACCATAGCTAATACCACACAGTATTTCTGTAAACTCATTAAATGGTACTAAGAATTCCTTCCTCCTACCCCAATGGAATCAAGAAGCATCAAGAGATGGGGCGCCTGGGTGGCTCAGTGGGTTAAAGCCTCTGCCTTCGGCTCAGGTCATGATCCCAGGGTCCTGGGATCGAGCCCCGCATTGGGCTCTCTGCTCAGCAGGGAGCCTGCTTCCCTTCCTCTCTCTGCCTGCCTCTCTGCCTACTTGTGATCTCTTGTCTGTCAAATAAATAAATAAAATCTTTAAAAAAAAATTTTTTTTAAATAATTTTTTTAAAAATACGCACATACAATTTTCTAATGTCTAAATTTAAAATATTTTTAATGTTTCTGTGTTTACTATGTATCAAGCTAGAAATGTTCCAAGTATTTAATTTTAATTCATCCAGACATGAGATGTTCCCAAATTTTGGATGAGTAAAATGAGCGAAAAGTAGATGATATGCCCAAAGCTGATAGAACTGAGATTTGAACCTAGGCAGTCTATGCTATTAACCACTATTCAAATTTTTTTTAGAATTTCAGTTTGCAAAGAGAATTAAACATAGCTAACACCCCCTGAAACTAACATACAAGCCTTTAAGAATCACAATCAGTATGAATACAATACAAAACCTTAACACCAAGAGTTACTACATGCATAATCAAAATAGGCAATTCTGAAATAAATATGGATTTATAGTCAGCCCCAAACAGCAGTCTTCACAGGTAAACATTTCAGAACCGTATCTGAAGGTATGCACATACCTGGCCTCATCCGAACCCTGCGGATATACTTTTCACCCAAGAAATTTCGGATTTCAACAAGAGAACCATTCTCCTGAATAACAACGTTGATGGGGAAGTGAGCATACACAGACCTCATCTTGTATCGGAAGCCCTATTAAGAAAACAAACTATTAGCAAAGCTGACAATTTGAAAGACAAATCCAGTTTTTAAAATTTTGTAGGGTGCTTACATTATTTGTAATTTTAAAATGAAAACAGTCCTCACATAGCACTCATTGTCAGGATTTTTTAACAGTGGTCACTAGTACCAAATCTTCCAAATTGTATACATGCTTCTGACTTTCTTCAATAGACTCTAAAGTTCTTTAAGAAGGCATTTATTTTACTACCTCCTAGGACCACAGTAAACAAAGTCAGCTTTTAAAAATGAGAACCCCAGGGGTGCCTGGGTGGCTCAGTGGGTTAAAGCCTCTGCCTTTGGCTCAGGTCATGCTCTCGGGGTCCTGAGATCAAGCCCTGCATCGGGCTCTCTGCTCAGCGGGGAGCCGGCTTCCTCCTCTCTCTCTCTGCCTGCCTCTCTGCCTACTTGTGATCGCTGTCAAATAGATAAATAAAATCTTAAAAAAAAAAAAAAAAAAAGAGAATCACAAAGCCCTTCATCTGGGCACTACTAACATTTACTGAGTTACTAAGGTATACCAGTATACCAGATGACAACTCAGACAGGCCCTGCCCTCAAGGAACTTAGCCTGGTAGCAAGAGTAAATAGGGGAAACATGAACCAGCTGGCTTATAATGGAGCTGAAGGGTGCCATTATGAGGCACATTCTGAAAGGACCGAGTTTTAATGTGAAGAAAAGCATTTCAGCAAAGACAGCAAAATGAACTTTATCTTAAAGGCTGGGGGTAGAGGGAGTTGTAAAGAGAATAGTGACAACAAATACACTTTTAGGAAAGTAGACAGGGAATGCCGAAAGGAGATCCAGGTTCTTCAGTCCCTTCAAGAGGTGCCTATGGAGGGTGGCATGCCAACAAGAAATCAAAGCCTATCCTACTATGTGCTACGTTTCCATATAAAAACAAAAACAAAAACACCACCACACATCCTGCAAAAAAAATGCCATTAGCCTACTATTAAGACCATCTGGTCTTTAGTCACATTTATCACTTAATCCTAAAGACCCACAGATGCCGATTATAAACTGCCAAGATCGCCTTTCCCCCAAAACCTCCATTAACTACAGGCATAGTCTATATTCCGCAGTAGACACTCATGTTGCATGCATGCATGACAGCTGAGAAACGTCCCCTCCCAAAAGGAGGCAGTCTGACCCTCTGCTTACCAGTGTAACGCCCTTGATCATGTTCTGTACGTGACTACAGATGGTGCGAACCGTAGCCAGTTCTTTTCTATTCCCCCACCATTTGTCAACTCGGAGCTGTAACAGAACAAAAACTTCGTATCATTCCTTCCGGTAATACAGATGCTTGACAGAAAAATCCACTTTACTCGGGGAATTACTCTGGATTCGAGCATTAGCCCTAATTAAAGCAATCACATCTGAAGCCCTCCATTACTATCTTTTTTGCTACTAGACGTCAGGAAACACATTTCACAAGGGAATGCCAAACCAGAAATACTCATTTTTCAAGTTGCATCCTACTTCACTCCTAGAAAACTAAAATACCAGGCTTCCAAGACCTGCCTGGTCCCTAAGATTCCGACGGAACCACCACGAGGACACCACTGGTGACAGTATTAAGACCACGATGCTAACGACGACTACGGTACTAACACTGAGCTTTATAATCAGAATTCGCTCTCCCGACCTCACTAAAGCAGCCCCGCCAACACTAGCTACACCTTCCCACACCCGATTTCAAGCTAAAACAACGAACCTCGATTCTGTAATTCCTACAGCCACCAAATTCGGTGTTACTACATCACTCCCTTCCACACCAGCCATGGATGGGTCGGAAGAGGAAACACAACACGACACGAGCCGCATCTCACCCTCTTCTTCTTCTTCCCAAGAAGACTGAGCTCTACGTTGATGTGATTGAAGTCTCTTCGCAGAGTTCCTCTGGGGCCCTTCACTATCACTGTGCGTCCCTTCAGGGTGATGTCGACTGAAAGAGAGCATCTGTGAGGCCTCGGAACCAGGTACAAAGCAGGCAGCAAAGACCAAGAGGGGCACAAACATCAGGTCTCATACCATTTTCCGGAATGTCGACCGTCTGATTGCTGAGAATGGTCTTCATCCTGAAACACAAACCCCTGGGGTTACGAGACCGGCGCGGGGTCTGTCTGCGGCCACACCACCCCGCACGGAGCTCCGCTCCCCCCGGAGACCGGCAAGCAGAACCCCCGGGGCGGACACAGGACGACCCACCCGGAGAACGGCCCCCGCTGAGTCCTGGCCAGGAAAGGGAGGCTGCTGGGCAGGGACTATGAGCTCAGCGGGCGAACTCCCACTCGGCGCACCCCTAGCAGTCTTATTACGGCGGCGCCAGCCCGGCAAGGCTGAGGGGTGGGGGTAGGCCCACAAGCCCAATACAGTTCTCGAATCCCAAGGCCGCCAGATCCATATGGCGCTCATCGCGCCGGGAAACGACCAACACAGAGGATCCGAGAGTCAGACCCGCGTCCCGGGCTTTCCCCGAGCCGATGGCTTCAGATTCCCAAAACTCACAAAGTTCCGAAACAACCTCACCTCGCAGTAGATGCGGCAAAGAGAGAGCGTCTTTCGTCATCACGTTCTTGTAACCCGTATGGGCCCTGCGTATGACGTCATGAGCACGCGACCCTACCAGGCTAAAGCAGCCAATCGCGGAGCAGCTCAAGTCCCGCTGGGTCTGCGGTGGCTCAGGTGCCTTGTCATAAACCGAGCGACGGTGTGTTGATCAGTCTTTCCTTGAAATTAGTGATCCTTCGACCCTCCTAGGAAAAAAAAGAGAGGCATGTCTCTACGCTGCGGGGGCGCAGCCTGCACCGTGGGGCCCCGGGTGAGCGGCGGGGCGAGCAGGGTGCGGGCCCGGGGTGGAGGGGCTCTCATGTCTTTAGAGCGCCCAATAATCAGTCCAGCACTTACTAGCGTTTACTTGACCTAGACGCTGTTCTAAAAATTTTCATGTAGTATCTCATTTAATTCTCCCGACACACGATCGTGTAGAGTCTCTGGTATTGGTTTGTAGGTCTCTCTGGCAGGCGATGAGGGCTCCCCCCCCGCACCCACCCCGCGTATCAGAGTGATCTGAACCCTGTGTTATTAGAGCATTATAGGAGCACGGCGTTGAGCACGCCAAATTCCTACTTTGTGTTCGGGTCTGTCTTTGTACTAGACACCGGTATGGGCAGTGAGAACAAAAGCCTGTGTTCTGCCTTTAGAGGCAGAGTGATCCAGTGCAGTAGCAATACCGCAGGACCCCAACAGGCATTCTTCTTTAATTGTTGAAGGTTCTCTTGCGTTGCACGTACTGACTCGTGAATTTAGTGTTTTGGCTATCTTGTACACGTTCGTGTTCAGATGTAGAAGCCAGTGTTTTCTTATGGTTAGCAAATGGAAATTGAGTGACTACCGTGTTCAAACGTAGAATGTAATCTAGAAAATTAAAAACATTAGGTTTGGTTTCCCTCCTTTCAGTTCTCTGAAACCAACTGAGCGATACCTCTGCATTTTAACACTATGCCTATCCAAAGCCCAGATAGGAGAGACTTAATGCAGATTTCCTTTTATATGTCTTTGACTCGACTCAAAAGTGGAAAATTCAGAGCTGTGGCATCTCCAGTCATTGCAGTTTAAATTTTATGAAAGACAGACTTTTAGTAGTTAAGTGGGTTACATGAAAGTGTGACATGTTAGCCAGGTCCAAAGGTTTCCAAATCTTTTGTATCTCTAGCAGTAAACTGGTAGCTCCCATTCTCTTTTAGGTTTCCTTTGTTCTTGAGACTTTAATCCTAGATTCTGAACTCCTACACAAAGCTTTTAAATTGTTTGACATAATTTCTATATCATTTCTCTGGTTTTACCCTCTCTTTTAGGTTTTACCCTCTCTTTTTACCCTCTCTATTAAAGTAGGTTCAAACTAAGTTACTTCAAATCTCACTAAAAACATGTCCTAATGAACTCTCTTTAGATATTTGGAAGATACTTATGCAGTCCAGTCAGAGCAGTAAGTTCCTTGCCGGATAAAAAAAAGGAATTCTTACAAAATGGACCAGACCTTCAAGATTTTTTATCTGGTGATCTGGTGGACAAGAGCAAGTGGGATGAGTATAAAGGAAACTTAAAACGCCAGAAGGGAGAAAGGTAATTGAAATTTTGAGATAAATTCCTTCATTGTGCATTATTTTCACATATAACCAAGCCCTAGATTATAATTTAAATCAGACTTGGCAAATTTAGCTAAAAATCATTAGAAGTGATACAGGCATAGAACAGGTAAATAGCTGAAATTGTTGGAATCCTCTTCTCTGTGCCTTTTGGTAGTTGTTCTTCAATCTTCCTAGGACTTAGCCATCCCATTGTGCATTCGGCATAAAATTTCTGCATAGAGCAAACATTATCACCTTGCTACTAGTCGATTTGATCTTGATGAAATTTTCATTGTTACTGCGTATTGATGATCTAACTTGTTGCTTCTATGTACATATGTTCTATGGATACCTTGCCTTAATTCTGGTGAGGAAATTTCACACAGAGGGCAGATTGCTTTGGGAGTGACCTTACCCAACAACTTCTGCTCCACAAGTGGATATAAGTCAAGGGGAACCTGAGGAAACATATTCTTCTCTCCATATTTTAGATTTTTTTCAGTAATAACCATCATAAATCTGGAATGCAGAGCAGAAAGTACACTTGGGGGATCTCTCCTTTCTCTGAACAAATATAGAACTTTTTGTCAGTATTATTCACTGGGGAATGAGATGTTCAGAAACTTCCTCATTCTTTCATTAGGATGGCGTTAAAGTCACAGTTACTCTGTGACTTTGCAAAAGGTAGACGTGAACATATTGCTCTGTTAGACACAATTATGAGTGTGTTCTGAAGTGGTTTGAACGAGTCTAAATGTGATTCTCTGTTTTTACTCTTCTGGCAGAAATTATAAGAGTTAGCCCAGGATTATGGGGCAAAAAAAACTCAACTCTGAAGTAAGAATTGTTATAGAGCAAAGCTGCATGATTATTTGGGAACATATTTGTTAATGGATAGTTATGTTTGGCTTTCCTCAGGTTAAGACTACCTCCGTGGCTAAAGACAGAGATTCCCATGGGGAAAAATTACAATAAACTGAAAAATACGTTGCGGAATTTGAATCTCCATACAGTAAGTTTCAGAGTGTTAAATGTCCCTCTTAACTAAAAGTCATAGTGTTTCTGCATGTGTGTAACTTAAACTTTAATAAAGCACGTATCAAAAACAGCAAGGAAAGTGAATAAAGATATTTAGGGATGCATTATTATCAGGAATGGAAATATATTTAAAAATGATTTTCCCCCAGGGCACCTGGCTGTCTCAGTCAGTAGAGCATGCAACTCTTGATCTTGAGGTTGTGAGTTCAAACCCATGTTGGGTGTAGAGATTACTTAAAAATAAAATTAAAAAAAAAATTTTAAGGACGCCTGGGTGGCTCAGTTGGTTAAGTGTCTGCCTTCAGCCCACATCATGCTTCCAGGGCCCTGGGATGGAGTCCAGCATTGGCATCAGGCTCCTTGCTCAGTAGGGAGCCTGCTTATCCCTCTGCCTGCTGCTCCCCCTGCTTCTGCGCATCCTCTCTCTCTGTCCCTCTCTTTGACAAATAAATAAAATCTTTAAAAAAATGTTTTTTAAAAATCAATTTCCTTGCAAAAGAAATAAAAGTTAATTGTATTTCGGGGCGCCTGGGTGGCTCAGTGGTTTAAGCCTCTGCCTTCGGCTCAGGTCATGATCTCAGGGTCCTGGGATCGAGCCCTGCATCGGGCTCTCTGCTTGGTGGGGAGCCTGTTTCTCCCTCTCTCTCTGCCTGCCTCTCTGCCTACTTGTGACCTCTCTCTCTGTCAAATAAATGAATAAAATATAAAAAAAAAAAAAAAAAAGTTAATTGTATTTCTTAATTTCAGATTTAATAATACAAAAAAGATCTTCTCCCCTGCAATTTAGGAAATGAGGGGTTTTGTGTATATTTTATATTACAAATTAAATACACACTTATTGAAAAGAATATAATGTTAAATGTGAAGCATCATGTATGCCGTCCCAAATGGTAACTACACCACTTGCATTTTTTAGCATATTTCCATCCAGATCTTCTTTGCACATGTAAAATATATAAATTCATGTTGTTTCTGATTTAAAAATGGGATCCTAATATATATACAGTTTGGCAGTTTATTAACATTTTTGAATAGTGAATTTCTTCATAAATACATTGTAAAGAATGGACAGTTTAAAATGCCTGATCACTAATTTGCTTAGTTGGTTCATATTTCCAACTTGATTGTATTCCATTACTTATTATTCCCAGGTGTGTGAGGAAGCTCGCTGTCCCAACATTGGAGAGTGCTGGGGAGGTGGCGAATATGCCACCGCCACAGCCACAATCATGGTAAGAACGACCTCAGACTCGAAAGTTTTAGTCTAGAAATCGAAATGAATATTTTGTGTCTTTCTCCTCAAAATGTGCGTTCTGAGTTTGTGACCAGATTTTTTGTTACTTACGAATTTGTGAGAAATATGAAGGAAAAAAATCTGATGAATAATCTAGGCTGATGTGCTCTCATCCTTCTCTGAATAGATCTGTTCTTGATTTTTCCATATTTCTGACAGTTAATCACATGCTGCCTTGAGATATCTCCTCTATTAATTTTTGGAAATGTTATTCATGATTGCTTAACTTTTTCCCCCCTAAACAATAATAAGCATTTATTTTTCTCTGTCATGACCCTTTAGTTGCCTGGGGTACAGCTGATCTCGACTGGGCTAAAACTGGACTGCAGGAAGTAGGTTGAGGTCTCAGGGGTCAGGTCTGCTCCACAGAGCTTTATGGAAAATAAATAAATTAGATCAGCAGGTCTCTACGCCACATTCTTCATCATGAAGAATGGAAAGAGCAGGGCGCCTGAGTGGCTCAGTGGATTAAGCCTCTGCCTTCGGCTCAGGTCATGATCTCAGGGTCCTGGGATCGAGTCCCGCATCTGGCTCTCTGCTCGGCAGGGAGCCTGCTTCCTCCTCTCTCTCTCTCTGCCTGCCTCTCTGCCTACTTGTGATCTCTCTCTCTCAAATAAATAAATAAAATCTTTAAAAAAAAAAAAAAAAAAAGAATGGAAAGAGCAGCAGAGGGCAAGCCAACCATCCAGGCACATTTGAGGCATCTGCTTAGCCATGGCTGCTGCCTTTCTGTTGGCCAAAGCAAATCACATGGCCAACCTGAACAGCAGGGAAGGTAGAGACATAAGTTCCTCCCCCAAGAGGCGGGCCCTGAGAGTTAAATGACAAAGAGTGAGATATATAATCTTAATATGGTGGAGTCAGAATTGGTACTAACTGTGCACTCTATCATATTTATCCAGAGGGGTTTGGAGATTGAGATACTGGGGTTAAATCTAAATTGGGTGCAGCTGAAAGTTCAAACTTGTATGGGCAAGTCTGAGTCACACGGGAAGAGCAGGAGGCTATCCACCTGGGGAACCAAGGATTCCTATGAAACAGAGCTGACTGTGGAGCTTATCCAAGTTATGAAACCCAAGTTCTTGAAGGAAGGAGTGATTTTGAACACTCCATGATGGAAACCTCTGGTTTCATCCCTTGCCTGGCCCTTCCCCACTGACTCATGACTGGTTTTTAGGAAGAGTTCATTGTTTTGATAAATCCCTATGGGAGAGTGGAACCTTAGCTATGAGTCCCACCCCCCCACCCACTCCCCAAGGGGAGGGGTTAAACATAAAGAGGAGCTTTCAAATCTCAGTCCATAATTCTCAGCTTTGAAACTCCAGTGGCCCCAGAAGATCTGCAATGGCTGTGCTTAGCCGTTACTAGTTCTTAGTTACTACCAGAACATGGTAGTAACCTGTAGCAGCAGAAGCAGCATCCTGAAGAATAACCCAGAGGAAGCAGATTGTATGTATTTAACAAGAAGGAGCTGTGCCTTCTGTTTAACTCTCATGGAGACCTACATGTTGATGTGTTAATTGAGTATTTCCTTTAAAATCATTTTTATTAATATTAAATAGGTACAAAAGAATCTTTATACACTATATGAGGTTTTATTACTTTTTTTTTTAAGATTATTTATTTATTTATTTGACAAAGAGAGAGAAGGGGAAGCAGGCTCCCTGCCGAGCAGAGAGCCCAATGCAGGGCTCAGTCCCAGAACCCTGAGATCATGACCTGAGCCCAAGGCAGAGGCTTAACCCACTAAAGCACCCAGGCACCCCACTATATGAGGTTTTAAAGAGTAACAGTGTAATAGACAGTCTGATACCTCCAGTTTGAGGGTGGGACATTAACATTATCTTTGAAGCCCCCTGTACAACCTGTACAACATTTCCTGATCCCATCACCTTTTTTTCCCCTTTAACAGTTGTTTTTTCAGGAGACTCCACACCCAGCTTGGAGCTCATCATGGGACTTGAACTCTTGACCCTGAGATCTATACCTGAGCTGAGATGCTTAACCAGCTGAGCCATCCAGGCGCCCCTCCTTTTAACAGTTTTTAATTCTGAACTTCTCATTTCCTTTGCTTTCCAGTTTTGTTATATACATTTGTATTCCTCAACAAATTCCTTAATTTGAATGTTTCAAATTCCTATAAGCGAAATCAAACTATATGCATTTTTTTGTAGCTCGCTTTATTCTCTCAGCATATGCTCTTTTGGGTCATCCGTCTGTGTGTTTTAAATTATAACATCTCTGTTCTAGCTGATGGGTGACACATGTACAAGAGGTTGCAGATTTTGTTCTGTTAAAACTGCAAGAAATCCCCCTCCGCTGGATGCCAGGGAGCCCTACAACACTGCAAAGGCAATTGCAGAGTGGGGTCTGGATTATGTTGTCTTGACGTCTGTGGATCGAGATGGTTAGTGGGTCATCATTGCCTCTTCCAGAAATTGGCCCTTAATAACTTGGGACATCATCTTGAGCTGTGAACTCTTTTGTTTCTAGATTTGCCTGACGGAGGAGCTGAGCATTTTGCGAAGACTGTAGCATACTTAAAGGAAAGGTACTTGTTTTTTTTTGCATTTGCTTGTGTAATTGGAGGACTTTTCTTTAGCCCATCTGAATTCAGTTTCTTTAAGGTGTTTACCTTAAAGTGGAGGTCATTAACCTTTTAGGGGATTATAAACCCTTCTGATCACCTCCGGGAGACATATGGTCTTTTCTCCAGGAAAAGTCTGTCCAAACATACAAATACATATTTGCATAAAATTTTAGGGATTCAGCAGCACAGACTTATGGACCTTTAGGCCATAAGAACCTGTCCATCATATTTGAGTGGCAGTTTTAACTTGGAGTAATTTTTAAAAGATGTATAAATCTGCAGACTTCCCAGCACTAATAGTGAATAAATCATCATCTAGAAGTATATAGAATGAGATAAGCTCCCACATTGGTAAAGTATGCAGTACTTGATAAAGATTTTATCCATATTCATATGCCCTGGGAAATTTACCCATGATCCACATTTTATTAATATTTAATCCCATCTATTTAAAAAGCACTAAAGAAGGAGTTATGCTTGCTTCCTACAGCATAGTGCTAGTTGAGCACCTGGCACTTAATAAATGTTTTTTAATGATTCCCCAGTGTTTTCTGTTTTTTTAATAGTTTACTTTAAAAAGTTCTGCTTACAACCGACTAAACTGATACACAAACTACTGATGAGTCTCAGCTTTACAAGTAAAAAAGCAGTGAGTTATAAGCTGTGTTCTTTCAACATCTCTTATCTATGAAAGGGTGTGTATGTGGTCCTTTCTACATCTCTTCTCACAGGAAATAGCCCCAGAAACTTTGCCATTGGGTTTGTGAAAAAATTTATCAGCTGTCCTAGTCATTTCTACTGCTGTCAAAGGGAACAGCACTATGACCTAGTTCACATTTTAATGCTTGAATGCATAGATATAGCCAGAATATAAATAAGAAGATTAATGTTTAACTTGTATTTCATTTAAGCAAACTCATGACTCAGCAGCTCAGAAAATCGTTTTTAAAACCCACAGCACTTGGGAAATATTTGCCTGAGGAAAAGAGGATGACACTATATGATGAATTTTTAAAGAAACCAGAATTAAAGCAATCAAGTACTATTTGCATTCACATAAGAAATGTCCCAATTTACTTTCCAAAGAATAAAAAGATATTTTATATTTCATGTTTTAATGTTTACATTTTAATTGTTTTGAGCAACATTATTATCTTAATACCTGCTTAATAAAGTATAAGTCTATTAATCTCAAAATTTATTCTGATCACTGTTTACAAGCAGATCCGTTTTAACTGCTGTGTACATAATATTTGATGTTCAGGATTTTTTTTTTCACATAGTGGTTTATATATGAATGTTTGGATGTTCATGCTTTCCTTGACAGGATTCTAAAGATTATTGTGTTGAAACTGATACCAAATGATTACTGGTAATTTCTGTTTTGATTAATAGCCGTGTCAATTCTTTGCCTCAGTTTGATGCTTTTATTTTTTTTCCCCCATAGGAATCCAAAAATTCTTGTGGAATGTCTCACCCCTGATTTCCGAGGAGATCTAAAAGCAATAGAAAAAGTTGTTCTGTCAGGATTGGATGTGTATGCACATAATATAGAAACAGTTCCAGAATTACAGAGGTGATTTCATGTACAGAGCAACAGTGGCAAGTTTGGAGGGCCAGAATCTGCTCTATTTTCTCCCTTTTTTCAGGGGAGGATTTTCTATTTGACTTTTACAAAATGACTCTCTTTTTTTTTTCTTAACAAAAGCAATATATATGTATTATAGGAAAATCAGAAAAATAGCCAACAAAAAGAGCATAAGCATCAAGTGTAATATTTCCACCCAGTAATATCAATTACTGTAACCTAAGGGTGTGTATTTATACACACGTGTGTATGCTGTGGTGCAGACACACATCATGAGCGTCTTTTCCTTTTTTAAATCATATCATATTGCAAGTGCCAATGAGTTCTTTTTTGCAAAGAATAGTTTTCAAAAGTAAGAAAAAAATAATACAAGAGCAACTACTCTGACTGTAATTCTAAAAAGAAAAGACTGGAAAAGCACATTTGGCACTAAAATACGCAATAAGTGATACAAAAGGAACACTTATCATTCAGATGTATTTTCAATCTCCTTAAAAGCAGGTACTGTTCTTTCTAATAATGTTAATAATTAGGAAAATTTACAGATTGTTATGCCACATTAGTGACCATATTCATATTTCAAAAAGAAAATTAACCTTCAGGCAAAATTAATGTTTATTTAATTTTAGTAAAGTATATTTGGCAGTGAGTTTAGTAGTTGCTACACATTATCTGTATTATAGAACTTGAAAAAGTATGGTAAACAATAATCAACATTTCCACTAAATCATAAACATTGGGCAACATGACAAAGTCAATGGAGAAATACTTTCTAGAGTAATTGTGTTCGGTGGTGTCGGTTTTGTGGTTATTTTTAAATTCACAAATTGGTTTCCTTTCTTCCTGTGAACTGGTCTCTGATTAAAACAGCAAGTCAGGTACACAAAATAAAGGTACATTAGGATTCAAACAAATACTGGATTAACATCAACTAATCAGCAGCTCTGTCCTTTCGGCCTTCCCATTTAAAACATGGTGGCTTGGCGGCTGTTGAAGTCTAACACACAGCCTGTTCCAGCCCTGTCATTTCTCATGATACTACCACCAGTGGGTGCCAATTTCCTTGGTTTCACTTAAGAAACATTATCCTTTCCAGTGAAAATTCCAGAATCATGCATTTTTACCTAAGAGGTGTCAGTGTCGTATACTCACCAGCAGAGGGCAGCTTGGTCTTTAGGAAAGAACTGAACATAAAAGTTGCAGACCTCTGAAATGTGGATTTATGTTAAACAGTTTTTCCTTTGTCCAGTATTAAGATTTTCTTACTTCTATTCTTTTTCTCTTCTTTCTTAACTATCCCTTACAATCACTCATTCTCTGCTTCGAATTTGGGTCTCTCAATGAGTAATTCATAAACTGAATTACTTCTGTTCTGGTTTTCTCTGCCCCAGGCTTAAAAGGCCTTCAAAGTAGACAGAACTTGGGGCCAAGTGAAGCTTGATTTTCTTTACGAAAGTAAACAGCTAGATATTTGTTCACAAATGTTGGTATTGAACCACATGGTGTAATATAATGTCCAGAATGTCCTTTCCTGGTCTTTGAGATGGCTTGCATAACTATGTACTTAGTTGAGCTTGTGGTTATTCTTGCTGACAACAGCTCTGCTGTTTTCAAGGAAAGTTCGTGATCCCCGGGCCAATTTCAGCCAGTCTCTGCGCGTACTGAAACATGCCAAGGAGGTTCAGCCCAATGTGATTTCTAAAACATCTATAATGTTGGGTTTAGGCGAAAATGATGAGCAAGTGTATGCCACACTGAAAGGTAAAAAAAATTGAAAAACGAAAACTCTTTTTCATTTGATTTGAGTAATAGCAGGAACCCCATTTTGAAGGCCGTGTTACATTTTCTCCGTAGTGTCAAACGAAAGTGCCAGTAAGAACAAAGTGCAGGATATGATTACAACAGCAGCATAAAAAGGAAAGGAAGTGTGTTTTCTTTTCTTTTTAAGATTTTATTTATTTACTTGAGGGAGAGGGAGAGCACAGAGGGAGGATATAAGGGAGAAGCAGACTCCCCGCAGAGAGCCCAATGTGCAGATCCCAGGACCCAGAGATCATGACCTGAGCTGAAGGCAGAGGCTTAACCGACTGAGCCACCCAGGCACCCAGAAGTATGTTTTCTTAGAACATTATGGAATGATATGCAGAAATCTCAGGACATGAAATTTGTACCCCATTTTATTCTGCACCCTTTAAACAAGTGAAAATGAGATTTTATCCACATTTCTTATGTAGTCATTGCCTAGTTGTAAGAGCCAGCCAGGTACCAGGAGCTTTCACAGGCACTGACAAGATGAATAAGATGAAGCCAGGCCTTGGAGGAAGAGCTGACTGATAACATTGTCACATAACATGATGTGCTTTGGACTTTGCTGAATCTTAGTCTCATAAGCCCATATGCTTTGTGATTCTTGGGCTTTATAAATTGCAAAACAAAACAAAACAAACAAAAAAACAGCCTGTCACTTACATGAGGATCCTTTGCCTACTTGCAGTTACTTATTGGTTCTTTTTTTTTTTTTTTTTAAGATTTTATTTATTCATTTGACAGAGAGAGACACAGTGAGAGGGAACATAAGCATGGGGAATGGGAGAGGGAGAAGCAGGCTTCCCGCTGAGCAGAGAGCCCAATATGGGGCTCGATCCCATGGCCCTAGGATCATGACCCAGCCAAAGGCGGCCTCTTAACCACCTGAGCCACCCAGGCGCCCCTACTTATTGGTTCTAAGAGTAACAAGTGTGAATAGTAATGAAAAGTTCCTCTTTACTAGAGTAAAAGCATAGTTTTACTAGAAAGATTCTGGTATGTGAGAGGTCAAATCATATCCCCCAGAGCATATCTTGCACAGTTAGTAAAACTGCATACAACAGGTCTGGTCTATAATACAGGTGATCTCAGGCCTTTCAGATACTGTTCCCTTCTTTTCTGCCTAACAGACTCTTGCTCGAAACCCCTTCACCCATATTTGAGCATTTATTGCATAGTATTAGAGTACCTTGTCCTTCTTTCTGTCAGCCCCTTGTGAGTATCTTACTCATCCCTATGTTTTCAATCGTTTTCAAATTCCCTGGCTCTTTTGAATGGATAGATACAGTCTTAACTCCCCAACATATGGCCCTGGATCTCAGGGTTCAGAGTTTGAATCCCACTTTGGGTGTAGAGGTTACTTACAAAAATCTTGGGGTGCCTGGCTGGCCCAATCTATGGAGCATGCAACTCTTGACCTCAGGATTGTAAGTTCATACCCCCTTTTGGGTGTAGAGATTACTAAAAAATAAAATATTTTTTTAAACTAAAAAATCTTTTTAAAAACCTGCTCATGTAATGTGTGCCTTTTTTTCTGTAGCACTTCGTGAAGCCGATGTGGACTGTTTGACCTTAGGACAATATATGCAGCCAACAAAACGCCACCTTAAGGTATTGCCATCTTGCGTTACCGAATGTTCACTGGTAATTTGAATTAAATCTTTGTCATCCATAGGTACAACTGAGAAGCCGCTGACTTTCTAGTGTAATGTTCCATGTATATTTCCAAGTCCCAGTTCCCATTTGTCGGCATAAAGCCAGCAGATGATACTGGCACATTTTTGCTGCCCCGAAAATTGTGCGACTTAAGTGAATGTACAGAAAAAGAACTAAATAGTTGGGAAATTGCATTCATTCACACATGGTCATCTCGTGATTCGTTTTAGAGTTATGTGAGAGCCAGAGGTGAAGTAAAAATGAAGAGCCTGTCTTATTTCTGTATTGAACATTCATTCATTCAGGAAACTTTTGTCAAGTAGTAACCGTGTGCCACACACAGGGCTGAGCACAAGAGACAAGACGAGACAAGGAGGTCTGGTCCTCAAGAACCCGATAGGTGTGATTAATTCTTGATTATACCTGTTAGTCCGTGAAGGGGGATACAGATATATAATCTCTGTAGGTGATCTCATCTTTTTCAACTTTCAGAGTAACTAATGTACTACAAAATTGATGTTTTCCCTCCGTAATCAAGTGCTGAGAGAGGCCTAGTAACCAGTAGGCAAGTCATCTGTGAGGAAGGAGAGGCGAAAGCCTCTGGGCAACTGGATAAATTATGAAGTATAAAACCATCCTGAATGCATGAGCGTAGATTTTCTCCCATCCAAGTACTAACCAGGCCCGACCCTGCTTAGCTTCCGAGATCAGACGAGATCGGGCGCGTTCAGGGTGGTATGGCCGTAGACGAGCGTAGATTTTCTACAGAATCACAATGCTTTAGGGAAATCCTAAAATCTATCTGAATGAATTCTCTCAATGTAGGTTGAAGAGTACATTACTCCTGAAAAGTTCAAATACTGGGAAAAAGTAGGAAATGAACTTGGATTTCATTATACTGCTAGTGGCCCTCTGGTGCGTTCTTCATATAAAGCAGGTAAGCTACACTGTGGGGGATGGTTTTATTCAGACCATAAGTTTCCACGTTAAAATTATAATAGCTGTGTTTGTCTTTTGAAGGAAAAATTGTTTTTTGGAACATCCTTAGGAACTTTGCTCCATAGAGGACATGTTAAGGAAAAATTTCTCTTAAACCTGTTTTTTTCCTTAAATAAAGAGTCCCCTCCCCCTTTCTAGCTCAGCCACTGTGATGAAAACAGGAGTAATCAGCTTATTCTTTGTGTGGCTTTCAATAGTAGGTTCTTCAGAAATGACAAATACCAGTGAAGTATATAACACGGTTTTCTGAAAAACGTATATTCATTTGACAGCCATGCCAGCTGCATCTCTAAATAAACTCCTAATTTCAGATCAGTTTAAATCCTGGAAAGTATTGGTTTGACTGCATTGCTGCATATCCATTAATATCTTAATGGTTTTCCCTCAGAGGCAATAGAAAAAAATTTTAAGATTCTTTTCCATATAGAAATTTTGACTCTTTTCACTAGCCACACTGCAGTTCTTCACTTTGTAATTTCAGCTCTTATTTTGATTAGTAGCTTGAGCTGACTTACAAAAAGAAAAGCCTTTTCCAAGGGTTAAAAAGTCATGTGATCGTGGCCATCAGAAAGTCTATGAGAACATATCTGAAGCCCGAATTTAATCCAAAAAATATTTATAATGTTTTCCCTGTCAGTTGGACTTCACAATTATAATTTCTTGAAGAATAACAGTTATTTTTTTGGATAGGTCTAAACTACATGATTACCGTAAATGATCTTTTAGATGATTGTGTTATATATTGGGCTTAAATTACAGATATAGGGGCTCCTGGGTGGCTCAGTGGGTTAAGGCCTCTGCTTTCCGCTTAGGTCACGATATCAGGGTCCTGGGTTCAAGCCCCGCGTCTGGCTCTCTGCTCAGCGGGGAGCCTACTTCCCCCTCTCTCTCTGCCTGCCTCTCTGACTACTTGTGATCTCTGTCTGTCAAATAAATAAATAAAATCTTTTTAATAAATCACAGATATATTTAAATTAGGCACACATTCTTTTGATAAAAACTAATGTTCATGTATGAGTGATATTCAGTGTGTTCCTCTTGAGAAATTCAAGACATTTCAATGAACTAACCACAGCTTATCCTAGTTATAAAACCCAAGGCTTTGAATCAACACTGACTCACAGGATGTGAGGACTTTGGAAGCCAATAAAGTGATTTATTCTTCAAGCAAGAAGAATTCTGCCAGCAAGCTGAAAACCTTTGTAAAGGATAGAACTAACATCAGCTTCCGGAGTGGTTAGAGAAAAGTAAAATCATTTGAAAGGGGTTTTTTTGTTGTTGTTGTTGTTTTTAAGGAAAATTTTTAACATTTATAAGAAAGTAAATTATGAACTTTTTAAAGTTACCAGTAAAAGATCGAATTCTACTATGTAGAGCATTAGACTCAGCTGATGGGCTAGGGTCTGATAATGTTGGTTCTACTCCTGCCAGATTTAGATAAGTTCTGGAGGAGCGTGGCTAACTCCATTACTTGGCTGGGTTGTGAACCTTGGGATTCTTGGCGATCGGCTACAGATATGCTCATTGCAGTTATACTTGGATATTAAGATGACAAAGCAAAGTTCATCAGACTCCTCATAAAACCAGGCCTGTGGTGCTGGCCTCTGCCAATAAGCATTGAGTCGTGCTGGAACAGTGAGACACTAAATGGAACCCTAATGACCTGAGAAGGGAATGTGCCCCCTCTAAGCAGCCGTCTTAATGCACAGGCACAACCGAGGGGGTGGGGAACAGGCCCATTGTAAATGAAGAGCTCTTGACTCCCTAGAGGGGGATAAGCTAACGGGATTCCATCAAATGAGTCGGCTCAACTGCAAAGAGGTCTGTTTTATAAACAGCAGATCCAGGCTAATAGTGTAGCAGAATTGCTCTCTGAAATGAATCGTGCCAACAGCAATGCTTTGTCAGAGATGAGGAATAGATAGTGCACATAGAGTGGAATAAATGTTCAGAACAGACCCATAGATAAAATACGGTCACCTTTACAATATTGAGGTACTAGAAGGAATAACAGAGACTAGTGATAAAAAATTTTTTTGTAAGCAATGGGGGTAGAGTTTATTTAAAAAAAAAAGAGAGAGAGAGAGAGAGAGATGGGGCACCTGCGTGACTCAGTGGGTGAAAGCCTCTGCCTTTGGCTCAGGTCATAATCTCAGGGTCCTGGGATTGAGCCCCACATCTGGCTCTCTGCTCAGCAGGGAGCCTGCTTTCTCCTCTCTCTCTGCCTGCCTCTCTGCCTACGTGTGACCTCTGTCAAATAAAGAAATAAAATCTTAAAAAAAAAAAAAAAAAGATGGGGTGCCTCGGTGGCTCAGTGGGTTAAAGCCTCTGCCTTCAGCTCAGGTCATGATCCCAGGGTCCTGGGATCGAGCCCCACATCGGGTTCTCTGCCACCTCTCTCCCTGCCTGCCTCTCTGCCTACTTGTGATCTCTGTCTGTCAATAAACAAATAAAATCTTAAATAAAAAAAAAAGATAAAGCAGGGCTCCTGGGTGCCTCAGTCATAGGGCATCTGCCTTCTGCTCCAGTCATGATCCCAGGGTCCTGGGATCGAACCCCACATTGGGCTTCCTGCTCGGCAGGAAGGCTGCTGCTCCCTCTCCCTCTGCCGCTCCCCCTGCTTGTGTTCCCTCTCTTGCTGTGCCTCTCTCTGTCAAATAAATAAATAAAATTTTTTTAAAAAAAGAAAGATAAAGCTAATGGGGTGCCTGGCTGGCTCAGTCGGTGGAGTGTGCCCCTCTTGATCTCAGGGTTGCGAGTTCAAGCCCCACGTTGGGCATAGAGCTTAACGTTTTTTTAAAAAAATTGATTAAAAAGAAGGGAAACACTGAAGTATAATTCTGAAATTTACATTAAATTGATATTAATATGTTTTCATTTTTCCTAAATAGGTGAATTTTTCCTGAAAAATCTCGTGGCTAAAAGAAAAAAGTCCTCTCAAGTATAACAAGACCTTCAAGATCACAGGAATTATTAATACCTGATTCCAGTTGCTATGAGAAGTGGTACCAGAATGCCTGACTTCAGTGGACATACCTCAGTCTCATTGTTTTAAGAAACACATTGAGGGGCGCCTGGGTGGCTCAGTCGTTAAGCGTCTGCCTTTGGCTCAGGTCATGAACCCAGGGTCCTGAGATCGAGCCCATATCGGGCTCCTGGCTCGGTGAGAAGCCTGCTTCTCCCTCTCCTACTCCCCCTGCTTGTGTTTCTTGCTGTGTCTCTCTCTGTCAAATAAATAAAATCTTTAAAAAGGAAGAAAGAAAAAAAGAAAAAAAAAAACGTCGATAGCTGTGCATATTTAATTAAATAATTCACTTGTCTTTTAGCCTATCTGCTTTGTTCTATTAAAAAATTGCTTGCTGTGATGTAATCATAAAATATCTTTTTAAGAGCTTTACTGTTAACAGTATAATTAAAAAATACATGGAAAACTTCCAGAAGGGGCGCCTGGGTGGCTCAGTGGGTTAAGCCACTGCCTTCGGCTCAGGTCATGATCTCAGGGTCCTGGGATCGAGTCCCGTATCGGGCTCTCTGCTCAGCAGGGAGCCTGCTTCCCTCCCTCTCTCTCTCTCTCTCTCTCTCTCTCTCTGCCTGCCTCTCTGCCTACTTGTGATCTCTCTCTGTCAAATAAATAAATAAAATCTTTAAAAAAAAAATAAAAAAAAAGAAAACTTCCAGAAAAGCTTCCAAGCCTGTTACCTGTACATCATCATCACGTTTCACTTGTGAATAATGACACACTGTGATGAAACAGCACAGATCGAGTCCGTGAACTGTTTCCTTACAGTTGGCGTATGTCCTTTACAGAACACCGCAGCAGTGCTGGGATAATTTAGAAAGGCTTTAGAGTTTGCATTTCATTTCTTTACATTGGGATGACTGCTTCAGACCTGCAAAATATTTTCACATTAGTTACTTGGTTAGGACCTTTGGGAAACCAAAATCATGATGGTATGGAAGACAGAGAAATACAACCTGAGCAAAAGGGTATTAACCCTCATCTTACAGTAGTTTGCTGCATGCACGTGCACTATCCCATTGATTCCTTCTTTTCTTCACCCCACTCTGGTGAGGTGGTTGCATACGATGGTACTGGCCTGAAGGGGGATTTTCTTTCCTAGGTACTGGAACTCAACTTCATCTTTAGACTCTAAACCCTGTTTTTGATACTACATTCTTGCAAAGGAAGTTTTTAGACAGCTAAATTTTAAAATATGTAATATGGATGGCCAATTCTATTTTGAATTTTTAAATGGGCAAACTAATTTTTTTTTATAAAAGTAATGCATAACTTTGAGCATGAGTTACATTTTCATTTAACCCAAGGGGGAACCATATATGCTTTGCCTTAGTTTCTTTACAGATGCCAGTAAATTTTGCTGTGTAAAATAACCCAACTTGAAACATCTCTGGCAACTGCCTCCTTAAAATCTGTTATTTCACTTTACGACGACGTGGATGGAACTAGAAGCTATTATGCTTAGCGAAATAAGTCAATCAGAGAAAGACCATTATCATATGATCTCCCTGATGTGAGGAAGTTGAGAGGCAACTTGGGGGAGCTTGGGGAGTAGGAAAAGAATAAATGAAACAAGATGGGATCGGGAGGGAGACAAACCATAAGACGCTCTTAGTCTCACAAACTGAGGGTTGTGGTGGGGAGGGGAATATGGAGAGGGTGGTTGGGTTATGGACATTGGGGAAGGTATGTGCTATGGTGAGTGCTGTGAAGTGTAAACCTGGCGATTCACAGATCTGTACCCCTGGGGCTAAAAATATATTATATGTCAATTAAAAAAATAAAAATTATATTAAAAATAAGTAAAAAAAAATCTGTTATTTCAGAGACACCTATTTGCTCAGTCAGTGGAGCATATGACTCTTGATCTCAGGGTTGCAGGTTCAAGGCCCCATACTTGATGTAGAGACTGCTTAAAACTTTAAAGTTTTTAAAAATCTTTTTTCACAGGAAAAACGGGGTTACTTTTCAGATTCTGATTCTATGAGATAATCTGGATATTTCCTAATTTTGCACAATGTAGATGCATGGTAATAAAATATTTTAGCAGAATAATTTTGTCTTGGGGCGCCTGAGTAGCTCAGTTGGTTAAGTGTCTGCCTTTGGCTCGGGTCATGATCCCAGGGTCCTGGGACTGAGTCCCAAATTGGGTTCACAACTCAATGGGGAGTCGGCTTCTCCCTCTACCCTCCCCCCTGTTTGTGATCTCTCCCTCTCACCGTCTCTCTCTCTCAAATAAAATCTTTAAAAACAACAAAAACAGGGGCACCTGGGTGGCTCAGTGGGTTGAAGCCTCTGCCTTCAGCTCGGGTCATGATCTCAGGGTCCTGGGATTGAGCCCCGCATCAGGCTTTCTGCTCAGTGGGGAGCCTGCTTCCTCCTCTCTCTCTCTGCCTGCCTCTCTGCCTACTTGTGATCTTTGCCTGTCAAATAAATAAATAAAATCATTAAAAATTTAAAAAAAAGCAACAACAACAAAACAAACAACAAAACAACAAAGTAGAATCACAAATTGTAGCTTCTGGATTTGTTATTTCTTCACTCCTTATTCCATAACTGGCCTTTATGCCGTGTGACTTTTAGACTTTTAAACTGGCCTTTTAGACCATGTGACTGAATTCCTGGGTCTTGCTGGACATTTGATTGTGCTTAACATGTGTAAAGATACACTCCCTTGCACAACTATACAAGAATGGACAGATCTGAATCTTTTTTTTTTTTTTCAAATATTTTATTTATTTGACAGAGAGAAATCACAACTAGGCAGAGAGGCAGGCAGAGAGAGAGGAGGAAGCAGGCTCCCCGCGGAGCAGAGAGCCTGATGTGGGGCTCGATCCCAGGACCCTGGGATCACGACCCGAGCCGAAGGCAGAGGCTTTAACCCACTGAGCCACCCAGGTGCCCCGACAGATCTGAATCTTAAAAAGCCAGGGCAGAGCTCTGACCTTCCTGAACAGTGATCCCATTAATAAGCACGTTTGAATGCACAGACATGACACGAGGTCTATATGAAAATTCTTGATCAAGCAGGAAAAATGAATGCATCAGTGGTCTTCAATATATTAAAATTTGGTATGTGCCCATTTCAGTATGATCTTTTTCTTTCTGTAGCAAGCACAAATGGCATTTTTAAGAAAAGGAAAGTGATCAATGCACATAGTTTTTAAGATACCAAGTAGTACAGGAGTCCTGGCCCCTTTTCCAACCACTGAATCTGCCGACACTGAAAACCACTTCCTGTTTGGTGAGATAATAAGTATCTCTATTAGTGAAACTAGTTTTGGGGCGCCTGGGTGGCTCAGTGTGTTAAACATATGCCTTCTGCTCAGGTCACAATCCCAAGGTTCTGGGATCGAGTCCCACATCGGGCTCCTTGCTTGGTAGAGAGACTGCTTCTCTCTCTGGCTGCTGATTCCCCTACTTGTGCTCTCTCATTCTCTCTCTCTCTCTCTCTCTGTGAGAAATAGTCTTAAAAAAAAAATGAAACCAGTTTGAATAGGAGTCTCTCCTACTTGAAGCTGAAGGCATCTAACTTCAGAGGTATTATCAGTATTATTACATTAACAAACATGAACACCAGTGACTTTGCAGAAAAATGGGAATAACATCCCAAAAAAGGATTCAGAATGTAAGGAGAGCAAAGTAGCAGGAGCAGCCATGACAGGGGTGTGAGAACATGCCCTTCTTCCCCCTGAGTTTCCAGCCACACATGCCTTCACCTACATTCGTGCTAATAAAATACCATTTTAATCCATTTTATGTTGGGCTTGCAGGAAAATTTCCTCTGACAATGATTCCCTTGCTAAAATTTGGTCCACTGCATTTTCACTTTCTTTTTTTTTTCTTTTAAGACTTTGTATATTTTAGAGACTGCAAAAGCAATCACAGAGGGAGAGGGATCACAGAGGCAGAGAGAGAAACAGTCTCGCCGCTGAGCGGAGACCCCAATGTGGGGCTCGATCCCAGGACCCTGAGATCATGACAGGAGCCAGAGGCAGATGCTTAAACAACTGAGCCGCCCAGGCGCCCCCATTTTCACTTTCAAGAGTTTGATGATCCCTTTTTTCCTTCTTTTTTAAAATACCATCCTGTTCTTGTTTCCTAGCTGCAAGTTCTATTTTTCTCTCTGAGGATAATTAGTCTTTTGAAGTTGTGCTTCTCTACATTGAGCACTGTCTGTTTCCTTTGTTTTTTCTCTGCCTTTTGTGTTGAAGGTTCTCCTCAGCATCCCCTGATCCTGGGCAAGTGAGAGTGGGCCCTAAAGCTGACAGGAAGCTGGAGGGCGAGGGGAGCCTCCCTGTAGTGTTTGGGGGGGGGGGGGAGGTGAGCTGGATTCCTTAGTGAGGAACTCCCAAATGTTTGGATTATTTCTCCACAGCCATTCAAGTCTAAAAAGACAATAATATTTCTTTAAATAGCCTTGAGCATTACAAACTTGGCTGCTGACTTTCTCAGAAGCCATGAGGAAAAGCAAGCAGGATGATAGGGGAGTGTGGGTCTCCGTTCAGCATGCAGGCTTTTAATTAGTTCCCTTGTTTCCAGGCCGGTATCTCACTAACACCCTCCTGAAATTTTCTGACTCTAGTTCTCCTGAAAATAAACCTCTAATATCCTGTGAGAGTGAGGGGTGGGAAAGGTAGTTTCTTCTTGTAAGGGAGGAGAGAGACCATGAGCAATTGACTTCAGAACATGTACGATCTTTCACAGAAGTCTTTTGTTTTCAGCCCTTCGGTCCTTCCTCTGTGGTAAATGGTGTTTCCAATCCTTGAGATCTCCCAAGGAGCCAATAACCTACACCAAGAAACAGTCCCTTACATGGGCACTGAAGTTTCTATTCACTCTTCCTAAGTTCCTTAGGCTCCCAATGCTTTCCACGTAAGAATTGGTTGACATCTCTCATCCATGCCTCCTTTCTCACTCTCTTTGCCTGTTTCCAGCTTTCTCATTACTCTCCTGCCATTTTATCTTATTTTTCCTTTACCGCCATGTTGGTGCGTAAGCTCGAGTAAGGGCTCATCCTCTCATTCAGGGGAGAATGAAAATAGCGCATGTGCGTTAAACTCCGTGCATGTAACCGGAAATCCAGACTGTCTTTTGACTTAATGGCTTTGCTTTAGGGCGAAGTGGTGCTGGACTCAGAGCGCAGAAGAGGCTTTAGTTCTCGTGCAGGACAAGTGTCATCGCGCTAGTTGTCCCCAGTTTAATCAGTTTCTTTAGAGAGGAACTCTGTCCCCAATCCCAACTGGTTTGTTGGTTTTGGCTTTGTTTTTTGTTGGGCCCCGGCGGCTGGGAGAAGTAGTCACATAGGGGTAAACGCACCAGGCTGCCTGCCATTCAGCTTCTAGAGAACGACTGGGTGAGAAGGTCTGCCGCTGAAGTTAAAGACCCTCAGTTAAGCGCCCCCTCCCCCAATCCCGTGTGTGTCCCTCTCTCCCCCACATCCTTTTGGGTAGAAGGTCTGCTGTTCCAAAGGGCAGGGCCTCCCCCTCTGCCAATATTCCAGGAAGGAGCTCTTCTCAGGCCATATACATCCATCTGCTCAATGCTTTCCAGAAATTTCTTTTAATCTCTTGACCACAGATGGTGCCTTCCTATTCTATTTTATTGGATTATGCATTTTCCCCATCTTTCTATAATTTTATTTTTTAAAATATTTTATTTACTTATTTGACAGAGAGAGAGAGATCACAAGTAGGCAGAGAGGCAGGCAGGGAGTCAAGCAGAGAGAAGGGAGGAAGCAGACTCCTGCTGAGCAGAGAGCCCGATGCGGGGCTTGATCCCAGGACCCTGAGACCGTGACCTGAGCCGAAGGCAGAGGCTTAACCCACTGAGCTACCCAGGTGCCCTCCTGCTATAATTTTAATGGAGTTCTAAGAAGGGAGACGATATAAGTGTGTGGTTCAGTATACCAGGCTGAGAGGCAGCTCTGCTTGCTGTCTTTTTAATAATAGCTTTGCAGGTAGTTTTACATATATACTGTAATTATCTATGTTGTGTATATGTATTTAAATTGAAATCAGTTGTCTGCAGTGTCCTTGAAACAACTCTGTAGAAATGCTTGGGTCACAGTTTGAAAATCATTGCTAAAGAACTATTAACACCCAATTTTCAGTTTATACCTATATGTTTGGCATTACATAGGCATGGTCTTTAAGTGTTAGAAAAACTATCATCCTTGGTAGTTTCTTAAGTTTAGTGTTACTAATTAAAACTCCCAGTGTGTTTCCTAAGCTCTAGTCTCTCATACACAACCGCCATAATTTTCACCCCATCTCGATGGAAACTATGGTATTAATTTTTTTTTACAGTTGACTGAATTTCTAAACTTAAATCCCTTTAAAATGAAACTTTATATCCCTCATCATCAGCAATAGTAGCAAAGAAAATGTTAATTTTATGTATAAGAGTCTGCTAATTATTCCCAATTTCCATAACCCTCCTATAATTTTAGAATTTTTAGCTGGCATATAGTCGGTCATCCTGATGAAGTTCTAGAACCTAGGTGAGGTTCGGTGGGTTGAGGTCGGGAGCCGAAGACCAAGAAAGAATTCTTGAGACATCTTTGGTGCAAAATGGTGTTTTATTAAAGCATGGGGACAGGACGTGGGCAGAAAGAGCTGCTGCCCGGTTATCCTGAGGAGTGGTTGATTATATATACAGGAGTTGGGTAGGTGAGAACAAAGGGGATGATGTTAGTCTCTAAGGAATTTTGGAAGCAAGGTCTCCAGGACCTTGAAGGGCTAGCTGTTGTCTGCGGAAAAGGTTATTCATTACCAATAACAAAAATCTTCTTGTGAGACCCTTTAGATGTATATCAGTGGGCCATTTGCTTGGGAATGATTCTCAACACTATCTTGGAGATCTAGAGATAAAGTTTCACATTTCTCCTATCAAGTGTCCTTGTTAGTGAGATTTGGGTTTAGAAGAAATTTAACTTTATTTAGGGCTTGAGGAACTGAGTTATTGGCCTCTGGAAATTGTGCTATTGTTAGGATAGCTTCTTTGTTGTAAATCTCCAGGACATTGGTAAGCCAAGGGAGACTCCTATCTTGCAGGATTGTAATCTCTGCAAGTTAAGTATTTGTTTCTCTTTTATGGCGGTCAGGGGTGCCTGAGGAATGTCACACATATTACCGAGGGGAGCGGGTGGAGAGGGGGTGCAAGGTGCCAGCTTTTGCTTTGTCCTCAGCCAGCCTCCTGCTCCCTCATCAATCCTACTAAACATTAAATTTCCTTTGCAACGCCTGGGTGTCTCAGTGGGTTAAGCATTAACCTTCAGCTCAGGTCGTGATCCCAGGGCCCAACATCGGGCTTCCTGCTGCGAGTCTGCTTCTCCTTCTGCCTCTGCCCCTCCCCCTGCTCATGCTCTCTCCCTTTCTCTCAAATAAATAAGTAAAATATTTAAAATTAAATAAGTAAATAAGATAAAAATTAAATTTCCCGGACTCCGCTGCAGCTAGTTGTGAGTATGCAGCTATGTTTTGAGCAGCCGTGCGTGAACAGAGATGATTTGTGTTACTGTTCTCATGTGTCTAAGTGTGTTCTCAAAGGGTGGGTCATGCCTTTCCCTTCTTTCCCCTCCTCCCTGCTGGCTGGAAAGAGAACAGGACTGTGGACCTGGAGCAGCCATCTTGGACCCTGAGACAGACTTTTGTCAAGGACGGCAGAGCAACGAGGTGAAGAAACCTAGACCTGTATGACCATGAAAGCGCTCTACCAGCCCTGGATCACCTGCCTGGACTCTTCTAGAAGAGAGAAAAGTATTTCATCTCTGCCTAAGACACCATAATTTGGGGTCTCTGTTAGAACAGTCAAGTATATATACTAATTTAATTTGTAAATGATGTTTATTCTAAACCTTTAAATTCTTAACTATTAAAATTAAGAAAAAATGTATATTCTCCTCAAAGTAATCTCCCGTGTTAGTAGTGGTATATTGTAAAATGCAGATCTACAATAATACATACTGTTTTTTTCTCTGTCTGCATTTAGGTAAAAGGAAGGGAAGAAGGAAACAAGAGGTCATTGTATCCAACTTATCCTCTGAACTTTAAAGGTTATTTACGGGAGCACCTGGGTGGCTCAGTCTGTTGAGAAACCGACTTGAAGAAGTTCAGGTCTTGATCTCAGGGTTGCGAGATCGAGCCCTGTGGTGGGCTCCCTGCTCGGTGTGGAGTCTGCTCCTCTCCTTCTGTCCCTCCCCTGGCTTGCTTGTGTTCTCTCTCTCCGAAATAAATTAATTAATTAAAAAAAAATCAAAGTCATTTATCAATATTACTTTGCCAGGCTGGCACTAATGTATTTCTTGTGTTTTTTGTACCCGAGTTTTTGCGTCCGAGAGACCACCAAGGAGCCAAGCACTGATGCAGTCACATGAGGGTTTATTTGACAAGCTTAAGCTTGGGCCCAAGTATACTCGATGCAGTGGAGTAGGGACTTGGACCCCGAGCTTAGTTAAGGCAGGGGTATTTATGGGTTCCTGTTACTAAAGCAGGGTGAGGGTCTCTGGAACCAAAGCAGGGTGGGGCTTCCTGGAACTAAAGTAAAGTAGGGGAAAGTTCAGCCCTTGGGCACAGGGGTCTGAGATGGCTGTACTTAGGCTAAGGCTAAACCTGAGGTGGGATGGCCTTGATTTTTCTCGGCCTCCACAGTGTTTTGGTCTAAAACTTGAATTAAGTGCCAGAATGTGAATAAATTAGATAGTAACATCTAGTTTGGGGCTGCACACTCTAGTTTTTGTTTATCTGTTTGTTTTTAAGAAAGTGACAACATTGGGGTGCCTGGGTGGCTCAGTGGGTTAAGCCTCTGCTCAGGTCAAGATCTCAGGTCAAGATCTCAGGGTCCTGGGATCGAGCCCCGCATCGGGCTCTCTGCTCAGCGGGAAGCCTGCTCCCCCCCCCCCCCGCCCCCGTCTGCCCCTCTGCCTACTTGTGATCCCTCTCTGTCAAATTAAAAAAAAAAAAATTTTTTTTTAAAAAGTGACTACATTTTAAAAAAAGAACCTTCAGTGTTTCCATTTTATCACTTTAACCATTCGAAAGTGTAAGTGAACGAACTAAGTACCTTCACAGTGTTGTGTAGTGCTTGGTGTCTCCGTTTTAATGACTACATGAAGCCCCACTCAGCTGCAGTCTGTTCGCAGAGTGAGCTTCCAGATCAGCTCTTCCTCTTCATTTTCCTCTCAACTCCAGAGAAAAGACAACTTGCTTTGCCAGAAACCAGTCTCAATGTTCCCATGACTCTCTTTCCACGTCCATTGGTTCTGCCCCTGACGTGCTCATTCCACCCACCTCTTCCTTCCAAATCACGTCTGCTAAGACCCACCTCAAATGCCATCCTGCCTCCAGGAAGCCTTCCTCTCTTCCTCAGCTGGAGTGAACGTTACCTGTGTGTCCAAATAGCATTTCCTTTTCACCATTTATGGCCATACTCATAGTTCATCAATTATTTCTGTAGGTGTCTTCGCTTCTCCACAAGATTGCTCTCATTCCCCTAGGACCTCCACTTTTTTTTTTTTTTAAGATTTTATTTATTTATTTAGCAGAGAAAGACACAGCAAGAGAGGGGACACAAGCAGGGGGAGTGGGAGAAGGAGAAGCAGACCTCTGACAGAGCAAGGAGCCCAATGTGGGGCTCAATCCCAGGACCCTGGCATCATGACCTGAGCTGAAAGCAGACACTTAATGACTGAGTCACCCAGGCACCCCTGCCCTCCATTTTTTAGCACCTCATGGCATCTGCCTTATAGTGGGTACAGACAGCTAATTTGAAATAGTTTAAATATTGCTCCCTCAATGTGAATACAGTGGATTTATGGGCAGCTAGACCTTAATTTCACTGTCTTGATCGTCTCTCCTTTCTGTTCTCAGCCTCCTGTCAAAACTCCGACTCCTTTCTGGTAGTTGGGAGTCTCCAAGAGGATGAAGGGCAGGGACTCCCATTCTTCTCAGTTTTGGCCCTATCTACCTTCTGATTCTTTCCTTGGGGTGGTATTCCTTTAGTCTGCCTAAGGCCACAGATGCTCACTCTTTTCATCATTCCTCTAAAATGAGGCTTTCAACATCAAGAAAAGCCCCTATTCAAATGGCTGTGACCTTGAGCAAATTACTTAATCTCGCTAGCTTCCTGCCTGCATCTGAAAATGGGGATAGAGCTCGTCTCAAAGGACTTATGTGAGGAACAGATGAGAAGATGCACCTAAAGGGCTTGGCATCGAGCCTGCTTGGTAAACTGTGTTAATTACGATACTCTTAGTGATTCCAGAGCCTACGCATGGCTCTGTTCAATGGGACCAGCTTGTTACCGTGTCTAATGGCCATGTCCGTCACCTGCCCGCCACTGTGCAGTAAGAACTTTGCATGGACACTGATCTCACATAATCTTTGTACCAACTCTTTGTGTTAGAGGTTAATTATCTCTAGTTTACAGATGAAGAAAATAAGGCTTTCAGGTAACTGAGCCAAAATATCACATGCTAATCCGTAGTGCAGTTAGGATTCAAAGCTTAAGTGGAATGACACATTCTGGAGAACACGTCACGAGAGAGGTTTCACTTTTCTATATACACTTCTCTATTTTAATGTTTTCTTTTGTGCCATATCCCTGTATTGTTTTCTTCCTCCCTCCTTCTTTTTCTTTCCTTCCTTCCTCCCTCCCTCCCTTCCTTCTTTCCTTTTTATAGTAAAGGAGTAGGAGAGGGGCAGAGGGAATCCCAAGCAGGCCCCACGCCCAGCATGGAGCCCAACGAAGGGCTCCATCTCACAGTCCCAAGATCATGACGTGAGCCAAAGCCAAGTTCAACCCTTAACTGATTGAGCCACCCAGGTGCTGTCCCTGTATTATTTTCAATTACAAACTCACCAGTATTCATTGCCCCAATCAAAAACATACCAGCTAATAAAAACAGAAACCTTATGTCATTTAACACACACACACAGTCTTTAATTTTCTTAGTAGCGAGAAAAAGCCTAACTACTTTCTTGCAACTTTTCACACAAAGGACTCAAATTGCGGTGTTGTTACTTGTCCAGTTACTGGTTTTTGTTTTTTTTCCCTCCCATTACGAACAGTAAGTATACATGGTTCTATATCTTTCCCCCATTTTCCCTTTTTAGTCAATAACTATACTTTAGGGGCGCCGGGTGGCTCAGTGGGTTGAGCCCCTGCCTTCAGCTCAGGTCGTGATCTCAGGGTCCTGGGATTGAGCCCTGCGTCCAGCTCTTTACTTGGCAGGGCGCCTGCTTCCCTCTCTCTCTCTCTGCCTGCCACTCTGCCTATTTGTGATCTCTGTTGAATAAATAAACAAAATCTTTAAAAAAAGAAAAACTATACTTTACACATAATTATTTACTTATCAGTCCTAGGCATTGAAGCATCCTGCAGCTAAAATCAGTGCCTTATTCTATCTGCTTTCGTAAGAAATCTTTGGGTTCTAATTCCCCTTAATGGGATATAAGGTTATTAAGCAGAATACAAGAATATTTTCAAGCAGGAATGTAAAACAAATTCTAATTAATAAGTTCATTCTCACCTCAGGGTCTTTTAAGTAAGGATTCATTTTATGTTCAATCACTCTGTTGTTTTTCTCTTTCTGATGTTTTGTTTCTCTCTGATCTGCAAACGTTTTCTTGAAGAGCCAGATAGCAAATATTTTAGGCTTTTTAGGCCAAGGGGCAAAATTGGGGACTTACATAACCATTTAAAATGTAATCATGTAAAAATGTGAAAATCATTCTTAGCTTACAGGTGGCTGACCATATTTGGCCCATGAGCTTTGGTTTGCCAATATGTGATCTATTTGCTAAATTCCCACCCTTTCTTACATCATTTGAATGATGTAATACCCTTTTCTCAAAAAAGTAAGGAGTAATATTTTTCTGTCTAATGTCAGGCTGTCATAACTCATTTGTTACTTGCACTATGACAAAAAATACACCCATGCAATAGTTGATAGAGAATATTTTATTTATGTATTTGATATCAGTACAGATGTCTGTCCTCATCTGTATATTTGTCTCTGCATTCTTACTGAGCTGCAAAATTCCGAAAGGATGACACTGTATCGTTTACTTGATTCGTACATTCTCAGCAAAGCACAAGCATCAGATAAACATCTCACATATTTCAATAATGATAAAGGACAAGAGAAAATAAAAGTCAATAAGAGCCATAAGAAAAAAGCACATGGAAACATATAAAAATTCTCATTTTAGAGTTATGCTATACAGAATTTGTAAAATCTACTGCTTTAAGTTCATACATGAGACTATATTGGTTTTCTTATTTAAAGAAAAACGGGAAACTTCAACAAGCTATAGAAATAAAAATGCAAAATAGAGGTAACAAATATTTTTGGCTCTTGAACTAAAATAATAGTGATCGGTGAGAAAAAAAGGAGATGTGAAGAATAAACTAGACTAATACTGATATTTTCTTCATGTTAAAAATAAAATTGCCTTTTAGTCTTATTTGAATTGATTGGAATTGAGCAGTGATGATCTTCTGGGGATAAAAAAACAACATAGCTCCTTAAAACAAAAGGAGCAAAGGAACATTATCCAAACCAAACTTGTAGTGTCACTAGTAACATGGGAACATAGGGAAAATATTTTAAGCACATCCAAAGGAAAAAAAAGAAAAGCACACAAGGCCCCATTCTGTCCGCTGCATTCTTCTTCCAGGTTCAGAGAGACAGGAAACGGCTTGGCAAACGCCTTACCCAGTTAAGCTGGAAATCTATAAGTCTCCAGGACACTTTTTGAAAGGGTAGCAGGTTTAGCCCAGTATTTAGGACAGCAATCTCATGATTTAAAATACATACTTAATGACAAGTAAATAAACCAATGATCAGAAAAACCGAAGAGTGCCTTTTCCCTTATAATGTGATATTAAAAGTGCTGCCTGCGGACATTTTGTAAAGTAAAAAGTGTTTCAGGATTAATTTTTATTTTACAAAAATCGACACCATTAAAACTGACATGATTATTTACCACTCATCCAATCACTGAAGTAACAACGTTATAAAAATACGTAAAAAAATTCTAGATTCATAATACCAGATACACTAATTCCCGTACAGCTAATATAAATTTGATTATTAAAAAAATAGCTTATTTCCTTAAAAACACTTTGTTCGTTTATCATTTAATATCAGGTAGATATCTGCTATCCTAAAGTACCAAAAAAATTACAAATAAAAATGGCAATGTTTATACTCTGGGTTTCTTGTTCGGTGGATCCTGAAGACTGAACTTTGGAATTTCCCCAGAAGGAGCATATGGAATCCTCTTTGAAGACACTTTTTTTCCAATTGTTTCAATCTAGAGGAGAAAAAAAGACTTTAGAAAGAAAATCTGGAGTAGTCTTTTTTCCTTTTAAAAGCAAAAGAGGGAGGCGCCTGGGTGGCTCAGTTGTTGGGCTTTTGCATTTGGCTTGGGTCATGATCCCAGCGACCTGGGATCAAGCCCCGTGTCAGCTCCCTGCTCGGCGAAAAGCCTTGCTTCTCCCTCTCCCACTCCACCAGCTTGTGTTCCCTCTCTCACTCAATCGCTCTCTATCAAATAAAGAAAGAAAGAAAAGAATAAATAATAAATAAATCTTTTAAAATAAAATAAAAGCAAAAGAGGGTCTCAAGTTGTCTGGGTTGCTCTGAAAGATCTTTGGTTCCTTCCATGTTTTTTGTTTCTAGAGTCAGTCTACACTCTCCTTTTCCTAGCCAGGTCTGGAGACTCTTACTCCTGACACCAGACACTCTCAAACAGAGGACAGACTCAGCACATGAATGAAAGCAACTCACAGACCAGATTCCAGGGGAATCACATTCTCTCTCAAACTCTCTTCTCATGTCTGCTTCCCTTATTCTAAGAAATTAGCATAAGCTGTCACAGCATTGATTTCAGGAATTCAGGCTTCAGAGTCTGAAAGGCCCCAGCTGGATTCCTGACTGATAATTGCAATCACCCAGGCTCTCTAGGTCTTTCTTCCTCATTTATAAATGGTGTTACAACCACTCATTTCAAAAGGTTGTGGTATGGATTAAAGCAGATAAAGTACTCAGCTCAGCACTGTGTCTGACAGACAAGTCAGCCTTCAATAAATAAATGGTAGTCTATTTTTATTTTGCATATTACATTTTAAACTGTTCCTCACATATCCAAAATAATTCATCTTATTTTTAAAGGCACTGCTTCTTCAATGATCATAAATTTAGCTTCTCTCTCCAGCAAAAATATACTATACAATTTTCATAAGTGCCTTTGAGTTAAAAATTAATATTTAATTCTGACTCAAAGGGCTTCTGCTTTGTATTCATCAGTTGTCTCCATGACTTATGTATGCCCTTTATTTAGTGATTCCATTCCTAATTTTTTCTTTATTTTTTTAAATCCCTAACTACAGGGGTGCCTGGGTGGCTCAGTTGTTAAGCATCTACCTTCGGCTCAGGGTCCTGGGAACGAACCCCTCATGGGGCTCCCTGCTCAGCGGGGAGCCTGCTTCTCCCTCTCCCACTCCCCCTGTTTGTGTTCTGTCTCTCACTGTCTCTTTGTCAAATAAAAAAAAAAAAAAACCTTTGGGCGCCTGGGTGGCTCAGTGGGTTAAGCCGCTGCCTTCGGCTCAGGTCATGATCTCAGGGTCCTGGGATCGAGTCCCGCATAGGGCTCTCTGCTCAGCAGGGCGCCTGCTTCCCTCTCTCTCTCTCTGCCTGCCTCTCTGTCTACTTGTGATCTCTCTCTGTCAAATAAATAGATAAAATGTTAAAAAAAAAAAAAAAAAACCTTTAAAAATAAATAAATAAATAAATCCCTACTACAAGAAGTTAACTTTCATAAGAACTCAAACTCACATTAAATCTATCTATCTTTATATCTCTTCTCCCTTAGATGAGTCATACAAGTAGAAGAGAAAATGTGTCTGTGCCTTGGAAGTCATCTTTAAAAAATAACATTGCTTCACTTTAAGTCATGACTGGAAAAAGCCGTCATGTTGTTACTCACTAAGGAGGGGCAGGACAGAAGAATCCCCAGGGTCTCTGGTGGAGGGTTAACAGACAAGGATGTCATCTGCTTCTGGTTGCAAGTGAATCCCTCATGAATGAGAAATGAGCAATGAATTCTAAGTAGGAAGGATCTTCAACAAGTCAGTGACAGGTCATGAGAACCAGATCAGATCTTCTGAGCAGCAGATAACTGAGCAGCAGATAAGGCCCAGTCCGTAAGTCTCCGAGGCAGCCGGCACTGAGCAGATGCTCACGGCCAGCTCCACGCCCTGCCCGGCCCTGCTCTGCTCTGCTCGAGGGCTCTGCTGACTGCCCTCTCCTGCCATATTTCTTCATCCTCCACAACCTCCCCTCAAGCCTCCCGCCCCCACATACACGCTGCTCTGAGAAGATGGAATGTACCTCCTTCTTATTAATACTCTTGGGGCTCCCAGGGAAAATTGAAATTGATGCAACACAGAATGTACTGTTTGGGTTACTGTCAGCTCTCTAAACATTCCATAATTAATTGACAAACTTGGAATTAATTAAAAAGGGCCAGTCCCACGGAAGCTCCCACACTTTTCACTCAGACCTCTCAGGTGCTGGGACAGTGCTGAGCACTCAGACAGTTCAGGATCCCGTACAACATGTGACAATTTGCCTTTTTTTTTTTTTAAGATTTTATTAATTTATTTGTCAGATAGAGAGCACAATCGGGGGAGTAGCAGGCAGAGGGAGAGAGAGAAGCAGGCTCCCTCCTGAGCAAGGAGCCCGATGTTGGTCTTGATCCCAGGACCCCAGGATCATGACCTGAGCTGAAGGCAGACACTTAACCAACTGAGCCACCCAGGTGTCCCCATCTTGCAGTTTTTAAAACATTCATATAGGAATAAGAGACCTGGCCTCTGAGAGGGTCAGTGTGCTGCAGACAGTTTGACAGAGCAGCCTGGGTGGCTCTGGGAAGAAAAAAATTAACTTTTTTTTTTTAAGATTTTAATTTTTTTAAGGTTTTCTTTTTTTCTTTCTTTTTTTTTTTTTTTAAAGATTTTATTTATTTGATAGAGAGAGATACAGCGAGAGAGGAAACACAGGCAGGGGGAGTGGGAGGGGGAAAAGCAGGCTCCCCACTGAGCAAGAAGCCCGATGTGGGGCTCGATCTCAGGACCCCGGGATCATTACCAGAGCTGAAGGCAGACAGTTAACAACTGAGCCACCCAGATGCCCCAAAGATTTTAATTTTTTATCTGACAGAGAACACAAGCAGGGGGAGTGGCAGGCAGAGGGAGAACCAGGCTCCCTGCTCAGCAGGGAGCCCAGTGCAGGACTAGATCCCAGGACCCCAGGAACATGACCTGAGCCAAAGGCAGTTTGCTACCCAGGTTCCTGAAAAAACTTTAAGTTTGTATATTTTCTTACTTGATCTTTATATGAGGTTAAGGCAAGGTAGACAAATACTAAATGATCTTTATATCACAAATCAAGGAGGGAATAAAGTAATTACAGAAATCACATAGAGATTTCCCAGAGAACTAACATGTTGCCCCAAGTTATATTATTGCTAAAGTAGGGAATATTAAAATTCTAAAACTCAAAAGCAGGGAAGTAGGGAACTCAAAGTAGGGAATATCAAAATTCTAAAACACTAAAAAGCAAATGACCAAGCAAACAAAACCAGACCCATCTGGGATCATAATAACCTGGAAGCCAATGGTTTGTAGCTCATTGTGGAGCCCGTCCAAGACACGCCGCCCATCAAAGATAAAGGCTGGCTTCAGCATTTTCTTATGAATGCGCTCATAATCCAGTTCCTATAAAGACAGAAGCAAAAAAAAAAAAAAAAAATTAGAACATATACATGAACACATACTCAACCCCAAATGATACCAGAATCCTTCTAAAATTTTCATTAATATGACTTTTATCACCTCACCTTAAACATGTCCCACTCTGTGCAAATAACCACAGCATGGGCGCCATCACATGCTTCGTATGGGTCCTTGGAAATGGTCACAAGCCGGGACACTATAACAACAAGAGCCACAAGAAACTGACAATAAGAAAGGGTTTATTTATAATTACGCACTTTAATTCTAGAATTGCAGGCAGATTAAGGGTCTGACGGAAGTGGAATGACCCTCTTTGGTCACTCATTTCTGGTTGAAATGAGAATGAGAGCGATGGTGGATGCCTGGAGCACCTGATCCTTGCCCTAGCAGTATCTCCTCGGAACCTCCGGGGCTTTTCAGAATATGTTGGAAAACCCATTGGACTAACCCACAGACAATCAGGTCAAATCAAAGTTGATGGAACAATGTCTAAGAGTTTAATTTATCATACCAACAATAAAAATGGAAGAACCACGGAAGCAACACAAATGTCTAACAATAGATGAATGGATAAAGAAGATGACATCCCCCCCCCCCCACACACACACGACAGAATATCATTCAGCCATAAAAAACAATGAAATCTTGCCATTTGCAATGACATGGATGGAGCTAGAGTGTATTATGCTAAGTGAAACAAGTCAGTCAAAGACAAATACCATACGAATTCACTCATGTGGAATTTAAGAAACAAAACAAAGAAAAAAAAGAGAGAAAGGGAGACAAACCAAGAAACAGACTTTATTTTTTAAAAGATTTTATTTATTGGGGCGCCTGGGTGGCTCAGTGGGTTAAGCCTCTGCCTTCAGCTCAGGTCATGATCTCAGGGCCCTGGGATTGAGTCCTGCATCGGGCTCTCTGCGCAGCGGGGAGCCTGCTTCCTCCTATCTCTGCTTGCCTCTCTGCCTATTTGTCATCTCTCTTTCCTTCAAATAAATAAATAAAATATTAAAAAAAAAGACTTTAAAAGATTTTATTTATCTCCTTGGCAGAGACAGACAGAGATCACAAGTAGGCATAAAGGTAGGCAGAGAGAGAGGAGGAAACAGGCTCCCTGCTGAGCAGAGAGCCTGATGTGGGGCTTGATCCCAGGACCTGAGACCATGACCTGAGCTGAAGGCAGAGGCTTAACCCACTGAGCCACCCAGGCGCCCCAAGAAACAGGCTCTTAACTATAGAGAACAAACTAAGGTTATGAGAGGGGAGGCGGGTGGGGGATGGGTGAAAGAGGTGATGGGGTTTAAAGACAATACTTACCATGATGAGCCCTGAGTAATGTACAGAATTGTTGAATCAGTATATTGTAAACCAGAAACAAATACTGTAATAATATTGAAAATAATACTGTTAATACTGTAGGTTAACTATACTGGAACGAAAACATTTTTTAAACACAGTATTTCATTAAAACACACACACACACACAATGACAGAACAACCAAAGGTTTCTAGAAAACAAACAGGTTTTGGGGCCCATACTCAAAGTGACTCATGAGACTCAAAGCCTTACCTTGGTCATCCTGGGAAACTCCTGGGTGAGAAAGATCCACAACTATTTGTTCCCTTGGTACTTTGGGATCATATATATGGAGATGTGCACCTTCATCCATCAAATATTTGCTGATATATATACTAGAAGATTCTCTGAAGGAAAAAAAAAATCAGTGTTGCTAAGCTTAGAAATGGCATTTATTCTAATAATCTAGAAGCTTACAGAGGAAAGATTCTATCTCTTGTGAGGATACAGATGTTCACTTTATTTTTATTCTTCATACTCAATTTATATGCATATATTTCACATACACACATCCACCATTAAAAATCAAAATCTCCAGGGGGTTGAAATATTTTGAAGAACGGTACCTCGTATCACCGGTGTCCTTTTTGAATGCAAATCCCAAAATAGCTATCTTCTTATCAGTTACGGTATTAAACAAACTGTCTATAATCCGGGAAGCAAACCTCCTTCTCTGGTAGTCATTCATATCTATAACCTGAAATTACACGCACAGTTATGCAATGTTGCCTGTATAATGAGTGTGGTTAAAAGAGGAGTGGCCTACGCCATTTACTGCTCACAGTTTACAGTACTATTGCATGAATAGTAACAGGGGGCAAAGATTAACCAACCTCTTCAGTATCTATTGATTAAAAAAAAAAAGAATTAGCACCCCACCACTTAAAACCATCATAAAAATTTTCATTTGGCTTAACTTTCCATGCACCCATCTGGGATAGAATAGATATAAAGATGGGGCACACAGTTAAGTTTCAACCCCATTAGGGATCTAGCTGCAAGAACAGCCTAAAAAAGGCACATAGAAAACAAGTGTTCTCCTTAGCCAACTTCTCTGAACCCTGTGGAAGCAAAGCTGTAACCAATCAAATCGCAAAACATCCCCTCCTATGCTTACCCATCACCCCTCACCAGTGAGTAGAAAGTGGACAGAGAACAGCTGAACAGTGCACCGAGTTACAGCTGCCCTCTAGATGAATCAAAATACCACTAACCCTTGGCAAAGTTGCTGGTTTTTTGAGAGAGAGGGAGTGTGTGCAGGGAGGGGGAGGGGAGAGGGGGAGAGAGGGAATCTTAAGCAGGCCCAATGCCATCTCATGACCTTGAGATCATGACCTGAGCCGAAATCAAGAGTCAGAAGCTTAACCAACTGAGCCACCCAGGTGCCCCTCTCCCTTGGCAAAGTTTTAAAAGAGATATTATTATAAGTGTACAAGTCTCTGAGCACCTAATCCTTTACTCACCTAAGAGTTTATAAATAATCTTCATATTCATATGACCAGAGGAACATAAGGAAAGAGGCTGGTTTTTACTTTTTTTAAGGCTCTGATTTTTAGGGGCTGTCTCAAAGTTTGAGAGCTTGGGAAATGAGACCCGTGGCATTTTGCCACGATGGACAGGAAGATAAAGTCATTCGCTGGACTGAATGAAACTGTTACATTCATTATATATTTTTCTTTAAAAGTGCATTTTCTTATATTCTCACCCACTGCTGAAATCTAAAAAACTATAAACTTTTGGGGAAGATATATATATTGGCTGGTGTCTTGGACAAGTTATTTAACATCGCTAAGACTCAGTTTCCTCACCTATAAATGGGGGATAATATTAGTGATGAGGACTAAACGAAATACCGGCAAAGTACCTAAAAAAATGCCTGGTTTAGAGAAAGCACTCAATTAATATTAACTCTATTTTCAATTTGGGAAGGGTCTCTAATTTTAGCTCTGTGAATCTCAAAAGGACAAAACAGGTATCAGCACACACACAAACCACTAGAAAGCATTACGATACAGGTTCTTCCTTTATTTTGATTTTCTGTCTTTAAGATCGAAAATAGTTATAATTTTTTACTTTTTTAAAAAAATATTCTTTTATTTATTTATGTTTAAAGATTTTATTTATTTATTTGAGAGAAAGAGTGAGTGAGAGCGAGCACACAGGCAGGGGAGAAGCAGAGGCAGAGGGAGAAGCAGACACCCTGCTGAGCAGGAAGCCCAGGACCCTGGGATCATGACCTGAGCCAAAGGTAGCTGCCCAACTGACTGAGTCACCCAGGCGCCCCAAAAGAGTTATAATTTCTTTTTTTTTTTTTTTTTTTTTAGATTTTATTTATTTATTTGACAGAGAGAGATCACAAGTAGGCAGAGAGGCAGGCAGAGTGAGAGAGGAGGAAGCAGGCTCCCCGCCAAGCAGAGAGCCTGATGTGGACTCGATCCCAGGACCTTGAGATCATGACCTGAGCCGAAGGCAGAGGCTTAACCCACTGAGCCACCCAGGCGCCCCAAGAGTTATAATTTCTTACAAGATTTACTTTTCTATTTTATAGAGAGAGTGAGCGAGAGTGTGGGGCAGGGGGCAGACAGAGGAGAGAGAATCTTAAGCGGACTCCATGCTGAATGTGGAGCCTGAGGTGGGACTCGATCCCAAACCAAGAGTTGTACGCTTAACTGACAGTGCCACCAAGGTGCATGAAAAGAGTTATAATTAAGAATAATAGTTTTCCTGTTGCTCCCCATCCCCCACCACTGACAAATTAAAAAAAAAAAAAAGAGAGAGAGAGAGAGATGTGAAGGGGCGCCTGGGTGGCTTGATAGTTTGATAGTTAAGCGTCTGCCTTCAGCTCAGGTTATGATCCCAGGGTCCAGGGATCAAGCCCCACATCCGGCTCCCTGCTGAGCAGGAAGCCTGCTTCTCTCTCTCCCACTCCCTCTGCTTGTGTTCCCTCTCTCGCTGTGTCTCTGTCAAAATAAATAAATAAATAAATAAATAAATAAATAAATAAATAAAATCTTAAAAAAAAAGAAAAAGAAAAGCATCTGACTCTTGATATTGGGTTAGGTCATGATCTCAGGGTCATGAGATCAAGCCCCATGTCGGGCTCCAGTCTGAGGCCTCTTCTCCCTCTGACCCTTTCCCCACAAAAAGAATAATAGTTCTTGCTTTACTCTGGGAGTAAAACTTGTTATAAAACTGGAAGAAATATGGTTTACCAGAAATTTCCATCAGAGTTCATTAGCAAAAAAGACAAATCAAAAACACAGAAGACTAATAAATAAAACTAACATAAATGAAAAGAATGAGACATGAGTTCCTGGAGTATATAAATCCTATCAAAAACATTTACAGACAAAGGGTGACATGTTTTAATTAGAAGTTAATCAAAAGTTGTTGGCTATAAAGATTAATACCTGTTGCCAATAACGTGCTACTTCAGGCAAATTCAGAGCCTCGCAGAGATAAACCAAATTCAGAACATCTTTCTGAAAGCAGCTTCCACCAAAACCTAAGAAAAAAGTGGCAATATTTTCACTTATGAACCATGACTGAATCATGTGGCAAATCTGTCCTACTAAATTTGAGGGCCTATGCTAGAATTTTTTTTCTAAGCAAACTCCATACCCCACATGGGTCTCGAACTCACAACCCCAAGATCAAGAGTCACATGCTCTACTGACTCTGCCAGCCAGATGGCCCTATGACAGGATTTTTTCTTTTTTTTTTTTTTTTTTAAATTCATTTGACAGAGAGAGACACAGTGAGAGAGGGAACACAAGCAGGGGAAGTGGGAGAGAGAGGAGCAGGCTTCCTGCTGAGCAGGAAGCCTGATAGCAGGGCTCAATCCCAGGACCCTGGGATCATGACCCGAGCCGAAGGCAGACGCTTAACGACTGAGCCACACAGGAGCCCCTCTTTTTCCTTTTTTAAAGAGAGGGGGAGGATGGGAGTCAGAGGGAGAGGGAGAATCTTAAGCAGGTTCCATGCCCACTACGGATCTCATAAACTTGAGATCACGACCTGAGTGGAAATCAAGGGTCAGACATTTAACCAACAGAGTCACAGTAGGCACTCCTAGAATTTTCAGTAATAAAACTCAGATGTCAGAAATTTAGTGGATTTAGAGATTGTGTGAAATCTTCAAGCAACTAATAAACAAACTCTATAAATAATTTCCAGATAATTCTAGTTAATGTTTCATTCTAGTTAATTCTAGTTCTAATTCAGTTCTAGTTAATGTTTCATTATGGCTACATTTTCTATTTTAATTCTCATTCATCTAGTATCACTGCCTCACGTCTCTTACTTTAGCACAGGGCTGATAAACTTTTATAGGACAAACTGCAAATATTTTAGCCTTCCTGAGCACAACTATGTAACTCTGCCTTTGCGGCTCAAAAGCAGTTGGACAATATGTAATAAAATAGCTATGGCTAAGTCTTTAATCCCCATCACCTCTTTCCCCCATTTCCACCCCCTTCCCCTCTGGCAACAACAGTACTTTCTCTATAGTTAAGAGTCTGTTTGTTGGTTTGTCTCTTTTCTCCTTTGCTTGTTTTGTTTCTTAAATTCCATATATGAGTGAAATCACATGGTATTTGTTTTTCTGACTTATTTCTCTTAGCATTATTCTCGCTAGATCCCTTCCTGTTGGTGCAAATAGCATCGTTTCATTCTTTTTTATGGATGAGTAATAGCCCATTGTGTATATACACCTCGTCTTCCTTACCCATTCACCTATCAGTGGACACATGGGTTGCCTCCCTATCTTGCCTATTGTAAATAATGTTGATAAAAATAAACAGAGGGGTGCACGTATCTTTTCCAGTCAGAGTTTTTGTATTCTCTGGGTAAATACCCAGTAGTGGAGTTACTGGACCATACGGTAATTCTATTTTTAATTTTTGAGGAGTCTCCATACTGTTTTCGAGTGGCTGCACCAGTCTGCATTCCCACCAACGGAGCATGAGGATTCCTTTTTTTCCACATCCTCACCAACCTTGTTGTTTCCTGTGCTGTTGGTTTTAACCATTCTGACAGGTGTGAGGCGATATCTCATTGTGGTTTTGATTTGTATTTCCCTGATGTTGAGTGATGTTTTCATGTGTCTGTGGCCATCTGTATGTCTTCTTCAGAGAAATGTTTGTTCATGTCTTCTACCCGCACCCTTTTTTAAAGTTCTATGTTTAGAATGCAACTTGAACTCATGACCCTGAGATCAAGAGTCGCATGTTCTATGAACTGAGCCAGGCAGGTGCCCTCTAACCAATTTTTTTTGGATTATTTAGTTTTTTGGGTGTTGAGTTATATAAGTTCTTTACATTTTTTATTTATTTACTTTTTAAAAAGATTTTATTTATTTATTTGACAGAGAAACAGAGATCACAAGTAAGCAAAGAGGCAGGCACAGAGAAAGAAGGGGAAGCAGGCTCCCCACTGAGCGGAGAGCCCAATGTGGGGCTCGATCCCAGGACCCTGAGATCACGACCTGAGCCGAAGGCAGAGGCTTAACCCACTGAGCCGCTCGGGTGCCCCTCTTTATATATTTTAGATACTATTTATCAGATATGTCATTAGCAAATATCTTCTCCCATTCAGTAGGTTATGTTTTAGTTTTGTTATAATCGTTTTGTGTTCCTTTTTTATTTTTTAAAATAATCTCTACCCCCAATGTGAGGCTCAAACTCATGACCCAGAGGACAAGAACTGCATGTTCTACCAATTGAGGCAGCCAGGCACCCCTGTTCTTATTTTTGTGTATTTAAAGACACCTTATTTAATATACCTTGTTGATGCACTCGAACTCATGCCTGAATAAAGCTGCTCTAACCCTAGGTATTTTGTCTGAGGGGCACACATCACAGGCTCCTGGCATCTCAGAACAGTAGCTAGCACTAGCGTGTGGCACGCAATATGCCTGGGGGCCATTTAAAGAAGTGAAATCACCACCAAAAAGCACAAAAAGTGCAAAAAATGTGGCACGAAGTAGATTACAAAAAGAGTACTTGTTTACAGAAGGGGAGCTGAAACCAGAAAACAAGTGTGCTGTGTGACACAAATTCAGCTGGGAAGGTCTGTGTTGGTGACTCAATTTTTTTGCTGCTCTCTGTGTCTACAAATGACCACAAAAGCACTATAAGCATTGATTTAGGGATTACAAATAAGTTTTAGCAAGTAGGATAATTCATACGTATAGACCTGGCAAATAATGAGGACCAACTGTATTTCACCAAGGCCACATTTCCGAAAGTATATATTAATAGGCAAAGGAAATGATAGGGAATTTTCTTCCTGTTTGCTTCAGTAAGGTATTGAGTTATTTCCCATGTGGTTTCCCCAACTTACTCTTCCTAACTGTTCTAACTAAATATTAATTACTCCTCCTAAAATGGCAAACTATGCTTGTCTTACTAATCAATCAGTAATTACTAAAATAAAGTAAGTTTAATTACCGCTTCACTTTGCAAGTTCTTGACAGGTTGAAGGCTACACATGTCATGGAATCATTACTCTAAGTGCATTAAATTCTGCAAAGACGTCCTTAAAGTTAGAGACCTAGCCAAAGGAACCTCCTTTATGTACAGAAACATCTCAGTTTACCAACACTGGCTTTCAGAAACTTGTTTCCAATTCTCTGGTCCATTCCAATAGCTGTTGCCACTTCTTCTACATCAGCCCCTGTAGCTTCACAGAGAGCACTAATGGAGTTAATGCTGCTGATCCTCTGGGCAAGAAAAGCATTTGCTGCCTTTGGGGGAAAAAAAGAAAGGAAAAGTACGATGAGTTAAAATAGCAATTTTCTGTGTCAGGATTATATTTCATCGAGTTGATATAATTACCGAGGGAGATAGAGAAGTTACTCATGGGCTCAATTTGAGGAGGCTATGGATGTGTTGGTAAAGGAAAATTTGTTTTTGTTTTCTTTAAGATTATTTATTTATTTGTCAGAGAGAGAAAGAGCGAGCACAAGCAGGGAGATGTAGGATCTCCACGGAGCAGGGAGCTGGACACAGGACTTGATCCCAGGACTCTGAGATCATGAGCTGAGCTGAAGGCAGACGCTTAACCGACCAAACCATCCAGGCATCCCAAGGAAAATGTTTTAAATTAGAGAAGAAAGAGGATTAAGATTGGGATTAAAAATAGAAAGAGTGATTTTAAAAACTATTTTCTTTTTAAAGATTTATTTGAGAGAGAGAGAAAGAGAGAGGGAGCAAGCCAGCACAGGGGTGGGGAAGGTAGAGAGAGCAGGAGAGAGAGAATCTCAGGCCGACTCCTTACTGGGCACAGAGCCTGACTCGGGGCTGGATCCCATGACCTGAGCTGAAATCAAGAATCAGACATTCAACCGACTGAGGCATCCAGGAGTCCCATTAAAAACTACTATTTTTGGGGTGCCTGGGTGGCTCAGTGGGTTAAGCCTCTGCCTTCAGCCCAGGTCATGATCTCAGGGTCCTGGGATCGAGCCCCGCATCGGGCTCTCTGCTCAGCAGGGAGCCTGCTTACCCTCTGTCTCTGCCTGCCTCTCTGCCTACTTGTGATCTCTCTATCAAATAAATAAATAAAATATTAAAAAAAAAAACAAAACTACTATTTTTAGTGCACTCTCCACAGGTCATGGTCTCAGGGTCCTGCGACGGAGCCCCGCATCGGGATCTCTGCTCAGCATGGAGACTGCTTCCCCCTCTCTCTCTGCCTGCCTCTCTGCCTACTTGTGATCTCTCTCTGTGTCAAATAAATAAATAAAATCTTAAAAAAATTTAGAATTTGCCAGAACATTTTATACTGTGATATTTGATTTCCCTTGTGAAAATTATTTCACAATGGACAAGAAAGTACCTGTGTGGCTTATTAGGCTTAAGAGAAATTAGTCCTTAGCTTTGTATTTCATGGAGGGTTGAACGCTGTGTACCAACCAGTTTGGAAAGTTCCGAAGACCAAGTATTAGTGGTGAGGATCTTTTCTCTGGGAACCCAGTGCTCATACACAGCACACAGTGCCTGCACGGCCCTCTGGCCCTCGGGGGTTTCATCCCCTCCAATCAGCACTCTGTCCGGGTTCTTCAGGTCTTTGATGGCCGTTCCTTCCGCCAAGAACTCAGGGTTGGACAGCACCTAGAATCCCAACACAAAGCCAAGTTTCAAACTTAGAATTAACCAGGAGCAACTGACTATAAGGCGTCAATATTTATATAAGAATCAGGTTCCAGGGCTGCCTTTGTTTATACCTGTAAATTCAAGTTGGGTTTTGTGTTTGCATCAAATATTCGACGAATACTTTCTGCTGCCCGCACTGGAACTGTGCTTTTCTCCGTCACAATTTTGTACCCGTTTGAGTTTTGCACAATGCGTCTGGCACAAGCCTCGATATACTTCAGATCTGCTGCGCGACCTTTCCCCATTCCATAGGTTTTTGTTGGAGTATTCACCTGATGAAAGCATATGGGATTATGAATGAAAATATCCATGAGAGATTCAGTGATTTCAAGATGAACCTCGAGCCATCAGTTAACTAGTTAAGCGGGAAGCTATCATCATTAGCTTTCATTTAACCCCCTATTAGTTTCATGGAAATGATACATTTTAATAATATAATCATCAGACAGATGCCTGAAGCATCTGGGGAACTCGTTCAACAAATTTTTGTTGAGAAGCTCCTGGATAATGACAGATACCCAGGCAGGCAGTTTCCAAGCTAAGCCCTGGAGATACAAAGATGAATGAGACTGTTCCTGTCCTCGAGGAGTTCACAGGCTGAAATGAAATGTAAGTTTCCTTTCTTCTTTATTATATGTAATACATTATCCAGGTCTTTAAAACCTTTTCTATCCTCCTTTCTAATAGACCTATATCAATAGTTTTCAAAAGCATTTGCAGTATCATTCACAAATGCTTTCTTAGCTTATTAAAGCGAGACATTATCTAGCATCTTTAGGACTCACAATACTACGTAGACAACTATTAAACAGAAAGAAAAAGAAATCATGAGTCCAGAGTCTAGGCATTTCCTTTTGGCTTAGCTGTACCACGTAAACTTGGAGAAGTGTAGCTGCCTTTGTTTCAACTACCTCATTGGAAAATGAGGATAGCATGCTCCCTAAAATCTAACATGTGGGTTTTATGATGCTTTGGTAAAAATCAAAGCACTCCAGAAAGCCCAAAATTCTACAGAGGAAGAGAGAGACAGAGAGAGTGGTTGTGCGTGCGTGTGTGTGTGTGTGTGTGTGTGTGTGTGTTTAAGCAGGCTCCATGCCCAACATGGGGCTTGAACTCAGGACCCTAAGACTGAGTCTTATGCTCTACCACTGAATCAGCCAGGTGTCCCTTACACAAGAAGAGTTTTGAACCAGTAATTAGTGGTACCAGTTCTCGTCTCTTGACAAGCTTATAACCTAACAGGGGACTAAAAAAAGGAAGCAAGCCAAAATAAATAAAAACTCAAAGACTGTGTTGAGGTGTGAAAATCCAGAGAACAAAAGTTGTTTATTTGCATGGAACAACTTAGGAAAAGCCTTAGACATGGAAGTCAGCGTTCACCAGAGCACAAAAGGGCCAAGACCGCTAACAGGATAAGGAGGAACATGCTAAAAATGATAGAGGATCAGACAGTTTCCTCTCATACAGGTGCTCTGAAGAGAACAACTGCACACTGATTCATATACAACTATTCCTACCTGGAATAGGCCTAAAATTAGCCTGGCGTAGGAGGAAAGGGAGAGAAGTAGTAAATGAAGCAAGATCAGCCATGGTAACTGCTGACAGTGGAGAATGGGTAAATAGGATTCATTGTATTATTGTCTCCATCTCTTGTATGAATTTTCCATAATGAAAAGCAGACCACAAATAAATCCTAAAAAGCTGATCCGGAGAATAACGAGAAGTAGATGTGAGTTACACAGTAATAAATTACCATAATAGGTATGCAAAGTAATAGCTTGGAAAGATCCAGGGCAGCTCAGGCTAGATCCGCAGAGAGGCAAGTATAAAATTAGCTGTCTGGCCAGACCACCCTAAAGTGGACTCTACTACCTTAGAATAGATCCTTTTAAATATATATATATATATTTTTTTCTTTCTTTTTTTTTTTTTTTTTTAAACAGGAAATTCCCCTACTCCCATTCCAGACTCTGGTTATCCAGAAGTTGGACTAAGATAACTTCGTGATTTTCTCCAAGTACCCAGCTACCCCAAAATCTTTTCTCATTTTCTATGCCTTGCTTCTTAACCTTCTCCAAGCTTAAGTAGAGGATGGGTAGGCGAGTCACAGAAGCTGTACCAATTTCTCTGAAGTAATTAAGAATGCCAAAAGAGAGACTGAATTCATAATGGTTTCACCACCGGCTTCATTACCACTTTCTTCTGGATTTAACTTATCTTTATGGTACTGCTTTTGTCTCATCAGTCAGAAACAAACTCTAATTCAACAACATATAATCATTAACAACATGCATAATAAATTCAACAACATTTACCCTCTAGGGACCCTATGATATTTCTTTCCATTAGTCCATGGGACTCAGTCAAAGCCCACGCCACTGAATTCCCCTTTATTCTTTAAGGCCCTAAAGGTCTTGAGTCATAGAACACCCTAGCTCAACCATATATTAGTGATCACTATACTATTACACAGAATATTTGAGCAAATGGTTACGAGGACAGCAAGAAGTTACCTTGGTTTGAATATTAGATTATCAGAGTTTACTCCCAAGCACCAGCTCTATTTTTTCATTACAAAGGTCCATCAAAGTTAGCCATATTACCAAAGATGCCTGTGGACTAGCCTATAACCCAACACAAGCCAAAGTGCAAAGAGGTCATATAAACTGACTTTTCCTGGCACAGCTGGCTGGCTCAGCAGAGCAGGAGACTCCTGATCACAGGGCTGCAAGTTCGAGCCGCATGTTAGGGATAGAGATCACTTAAAAATGAAATCTTTTTTAAAAAATTTAAAAAACAAGAAATCACATGACTTCTAGAACATAATTCATCTAGATAGGAGATGCCTATAAATTTGCACACATGCTTTAGCTAATTCTCTTTACCTCACCTCCACCAAGCAGTGGTTGAAACAAGAAATGATGAAATACGTATACTGTTACCACATGAGCTCACACCAGCGCTTCTTAATTCTAGATCCCAGACTAGACCTGTTTCCAAATTTATTTGTTCAATGATCCGTGATATATTTGACCAGGTGATTATGGGGTACGATGAAGTGTTGGACAAAGTGACAACCAAAATTCAACAGCACAACTCTATGCTAAGTAATGATGTGGCTTGATACCAACAGATGACTACCCAAATACAATGAAATGTCCATATAGATGAGAATGCGTTAAAACTCATAGCCAAAGAAAATACTTACAGAAATAAATACAAGATCAGCTTCTTTAATGGCATCATCAATATTGGTAGAAAAAAACAGATTTTTTCCTCGACAGGATTCTACCACTTCTTTTAGTCCTGGCTAAAAAGAAAAAAGAGTTGTGTATACAGTTTAGCAGTTTTTTGTTTTTTTTTTTAAGATTTTATTTATTTACTTGACAGAGAGAAATCACAAGAGAGGCAGGCAGAGAGAGAGGAAGGGAAGCAGGCTCTCCGCTGAACAGAGAGTCCGATGTGGGACTCGATCCCAGGACCCAGAGATCATGACCTGAGCTGAAGGCAGCGGCTTAATCCTCTGAGCCACCCAGGCGCCCCCAGTTTACCAGTCTTATGAGATAACCTAATAGTACAGAATTACCTTTGTTAAAGGAGAAAGTTATACTGCAATTTAAAGGTCTAGACTTGCTCTCAAATAACACCTTTGTAGAAAAATCTAAAATCATATACCAAAGGCCAAAAGTGTACATTATGTAACAATACTAAATAGAGCAAAATTGACTCAGCCACAATAAAAGCACTAGGTCGTTTTACTGTGTCATTGTTTACCATGTGCCTGATTGTTTCATAAGAGTTAACAATCAACTGAGTATCAAGGCAATTATCAGAAGAATTCAAGGTCTTCTGTGATTTCAAGCAAACGTTTGATTTTTGCATCATAATCACGAATGCAGGGTTTTACTCCCAAGAATTCAAGTCAGACAACCCATTGTCAAACAGTCAACATCTACTCTATGCATATCTAAATATATATTTTTTCTAAGTCCTAATGTAAGAAACACTTTAACTGAAAATTTTATTACTTTTCCCATACAGTGTAACAGGAAATATAGTTAAGAATACTGAGCTGTGGGGCACCTGGGTGGCTCAGTGGGTTAAGGCTCTACCTTCAGCTCAGGTCATGATCTCAGGGTCCTGGGATCAAGCCCCACAGGGGGCTCCCTGCTCAGCGGGAAACCTGCTTCTCTCTCCCTCTGCCTGCTGCTCCCCCTACTTGTGCTCTCTCTATATATATATCAGATAAATAAATGAAATCTTTAAAAAAAGAGAGAGAGAGAGAGAGAAACAGGATACTGTGCTGTACAAAACCACCTAACAAGTATTCTTGCAAAAAAAAAAAAAAAAAAAAAAGGAAGGAGGGGTGCCTGGGTGGCTCAGTGGGTTAAAGCCTCTGCCTTCTGCTCAGGTCATGATCCCAGGGTCCTCAGATTGAGCCCTGAGTCAGGCTCTCTGCTCAGTGAAGAGTCTGCTTCTTCCTTTGCCCCACATGGGGCTCAATCTTATAACCCTGAGATCATGACCTGAGAGGAAATCAAGAGTTAGACGCTTAGCCAACTGAGCCACCCAGGCACCCCAGGTGACATGCTTACATTTTTAAAATAATTATTATCTTTTTTTAAAGATAGTATTTATGGGGCGCCTGGGTGGCTCAGTGGGTTAAGCCGCTGCCTTCGGCTCAGGTCATGATCTCAGGGTCCTGTGATCGAGTCCCGCATCGGGCTCTCTGCTCAGCAGGGAGCCTGCTTCCCTCTCTCTCTCTGTCTCTGCCTGCCTCTCTATCTACTTTAAAAAAAAGAAAAAAAAAAAAAGATAGTATTTATTTGTGAGAGAGAGAGAAGGAGAAAGAGAGGGGGAGAGAGAGAACATGGGGGGAGGGGCAGAGGGAGAGGGAGAAACAGGCTCCCTGCTGAGCAGGGAGTACAGCCATCATAAAAACGATTTCCTTGGTTCTAGAAAATGAGGGTAAAAGGTTATAGAGTAGCGATTTTGCAGAGAAGACTGAATTTAGTCCTATATATAATTCCCTAATATTTAAATAAAAGTGACCTAAAATCAGAGCAATGCAAGATTTATACTAACTAAGCCTTAATGACACCTCAAAACAAACAGCTATATTATTCTGTTAAAATCAATGGGATATTTGTAGATCTCCAAAACTGATGCAAAAGTAGTTAATAATATAGGTCCTACCTCTTATTAAATTCATTATATAATTATCACAATTAGTATTGAGAATTTATAGGGTAATTTTATGGAAGAACTCAAAACCTTTTCGCAGGGTAATATTATCTTTCATTTTATTCAGAAAGAGTAAAGCAAATTATCCATTTTGCTTTTTAACAAGTAGCTATTAAATTGTTTCAAGTTAACAAGAAAACCAGTGACTATTCAGAAATATGGTAATACAAATTAAAATGTTTTAATTGTTAAATATTAACACTTTCTGGGAAGCCTGGGTGGCTCAGCGGGTTAAGCATCTCCCTTCAGCTCAGGTCACAATCCCAGGGTCCTGGGATCAAGTCCCATATAGGGCTCCCTGCTGCAAGCCTGCTTCTCCCTCTGCCTGCTTGCACCCCTTGCTTACTCTCTCTCTCTCTGATGAATAAATAAAATCTTTAAAGGTAAATAAATATTAACACTTTCTACTATAGTATTTTCTGAGTAAACACTTGAGTATCTTGTTACCATATTTTTTTTTTTAAAGATTTTATTTATTTATTTGACAGAGAGAAATCACAAGTAGACAGAGAGGCAGGCAGAGAGAGAGAGAGGGAAGCAGGCTCCCTGCTGAGCAGAGAGCCCGATGCGGGGCTCGATCCCAGGACCCTGAGATCATGACCTGAGCCGAAGGCAGCGGCTTAACCCACTGAGCCACCCAGGCGCCCTTGTTACCATATTTTATGTGATGGTCATTACTATTTCCTTTTCTGGCAGTAAAAATGACTATTTTTTTATTCATATAGTTTTGGCCCCTGAAATATAAACATATTGGATTAGAAAGAACCACAATAAACACAAGCTCATGGACCCTAAGTATATTTAGCTGGGTTTCCATTGTGACCTGATAATCCTTTTACTTTGTCCTCTCTATTCTGGGATTATTGCTCTGAACCTCCACTATTTGCAAGTCCTTGACCCAACATTACCCCTTTTATCTTCCTCAAAATACCTTACCTCCTACTAACAGACAATTGAAATTGCCAATATGTCAGTCACCCTTCTTTCATGTCCCCACCAACAAAACTGTCTATATCGGGGCGCCTGGGTGGCTCAGTGGGTTAAAGCCTCTGCCTTTGGCTCAGGTCATGGTCCCAGGATCTTGGGATTGAGCTCCGCATCAGGCTCTCTGCTCAGCAGGGAGTTTGCTTCCCACCCCCCCACCCACCTGCCTGTCTACTTGTGATCTCTGTCTGGCAAATAAATAAATAAAATATTAAAAACAAACAAACAAAAAAAACCCTGTCTATATCTTTTTCCATTCTTGTTTACTTTCCTCCAGTCCCCAAAGAAGAGGCTTTCAAGGCCAATCCTTCTACTTGTGCTTTCGGTTCCATCCTTTTGCTATCTTTCCGGACTTCATTACATCAATTAGCCTCTTCTTACACTTTGACCTTTCCTTCTCCATGTAATTGGTGATCTTAGTTTTGAACATGCTCAATCATTTATCACGGAAAAAACGTATAAATAAATAAAATCACGCCTTTATCGTGTAACCCTCTCTGGTGCCACACCTTTTTCTACAGTCTCTCACTTCCTTGATCTCTGATCATCTGCAATCGTTCTTACAACAATTACAGTGACCCCCATAATACCAAATGTAATGAATATGTCTCGGTCCTGATGTCTTCCGTATCTCGCATAATGGACAGCTCACTCATTCATTCATTCAGCTAATATTTACTGAGTACTTATGTGCTGGTCACAGAGTTACTCATAAGCAAGACATACAGAATTGACCTTTGAACAACACAGATTTGAATTGCACAGGTCTACTCATACAAGAATTTTTTTCAATAAATATAGTCCAGTACTATAAGTACATTTTCTCTTATGACCTTCTTAATAACACTTTCTTTTCTCTAGCTTACTTTATTGGAAGAACATAGCATATAACATAGGGTGAGCTCCCCTAACCCCTACATTGTTCAAGGATCAACTGACATCCTTCTGGGGTTTGTACTATTAAAAGTCTTTCTGGTTCTCGGTTGACCTTCAATGAACTACTCTTCATTGCTTCTCTATGGCATTTCCTCCTCCACTTATCATCAAACATTAGAGATTTTCTTGGTTCTGTCCTTGACTCTGCTCTGCAGACTCTTCTTGGGAGACCTCAATTACTCTGATTTCAACTACTGCCTGTATAATCCTAACTTTACATCTCCAGTCCTGAATCGTTTATTTACACTTTTGGTATATATATCCAACTGCCTCCTGAACATCTCTATTTGGATCACCCAGAGCCTTTATAACTAAGTAAGACCAAACAGAATTTGAGATTTCATCTCCTACTACCCTCCACAACATCCTGCATTCTTGATTTCAATTTATGGCACAATCATGTACCCACCATCCAAACGGGAAACCTGAATATCATTCTAAATTCCCTACTCTCCTTTATCCTTATACAATCAACAAGCAAGTCCTATCATTTTTCCTTCTAAATATTTTTCCAGGGGCACTTCGGTGGCTCAACTGGTTAAGTGTCTGCTTTCAGCTCCGGTCATGTTCCCAGAGTCCTGGGATCCAGCCCCACATTGGGCTCCTTGCTCAGTGAGGAGCCTGTTTCTCCCTCTGCCTGCCGCTCCCCCCTGCTCGTGCACTCTCTCTCTCTCTCTGTCAAATAAATAAATAAAAATTTTTAAGTTTTTTTACTTTTTTTTTTAAGATTTTATTTGTTTATTTGACAGAGAGAGACACAGCAAGAGAGGGAACACAAGCAGATGGGTTAGGAGAGGGAGAAGCAGACTTCCTGCTGAGCAGTGAGCCTGATGTGGGACTTGATCCCAGGACCCTGGGATCATGACCAGAGCCGAAGGCAGACACTTTTTTTTTTTTTTTTAAGATTTTATTTATTTATTTGACAGACAGAGATCACAAGTAGGCAGAGAGAGAGAGGAGGAAGCAGGCTCCCTGCTGAGCAGAGAGCCCAATACAGGGCTCGATCCCAGGACCCTGAGATCATGACCTGAGCTGAAGGCAGACACTTAACAACTGAGCCACCCAGGTGCCCCAATAAAATCTTTGTCAAATAAAAAAAAAAAAAAAATCTTTAAAAGGTAAAATAAACACAACCTTATAGAAATCATCTTTATTTTCTGATTTATAAATTCCTCAAGCAGGCATTAGAAGGCTAAAGTCATTTACATGCTAAGAGGAAAATCATTCTACTTGCTAAGATGATTCTTTCTATAATTTTAAAGTGCCATGTTTTTAACCTCTAAAGCTAGTGGGTTTTGGAAAAAGATTTCATTTTTTTTGTAGGCTACACTAAATACTGCAAAACTAAAATAGCTGTTTATGGTATATCTAACTTTCTGGAATAGACATGTGAAAAATGAGATAGGGGAGCCTGGCTGGCTCAGTTGGAAGAGCATGCCACTGTTAATTTGGAGGTTGTGAGTTCAAGTCCCACTTGGGGGTTTTTTTTTACTAAAAAAAAAAAGAGAGAGAGTGAGAGAGAGGGAGAAGGAGAGGCGAAGAGAGAGAGAGAGAGAAGACTTTAAAAGCTAAATAGTGATAACCATTAAATAAAACCAATACAATTATGAGATTTCATTCAGGGTTTTGAAAACTCAGACATTGAGTCTAATGAGCACAGTGCTAGCTAGACTTTCAAATCTTTTATATTCTTTATAAAGAGATTTAAAGAAGAAAAAACTTATGAAATAAAAGTATGAAAAATTATACTTCTATTTCTTTGTTTATAAAAGATAGATTATTGAGAACAAACAAGTATGATATGGAAAAGAAATTATTTTAGATCTTACCTCTTTCAGTATAACTATATATCCCAACTGGACTCAATGTCAATGTGGAAAAACTATTTTAAATTAAAATTAAAATTAAATTTAAATTTAGGAAGAAGAGTTTCAGATTTCAATTAATTAAGTAGTAATATCAACAATAAGAATCTGGCCAGGGAACATGTCCAGCCAACTGATTTTTTTGTTTTCTCTAAGAAAAATGTCTAATTCCAATACATTATAGTTTGTACTTTTTAAAGATTTATTTATTTTATTTTAAGATTTATTTATTTTAGGGAGAGAGAGAGAGAGTGCAAGAGCTCATGTGAGTCGGGGGAAGGGGTAGAGGGAGAGACTGTTCAAGCAGACTTTCCCCACTCTGGGCTCAGTGTCATGACTGACCTCAAGCTCACGACCTGGGCCAAAACCAAGAGTCCGACACTCAACCCACTAAGCCATTCAGGTGCCCTTACTTTGCATTTTTTCCAATTCAGGATACCTTTGTTTTTAAGTTAATTTTTATTGAGATAAAACAAAAATACATAAAATGGTACCTATATTAATACAGAAAAGTGTGTATTTCAATTTTCAAAAGTGAACACACTTGTACAACCACTATCTATAATGAGAATTAGATCATTAACCATAAATCAGAACCTGCAGTTTGCCCTTTCCGAGTCACTACCACAGCTCAAATTAACACCATGCTGAATTCTATCACCAGAGATCAATGTGCTTACATTTGAACTTTATACAAACAGAATTATACAATATGTACCACTTTATGTCTGACAGCACATTATTTCAGGGAGAATTTCACCATATTCTTGCGTGTGGAAGTAGTTCCATTGATTTTCAATGTGGTATAGTATTTTGCTGCGGGATTATGCTATAATTTATGTACCCATTCCAATGCCAATTAACAGTTAGGTTGTTTCCCATTTAGACCTCCTACAAATAGTACTGTTACAGCTGTCTTCTGCTGCATGGATTTCTCCTGGATATACACCCTACAAGTGGAAGTGCTGGATCAGACTGCACAGGTTTTCAGCTTCAGTAAATACTGCTGAGCAGTTTTGAAAGTGACTATACCAGACTACATTCTGGCAACACTGTGTAAAATTCCAATTGCTCTAAGTCCTTGTCAACACTTCGTATTGTCAGTAGTAATAATTTTATCCATTCCGATGCATGCCCTTGTTTCTGAAGACTAGAGCAAACGGCTGGCAGAATTAATTACTGAATGATTGTGTATAAATATGGCTTACAGCACTTCAGATGACTTGCAGCCCTCGTACAAAACACTTTTATGAAGTTATCTCTCCAAAATGTTTTAAAATTCTCCAAAACCAAATCTAGTGGTAATGTTTGAACAGGAAAAGAAATGCTATGGCACTAGAGTAATTTAAAGAACTATTATGGGGTTGGGGGGGGTGTGCCTGGGCGGCTCACTCAGTGAAGTAATGGACTCTAGGTTTGGGCTAGGTCACAGGATCAGGCCTGTGTTAGACTCCACACTCAGTGCAGAGTCTGCCTGTCCCTCTGCCTCCCTCACTGCCCCTTCCACTACTCTGTCTCTCTCTCTTATTCTCTCTCTAATAAATAAATAGATAGACAAAAATCTTTAAAGTACTTTTATGGGTGGTTCAACTGGTAGAAAAAGAAAGGGTAAAGCACAAACAGAAGCCATCACATACACAGAATTTTTTTTTTTTTTATTCCAAATTTGATTCAGCTAGGAGTGTCTCCAAGATGTTGGGTAGCTACTAGTCTGTGGATGCTTTTTCATGGATTTCTATATTTCATATGCCTATAAAATGGTTGAGACTTTCCTTCCAAAGGACTAATACATTTAAAGACTATGATTAAGCAACCAACTCTTGATTTTGACTCAGATCATGATCTGAGGGTGGTGAGATGGAGCCCGGAGTTAGGTTCCCTGCTCAGTGGGAAGTCAGCTTGAGTTTTTCTCCCTCTCCCTCTGTCCCTCCCCTTCCTCACACTCTCTCTCTAAAATAAATAAATAAATCGTGGAAAGAAAGGAAAGGAAGGAAGGAAGACAGACACACAGACAGACTATGGTTGGTAACAGTCTTACAAATAACAAAACTTTCTAAAGGAAAAAAAAAGAATATATTAATGTTGGAAAAAAATGCCACCATCAAATTCTCAAATGCTTCTCTGCAGGGCTTCAAAGGTATAATATCATTAACTCATTTTACAGTGAAAAATTTTTTTAAATGGCATCCACGTAGCTTAATAAAATAGTTGGAAGCATATTTTCCTAACTATAAAATATCTAAATTCACAGTAATCTTGAAATTCTAATTAAATAAATTTGTGATACTAAGTATTACATATAAAAGACATCATTTATCCATTCACAGTTTACCTGAATTAAGTACATTTACCCCCAAAATAATGGATTTACATGAATTAATATTATAAACATCCACAGTTTTATTTTCTTTGTACAGAACACCTTTCTAAAATTTTACTATTATAATATGGTAACCATATTAACAAAATTAGAAAATAGATAAGAGAAAAAATTACCCATATTCTCACTGCACTAATATAACCATTGTTAATATCCTAATACATTTTTTCCCAGTCATTTTCCCTGGGCATACTTGACATAATTACAATCGTCATGTCTGTAACACTGTGCATCTAGATTTGTCATTTAATTCCTTTTCACTTGCAGTCATAGATTTTTACCTTAATAGAAATTTGTTTAACAAAACCAGTAAGAAAACAAAGAATGTAAGAACAAAGAGTTGTTTACAATGGGTTACCTCATAAATAGGGAGTGTAGAAGAGTTCCATGCATTGATTCTTGATTCATTGACGTCAACAACTGTTACCCTGATTTCAGGGCACATATGAGCAATGACACTACACGTAGGTCCTCCAACATAGCCCGCACCAATGCAACAGATCTTCTTAATTTCAAACATGATTAAACTAGAAGGGAAGCAGTAAGACTGTTCCACTATTGAAAACAGAAAATTTAAAGAAATCACATTGAACATTTATCAAACTCTATAAAAACTGTCAAGGTGACAGATAATCTGGAAAGATTTCCTGCACTCATACTCATTAAGAATTATTAAAAGAGTGATAATATACAGCATTCCAATTGGAATGTCCATTCTCAGCTGCACTAGCATAAAACATGGGGTGGGGGGGGGGGGGAAGTAACTGATATTGCTGAAAAAAATGCCACGAAGATTATAATGATCTAATATTTAAAAATTCAAGTGCAAGATAAAACTTTACTTAGGTCTCTAAGGCCACCAGGGTAACTTCAACTGCTGAGGAAAAATTCAAGGTTGAACACACCAGTGCAATTCTTGTTGAAATAAATGCTGGTGTACAAAGGTCAGCCTTATGGCAGGTTTAGATTAACGTGACAGATAATGAGAAACATGACAGATAATAAGATTAGTCTGAAAGTTTAGAAGTGGCCTCTGTGATTATATTCCATATACAACTTGTTTTCAGCAGTTTATTTTTAGGTACTTGACAATGATCTTAAACTCCATTTCACCTTTAATTGGAATCTATGAGTTGGTTAAAGGAAAGTAATTTCTATAGTTAGCAGAGCAATTACACAGATTTTGATGGGTTTTCAAAAGCCATTTAGGTGAACAGATTCACACTAATCCAAATGACAAGGTACTGATATATATATATGAGAATGTCAGTTTAACCAGTCAGAATGGATAAAATTAGCAAGTCAGGAAACAACAGATGTTAGAGAGGACGCAGAGAAAGGGGAACCCTCCTACACTGTTGGTGGGAATGCAAGCTGGCATAGCCACTCTGGAAAACAGTATGGAGGTTCCTCAAAAAGTTGAAAATAGAGCTACCCTATAACCCAGCAATTGCACTACTGGGTATTTACCCCAAAGATACAAATATAATGATCCAAAGGGGCACATGCACCCGAATGTTTATAGTCCACAATAGTCAAACTATGGAAAGAGCCTAGATGTCCATCAGCAGACGAATATATATATATATATATATGATGCAGCCATCAAAAAAAATGAAATCTTGCCATTTGCAAAGATGCGGATGGAACTAGAGGGTATTATGCTAAGCAAAATAAGTCAAACAGAGAAAGACAATTATCATATGATCTCACTGAGTTTGAGAAACAAGGCAGAGGGTCATTGGGAAAGAGAGAAAAAAAAAATGAAATAGGATGAAACCAGAGAGGGAGACAAACCATAAGAGACTTTTAATCTCAGGAAACATTCTGAGGGTTGCTGGAGCGAAGGGGGGTAGGAGCAATGGGGTGGCGGGGTAATGGACATTGGGGAGGGTGTGTGCTATAGTGAGTGCTGTGAATTGTATAAGACTGATAAACCACAGACCTGTATCCCTGAAACAAATAATACATTATCTACTCATATATTTTTAATATTCCTTTATTTGACAGAGAGACAGCAAGAGAGGGAACATAAGCAGGGGGAGTTAGAGAGGGGGAAGCAGGCTTCCCACCGAGCAGGGAGCCCAAAATAGGGCTCAATTCCAGGACCCTGGAATGATGACCTGAGCCAAAGGCAGATGCTTAATTACTGGGCTACCCAGGTGCCCAAATACACTATATGTTAACAAAAAAATAGAAAGAAAGAAAGTCAATTCATTATAGTAAGAAAAAGAACTGCCGAACTGATCAGATTCTTAGAATTTTAGTCCTTACCAACACGGACCTGGGACATCACCTCATCTAACCCATTCATGGATTCCAGAGAGAAGGAAAATGTTAATCAGAGAGTTTAAGAACTGGTTAGTATACTCCCACATGGGTCAGAGAAGGTACTAGGGAAGGCTAATCTTATTGTAATGCCTGGGAAGTACAACCCTATTGTGAGAAAAGATACACAAGCCACATAATTAAGATAATCCAGTTCCCTTAAGTCTGAATCTGTATTAATCAATGTTCTAATCACTGGTTTTCTGGGTAGACTTCCCAACATAAGAGAATGAACCAAACAACCCACACAAGTATCCTGGTCTGTGTTAGGAAACAAGTAAGTCAGCTTACAAATCAACCTTCAGTGGTCATGCTTAGCAGATATCAATTCAAAGTCTAATCTCTAATGACCTTTAAAAAACTTAAAAGAACATAAAGTTTGATAAAACAGTATATATGAGCAAAATTGGAATCTATTGATTCTACAGAACAAAGCCATATTCTCAGTGATATACAAAGAAATTTTAAAATGTATTTTTTGGGAGCGCCTGGGTGGCTCAGTGGGTTAAGCCTCTGCCTTCGGCTCAGGTCATGATCCCAGGGTCCTGGGATCGAGCCCCGCGTTGGGCTCTCTGCTCTGCAGGGACCCTGCTTCCTCCTCTCTCTCTCTGCCTGCCTCTCTGCCTACTTGTGATCTCTGTCTGTCAAATAAATAGATAAAATCTTCAAAAAAAAATAAAAATAAATAAATAAAATGTATATTTTGTGTGGCACCTGGGTGGCTCAGTCAGTTAAGTATCTGCCTTCATATCAGGTCATGATCTCAGAATCCTGGGATCAAGCCCCTCATCGGGCTCCCTGCTCAGTGTGGAGCCTGCTTCTCCCTCTCCCTCTGCTGCTCCCCTTGCTTGTGCTCTCTCTCTCTCTCAAATAAACAAATAAAATCTTTAAAAATAATAATAATAGGGACACCTGGGTGGCTCAGTGGGTTAAGCCTCTGCCTTTGGCTTGGGTCATGATCTCGGGGTCCTGGGATCGAGCCCCACACTGGGCTCTCTGCTCAGCGGAGAGCCTGCTTCCCGGCTCTCTCTCTCTGCCTGCCTCTCTGCTACTTGTGATCTCTCTCTCTGTCAAATAAATAAACAAAATCTTTTAAAAAATAATAATTATACTAAAACAAAATGAAATGTATTTTTTGTTTTGGATAGATAGTAAATTCATATGGTCCAAAATTAAATCTGTATAACAAAGTATACAGTAAGAAGCCTCAAGTGTACCGCATCCTTATCTCTTGGCTACCCACTACTTTGCTTCCACAAGCAACCCTTTCATTAGTTACTTGTGTATCCTTCCAGTGTTTCGTATACAGTACAAATAAATACATGAATATATCTTAATAATCCCTTCTTTCTAAATTCAAGAGGTAGAACACTATAAAATACAATCAACACTTGGCTTTTTTTCCTTAATGTATTCTCAAGACTTATTTTCCCCTCTCTCTTGCTCTCTTTATTTTTTATTTTTATTTTTTCTGTTGCCGGTAAACTCTCTCCTTTTTAGAAACAGTTACACTGTATTCCATTGTGTGGATGTACATACCAGGAAATATTAAAACCATGCTAAATCTGGTAGATCCTTTTTAATTATTTGCTTTTTTTAAGTAGGCCCCATGCCTAGTGTGGGGCTCAAACTCATGACCCTGAGACCAAGAGACACAACACATGCTCTGCCAGCTGAGCCAGCCAGGGGCCCCTGGTAGAGATTCCCTCTTTAATAATCTAAATAAATGGATTAGAGTTCCCTATTATCACCTGTGAAGCCACACATACATGATATTCCTATTATAGTTTTAGGGTTCCAAAATTCACCCCAGCGAAAATATTGAGCCTAACAAAATTTATTTTGGCAATCATTCATCTTTGATTTCTCTGCCCTTTTACTCTTCAGTTCTGATGTACTACTCTCCAGGCTTCAAGTGCCCTATATACAAGGAGAAAGAGAAAACGCTAGGAGGAAAGGACTGCGTTGGGACTGCCAAGTGACTAAAGCTCAAGGGAATGTTCTGAAATGCTCCCACCTCTGGGCAGTCGAGCCTGGAGCAGGCTTGCCACAGACTTGTCTCCAGCATCTGCTGCCACTGTCCTCACCTCTCCAGTACAAAGGGCTTGGCATCGGGTTTCAGAAAAATTGCTTCAACCGCTTCAGGCCTAGTCCCTTGTTCTCTTTCATGAAAAATTAATATTCCCAATTTAAGGATCTACCAGTGGACATAGCAGAGAATCTGGCCAATAGATCTAGGTCCTGACACTCAAGAATGTAACAACTGACTCAGGAAAATTCAACTGAAAAACAACTATTAAGCCCCCTACTATGTTACAGCTACTAATGTTCTATGTACTGTGGATACAATAGTGAACATGACAGGTACAGTTCCTACTCTTCGGTTATAGTCTAGCGGGAGAACCCAAAACAAAATAATGGCAGCTCTGATACATTCCATATGAAAGAAATAAACAAGTAGGTAGAGAGGGAGAGAGGGAAAGAATTCCTACAGATAGGGTACTTAAAGAAGGACTCTCTGAGAAGGTGACTCTTAAGCAGACTTAAAAGATGAAAAGGAGGGGCGCCTGGATGGCTCAGTTGGTTAAACACCTGACTCTTGATTTTTGGATTTTGGCTCAGTTTATGAACTCGGGGTCATGATCTCAGGGTTGTGAGATGGAGCCCCTTGTCAGGCTCACTCAGTGCAGAGTCTGCTTGTGATTCTCTCTCTCCCCCATCTCTCAAATAAATAAATAAATAAAATCTTGTTTGTTTTTTTAAAGATTTTATTTATTTATCTGACAGAGAGAGAGATGACAAGTAGGCGGAGAGGCAGGCAGAGAGAGAGAGGAGAAAGCAGGCTCCCTGCTGAGCAGAGAGCCCAATGCGGGGCTTGATCCCAGGACCCGAGATCATGACCTGAGCCGAAGGCAGAGGTTTAACACACTGAGCAACCCAGGCACCCCAATAAATAAACAAAATCTTAAAAAAAAAAAAAGACGAAAGGAATTAGCCACACCCAAGTAACATATAAGGCAGTATAATCAATCAAATGATGAGTATTAAAGTCCAGAGGGAAAAAAAATAAGAAGGTATCTACATCAAGGGAAATGCGTAATATAAGCCTGGCCTAAAGAATAAATAGGATATATGGAGTACCTGGGTGGCTCACTGGATTAAGCCTCTGCCTTCGCTCGGGTCATGATCTCAGGGTCCTGGGATTGAGCCCCGAATCTGGCTCTCTGCTCAGCGGGGAGCCTGCTCCCCCCACCACCCCCGCCTGCCTCTCTGCCTACTTGTGATCTCGCTGTCAAATAAATGAATAAAATCTTTAAAAAAAACGAAATAAGTAGGATATAGAAAGGAAAAGTAGGTGGGGGAGAGCATTCCAGTTTGGGGGGGCGGGGGGAGGAATAAGTAAGGACTCATAAACAGAAATGAGTTCAAAGAAGTAAGGAGATCGGACTGGTTGGATAAGGATATGGGTATTTAGAAGCGGTAAAGGTAGTAACTGTCTTTTAGACTGGAAGTGAATCTAAGGGGTCTCAGATGCCCCTTTCAGGGGACCATGTGCATGATGGTTCAGGAGGCTATTATTTAATAATTTCAGGTAACATGGGCACCTGGGTGGCTCAGTAGGTTAAGCATCTGCCTTTTGCTCCCATCAGGTTCCCGGGGTCCTGGGATCGAGTGCCACATAGGGTTCAACGGGGAGCTTGCTTCTCCTCTGCCTGCCCTGGCCCCCTGCTAGTGCTCGCTCACTCTCACAAAAATAAATAAAAATCTTAAAAAAATAAAATAACTTAGGTAACATAATTGAAAGTAGCCACAACAATCAATAGCATTTGTGTGGCTAAAATCTAATAAACTCCACTAAAGGAGAAAAAAAAAAAAATCCCAGGAGGATCAGCCTCCTGGAAAGAAGTAGTTAAGAACAAAAATGCGTTTATTTCAGCACTGTCTAGAGTAGAGTGACACCGAATCTGGGACTCAGAAATGTTCTAGTTGGGGCAACTGGGTAGCTCAGGTGGTTAAGCATCTGCCTTCAGCTAGGTCATGATCTCTAGTTCCTGGGATCCAGCCCTGCGTCCAGCTCTCAGCTCAGCAAGGAGCCTGCTTCTCCTTCTCCCCCTCCCTCTGCCTCTCCCCCTTCTTGTGCTCTCTGTCTCTATCTCAAATGAATAAATAAATCTTAAAAAATAAAAAATTTAAAAAAAGAAGTGTTCTGGTTTCAGAGATACGGGGTAAGAATATGCTTTCCCAATTCTTAGATGGCATGTTCTCTGAAGATTCTTTGCTCTGATTCCACTCTCCCTTAGGAATTCAGATCCCCAGGAATCATAATATCGGAAAGGGATGACCCGGATTTGAGATATAAGTACCCCAGGGACTGCAATAAAATTTCCCTAATTGTAACCAAATGTAACCATTTGGTCTCTTACGAGTTCAATAATTTTAAGTTAACATCTAATGTCTCATGAACTCTGGACCCGTGGAGGGAAAAAAAAAATCTACCTTCCAGATCTGCAAGGATGAAGGTGAAGTTCTGAATGTGATGAATACAGAGAACTACCCCACGGTAACACCCTTCCGAAACAGCTAGTCAACCTCTCTAATTACAACCAGTATATCTGGAACACCTAGAAAGTAGAATTTCAAAGTATTTTTGGACCAGAGGGTCTTTCAGGGTTACCATTTAATCCCAGAGCCAAGAGGTTATAACATTCTTATATAAACACAAACTGAATGCCTACGTGATGCCAAAAAAAACCCAAATCTCATGGGTTCAAGGAGTTCATAGTTTAATAAGGTGCTCCCAGGCTAACAGCTCTCATCTGCTGCTGTTACCTCAACATTTAGAACAGTAGGTTCTCAATAAATATTAATTGAATGACTGACTCTCCATAAGGGCCTGTTTGAGATGAAGACTGTTATTTGAGTAGCTTTAGCTCAGATGGCTGATTATTGCATTTTTTTTGCTGAAATTGTCCAGAATATTATCAGCCTCTCTTTTTAATGTAGAACTCTGGCATGTCTTTCCAGAGATACTTCTTAACCACCTTGATTGCCAGGCTGTTCGCAGCTTGCCTTACATACAGCAGCTGGGGTAAATGACGGATGGACTTATACTAGAGAAGAACTCTATGTGTTTTGGGGGTGTCCCTGTGGTGTTATTTCACACGAAACATGGCTTGTAGGTGACAATGGGAAAATTACTGAGCAACTGTGCAAGTCCCAATAAACGTTCACTTGGAAGTTCCAATAAAATCTTCAATCCTTATTATGGAGTTTGATACAGTGTTAGTTACATATTTTGCCTGACACAGATGTCTTCTGATTCCGTATTCCATTTCTACTTTAAGTACCTTCTGATCCTCGATTGTGCTGTCAGGGAAATAGGAATGTTTGCTTACCAAGTGTGTCAGTTTGCAATGAGTTTTTACCTCTGTACTTGGGAGAAATCTCAACAAAGGCTGTTCCAAAACTACCCTTCATCTAAAATTTTTAAAATTCAGATCAATATTTCAAATTAGAAGATAGGGGTAACAAATATCGAAGGCCCTATTACAATCTAAGCTGAATATAATCCCTCCATCCCCACCCTCTTCAGTATACTCTGCGTAATTACCCAGTAGCTAAGGGAATGGACGTTATAGTTGGATATGTCAACTTCACACATCACCTCAGTCATTTCCAAAAATTAAATACTAACAGATGCAACAGATGCCTGACCATGGGAAAAATATTTACTCAGTGAGAAAGGCAGTGTTAATGCTGCATCTAAAGGGCATCATATAAAGCTGTGGAAATAAGAGGGAAGATGAAGTATGCTTATTAGATACAGACTTAATATTTGAGAAAGGAGTACAGCAATGGGAGAAGAAATGAGATCCTTTCAAACACAGTTGTCTACCACTTACCTTAACTAGATGCTGGGTACTAACAAGCACATCTCAGAGCAGACAGTAAGCTCTTTCATTTCCAGAACCCCCCTGAAGAAACAGACCAGACTACTGTTCTCCATTTCATAGGGGATTTGAAGAAACTCAAAGACTCACTGTGTTTTTGAGGGCAGTCAATGGACAGCTACTCCTCTGTATATCCATGAAAAGCTCCCTACCAGTGAATCCCTCTTTTTAATATAGCATAATTTTCAAGCCTCCTCAGTTATCTTCCTATATGTAAGAATCATGACTTTTCCCGTTTCAAGATTATTTATTTATTCATTCGAGAAAGCACATGCCCCAGGAGAGCAGAGGCAGAGGCCGAGGCAGAAACAGATTCCCCACTGAGCAGGGAGCACCGATGTGGGGCTCGATCCCCAGATCCTGAGATCATGACCTGAGCCAAGGCAGGCGCTTAACCGACTGAGCCACCCAGGCGCCCCAAGAAGTATGATTTTTCAAGGTCTCACACAGGCTTTCCCTGACATGAAATAAAGGAATTACATGGTGTGGCAGCCAACAATGGATTCCAGGACAGCCCGAACAGATGTCAAGATGGAATGTCTTAGGATTTCGCCCTCAGGGGCTTCCTGGCTTCATTTTTAAGGGCGGCAGGTGACAGGAGGGCAGCAGCAGCTCCCCAGGTGAGCCGACTAAACACACAAAAAAAGACCAGGACTCTAAGACCAAAATGGGGTCCCTAGCCAGAGGACCACTTCCTTCGGTGGACGTTCAGCTTCCTGGGAAATCTCATTTGTTTCAAGTCAGAAAGTGGGAAAAAGCAGAAAGAGAAGCGGTTGGAAGACTGGCGAATGTAGAATAAAAAGCCCAAGCTATCCCATTCTCAGGGCAGCGGACCAAAACGCGATTCCCGCCCAGAGTCCAAAGGGGAGAACCAGGGTCCTGAGGCTGGGAGCCCTGACCAAGCGCACAGCGCGACCGGGAGCAGCGCGCACTCCCCCCGCCCCGCTCCCTGCACATCCCGCCGGGACCCGGGACCTTCCAGACCGGGCGGCAGGGCCAGCCCGCGAAAGGCGCTTACCCGCTTGCAGGCACCGAGAGCAGCGGCCGCTCCTATCCCAACTGCTCGGACAGCTCCTCGCAACTGGCCGTGCTGCAGCAGCTCCTGCACTCTCGCCCTGCTCCGCCAGACCTCCCCTCACCGCGTACTCCCCTCTCTCAGGCAGTCAAGCACTGCAACCAGAGTCCCGGGCCCGAGCCCGTATTTAAAGGATTCTGCCCCAGAAGGCGGAGGCTTCATTCCCCCGCAGCCAGGCCCTCCAGGACTCTGGCCTCCAAGGCATCCCTGCTCCTCCTCCCGCCACGCTAGGCCCCGGCCCGCCCCTATTTCCTGCGGGCCCCAGGGGCGGGGAGTCAGGGCGGGGAGTCAGGGCGGGGCTAATCGTAGCTAGCTGGGAGGCCCCGCCCCTAGCCGAGTCTAGGCGAATCCGCTCGGGCCAGCTCAGCGGTCCTGCCCGTACCGCGAGCGGCAGTGGGCGGAGCTGCGTGCGCGGCGATTCAGCTGAGGCCCTCGGGGTGGGGTTCCGGGGTCCGCAAGGCCGGGTACTAGTTTTCCCTGCCGCCTGCAGCCTGTGTTTTGTCTGGCACCGCTTTCCTTCCTGTGTCCTGGTTCCCGCTGACGGTCGGCGCCGCGGAGGTGGTGCCGCGTGCGCGCCGGTGGTGCCGCGTGCGCGCCGGGTCGGCCATAATCTAGAACTGCGGGGTACTTGGCCCGCTGCGGCCGGAGGGGACCGGAAGATCTCGGCCCCCTTTCCGGTCTCTCCAGCAGCCCCGAGGGCCGACATGGTCTTTCGGGCCCCCTAGATCCTGCTGGTCAGACCGCCCGGCGGCTTACTCCCCTCACCACTCCCTCCGGGCGGGCGGCCCAAGGTTTACTCAGATCCTTTCCCTCGCCAATTCTGGGAAGGAGGCGCGTCGCGTCTCGTAGGATGCTGAGTCCTGTCATGACTGGACCAGTTCGTGCCTCCGCCCTGATCCCTGGGAGGAGAAGCACGACACCCACGCCCTCCAGACATATTTTCCAGAGCTGCTCCTGCCAAATTCGGGAACTGGGTTGTCTGTGCTGAGAGTTTGCAACATACAAGTTCCGTGTACGAGGAAGAGTAAAATTACTGTATGGACGCTGCCCGTTTTTAATGAGGAGGACAGCTCTGTTCCCTTTTTCCTCTCCCAAGTGATCTTAAGTCTCAGATCGGAGAAGAGAAAAGCAGCCTGGACTTTTGTGTGTGTGTTCCTCATGGAGAATTACATCAGGTTACATAATATGTACTTGAAGTCAAAGACCATTTTTAAATACGTCATGAGGAACGTGATTAGGAATTTATAAATACGCATTAAAATACCTCATAGATGGGTGGGGTTTTTTTTTTTGAAGTTTTATTTAATTAATCTCTACACTCAACATGGGGCTCCAACTCCCCACCAGATCAAGAGTCCCATGCTCCTCCAAATGAGACCGCCACGCACCCCGAGATGATGGTTTTCTTTTCAAAAAATACTTTGAGAGATAGAAAAAGCAAGAGTGGGAAGGAGGGGGAGAAGCAGTCTCCCCGCTGAGCAGGTAGCCCCATGCCAGCTGATCCCAGGACCCGGGATCATGACCTGATGCGAAGGCAGACAAGCTCCCCGAGATGATGGTTTTCTTGACAGGATCATGACAACTTCAAGAAAGCTGTTGAATATTGATTAAAAAGTTTGCTGTTGAGTTATAAAAAGTATGATATGTTATGTAGGTGTTGTACATTCTAAGCAGGTAAATTCATTAGTCCAACAAATATTTAGTGCCTGTTGTGTGTTAGACTTTTTTTTTTTTTTAAGATTTTATTTATTTATTTGACAGAGAGAGATCACAAGTAGGCAGAGAGGCAGGCAGAGAGAGTGAGAGGGTGCCGAGCAGAGAGCCCGATGCGGGACTTGATCCCAGGACCCTGAGATCATGACCTGAGCAGAAGGCAGCGGCTTAAACCACTGAGCCACCCAGGCGCCCCGAGTGCCTGTTGTGTGTTAGACTTTATCCTAGAGACCAAAAATGTAAAATGGATTAAGGCCCAATTCCTTCTTCCAAAGCTCACAGTTTAGTAGGAGAGATAAGTTAACAAGTAATCGCAATACATGTGACAAATACTGTGTTATAGTAGGGTTATCTTTTTGCACTTGGCATATACATAGATTTAAATTATCTATTACAGTTAGCTTTGTAATAAAACACACTTTTCTGTTATTCTTCTCCTTGTTTTGAATTAAACATTCTTCTACCTAGAATTCATTTCACACTCTTAGTATTTTGATAATCAAATCTTTTAAACAGTATAATCACAGAAATTAAATCAAAATATCAATACTAGCTAGAATGGAGCTTTGGACATTTGAGGACAGCAGTTCTCAAAATGTACTGACAATCCCTGAGACCATTTCAGGGGATCCAGGAAGTCAAAACATTTTCATAACAATACCTGTTATTTGGTTTTTTACTCTCATCTTCTCGGAAGTATACAGTGGAATTTTCCAGAGGCCGTATGACATGTGATATCATAATAGATCGATGCAGATATTATAGATTTATAAAAATGCAAAAAATATAGTCTAATTTTTAATTTGGAAATACAGTAATGTTAATGTCATAGAGTTATTATTGTCAACGTTAAGGAATTTATGTATGACTTGTCAATTTTTATTTCTAATAACATATGCCAATATCTGTAATCAACATGAAAAAGCTTTTTGGGCCCTCAAATTTTAAATGTGTTAAGGAGTTCTGAGAACAAAAAGCTTGAGAACTGCTTGATATAGACCAATTATTTTCAAGTTGTGTTTCTTGGAGCTCTAAGCTTCTCTGGTGGTGTCACTCTGTGAGAAAGAGAATAGTGGATGAGTGGAAGGTTAAAACAGTTAAAACAGGGTTCTGAGTGTCATACATCTCCCCTTTCCTCCAAATCAGAGCAGTTCTACTTTTATCTGTTTAATCTGCTTTATATATAAATTTTTTATTAATTATTGTTATGAACATATAATGTATTATTTGGCCCAGGGGTACAGGTCTGTGAATCATCAGGCTTACACATTTCACAGCACTCACTATATCACATACATACCCTCCCCAATGTCCATAACCCAACCACCCTCTCCATACTATATATCAATTTTTTTATGTATGGTTTCAATTTATACATGGGCTCCTCTTCAAACTTAAAAAACATAGATTCATTGGATAAGTATTTCTCTCCAAGTATTTCCAATGTGCTAGTCACTAGGAATATAATTGAGTAAAGAATGATACATTCCCTTCTTTCATAGATTTTATTCTATAGGGAAACCATCAATCAACCACACAGATAAATGTAAAATTACAACTTTATTAAGGTGGGATATATATGGTCTTATGAGAGTATACAATAGGAGTATTAAACATAGTATTAGGGATGCTTCCTCAAGTTGTGATCATTGAACACTTAAAGGACATATGGGAATTAACTGGGGGGAATGAAGAGGGTAGTTACAGGAATAAATAGAGTGAATGTGAGGAGAGCAATTCAGAACTAATTACAGTAATTAAGAATTAGAAATAGCATATCTAGGGTAATAGCCATGGAGATTCAAAGCAATGAACAGATTCAAGAGACAATCAGGAAATAAAAGCAGTAAGACTTTGGTAATGTTCTCCAACACTCCCCCCGCCCCCAACACCCACCAAGGGTGACACTATTCTGATTTCTGACAGTTTATTTTAGTTTTGCCCTGCACAGATATATTTAAGGAAATCAATTTCCAGCTCAACTTCCACAGGGCCCTTTCCCCAAAATGATATGCCTAATAACAGTCCATTTTATAAAAGAAAGGCTTAACTTTCACCCAAGTAAAACCTTACTATCATCCATTACAGAGGGGTAAACTTCTCCTGAGTACCAAAGAAGTAAACTGGATTATTGTTTGGGGGAAATCCCCTACGGTGATCAGTAAAGACACCTCAAATCCATCTTTCTTCATTTTATACTCATTTTTGCTAAGACTGAAGTCCAGAGTTTGAAACAGGACATGTTGGTCTATGTTGGCATATTCTGAATTCCAAAGAAGATGCCATATAAATTAGTGACCTTGATTCTTTAAAAAGCAACTTGAGGGGGCGCCTGGGTGGCTCAGTTGGTTAAAGCCTCTGCCTTTCGCTCGGGTCGTGATCCCAGGGTCCTGGGATCGAGCCCTGCATCGGGCTCTCTGCTTGGCAGGGAGCCTGCTTCCTCCTCTCTCTCTCTGCCTGCCTCGCTCCCTACTTGTGATCTCTATCTGCCAAATATATAAATAAAATCTTAAAAAATAAATAAATAAATAAATAAAAAGCAACTTGAGTATTGGGATGTCTGGGTGGGTCAGTCAGTTAAGTGTCCGACTCTTGGTTTTGGCTCAGGTCTTGATCTCAGAGTTGAGAGATAGAGCTTTGCATCGTGCTCAGCATGGAGTTTGCTTGAGATTCTTTCCCCCTCCCTCTCCCTTTGCTCCTCCCCGGCTCCTCATCACCCCCCAACACCCCCCTCTCTCGAGCATGTGTTCTTTCTCTCTCTCTCAAATAAATAAATAAAATCTTTAAAAAAGCAACTTGAGCATTTTGCAGGACTACTAAAATTTTCTAAAGATATTGAATAAAACTGAAATGGAGAAAATTTACAAGATTTACTCAGTAAAGTAATTTAACTTAATTATATCAAATCTTGAGATGTTTTTCACTTATAGTCTTCATTTTATACAATGTTTAATACTTTTTTTTTAAACAAAACTAAACATATACCTAGGACCATAGTAAATGTCAACTTAAAAGGTATGAGGCATTGACTGAAGTCAGAGTCACTCTCCAAAATTTCCATGCTGTTTAATCACATGGATTCTGGCATTCTGGACAGCAGCTGGGATTGTGGTTGTTTTCATGCTTTGGAGCTACCCAGTTTTGTGTACAAGTCTTGCAAATTCTCTTGTAGTTTTTGCATTGTGATCTGGCTGTCATTAGGTGTCTTTACCCTAAAATTGCATTAAGACAAACAGAGGTAATTTTGAATGTGGAGTAGAGATTCCACTTCGTTTGTTCACTGATGGAGTCAAGTGAGTTTAGGTGAAAAGGTACAAATCAAGGCTTAGTTAGATCCCATTCTGCCTCCTTGTATATTTTGGCCAAATAGAGTGAAAAGAATAAATGACACCAATGGTACGGTCAGTTGGACAAGAGACTGAAGTAGAAGAAATATATATGAACCTTTATTAGGGGAAAGCATCAAGATTGCTTTGCATTGCATTTTTTTTTTCATTGTACATCTAAAAAATGTGCAAGACCATACATTGTTTTTCAAGATTCTTTTAGGAATATATGAGCAGCAAAGTTGGAAATTACAGGTCTAGGATATACCAGTGGGAGTAGGTGGTTGCAGTTGTGTGGAAAACAAGATGGCTGGAGGAGAGGTTAGGGGACTGAGTAGTGGAAGAATTGTCTAGCTGGATATTGATATCCCCAAGGGTCACAATAGGAAAAGTGCTGAAAAGGCAGGCAGAAAGTTCAGTGCTAAACTGAGGAATTGTCCAGGGGTCTATGACTTTGGAAGATAGAGTATCATATGGAATGCTTTGCCAGTAGGAACTTACAAAGGAAAGTTTTTGTTTTTGTTTTTTAAGATTTTATTTATTTACTTGACAGACAGAGATCACAAGTAGAGAGGCAGGCAGGGAGAGAGGAAGGGAAGCAGGCTCCCTGCCGAGCAGAGAGCCTGATGCCGGGCTCAATCCCAGGACCCGATCATGACCTGAGCTGAAGGCAGAGGCTTTAACCCACTGAGCCACCAGGCGCCCCAAGAGTGGGAAAGTTTTAAGGATGAGAGAGGGATAGCCTGGCAGCCAAAATTGAGAAACTGGGAAGAAGAAGCTCACTCTTCCTCAACATTCTTTGGCTTTATGGGTCTGGAAAAGACAACAGCTCCCATTTGAGATGGCAGTGGGAGAGTCAGTGTGCATAAAGAGATGACAAGTTTGGTGAAGGGGATGTTCAGAGAAAAAGAGTGAAGGTGTGGGGCTTTTGCTGATGATGGCCTTTGAGTTAGGATGTTTGAGGCATAAGGAAGGGTATAAAACTGAATCAGCTAAGGGGGATGGCTTAGTGATGACCGGGGAGTCTTGGAGTTCTAGTGAACACCGTGTAGGATGTGACTGGATTAATCATGATAGGCTCTAAGGCCAGTTATCACAGTGAGGTCATGAGCATAGGGAGAGTACAGGAAGGCAGAGTTGAGGGAGCCTTTGCAAAAACATGTAGATCTCAATGGGTCTTCCTTTCAGACATGAGGATAGTGTTGAGGTCAACAAGGAAGTAACCCCACTATGGAGAAGAAAGGGGACTCTGGGTATTGACAATTCTGTAGATAATCTTTTCTCCCATCTCAATAAAACAATATGAACATCTCCCTTTCACCCAAGACTCATCTCCCACTCAAGTAACTGCCCCATTGTTCTGCCCCCATTCATTGTAAAACTCCTCCAAAGAACTGCTTGCACTTCTCTCCTCCTGTACCCCCAGTTCTTTCTTTAGCTACTCCAGATGGGCTTTCATCCCCCTCACTCCACCAAAACATCTTTTAGCGAGTTCACCAATGAATCCTTTCTGCTAAAATGTTCAATTTGCCGTCCCCATGATTTGACTTATCAGACTTGGTTTCCTTCTTTCACTGGATGGTCCTTCCCGGTGTGTTGGTTCCTCTTTCTCAATCAGAGCTCTAAATATTGCAGTACCCTGAGTCCCAGTGCTGGGATTTCTTCTTTTCTCTGTCTTACCATCTCTTTAAGTGACTTTATCCAGTCCCAAAGATTCGAGTATTACCTGTATTCTGTTGGCTTTTAATTTTTCTCTCTCTTAGTGATGGAACCTTCCTTAGCTCTACACATCTCTTACTTAACCTATTCAAGAGCTCCACTTGGATATGTCGTATGCACCTTAAAATCATCATAGCCAACACATGAGTATTGTTTTTCCTCTGTGACAGCGACTGCCAGCTGACTCCAATAGCCATACTTCACTTATTTGGTAATAGAATTCCCAAATTTTAACTGGGCGGATATTTTCCAGGATGAACATCAATGACATCTAATCTCTCTTTTTTTTTAAAGATTTTATTTATTTGATACAGAGAGAGATCACAAGTAGACAGAGAGGCAGGCAGAGAGAGATGGGGAAGCAGGCTCCCCACCAAGCAGAGAGCCCAATGCGGGGCTCTATCCCAGGACCCCGAGATCATGACCTGAGCCGAAGGCAGAGGTTTAACCCACTGAGCCTACCAGGCGCCCTGACATCTAGCCTCTTTTGGGTATGGTCGTGTTACCAAGTTCTGGCTAACAGAATGTGAATGGAAGGGAGATGTACAACTTCCAGGACAAACCCTTAAATGAACAGGTAGGCCCTCCATGTTTCCTTCACCACCTCCCTCAAGTCTGAGGGAGCACTGACCCAGTGAGTATCATGGTGACCTTTGACAATGCAGAGGACAACACTGGGTGGACAACAGCAGTTTGAGAAACACTGCTCTACGGGTCAGTGCGGCAACAAGTTAGTTTGGGTTCTGAATACCTAAAGCAAGCCTTTCACTCGTACATTGCTTATATTTTTGAACTGTTGCCTGAAAGAGAACTTAAGTAGATCTGGGTTAAGCCACTGGAGTCTGTTTCCTTATTCCAGCAAGTTAACCTGTATCCTACTGATTGCTCCCAATCTGCTCCTTCTCATTGGCCATTTTCCTTACCATCAACTTTTCCCATCTCAATTTCAATCATCAACCATCCAGTGGCTAAGGCCCCAAAACTAGACTGAAGTCTTGTTTTCTCTCTTCCCTTCCATTCACTGTCAGGCCATCCATGCGGCCAGTTGGCTTTACTCCAACATATATCACAAATCCAATCTCCTCTTCTAATTCACGTTGCCACAACCCTTTGCCAAAGAGATTAGCATCTCTTCTCTGGACCCCAGTGGCTTCCTAGCTTCCTACCTTCCTTTCTGATGCACACAGTTCATCTTCCCTATAACAGCCAGAGTGAGATTTTTAAAACCATAAATCAAATCATATATCTCTCATCCTCTGTCCCAAGGGCTTTTATACTCACAATAAAACTCAAATTCCTTATTTTGGAGTTCAAGATCCTCTAAGATGTAGACCTACCTCATTTCTTTTGTTTGAGAGAGAGACAGACAGAGACAGAGAGAGAGCTCTTGCATAAGTGCATGAGTTGGGGAGGGGGGGGCAGAGGGAAGGGAGAGGGAAAGGCAGACTGTATGCTGAGACTGAGTCCAAGGCTGGGCTCAATCTCATGACCCTGAGATCATGACCTGAGCCAAACTCAAAGAGTTGGTCGCCTAAGCGACTGAGCCATCCAAGCACCCCTCTAGACCATACTTCTGATCTTAATTTGCACAGGTCATTTGGCCTTATTCGGGTCCCTTGAAAATCCCAATTATGCTTCAGTCTCCTGTCCTTCATACTTTTTTTCTCTTGCAAAACTACCCACATCTTTGCATAGCTGCATCATCAAATCTCACCCCAAATATCATCTCTCTCTCTTTTTAAAAAAGACTTTATTTGAGAGAGGGAGAGTATGAGCCGGGTGGGGAGGAACAGAAGGAGAGGGAGAAGCAGACTCCCTGCTGAGCAGGGAGCCTGACGCAGGGCTCGATCCCAGGACCGTGGGATCATGACCAGAGCTGAAGGCAGACACTTAACCTACTGAGCCACCCAGGCGCCCCTTCAAATATCATCTCTTCAGAAAGCTCTTTCACCATTATTTTTTAACTTTACTTTAGCAGTTAGTTCCTGAAATATTAGTATATTTGTTAGCTTTCATATTTGTCTTTCCCTGGTAAATACAATATAAACTTCTTTTTTTTTTTTTTTTAAGATTTATTTAACAGACAGAGATTACAAGTAGGCAGAGAGGCAGGCAGACAGAGAGAGGAGGAAGCAGGCTCCCTGCTGAGCAGAGAACCCGATGTGGGGCTCGATCCCAGGACCCTGGGATCATGACCTGAGCTGAAGGCTTTAACCCACTGAGCCACCCAGGCGCCCCTACAATATAAACTTCTTGAGGACAGGGACTAAAAACAAATGGCCTTATCACCACAAGAATTCATGTTTTCTGAGACCATTAAGTCTATTATGTGAAGAATTAATATTTATCCTATTAACAATTGTGATCCAAGTCCTTGCAAAGTAATAATCCCACCTTTATTCCTTATTATAACAGTGGTGTTTTTGTTTCCTTGGCATGCTTTATTATTTCTTTTCCTTCCTCCTCTCTTTCCTTCTTTCATCTCCTTCTCCTCCTTCTTCTTTTTTTTAACCTAGAGCCTTCTCATGAACTGAACAGGCTTCTTTTATGGTCATCCATGAAGAAGGATGACATCTCCCTTTCTCATCCCCATAAGAAAAATTTGAGAAAATAAAAAAGCATTATTTTTAAGCATGAGGAAAAACTGTGAAATATCACTATTAAAAATGACTCTACTGCAGGAGAATATAAGACTTCACTTAATTCCCTGCCCATATACAGAAGTCAGTTAGTATAAAGTAAATTAATTTATGCTTTTGTTTAGTTTTTCATCTCTAGAACTAAAAACAAGCTTTAGCATTCTTTTTCAAAAGATTTGTTGATTTTAGAGAGAGACTGTGGGTGGGGGAGGAGCAGAGAGAGAGAGAGAGAGAGAGAATCTTGAGCAGACTCCCCACTGATCCCAGAGCCTGAGGTGGGGTTAAACAGGGCTTGCAGGGGGCTGGACCTAAGCTTGATCTTACCACCCAGAGATCATGACCTAAACAGAAATCAAGAGTCAGACATTTGACCAACTGAGGCACCCAGGTGCCCCAAGGCATAGCATTCTTAATGCCAAGAGTTCTTACCCTTAACTGCTACTGGAATTACCTATAGATGCTTAGGTCAAACCCCATACCACAATCTCTGAGGTGTGAGGCCAAAGCACCAGGTTTTTAAAGCTCTCAAAGTGCTGCCAACGTTGAGAACTATTAGTCTAATTAGTTTGCTCTTTAGCTTTTACCACATGGATTTATTCACCTATTAGTCAAAATGTATTTGCTTTCCAGTTTACCTTTCAAGGATTTTAAAATATTGATTGGACACTGACATTCTATTTAATGTTTTAATCTTTTTTTTAGGATTTTATTTATTTATTTGACAGAGAGAGAGACAGCGAAAGAGGGAACACAAACTGGGGGAGTGGGAGAGGGAGAAGCAGGCTTCTTGCTGAGAAGGGAGCCCGATGTGGGACTCAATCCCAGGACCCTGGGATCATGACCTGAGCTGAAAGCAGACGCTTAACTGACTGAACCACCCAGGGGTCCCTAATGTTTTAATCTTTAATGTTTTTCTTATGCCAGACTCTGGCCTAAATGTGCCATTGTCCATTCTTAGTAGAGTGAATTCTTTCCAACAGAAATTCAATGGAAGTGCCCCCCTAAATACCTAGTATCTGTACAACTTAAGGTTTTTGAAGAGGGAGAGTGGGTATGTGTGTGTATGTGTGTGTGTGTGTGTTGGGATGGTGAGGGTCTTTATATACAGTATTTATTTAGGACTTAACATTTTTACAAACATTTCATTTGATATTTACTTCAGCATTCTGTAAAGTGGTACCATATTTGATAAGTAAATGAGGAAACTAAAGCTCCGAATTAAGTAGGCAGTCCAACGGTTACATAATTTGTTTTCCCTCGTATAGGCTGCTCAAAATACCATTAGTCATTTAGTTGTCAAAAACTAATATTCACACAGTTTCACAAGAAGGGAACTGCCATATTGAATGTAGAAGTAGAAATATAACCTGGGGCACCTGGGTGGCTCAGTCGGTTAAGCGTCTGGCTCTTGGTAATGATATTGGAGTCGTGAGATCAAACCCGCCATGAGGCTCCCTGCTCAGTCCACAGTTCTGCTGGAGATTTTTCTCTCCCCCTCTCCCTCTGCCCCTCCCTACTCTCTCTCAAATAAATAAATCTTAAAAAATAATAATAACCCAGACTTCTTTTGAACTATTGAAGAGCCAACTATTGAAGAGATTTGCAAAAATGTAAAACATGCCAGTCTTCTAAGTTTTCATTTTGGAAAATGGCTTTTTCATAAAAACCTTCATGTTAACATGTATTGGGTATATTGTTATTTTAAAATACTTAATGCTTTTAAATGTTCTGTTTTAATTTTGGATACAGTATATATTCATAGACAAAACAATGCATATAAACAAAACTTCTTTGGGGTCTCCAAACCAGAAAGTTTGAGAATCACTATAAGCTATATGCTATAAACTATATACTATCTTTTAGATGTAAGAAAAGCTAAAGATCTGAATGAATTATTTACCTTAAGCTCAGCTCACACAAAGCTACTTGAACACTTTTCCTCAAGGCTCAACACTATTAGCAATGCTAAAAATTTTTACTGCACATGAGACAATTATTACAATTACATGACTACAGGTCATGGTGTGCTCGCTTCGGCAGCCCATATACATGATTACAGGTCATGGATCTCACGGTCCTGGGACCAAGCCCTGTATCAGGCTCTCCACTCAGCAGGGAATCTGCTTCTTCCTCTGTGTTCTGCCCCCCTCAAATAAATAAATATTAAAAAACAACAAAAACAGCAAAATAGTAGACTTTTTCCATAATGCTGAATCTGCTATGTAGTACTCGTCCTCTTGGAGAAACTGTGCTCAGTTCTTCAAAATGAATAAAGGCAATGCAATTCAAATCCATTCATCATCAAAACATAGCCTGAGTGTCTGAGGTTATGAGCAGTATGGGAACCAAATATTTAAGAAGTAATAAGGCCTCTAGTATTGCAGGGGTTATATTTTTTTCTCATTCCTAAACTTCCTGGAAATAAGCAGAGTTTATAAAAGGGAATATGATTTTTAAAAAGATTGATTTTTTAGAGAGGGCAAGGCAGAGGGAGAGGGAGAGAGAATCCCAAGCAGACTCCCCACCAGGGCAGAGCCTAAAGCACGGCTCAGTCCCACATCCCTGAGATCATGACTTGAATGGAAATCAAGAGCTGCATACTCAACCGACTAAGCCCCCCAGGCACCCCAGGAATATTCTTTCTTGACATGAAAGTTGCTTTATTCTTAAAGCTACACATAGGTGCACCTGGATGGCTCAGTAGGTTAAGCCTCTGCCTTTGGTTCAGGTCAAGATCTCAGGGTCCCTGGATTGAGCCCCACATCAGGCTCTCTGCTCGGCAGGGAGCCTGCTTCCCTTCTCTCTCTGCCTGCCTCTCTGCCTACTTGTGATCTCTTTCTGTCAAATAAATAAAACCTTAAAAAAAAGAAAAGCTACACATATTATTCTTCATCCCTATCTACTCCCTGCTTCCCAAACATCTTCCACTTCCCTTTCACAAGACGTCTTAATCTGGCGCCTGATGGTTTAAAATGTTTTCTGTAACATAATTCTGAATAACACCCATTTTATTTGGGGGCAGGGTTGGCTTTTTTTTTTTTAATACAGATTTTTAAAATTTATTTATTTGACAGAGAGAGAGACCACAAGCAGGCAGAGAGGCAGGCAGAGAGAGAAGGGGAAGCAGGCTCTCTCCTGAGCAGAGAGCCCGATGCGGGGCTCGATCCCAGGACCCTGAGATCATGACCTGAGCCGAAGGCAGAGGCTTAACACACTGAACCACCCAGGCACCCCTGAATAACACCCATTTTTTTTTTTAATATTTTATTTATTTGACAGAGAGAAATCACAACTAGGCAGAGAGGCAGGCAGAGAGAGAGGAGGAAGCAGGCTCCCTGCGGAGCAGAGAGCCCGATGTGGGGCTCGATCCCAGGACCCTGGGATCATGACCTGAGCCGAAGGCAGAGGCTTAACCCACTGAACCACCCAGGTGCCCCAATAACACCCATTTTAAAGCAGAAATAAATACACTGTTGAAATGTTTATTGAACTGACATAGTCTATTGTATGAGAAAAGATATGCAAAGTTAAGTTGCTCAGGGGAAAAGGTCACTTTGATAAATCCAGTTTTTAAAAATGTGAGTGCATCATAATCTCAGTTGGTGTTTATGGAACTTCTTGGTAGTGAGAAAAATCGACTCTTAAAAACAGATTTGGGACTGCGACAACTATCAGATGAAATGGCAAGAAAAAAAAACTTAAGAGAACTCTACTTTCTGAGAGGAAAACAAATATTGCAGAACCATTTAATGAAAACTTAGTTTTACAGGGGTTCAGGTATATATTGACATTCATGACAAATTTTAAATTGAAATCATTAATTATCTCCAGAAAATTATGTTTCACACATTTTGCTATTTTAAAGAACACTTAAGTATCACACAGACACTGACCCATGCCAGGGCAATTTTACCATTTTTACGTGTATGTGGGGATTAATGACCTTTGGTTTCTGGGTGCATTCCAGGTCACAAGACAAAAAGCAGATCTTTACTTGTGTGTGTGTTCGTACAGTTACACATCTTGGTCCCTTGAAGTAACATAGGCCTGCTCAAATACATAATTAACATTATTGAATATTATTCCTTCAAAGCATAGGTCTATTAACCCTGTATTCTAGGAAGAAATTTAAAAAAAAAAAGAGTAAGTAAAGAAATGTAATTGTGATCTAATCTCCTAGAGATTCTCAGAATCCCTACTTCTGAATATTGGCCCCACTGCTATTACATACATATTTTTTCTTGTAACTTAAAGTTCTCTCTGTGGAAGGTCTTCGGTTAGGGGTAAAAAGTCTTACAAAGAAACCGTTTAATAAAGGATGTAAACGTTCTACTAAGCAAAAGATTCATTTCCCCCAAAAAGCCAAACAGAAAACAATACGTTACTAATGTTTTCTATTTATTCATTAATAAAAAGTGCATAGTACAAGCCCTTTATCCCAGTCCAAGTACTCAGTAAAAGATTACAATAAACCCTGGATGGCACAGACATGATTTGTTTGGCATGATTTAAACATTGAAAAACAGCAATTCATACTTAGTACATCACATGACCACTTTCGCTTTTAACAAAGTAATCATCAGACATGGTAACAAATACATATGCTCTTCATTTAGAAATATTGTGTTAAGACTAAATCTACTATTGCAACAACAAAAATTTAACCCCTTATGTGTAAACTCTTCGTTTCTCCTCAAGTTGCTGTTTTGTGTCTTAAGCTGATGAGCTGGTCAAATTTTAGCATGTTTATTTAGAGTGACAGGCTTTAATTCAGAGTGATACATTTCCAAGGTTCCTTTGAAAATAAAAGAATTCGGTCATTCTATAAACACTATCACATCACATACCACGATGACACTAAAAGTAACCATGGACTAGCTGAACCTAATAGTTACTTTAGAAAATCTCTGCAAGTTTGTTTAAAATATGACTTGCTGGCCATGGGATAGTGCTTGGATAGATACATGATAAACTCTTTTACTATACACAGTTCCAATGTTAACTTTTTCCATACGGAAAGCAAGGAAACATTATTTTGCATAAGGGACATTATATGACTCTAAAACAAATAAACTTAATGTTATTTGTGGAACATTTAAGAGCCCAAAGTGATTAAAATATGAAGCTTTATCTTTCCTTTTTCCAGATTATTTAAAAATGAATGTAGCCACAGTTCCGGTGAATGTAAGCCAAGTAATGAGTAAGAGTGTGCTCAATAAAAAGGCCACATGTAGAAGCTTTAAGAATTAAATAGAGTAATATAAATTACTAGTTAGGTTAACAGGAATACTTTATAAGCAGTAGTATGCGGTCTTTCTCAGGAATGCAGAGAAATTTTACAAGTAAAAAACCCAAAACTAAGGAACTTTTGTTCCTAATTAAATAGACGGTCCATACAGCAAAGGTTAATATACTAGATGTACTGTCAATTAAGTGTGTGTGACAGAAATGAAGAACCAGAAGTAAGAATCTAGATTTGTAGGTCTCTAGCCAACTAACACTAGACACTCTGTTTCCTCGTCAAGGCCAACTGGCTTCAACCAAAGCCAATTCTCAATTACTTGTGAGCCACAGATTCAGTGAATGCATCAGCATCTCCGCCAGAGGTTGGCTTTCTAGCAGCTTAGAGAACAAACTGCTAGGATGTATGTGCAAGCCTTCAAAGTCCAGGGGCCAAGGGCAGAAAAAGGAATGCTTATAGAGATTTAACTCCAACCTATGCCATCCCTACCCTTTCCACACTGAATACTCTAACAGCTGTAAAGCTGGGAACGCTTCCAGTAGGCCACAGCAAGAGGAAGATTTAAATCTATGGTGCTCCCTTATCTAAGACTTGACTTACCTGTGTTATGATACCCCTCAATTAGCACAAGTAATTAAGAATAGATGATACTATGTCAAGAAGTTGGGCTCAAAGCTAAGATCCATAGAAGGAATGCAAGCAGTCAATATTGGATTATATAATGAAATGAAGCCCTTAAAAAGTTTATGGCCTAAAATGTCATCATAACAAAGGGGGAAAAAATACCCTAGGAGCATCACACAATTGTATCAGAGACTCTATTAAACAGTACAATGATATAGAGAAGTTTATTAATTCATACATGTAATTTCTCAGATTGATACAGTGAAAAGCTAGACTGATCTGGGGGGAAAATCCTTACATCAAGAGCAAAATATCTTCTAGCCCCCATAAACCATCTGTAACCATTTGCTAAGAAAAAAATTCTATAACCACATAGGTCATGCCAACTTGTATTTATGCCATTTGTATTCATTTTCTTTCAAACTGAGCAAAACAATGCAACCTTTTGCTTTTTATACATTTCAAAATTTTACTTATAATAATGTTCCTCCCCACCCCAATCCATCTTATTACTAAAAAAGAATGAGATAAGGGGTGAGAAAAAGATCCTTGATTGCTTTTTCATTTTCCTCTTTTTCCCTTGGAGTAAACCATCAAATATTTTCTGAAGTCAGAAGGGTAACAAAAGACTCAATTTTTTCTTCACAGAAAAAAATAGGCTAAATAAGTAAACAGCATTCAAATGTCAGCAACCAAATAGGCCCCCACTACAGCTTTCAGAGAGTTCCATTTAACAGGGAAGTGTTAGAACAGAAAAGGTTCCTGAGAGGCACCCATTTAACAAATAAATTATAGCTTAAATTATTACTGTATAGAATATACCTGGCAAAGGCAGAACGCATTAACTTTTTTCCTTTCATGAACCTTAAAAGGCTACGATGGACTGTAAATCACCCACCATATTTAAATCATGCTTATTTAAAGTTCTCCTAATATTAGACATTTTTGTGGGACTAAAAAACTTAGTAAACAAATATTTCATTTCTTCTCCCCTCTTTTTCTAGCCACAAAAGCCAGTTGTAGTGGATGACACAGATCTGTAAAATATTCCAAAGGCTGCCACAGTCCCAAGAACTAGAAAAAACTGCCACCCACAAATAAACTATTAAGGTAAATGTAAATACAGTGTGGTTCTAATTTTTTTTTCATACAATCTCAGAGAACACCAAGTAACTTTATAAATACCTTATGAAAAAAAAAGCAATTTTAAAAACCTATCAAAACTATTTAAAATATTTAAAGGCAGGATCTCAAATTTCCTTCAATCAGGCCAGAAATCATCACAAAAAAATTATGATCACAGTTACAAATAGAATGAGTGGAATGTTTAAGTTTAGGATAACCAAAAAAGCCCATGTAAATTTTTTAATGTAATCATTTACTCAAATATACTGTAAAAAGGAATGGTGATAACACAGGAAGCAAAAATAAGCTTGCGAGTGAAATTTCTAGAAGCTCATGAAAACAATACCATCCCATATTGCAGATGCAAAAGGAAAAACAGTCTAATGGGGTTAAGAGTACTCTGGTCATCTTCGTTCATTTGGTCGTGCAAGGTGTTAACTATTTTCACTTTCCATATCACAAAGTTAGTCCACAGGAGGGGCTGGTGGATCTTGTCCCTGGCATTAGAAAGACAGAAATTATGGAACCGGCTTCTTGAATCCCAGTGCAACCAATCTAGCACATAGTAAGAACTGAAGGCATTCAATCCACCCTCCCAATCCCTCCCAATCCCTAATCATATACTTATTTGGACTTCTCATGTGCTGTTACACCAGGGAACGCTAGATTAACACTATAATTCACCAAAGTTTGTCTCACTCCTCCCTGTGGTATGGAAGAAAGGAAAACTATGTAACAGTAAAATGATTTGAATGACACTGCTCTCCCGGACAGCACCAGAGGTGACATTTACACCAATAAAGATGGCACCATCCCTCGAGCACATTACAAAGTGAGGTAGAGACTCTTGCTTCTCCCTACGGAAGGTCAATGAGGAAGCATGTGGCCCCTGTTGCTACTGGCAGGCATTCTGTGACCACAAAGGGAGCCCACTTTGGAGGGAGGCTGATGGCTGAAGAAAGAAAGGAGGTCTTTGATGATGTTTTTGGTTTTTTTTTTTTTTTTTAAGATTTTATTTATTTATTTGACAGAGAGATCCCAAGTAGGCAGAGAGGCAGGCTGGGGGGTGGGGGGGGGGGGAGGGAGAAGCAGGCCCCCTGCTGAGCAGAGAGCCTGATGTGAGGCTCGATCCCAGGACCCTGAGATCATGACCTGAGCAGAAGGTAGAGGCTTAACCCACTGAGCCACCCAGGTTTAACCCACTGAGCCACCCAGACTGGTGATATTGTTAAAGAATCCAAACACTACCCCTACCTCTCTGGATATCCTGTGTGAACCAATAGAGCCACTTGTTTAAACCAGGCAGAGCTGATCACTGTTACTTGCAAGAGAAAGTATGTGAACTGGAAGGGAAAGTTCAGAGCTTTTAGGAATCTTCAGGGAGATGCCATTTATTTATTCTGACACGTTACAGGAGGTGCTGGTGGAGGCTGGTCAATTTTCTGCTCGAAATTAGTCAGTATGTTTTCTTGCTTACTCCTAGGGCAGTGGGCCTACTAGCCAAGAACTGCTGACCTATGATGCAATAAGGTTTAGGGGCTGCCATCTTAAATTTCTGTCCCTTTCAATGGCTTCTAGGTCGGCTTATTAAGTTGGATTTCTTTAGCTGCAAATGTTGAGGAAGTTGCTCTCTGATATGAAAGAAATAAAACTATACCTAGAAAGTAAGAAAAAACACCGAGGAGAAAGCATCTTACCAGGATAACATATAAGCTGTTTTATGGATACCTTCTTCTCCAAGAGAAACAAAGAAAAAAAAATTTAAGGCATTTTATATAGAGCTAATGATGCCTTCTTTCTTAAAGTCAGGATGGCTATTATCTAAATGTTCCTTTCCTAAACAGACCAAAGCACTGACCAATTATCATTCCACATTTGCTTTCTCCCACGTAAGGAGTTAGTTTAACTCAACTTCTAATATTAGCAATACAAGATTGTGGAAAAAAAGAAATTATTTTAGGAATTCCATGTGGTGAAGGTTGGAGAATGGAATCAGTGGGATAATTTGGTGTTCAACAAGTGAACTCACCATGTAAATATCTTTAAAGAAGTAATAACCAAGACAAATAGAAAAGAAAAAATATAAATACCCATTCTCCAAACGATTAAAAGGAATCTTTCCATGAAGTTTCTGTTAAAGACAGCACCAAAAACTTCCTGTTGGGTCACTTTATTTATCATGTTTTTTAATCTAGAGGGTTCTAAAAATGGTCGTTATCAGGACTATCAAGATTTACTAACATGAACTACCTCTCCTTCGTCAGTTCAGCTGACCTATTATGCAGAAATGGAAGAGTTTAAGAGAAATTGGATGGAAAACAAGAGGAAAAATGGATTTCACCAGACAGGCTCAGGACCTCTATTACATTTAATAGCTAAGAAAGAAGGGGAGAAAAAGAAGTAGAGGGAAAAACATTTGAACTGTAGCTAGTGAGAGAATTTAGGAAGCTGAAGGGACCAACTGTGAGGAACTGGGGAATGGAAGACTGAGATTTGAGAAATACTGCTGTGGATTATTACAAACTGGATTATTTTTTTATATTAAGAAAGACTGGAATGTGAGTGAAGATTGGAATGTGTTTTAAAATTCTCTTTGGGCTACTGGTCTGTGCTTTTCTATGTAATTCCTTGAATACTAAGCTATTTGGGGTTGCAAGATTTGCAAGGACTCCACGGCAAGAACTTATTCCGTGAGTTAAATCCTCCTTTTGCTAATTCTGGTGTTTCAGTCAAAACAAACTCCTCCCATTTCCAGGCCATACCCCTCCCGTATCCAAATGAATTTCTAATCCACAACACTTACATTATGAGGACTGGTTGGCTTGCCCGTTAGGTTGGATCCTCTTAGATTAGGAGGTCTCAGTAGAAACAAGATCACTGCGATAACCATCCAGGCCATCAAGATCATGGTAATACTGATGCCATTATCACCAGAGGGCCCTGGTACTAAAGACAAACAAAAAATATATTTGCAAAAAAACCTGTAGCATACCTTAACATTGTTAGATAATACAAAAAGAAGTTCTAATGTTTAAATGCCAATTTCAAAAATTGTATCAATATTAAAAATTGTATAAATAATTTTAAGAAGTGCAATTATGAAATACATCTTCAACTTTCCTTTCCTCTTGTGAGAAAATCTAAATGGTTAATAGCATAAAACAATCATAGGACAAAACCTATATTACATAAGGATTTTAATAGTCTAGTGGTTCTTAATATTTTTGTGTGATAGACTTCTTTGAGCATTTAGAAAAATTACAGATTCTTTCTACTCTAATAACTCATGTATAAACACTCAATTTTGCATATAATTTGGAAGGTTCACGAACGCACAAAACCACCAATCCCTAGATACATTGAGATCTACAAAACCCAGATTAAGACCACCTGATGTACAGTAAAAACACTCTACATCAGGACGGGAAAATTCCGCATTTTAATTATAGAAGCAGCATGAAAAAACAACAGAGTATAAGGAAAAGGGATCATCTGGGTTATATAATATATAAATGAATTTCATGATATTCTCGAACAAAGAGATAATAATTTGGCCTTCTTTTTTGCAAAAAGAAGTTGGATTCAGATGTAGATATTCTAAAGTCTATGCATTTATCAAAAGAAAAATGTCAGGGCTGTGTGTGTTGGTCTCTCCCAGCTGCCTGAGGCAGCCATATCTTATTTAATCCATTATAACAAGTACTTAGCCTAGTGCTTGGCCCACAGTATGAGTTTAACAAATTTCTGATAAATAAAACAAACTTATCATTGAGGTACATTAGAGAACTCAGTTGTCAAAAATGAGAGTTAAAGATTAGATTTCTAAAGAAAAACAGTATATCTACATGATTACTAAAATAGTTCATCAGGACTCTATTTAATTTAGTCTCCCTGCCTGGAGTAAAGTAAAGTAAAATCCAGACAAGAAGTTGAAACCAAGCTGATGCACCAAATTGGGGTACATGGGCCCAGATCTCACTCCCAAGCAAGGGAAGGGATGGGTGGACTTACTGAGGACAAAGGTTAGTGACCAAAGGGAACAACAGCCAAGCAAATTGCTGGGCTGGCCCAAGGGCAGGCTGGAGAGGAATGCGGCCTCTTATCCAAGCCCCCATCACTTCCCCAGAAACAGAAAACACAGGACTCCAGGTCACCAAAGCTGTGTAATCACACAATGCATCAGTATTTTTTTCCTCTGTATCATACCCATTCCTTTCTTTGTTCTCTGCAACTATATTAAACATGCCTCCCTCGTAACTAAGACAATTTCTCCACTTGGCTTTGGATCCCATCTCTCTTGCAGAAATCTTATCCATTATCCACTCTCTTATGTGTTCAACACCCCTCCCCGTTGCAGCCATCCTGTAAATTACTTAAACATATCAACTTTCCCCGATTGGGGGAAAAAAAATCCCTCCCTCAAACCCTTTCCTTCCCCAGCTATCAAAGCTAACAGCTTAAGAAATGAGTACATTTCACTACCTCCCATTCACCCTTCAGGTGGGTACCCACCTCCGTCCTGCAGCAGCTCTTCAAAAGATCACCTATACATCTCCATGCTGCTAAGTCTCATGGATAATTATTGAGCTCATTTTCCATGACCATTCTCTCCTTTTTAAAACACTTTCTTCGTCTTGCCTTATTACTGCCTAGTTTTCTTTCTTACACTTACGACTCCATATATGCTTATTCTCCTCTTCCTGGATTTTATTTATTTTTATTATTTTTTAAAGATTTTATTTATTTATTTGACAGAGAGAGAGAGAACAAGTAGGGGGAGCAGCAGGCAGAGGGAGAGGGAGAAGCAGACTCCCCCCTGAGCAGGGAGCTGGATACGGGGCTCGATCTCAGGACCCTGAAATCATGACATTTCACGACTGGAGATACTGGGTATCTGAACTGACTTGGACTTGCTGAAATATTCAGAAACAGAGACGAATGGAGTAACTGAAGGCTTTCTGTGATTATTTGCAGTCCCTTATGACAAGACACTTCATAAAGTCTCAAAACAGGTATGCTACTCAAATTCCCTCAGACTACAAGCAATAAATACAAACAACTGTTAAGGAACAGCTTTTTAAAAACCTTTTTTTAAGTTTAGTTTTATTTATTTATTTATTTATTTTTTATTTTATTTATTTGACAGTGAGAGAGAGATCACAAGTAGGCAGAGAGGCAGGCAGAGAGAGAAGGAAGCAGGCTCCCTGCTGAGCGGAGAGCCGGATATGGGGCTCGATCCCAGGAGCCTGGGATCATGACCTGAGCCGAAGGCAGCGGCTTAATCCACTGAGCCACCCAGGCGCCCCAAGTTTAGTTTTATTTAAGTAACGTCTACATCCAACATGGGGCTTGAACTCACTATCCCAAGATGAAGAGTCGCATGCTCTTCTGACTGAGCCAGCCAGGAGCCCTAAGGAGCAGCTATTTTAAAGTCAGTAAAGAGAGGTGGATAGGTTCTGGCCACTGTGTGTGTGTTTTTGTTTGTCTGTTTGTTTTTTTAAAGATTTTATTTATTTGTCAGAGAGAGAGAGAGCGAGAGAGCAAGCACAGGCAGACAGAGTGGCAGGCAGAGGCAGAGGGAGAAGCAGGCCCCTTGCCAAGCAAGGAGCTCGATGCGGATCCCAGGACGATGGGATCATGACCCGAGCCGAAGGCAGCCGCTTAACTAACTGAGCCACCCAGGCGTCCCTTGTCTGTTTTTTTTTTAAAGTGAGTTTTCTTTTTTTTCTTTTTTTGAGATTTATTTATTTATTTGACAGAGAGAGAGATCACAAGTAGGCAGTAAGGCAGGCAGAGAGAGAAGGGGAATCAGGCTCCCTGCTGAGCAGAGAGCCTGATGCGGGGCTCGATCCCAGGACCCTGATCTCATAACCTGAGCCAAAGGCAGAGGCTTAACCCACTGAGCCACCCAGGCGCCTCACCACTGTGGTTTCTTTTTTATTATTATTATTATTTCTTTTCAGCATAAGTGTTCATTGTTTTTGCACCACACCCAGTGCTCCATGCAATACGTGCCCTCACTAATACCCACCACCTTGTTCCCCCAACCTCCCACCCCCCGCCCCTTCTAGACCCTCAGGTTGTTTTTCAGAGTCCACAGTTTCTCATGGTTCGCCTCCCCCTCCAATTTCCCTCAACTCCCTTCTCCTCTCCATCTCTCCATGTCCTCCGTGTTATTTGTTATGCTCCACAAATAAGTGAGACCATATGATACTTGACTCTCTCTGCTTGACTTATTTCACTCAGCATAATCTCTTCCAGTCCCATCCATGTTGCTACAAAAGTTGGGTATTCATCCTTCCTGATGGAGGCATAATACTCCATTGTGTATATGTACCACATCTTCCTTATCCATTCGTCCGTCAAAGGGCATCTTGGTTCTTTCCACAGTTTGGTGACCGTGGCCATTGCTGCTATAAACATTGGGGTACAGATGGCCCTTCTTTTCACTACATCTGTATCTTTGGGGTAAATACCCAGTACCACTGTGGTTTTTATTGTGATAACTTTTTGGCACTTACAAGTGCCAACTCAAATGGAAGTTATAAAATCTGTTCCCTTACTGTCTAGAAACTTTGTCTTAAGAGAGTAAACGCTTATTTACTCTATGGTCTGGAAAGGAGTCAAATAAAAAAAATGTAAAAGGACTCTACATGAAAGTACAGCATTCTATGTTGCTTAAAGTTTAAGTCTTTAGTTACACGCAAATGTATTACAAATAGCTTACAAACGGAATATTCACAATAAAGCCATTAACTTAGCTGGATACCAGGAAGATGAAAGAGTAGAGAGGGAGCCTCTAAGAGCTGGTAGATCCCAAAGGATTATTTCTACAAATTGATACAGGTTTCCAGTGGAAAAGTAGAAACAGAACAACAGTGAATGTGGTGCTGTAGCACCGGGAGGTTTTCACTCCACAATTTTGGGGTTGTAGGGAATAATTACATTATCTCCAGCACAGCTACCTGTTTCAAGGTGATTTACTCCAGAATTACGTTAGCGATAGAGCCGGTTTCCATGTAACGCTTTATCTGAAAGGCAGTCTTTCAGAAGAGCGAGCAGACTTGCTCTGTACTGCACTAGACAGCAAAACTATGGGTGAACACCACGGTGAAGCGGAGGTTAGCTCAATATAAAGAATCATGCAGGAACTGAATCTGCTAACACATTGCAGCTAAATTCCGCTACCACACAAAGTAATGAGCTCCATATGAAATTAAATCATCTCAAATACATGCAACATGATACCATGGCAGGCACAATGGGTACTGTGATCTAGTAAGAAATACAGATTTGGTTTTCATTCCAGTTCCTGGCACAGAAATCTTAAAACCCTTGGAATTTCCTGAGAGACAGGAGAGAAATGTCATTTGTTGTTATTAATAATAAACTTGAGTCTATGCTAATGAGGTGACCTTGGTGGGCCTCTCGAGAGCTTCAGGATGGGGTCTGGTTGCCAAAGTTGGACCATATAATTAGAGAGCTGGAACTAATCTCCAGAGAGGAGAGGGGCTGGAGATTGAGTTAATCACCAATGACCAATGATTTAGTCATTCACGTCCTCAGAATGGAATCTCCATAAAAACTCTAAACAACGGGGTTCAGAGAACTTCCTAACTGGTGAATACATAGGATTGCTGGGAAAGTGGCACACCCAGAGAAAAGAGGGAAACTCTGCACCCCTCCACCACATACCTTGCCCTGTACAACCCTTCTGTCTGACTGTTCTTGAGTTGTACCCTTTATGATACACTCGTAATGTAAGTAAACTGTTTTCCTGAGTTCTGTGAGCCATTCTAGCAAATTACTGAGATTGAGAAGGGACTGTGGGGACTCTTAATATATATTTTATGAAAACAGCAAAACTCACTGGAGAAAATTTAGAATACAAAGAAAAGTAATTCTATCGCCCACAGGAAACAACTGCCTAAACTGTTTAAAAATACAGCTTTCAAACAGGATTTCCACCAAACACTGAAGGAAGCAGTGGAGAAAAACTGGCCAATATAACTAAATTGATACTAAAGCTCTAAAGTTTTGTCTTTATATGTAGATTAAGAAAATGAAATCTCACTCAAAGAAATAGTTTATTTGGTTTAAGGGGGGGCTGGCTCGAGCATGGTAAATACCACAAATGTAATACATACTTGTTTTTCCATAAGGAGTTCAATAAGATTATTTTCAACTAGAAGAACAGGTTTTAACTTAACCTGCTAGGGGAAATTTTTGAGCTGCTTGTCGGAGGGCAGAGTGTAGATTAATGAATGCTACTGAAAAAATACCACAAAGAAATCAAGACTGGAGGAACCACCACCCAGTATCCCAACAATCTAACACAAAGTCCACACATGACCATTACCTTCTTTTTCAGAGACTGCACCAGTGGACGATGATCTGACAAAATATCTACTTTGGGCGAAGCACTGTACTAGCTCTTATTTCTCTAAGTTGTTGTATTTACAGAATTTAATGGGCCATCTGGTTTACACAGCAATAACAATAATTAATAATGCAATTAAAGTCCTTCTATAATAGTACTTACTGTATTTTGTGTCAGATACAAAATAAAGTAGAGCTCAGCTTCAAGGATAATAAGTATAAGCAAATAGCCTATTAATAAATGCGATTTGGTAATAGGCCAAAAGCCTTAAAATGTACATAAAATGTAGCAGGAGGTGTTAAAATATTGGGATTTAGAATGGGATCACACTTTAGTTATCAACTTAAAATAGACTCTTTTAAGTTGTTTTATGTAAGCATCATGGTAACCACAAAACAAAAACCTATAGTAAATACACAGAAGATAAAGAGAAAGAAATATAAGCCTAACACTAAAGAAAGTCTTCAGACCACAAAGGAAGAAAGCAAGAGAAGAAAGGAACAGAAAGGAACTACAAAAACAGCCAGAAAACAATGAACACAATGGCAACAAGTAAATATACCCATCACTAATTATTTTAACTGTAAGCAAACTAAATTCTCCAATCAAAAGACACAGAGTGGGGCGCCTGGGTGGCTCAGTGGGTTAAGCCTCTGCCTTCGGCTCAGGTCATGGTCTCAGGGTCCTGGGATCGAGCCCCGCATCGGGCTCTCTGCTCGGAAGGGAGCCTGCTTCTCCCTCTCTCTCTGCCTGCCTCTCTGCCTACTTGTGATCTCTGTCTGTCAAATAAATAAATAAAATCTTTAAAAAAAAAAAAAAAAAAAAAGACACAGAGTGGTGGGGTGCCTGGCTGGCTCCGTCAGCATGTGACTTTTGATCTCAGGGTCATGAATTCAAGCCCCATGTTGGGTGCAGAGCTTACTTGGAGGGGAAAAAAAAAGCACAGAGTGGCTGAATGGATTAAAAAAACAAGACCTATCTATATGCTGCCTGTAAGAGACTCACTTCAAATGTAATGACATACACAGACTGAAAGTGAAGGCACAGAAAAAGATATTCCATGCAAACAGAAACCGAAAGAAAGCTGGAGTAGCTATACTCGTATCAGATAAAATCAATTTTAATACAAAGACTGTAAGAGACAAATAAGGGCATTACATAATGAAGGGGTAAATCCACTAGGAGGATATGACATTTGCAAATATTTATAGGAACACCTAATATATAAAGCAAATATTAACAGACCTAAATAGAGAAACAGACAGCAATACAGTAATAGTAGGAGACTTTAATACCTCACTTACATCAGTGGACAGATCACTAGACAGGAAATCAATACGGAAACGTCATCCTTAAATGACACACCAGACTAGATGGACTTAACTGTATATACAGAACATTCCAGCCAAAAGCAACACAATACACATCCTTCCCAAGTGTACACAGAACATTCTCTAGAACAAATCAGATGTTGACCATAAGACAAGTCTTACTAAATTTAAGAGGACTGAAATCATACTAAGCATCATTTCCGACCACAGCAACATAAAACTAGAAGTCAATTATACAAAGAAAGCAGGAAAATTCACAAATATGCAGAGATTAAACACACTACTGAACAGCCAGTAGCTTAAAGAAAAACAAAATTTTTTAAAGACAGTATTCACCCACTTGTACTTTTACTTATTTATTATTTTTTAAAGTAGGCTCCACACCCAACATGGGGCTTGAACTCAGGACCCTAAGATCAAAAGTTACATGCTCTACCAACTGAACCAGCTAGGCACCCCAGAAAAAAATTTTTATAGAATCCAAAAATATGCCAAATCAAATAAATATGGAAATATAACACCCAAATTTAGGGGATGCAGCAAAAGCAGTTCTAAGTGGGAAGTTCAGAGTGATAAATGTCTACCTCAAGAAATAAGAAAAATCTCAGTCTAATTTTACATCCCAAAAGCTAGAGAAAAAAAAAAAAAAAAAAAAAAGAACAACTGAAGCCCAGAGTCAGTAGATATAAGGAAATACCAAGGACTAGAGTAGAAATAAATGATACAGAAATTATAAAGGTAACAGAGAAGATCAATACTGAGCCTCTGAAAAGATAAACAAAACTGACAAACCTTTAGTCAGACTAACCAGAAAAGAGAGAGAGAGCTAAAATCAGAAATGAAAGAGGAGATGTTACAACTGACAGTACAGAAATATAAAGGATGAAAACAGACTAGTATGAATCATCATATACCATATTCTTGGTATATAATCATATACCAAGAAATGAATAAATTCCTAGAAACATGCAGCCTACCATAAAACAGAAAATCTGAACAGACTGATAACTAGTAAGGAGAAGAATCAGTAATGAAAAACCTCCAACAAACCAAAGTCCAGGACCAGATGGCTTCACTGATGAGTTCTACCAAATGTTTTTTTTTTTGTTTTTTTTTTAAGATTTTATTTATTTATTTGGCAGAGAGAGCCAGAGAGCACAAGCAGGCAGAGCAGCAGAGGGAAAGGGAGAAGCAGGCTCTTCACCGAGCAGGGAGCCCGATGCAGGGCTTGATCCCAGGACTCTGGGATCATGACCTGAGCTGAAGGCAGACGCTTCACTAACTGAACCACCTAGGCGCCCCAAACTAAAAGACTTCTGCACAGCAAAGAAAGCAATCAACAAAATAAAAAGGTAACCTACTGAATACAAGAAAATATTTACTCTTTAAAAAAAGATGGGGGTGCCTGGGTGGTACAGTCAGTTAAGCATTCAGCTCAGGCTGTTTTCTCAGGGTCATGAGATCGAGCCCTGCGTCAGGTTCCATGCTCAGCACAGAGTCTGCTTTGGACTCTCTCTACCTTTCTCTCTGCTCCTTCCCACTGAGCACATGCTCAATGTCTAAAATCTTTTTTTAAAAATATTTTATTTATTTATTTGACAGAGAGAGAGATCACAAATAGGCAGAGAGGCAGGCAGAGAGAGAGGAGGAAGCAGGCTCCCTGCTGAGCAGAGAGCCCAATGCAGGGCTCGATCCCAGGACCCTGGATCATGACTAAGCCGAAGGCAGAGGCTTAACCCACTGAGCCACCCAGGTGCCCCTAAAATAAATCTTAAAAAAAAAAAACAAAGAAAATATTTGCAAATCATATAAATATTCAAATATTTGAATATTTTTTGTGTTAATATTCAAAATATATAAAAAACCTATATAACTCAATAGCAAAAAACAATCTGATTAAAAAATCATCAGAAGACTTGAATAGGCATTTTCCCAAAGAAGACGCAGATGGCCAACAGATCAAAATCACTAATCATCAGGAAATGCAAACAAAAGCATAATGAGATATCATCTCATACCTGTTAGAAAGTCTATCACCCAAAAGACAGCAAATAAGTGTTGATGAGGCTATAGAGAAAAAGAGCCCTTGTGCACTGTGGGTAGGAAGGTAAACTGGTGCAGCCACTATGAAAGACAGTATGTAGTTTTCTCAAAAAATTTAAACAAGAATTACCATTATATGATCCAGCAATTCTACTTTTTGGTTTTTTACAAAGAAAATGAAAACATTAATTCAAAAAAATATATGCACGCCCATGTTCAATGCGCCACTATTTACAATAGCTAAGAGCTGGAAACAATCAAGTGTCCATCAAGGATTGAATGGATAAAGAACTTGCAGTGTACATACACAAGAGAATATTTTTCAGCCACAAAAACAATGAAATTTTGACACTGTGACAACATGGATGGATGTGAAATAAGCAAGACAGAGAAAGACAAATGCCATATTATCTCACTTATATGTGGACGCTAACAAAACAAAACAAGCTCACAGACACAAAGAAACTACTGGTGGTCGCCAGAGGGAGGTGAAGGGTGGGAGAAAATGAAGTGGAAGGAGAAGGTAAAACACAACTTAAAAATGTGCATACAAAGGATGCTTGTTCAACTATTATTTGTAATAGCAAAAAATATACCAGCAGCCTAAGATTTCAATGAAAGGAAATAATTTAAACACTGGTATATCCCAGGGCACTTGGGTGGCTAAGTCGGTTAAGCATCCAACTCCTGATTTGGGCTCAGGTCATGAGGTCACGGTCATGAGCTCAAGGCCCAAGCCTGGTTCCACACTCAGCAGGGAGTCTGCTTGAGATTTTCTAGTCCTCTCCCTCTGGCCCCTCCCCCACTTGCATGCACAAGCTCGTGTTCTAAAATAAATAAAAATTAAAAACAAACAAATAGGGGTGCCTGGGTGGCTCAGTGGGTTAAAGCCTCTGACTTCGGCTCAGGTCATGATCCCGGGGTCCTGGGATCCAGCCCCAAATCAGGCTCTCTGCTCAGCAGGGAGCCTGCTTCCACCTCTCTCTCTCTCTGCCCGCCTCTCTGCCTACTTGTGATCTCTGCCTGTCAAATAAATAAATAAACTCTTTAAACAAACAAACACTGGTGTATCCCCATAAAATATTATTTAGTCAGTTACTATTTTTTAAGATAAATATATACTGATATGTTTATAATACAGTAGTGAAAAACAACATATACAAAGTGATTCCATTTTCCTAAGTGTTTTAAAATTAATTGTACCAGGTTTCAGCCTCCCATTAATGTCAAACTTCCGTTCTTAGTCAAATTATTATGGCCTAAGACAGAACTGGCTTAAATGTTAGTTATTAGTTCCCCTCAAGTCATTTGTGTCCTGAAAAAAAAGATGTCTCACCTAATAGCCAGTCTAGGGGCACTTGGGTGGCTCAGTCGGTTGAGCCTTCAACTCTGGGTTTTAGCTCCCATGGGTTATGAGACTGAGCCTCAAGTTGGCTCCATGCTCAGTGGGGAATTTTCCTTTCCTTTCTCTCTCCATCTGCCCCTCCCCCTACTTGTGTGCACCCTCTCTCTCTAAAATAAATCTTTAAAAAAAAAAAAAAAAAAAAAAGGTCACCAAGTCTCTCAGCTATATTCACAATGCAGGATCCATCTTCCTGCTCTCATTCTCACTTTGTATATCAACACTGCCATAAAGCCACATTAAGAAACCTCCCAGCTGCCTATGCTCTCTTGAAAATGCCAATGTCAGAACCAAAAGGCCCTAAGTTTCCAAACCATAGGAGAAAATGGCTTCCTTCCTTCATTCAGAAGTTCCCAAAGCTGCCAAGAGAAGCAAGGAGATGATAGAGAAAGGGTGAGGGGTTTGTGCTAGCAACCTTGATGGTCCGGTAGGACCAGCCAAAAATACACTGTTACACATATGTTTGCCAAGAAAAAGGTCTGAAAGGTTTTGCACCAAGTTGTCAATAATGGTTATCTTTTAGTATTCTGGAAGTCTTTTCTTATCTATGATTTAAAAATTTTCTTCAATGACCAGTTTGTTTTCGAGGCAAAAAATTTTTTCAATTAAAAAACTAAATAAGTAGGAAATACATTACTGAGAACCATTTCCTTAAATAGTAAACTGTAAGAAAAATTTCTGACAAATATTCACAGTTCTCTGTCCTCTAATTCTGCCCCCAGTGCTAAGGTTCCTCCTGTCCCATCATTACTTACATTCCTGAAGACATTCCGTGTCTGTGCAGTAGGACTGGGACTGCCTCAACTACAATGAATAAGAAGAAAGGAAAGTTAGCCATTGGACTTAACCAAAAAGGGATAATCTTTATTAGAAAAGCCATGTTTTATTTTTTAATGAATGTTACCATACTAGATATACTGTACCTGCAGAATTAAATACTAACAAACACCACACTGAAGAGTAGTCCAGCTTTGGGGGCCTTTTTTCTACTAAAAATAATTTTCAAATATACTGTGATCTAGTGCAGTTCACTTATCTAAATTAAGGAATTTTTTAAAAAAGCACCTGTGACAGGGGGTTGCTGGGGGGAGGTGGGATTGGGAGAGGGGGAGGGGGCTATGGACATTGGGGAGGGGAGGCGAACCATAAGAGACTATGGACTCTGAAAAACAACCTGAGGGTTTTGAAGGGTCAGGGGTGGGAGGTTGGGGGAACAGGTGGTGGGTAATAGGGAGGGCACGTTTTGCATGGAGCACTGGGTGTTGTGCAAAAACAATGAATACTGTTATGCTGAAAAAAATAAATAAAATGGGAAAAAGAAAAATAAAAAAATAAAAAATAAAAAAAGCACCTGTGACAGAGACGCCTACTTCACGTTAACAGACTTCCCAAAGGAAACGCTGTAAACTGTAGACGAAGATGACTAGAAAGACAGTAAACTTGTTAATGAGATTTTTTTCTTACTGAAAATTAGAAGCAGATCGAGAAAAAACAGATTCTACTTGTAGAAAATGTATCTTTGAAAGGAAGCAATCTATTTTTCTCCCTTTTTGCTTGTATTTGGATAAGCAGTGGCTGGATAAATAAGAAACTAATAAAAATGGATACCGCAGGGGTGGAGAGGGGATGGAGGAGTAGATGCTGACAGAGATGAAAGCTGAAGTTTCCAATGTCTCTTTTTCCACAATTTAATTTGGGAACCATGTGCTTATCAATTTTCAAAAGAAAATGTAAAAAGAAAAAAACGATCATAGACATACATCATCCTTTTATGTTCGCCCTATGCTGAGACATTCTAGGATGTTTTGAAACGATAATGTGATAAACCTTAAAATAGAGATGACTATATAGTAAAGAGAACGAGGAGCATGGGACTTTTCAAATCAGTCTGGTTACCCTTTCTGCATTACAGCAGTAACTCAAGACTTACAGTTGCTGGGGGAAAAGCAACAACAGAGTCGTTGTGCTTAGCTGGTTAAGTATGAGCTCTGCAGAAAGACCTGGTCTTTAAGTCTGGATCTGCAACTTTCTAGAGTTTCAAGGTCTTGGGAAAGGTCTTTAATACTTCTAAGCTGGAGTTTCCTCACCCGGTAAATCAGGTATACTGTTACCTATTTTTGAGTACTAGTAAGAATTTAAGAATTAAAACAGATAATGCATGTGAAATGTAGTAACAACCCAAGGAATGTTAGTGATTATTACTACTGTGCCACACCAATTACAACCTCATCTAAGCAATTACTGCAATTAACTACACAAATCATTTTGTAAATTGTTCTCTAAGAGGACTGGCTTGCTTTGGTGTGTACCTCTAAAAGTCATCCTACTTGAATTAAAATGGGAAAACAGATCTTAATGTAAAAATATGCTGTATATCCTAACCCTAAATATGAAAGGAATTAATCAAAAAACTCTTCAAAAATTATACATTCTATGGTCATTTTCAAAAAGACAAAAAACAACAAGTGTTGATAAGGATATGGAGAGAAGGGAGCCCTTGTGCAATGCTGGTGGGAATGTAAACTGGTACAAGCCACTATGGAAAACAGTATGGAAGTTCCTCAAAAAATTAAAAATACAATCACCGGGTGCCTGGGTGGCTCAGTGGTTTAAGCCTCTGCCTTCGGCTCAGGTCATGATCCCAGGGTCCTAGGATCGAGTCCCGCATCGGGCTCTCTGCTTGGCAGGGAGCCTGCTTCCTCCTCTCTCTCTCTCTCCCTGCCTGCCTCTCTGCCTACTTGTGATCTCTCTCTGTCAAATAAATAAATAAAATCTTTAAAAATACAATCACCATATGATTTAGCAATTCCACTTCTGGGTATTTATCTGAAAAAAAGGAAAGTTCTAGTTTGAAAATATATGCACCCCCTATTTCACTGCAGCATTACTTACAATAGTCAAGACATAGAAGCAAGCTAAATGTCTACCAGTGTACAAATGGGTAGGGAAAACGCAGCAAACATACACAATGGGATATTACTCTGCCATTTGCAACCACAAGGATGGACTGGGAAGACATCAGGCTAAGTGAAGGAAGTCACAAAGAAAAACATAAATACTATATGATCTCATTTATATGTGGAATATAAAAACAAAAAGCAAACAGAATTTATGGACATAGAGACCAGATTATTATTTTGCCCAGATGCATCACAGGAATCACTGTGTGTGGCAGCCCTGGCCTGATGAAATGTACTTCTTAAGTAACAAGACCTGAATGCTAAAATGATTCCCTGATCCATGGGCTGCAGACTCCACGGTGTGTTAGCAGGCATGAAAACAACATTCATCTTGTTGGAGATCATCATCACAGCTCTTGAGTAACCAGGTGCGTTGTCCAGGAGCAGTAATAATTTGAAAGGAATCTCTTTTTTACTGAGCAATAATCTCAGCGGGTTTAAAATATTCAGTAAACCATGTTGTGAACAGATGTGCTGTCATGCAGGCTTTGTCGTTCCATTTACAGAGCACAGCAGAACAGAATCAGAATAATTCTTAAGAACCCTAGAATTTGGGGAACAGTAAGCACTTGACTTCAACTTGAAGTTACCACCTACATTAGCCTCTAATAAGACAGTCAACTTGTCCTCTGAAGCCAAGTATTGACATCTTCTCTCTGGCTAAGAAAGTACTAAATGGTGTCTTCTTCCAATAGAAGCTGTTTCACCTTCGTTGAAAATCTAGTGTTAGGGACGCGTGGGTGGCTCGGTCGTTAAGCGTCCACCTTCGGCTCAGGTCATGATCCCAGGATCCTGGGATGGAGTCCCGCATTGGGCTCCCTGCTCAGTGGGAAGCCTGCTTCTCTCTCTCCCATTCTCCCTGCTTGTGTTCCTTCTGTTGCTGTGTCTTCTATCAAATAAATAAATAAAATCTTTTAAAAAAGGAAAAAAGAAAATCTAGGGTTTGGTGTGGTTACCTTCATGACTATCTCAGCTGCAGCTTCGACAGCAACACCAGGGGCTTTACCTTGCACTTTTTGTTATGGAGATGACCTCTTTCCTTAAAACTCATGAATAACCTCTGTTAGCTTCAAAATTTTCTTCTGCAGCTTCTTCACCTCTCTCAGACTTCATGGAATTGAAGAGATTTAGGCTCTTGTTCTGGATTGGGCTTTGGCTTAAGGGAAGATGGTGGCTGGTTGTTCTTCTATCCAGACCACTCAAACTTTACCCATTATCAGCAATAAGGCTGTTTTGCTTTCTAATAATTCATGTGTTCGCTGGAATAGAATTTTTAATTTTCCTTCAAGAACTTTTCTTTTGGGGCACCTGGCTGGCTCAGTGGGTTAAAGCCTCTGCCTTCGGCTCGGGTCATGATCCCAGGATCCTGGGTTCGAGCCCCACATCGGGCTCTCTGCTCAGCAGGGAGCCTGCTTCCCCCTCTTTCTCTCTGCCTGCCTCTCCGCCTACTTGTGATCTCTGTCTGTCAAATAAATAAATAAAATCTTAAAAAAAAAAAAAGAACTTTTGCATTCACAGCTTGGCTAACTGGCACAAGAGGCCTAGCTTTCAGTCCATCTCAGGTGTTGACATGCCTTTCTCACTAAGCTTAATCATTTCTAGTTTTTAAATTAAAGTATGAGATGTGGGACTCTTCCTTTCACTTGAACACTTAGAGGTCATCATAGGGTTATTCACTGAACCAATTTCAACACTGCAGTGTCTCAGGGAATAACGAGGACAGAGGAGAGGGAGAGAGATGGGGGTGGGATAGTCAGTTGGTGGAGCAGTCACGACACACAACATTTATGGATTAAGTTTGCCATCTTATATGGGTGCAGTTCATGGTGCCCCCAAATCAATTATAATAGTAACATCAAAGACTACTGATCACAGATCACCATCATAAATAGTAATAATGATAAGGTTTGAAATTTTACAAGAATTACCCAAATGTGACAGAGAGACACGAAGTGAGCAAATGTAGATAGAAAAATGGTACTGATAAGACTTGGCTCAAGGCAGGGTTGCTACAAACCTACAGTCTGTAAAAAAATGCAGTATGTGAAAAGTGCAATGAAGTACAATTAAAATTAGGTACACCTGTAGGGGCGCCTGGGTGGCTCAGTGGGTTAAAGCCTCTGCCTTCGGCTCAGGTCATGATCTCAGGGTCCTGGGACTGAGCCCCGCATCGGGCTCTCTCCTCAGTGGGGAGCCTGCTTCCTCCTCTCTCTCTGCCTGCCTCTCTGACTACTTGTGATCTGTCTCTCTCTGTCAAATAAATAAATAAAATATTAAAAAAAAATTAGGTACACCTGTAGTTTAACTGAAACATAGCCACACTCATTCATTTACATATTGTCTACGGATGCTTTCACTACAATAGCTGAGGTGAGTATGAAGACATCAAGCCTGAAATATTTACTGCCTTGCCCTTAAATCACTGAACCTAGAAAAAACACATGGGATAAGAGGAAAAAAACAAATATTTCTGTGTAGCTATATAAAAATGTTCATTTAGAAATGGGAGATGCTCATGAACTACATCTACCTAATAATAATAACACAACAGGGGCACCTGGGTGGCTCAGTGGGTTAAGCCTCTGCCTTTAGCTCAGGTCATGATCTCAGGGTCCTGGGACTGAGCGAGGAGCCTGCTTCCTCCTCTCTCTCTGCCTGCCTCTCTGCCTACTTGTGATCTCTGTCAAATAAATAAATAATATCTTGAAAAAAAAATTTAACAATCATTTGTTCACTTACTAATTCAAAATATTTAACGAATGCCTACTATGTGCCATGTTGAGTTCTAGGTACTGAGGATATGGTATGCAAAAGACAAAGTTTCTACTGTTATGGACCATACAGTCTTGGGGGGAAATCAGACAACTGACAAATAAATATATCATAAAAATGTCAGAGAGCCTTGCAGAGAACAAAAACAGGATGGCATTATATCTAAATCCGGCAGCAAGACAGAGGCAGTGAGTCATAAGTGGGTATCTACATGATAGTGAAGGTCAAGGGGATGAGCACTCTGGGCATTCTAGGCAAAGTAAACAATAAGAATGGTGATGAGGAACCACAAAGCTAGTGTGGCTAGAGCATAAGAGCCATGCTACTTATTAGCTTTTGTATTTAACCCCACAACCAAATGCTCTCTACACTCAAATCATCACAGTATGCTATTGATGTCATTTGTCTGACTGCCCCCAAGTCGGAGACATATACCAATATACAACAGATACCTACGTCGTTTGTTCAACAGTGTGGAATTGCAGTACTTTCTCATTATTTTACACCTGAGATATATTTAAATAAAAATAAAAATATTTTTAATATGTTAAAATTGATAAATTATTACTCTTAAAATGACTTATTATAATTTAAATAACATAATTTATATATTACAATAAAACATTATGAATACTTAGAAATTAATGTGGATTAACTCACTGACCCATGTATGCTTTTCATTCTTTTTTTTTTTTTTTAAAGATTTTATTTATTCATTTGACAGACAGAGATCACAAGTAGGCAGAGAAGCAGGCAGAGAGAGAGGAAGGGAAGCAGGCTCCCCGCTGAGCAGAGAGCCCGATGCGGGGCTCGATCCCAGGACCCTGGGACCATGACCTGAGCTGAAGGCAGAGGCTTTAACCCACTGAGCCACCCAGGCGCCCCCCATGTATGCTTTTCTAGTCTTAAAATATGCACACTTTCACATAATCACAATTATGATAACAAATATTAGAAATTTGTATGTACTAAGAACTTTAACTTGTTGTCTTCTTTAATTCTCAACCAAGGGCTGGAGGCAAGTTCTATTTTTGGTATTTTATGAATGGATGAAACCTGAGTTTGTGGAAGGTTAGCTACTTAGTGTGAACTCCAAATTATAAATTTTTTTTACAAAGTCTAAATTCTTTTTTTTTTTTTTTAAGATTTTATCTACCTATTTGAAAGAGAGAGAGAGCAAGTACCAGTGGGGGTTAGAGGGAGAGGGAGAAGCAGGCTCCCCATCAGCAAGGAGCCTAATGTGGGGCTAGATTCCAGGACCCGGGGATCATGGCCTAAGCTGAAGGCAGATTTAGTTTAACCAACTGAGCCACCCAGGCACCCTAAAGTCTAAATTCTTAACACAATTTCATTCTACTTCACAATGTACAAAATTCTGTGCCATAATTTTTGTTAACTGCACTAAAAGAGATCTCTCTGGAGGTACTGGCTGGCTCAGTCCATATAGCAAGTGACTCTTGATAATGAGGTTGTGAGTTCTAAAAAAAAAAAAAAAAAGAAGAAAAAGTGCCACAGGAAGAAAGAGTAGGCCTCCCTTTAAGACTATGATTAAAAATAGTAATGTAGGGGCACTGGGGTGGTTCAGTGGGTTAAAGCCTCTGCCTTCCGCTCAGGTCATGATCTCAGAGTCCTGGGATCGAGCCCTGCTTCGGGCTCTCTGCTCAGCAGGGAGCCTGCTTCCCTTCCTCTCTCTGCCTGCCTCTCCGCCTGCTTGTGATCTCTGTCAAATAAAAAATTAAAAAAAAAAAATCTTAAAAAAAAAATAGTAATGTACAGGGCACCTGGGTGGCTCAGTGGGTTAAGCCTCTGCCTTCGGCTCAGGTCATGATCTCAGGGTCCTGGGATCGAGCCCCGCATCGGGCTCTCTGCTCAGTGAAGAGCCTGCTTCCCCCTCTCTCTCTGCCTGCCTCTCTGCCTCCTTGTAATCTCTGTCAAAGAAATAAAATCTTTAAAAAAAAAAGTAATGTACAATTTGTCCTGCTATATAAGTTTTAGAAAATTAATTCACATATAATTGGTAAAAAGAGAAATTATGCCAGTTTAACGTGGAAGCTATGTTGGTTCATAAGAAGTGATTTTTCCTAGGTAAAGGCGGCCAGAAGAGTGGGAGTCAAATGCTTTTCAGCAAGAAAGGATAAACCCTATGGCTTATGCTGTGCAGACAGGAGCTCCCTGAGCTTTAAGAAAATTAAAAATGAGTGCCTGTGGGCATGTGCACAAGCTCACACACACACACACACACAACCAAGAATGAGAAGAATTTATTCACTGGAAGCCTGGCTGAGTGCAGCGAAACTTTGGAACATTCCACCAAGAGCTGTGGTGGGATCCTGCTCTTCTGACCGGTCTTTGAGTTTGCGGTGACACTCTCCATGTTCACAAGGAGGCAATACTGCAGGCTCTGAATAATGAATGAGGTGCCAAAGTATCACGACCACATTCCTAGTCCAGCACTTAGCGTGCTTCCAAAACAGGGTTTTGGAATATATTTATATCTATACCTATGTCTACAACCAGTGTTCAGATTCAAACACCTATCCTGAATACATTACAATCTTAAAAAAATTCAAAAACCATGTATTTAGTACAACAAGAGGATCTCACTGTTTTGATGGAACTCTTTAAACAAAGGCCTAATTTACAATACATCTCAGTTTTCTTTTGACTTATTTGAGGAACACAGTGGTACTACTGATGCTAATTTTGGCTACTCCAAAAGGAAACTATTTGTGAAAGCAAATAGAAGGAAACCAAGGATAATATGTGAAGGAAACAGAAATGCCAGTATCTATAGGATGGTCATGGACTTCAAATATTTTCTGTACTACAATGGAGGGGATGAGGAGGGAACCAAGTGCGGATTATCTATAGCCAATAGTTCCTGTCCTGGTAAACTTTCGTGTTAACGTTGATCCCAGGATCCCAGAAAAGAAGTAAAAGTAGATTTAGATCTCTCCACCTAACTAGGATGGTCATGGAAAGTTCTTGAAGTGAGTCAGCTTCAAAATCACAGACATCACAGTTATGAGTACAATAAATATATTTCTTCACTGGGGAAAAAGGCGGAAAACAGGGATTAAGAGAGATTGAAAGAGGAGTATCTGGGTGGCGCAATTGGGAAGTGTCTGTCTTTGGCTCAGATCATGATCTCTGGGTCCTTAGTTTGAGCCCTGCATTGGCTCCCTGCTCAGCGGGAAACCTGCTTTCCTTTCTCCCACCCCTGTTCCCTCTCTTGCTCTTTCTGTGTCAAATAAATAAAATTAAAAAAAAAAAAAAAAAGATACCTGGCACACAGATTTCATGTTAGCGGACATTAAAGAATCTAAAATAGTCTGTTAGGATATCCCAGAAGCCTAACAGAATACCTTCACTGTCGGAGGTCTATGGAAAAAATGTAGACCAAAGAGAAGATTCTAATGACAAAAAGCAGGTAAGTGGATCTTCTATGAGCAATCTTACTTTGGAAAAAAATTATTGAAAAGAATTACAAAGAACAGTCTCTTTTTGGAGTTTTCAAAATGTACCCGTTATGGAGACTGGATGTACCCCAACTTCATTAGGCTGAAGCCCTAAATCCCCAATGTGATGGTATTTGGAAGCAGGGCCTTTGGGAGGTAATTAGGTTTAAAGGAGGTCGTAAGGGTGAAGCCCTCATGATGGGATTAGTGCCCTAGAAGAAGAGACTGGAGCCCTCATTCTCTCCATGCTATGTGAGGAGGATACAGCAAGAAGGCAACCATCTGCCAACCAAGTAGAGTTTTCACCAGACCCCAAATCTGTGTGCACTTGATCTTGGACTTTCCAGACTCCAGAACTGTAAGAAATAAATGTTTGCTGTTCAAGTCACCTGTTTGTGGTAAATTGCTATAGTGGCCCGAACTAAGTACCTAAACAAGAAGTTATTTACTATTTTCCTATGTCTGCTCAGGAACCACAAACATACTGGAAGTCCCCTCCCATCCCATGGACAGGAGCTGCCTATGCACTGGTAAATGGAAGAGTGGTTAAAAGTGAAGCTTTACTTGAAGTCAGAGATATTCAGGTTCAAACTCTGTGTCTGTTACTTTCTATAAAGTTTCAAACTATAAAAGACGTAAATATGACCTACCGATGTCACTGGGTTGCTTCGTTAACTGTCCCAGATATCCAAAGAATTAAGAGACCTCAGACCAGAATGGGGAGATAGAGTTTACTGAGGAGATACTAAGTATAGTACATTTTCAAGAGAGAAAGTGAGCAAGAGTGGCAATGGCTCCAAGAAGCTCTAGCTGCATTAAGCCTGCTTTCTGTATATGTAAATTTGGCTTTGACTGACATTTTTGACTGACAGCTGGTGGTTATATAACATTTTGGCTTCTACGCATCCGCCTACCCATGATGCATTCTGTTATAACTCTATTTACTTACGCCTTCCATATTCTTGAGTTTCTAGTGAGTATTTGCCTGGACCTCAGGGCAAGCTGCACCTTCTGTGTGCCTGCTCAGCTCCTGGAGGTCCTCTTGCCGCTTCTGGGCCAGCTCCATGGCTAGGCCTCTCCTGCTCTGTTAGCCCTTGGAGGTGGCTGTGAAGGTGTGGCTGTTAACCCTTAGGGATGGCTGCAAGGGTATGGCTACCATGGGCTTTCTCTCTCCTTGCTCAGACCTAACTACCCTAACTACCTTCCTAACATTATGAACCTTAAGGCATCGTGAGGATTAAATGATATAATTAAACATATATAAAGTAAAATATGTATATAAAAAACCCAGTTCATGGCCCAAAGGATTATGTTTTTAGGTCACAGCATCACAGCAAATAATATACAGGCAAGAGAGAAAATGTTCTTTTACTATACAACAGGGCTGCTTGTCTGTGAAATAAGCATGCTCAAATTTATCACTACTATTTTTTTTAAAAAAATGAAACTCTAAAACCAACAACAAAGTACTTTCAAAGCAATGACTAAACAGTTGGGTCAATGTCTTCTCTCGCCAGCCCTCATACAGCTCACAGTTGTAAGGCTGGCTTGAAAATATCCAAGCAGGGAGATTCCTGCGGCTTTCCTCAAAATATCAATACAGAACACTTCCTACATCCTAATGGGGCTCAGTAATGTTCTAGTAGTTCTTAGGGAAAGAGCAGTGACCAAAATGGACAAAAGCCTACCATACAATAACTCTTTTTTAACATTCTGGGTAATATATTCCAGACACACGCATTCGTAATATAGTTTATCCTTGAACACAGTGAGTAGGGATGTTGGCCCCCCACCCCAAATCCATGTATTAAGTTTTTACTCCCCCCAAACTTAACTATTAATACACTACTGCTGACTGAAAGCCTTATCCATAACAGCTGATTAACACATATTTTGTATGCTATCTGTATCATATACTGTATTCTTATAATAAAGCAAGCTAGAGAAAAAGAAAATGTTAATGACAAGAGAAAACATGGTATGGTTTTCTCTTGATGCATCTATCAAAAAAAACCGTGGGTATATGTGGACCCACACAGTACAAACCCATGTTGTTCAAGGGTCAATTGCATATATGTATGTGTATATAATTTTACAAAACAACCCTCTCCATGTAATCTTGCTATCTTTTTTGCCATATTCAACAATCAGTCACAAATCTTTTTTTAAAAGATTTATTTATTTTAGAGCACACATGCATGGGAGGGGGAGGGACAAGGAGAGGGTGAGAGAAAGAGAGAGAAGCAGACTCCATGCTGAGTGTGCGGTTCAATCCCATGACCCTGAGATCACGACCTGAGCTGAAACCAAGAGTCAGACACTTAACCAACTGAGCCACCCAGGTGTTCCCAGTCACAAATCTTTTAATGTCCAAAACCAGCTCTATGTAACTTTTAATGTTGCACAGTATTCCATTTAATTACATCATTTCCCAATTTATACATGAACGTTCCTATAAATACATTCTTACTCCTTAATTAGTCTCTTTAGGATAAGGAGAGAAATTGTTAGAATAAAGGTATACACATTTTAAGTTTTCATACACATTATCCAATTACAGGAGGGATACTTTAAAGAAATGACAAAATACAAAAAAAGAAGGTTCAATTCAAATATTTCTATATAATCACCCCACTGCAGAAGTCCAATGTTTCAACTGGGAGATCATCTAGAACCTAGTACTTTGATCATACTTAGTTCTTTTTTTTTTTTATTTAAGATTTTATTTATTTATTTGAGAGAGCACGAGCAGAGGGAGGAGCAGAGGGAGAAGCAAACTCCCCACTGAGCAGAGAACACGTTGCGGGGCTCCATCCCAGGACTCTGGAATCATGACCTGAGCCAAAAGCAGACACTTAACTGACTGAGACACCCAGGTGCCCTTGATCACACTAAGTTCTTAATGACTAAGTAGCATCTCTACATATTTTCCTGTAACATTAACAAAAATAACTTGTGGCAACCACAATAATCCATGCGCCTTTCAAGCCTGAAGACTTCAAATAGCTGAGTTAAAGGGAAGTCTGAATATTTTGAAAATATTTTTTTAAATGTCTAAACACTAATAGGTTGGGTTTCTTTGCCCAAATGATATACTTTCTCCAAGCCTACAAAATATCTTCTGATTTTGAGTTTAATTAATTTATTGAACCAAAATCAATACACAACTTAAAGCCACTGACAAGGGAACAAGGAAATTCATATGCTATACCCTGATGGTACAAGTGATTTTGATTTTATACCTATATAAGGATAGTTAGATAGATATGTAAATCTGTAAAGATACATAAATGCATAAGATATGTGACTGGGAAGTCCACAAACTAAATGCAACCCCTAGCGAAGCAAGTAATAGTGACCATGGGGTCAGAGCTGAGGGGTAGGCCACAGGAAGTTGCCAAAGTCAAAAGATTTTGACTTTTTGCTCTATTTTTCTATATTATTTCAAATATTCACAATTTTAATATTTACCTCTTGTGTTTCTGAAAGAGAAAATTCCAATACCATTACACTGTTAAAAATGTTGAAATCTTAATCCTTAATGTGCTAGTATTTGGAGGAGGGGATTTTCAGAGGTGATTAGATCATAAGGATGGAGCCCTTATGAATAGGACTAATGTCATTTTTTTTCATTTTTTTTTTTTTTTAATTTGAGAGAGAGAGAGAGAGAGAGAGTGTGCGCATGAGCACTGGACAGGAGAGGGTCAGAGGGAGAAGCAGACTCCCCACTGAGCGGAGAGCCTGATGCAGGCTTGATCCTGGGACTCTGGGATCATGACATGAGCTGAAAACAGACGCTTAGCCAACTGAGCCATCCAGGTGCCCACAATGAATGTCCTTTTAAAAGAGACCCCAGAATACTCTTGCACTCTCTCTACCATGGGAAGATCCAACCAGAAAACAGAGGTCTGCCACCTGGAAGAGGGCTCTCACCAGAACCCAACCATGTTGGCATCTAATCTTGGAACTTCCAAGTCTCCAGAACTGTTAAGGATAAATGGCTGCTGTTTATAAGCCACCCAGTCTATAGTATTGCTGTAGAAAACTAAACTAAGACATTTGCTAACATGAAAAGATATATAAAGTAAGAAAAAACAATTGCTTCTAGAAATGTATGTGTACTATGGATCCCTTCTATGTAAAACAAATTTCTAGAATGATGTATGTAGTAAACTGTATTTTCCAAAACCATCCATAGCCTTATTTGCAGTCACATATGCTCTCCCAGGTCTTTCTACTCCCTATTAAGAGGTGGAGGGTCTTAACTAAGAAACTGATTAACATTAAGTTAAAATTAATCAAAATTAACTCAAAATGGGTTAAAGACTTGAATATAAGATCTGAAACCATAAAACCCCTAGAAGAAAGCACAGGCAGTAAGCTCCTTGATACCGGTATTAGTGGCATTTTTTTTTTTTTAAGATTTTATTTATTCATTTGACAGACAGAGATCACAGAGAAGCAGGCAGAGAGAGAGAAGAGGAAGCAGGCTCCCCGCTGAGCAGAGAGCCCGATGCAGGGCTCGATGCAGGGCTCCACCCCAGGACCCTGGGATCAAGACCTGAGCCGAAGGCAGAGGCTTTAACACACTGAGCCACCCAGGCGCCCCTTAGTGGCATATTTTTGATCTGACTCTAAAAGCAAAGGCAACAAAAGCAAAAATAAGTAAGTGGAACCATGTCAAACTAAAAATCTTCTGCACAACTAAGGAAACCATCAACCAAATGAAAAGGTAATCTACTGAGTAGAAGAAAATATTTGCAAATCATCTGTCTGATAAGGGATTAATATCCAAAATATTTTTAAAAAACTCCTACAACTCAATAGGCAAAAAAAAAACCAAAACTGATTTAAACATTCTAAATAGACATTTACCCTAAGATGACATACAGATGGGCAACAAGCACATGAAAAAATGTTCAACATCACTAATCATCAGGGAACTAACTGCAAATCAAAACTACAGTGAGACATCACCTCATACCTGTTAGAGTAACTATTACCAAAAAGACAAGTAACAAGCATTAGTGGGAATTGTGCGCTACTGGTGGGAATATAAATTGGTGCAGCCACTATTGAAAATGGTGTAAGGTTTCTCAAAAAAAAAAAGTAAGACTGGAACTATTGCTACATGATCCAGCAATTCCACTTCCAGGTATTTATCTGAGGAAAATGAAAACACTTATTTGAAAAGATATACGCATACCCATGTGCATTCTGCCACATTATTTTCAAGAGCCAAGATATGGAAACAACCTAAGTGTCTACTGATGGGTAAAGATGGTGTATACACACACACACACACACACACACAGGAATAATATTCAGCCATAGAAAGAATGAAATCTTGCCATTTGTGACAACCCAGATGGACTCTGAGGACACATGCTAAGTGACATAAGTCAGAGGAGACAATTACTGTATAATCTGTTTTATATGCGGAATTTAAAACGACTAACCAAATAAATACAGAGAACAGACTGGTGGATGCCAGAGGTGGGTGGTAGAGGGCAGGCAAAATGGCTACGGGGGTCAAAACTTTCTATCTACGTATGACGATAGACGTTAACTAGACTTACTGTGGTGATCATTTAGTAATATGTAAGTATCAAATCATTTTGTTGTATACCTGAAATTAAATGTTATTTGTCAATTATACTTGAAAAAAAAAAAAGGAGGTGGAGTCTACTTCCTCTCCTCTTGAACCTGAACAGGCTTGTTGACCACTGTAATAAAAAATATAACAGGGGCGCCTGGGTAGCTCAGTCAACTGAACAACCAACTCTTGATTTTGGCTCAGGTCATGACCTCCGGATTGTGGGATCAAGCCCCACAATGGGCTCTGTGCTCGGTGCAAGGAGTGTGCTTGACGTTCTCTATCTCCCTCTGCCCCTCCCCGCAGCACTTGCATGCACCTGCGCGGCGCGCTCTCTCTCTCTCTCTCTCTCTCTCTCTCTCTTAAATAAATAAATAAATCTTTAAAAAAAAAAAAAAAAAAAAGATGGGGCGCCTGGGTGGCTTCGTCAGTTAAGCATCTGACTTCCACTCAGGTCACGATCTCAGGTTCCTGGGATGGAGACCCACCATGGGCTCCCTGCTCAACAGGTAGTCTTCTTGTCCCTCTCCCTCTGCCCCTTCCCCCCACTCGTACTTTCTTTCTCTTAAATAAGTTTTTTTTTTTTTTTAAAGATTTTATTTATTTATTTGACAGACAGAGATCACAAGTAGGCAGAGAGGCAGGCAGAGAGAGAGGAGGAAGCAGGCTCCCTGCATAGCAGAGAGCCTGATGTGGGGCTCGATCCCAGGACCCTGGGATCATGACCTGAGCCGAAGGCAGAGGCCTTAACCCACCGAGCCACCCAGGTGCCCCTTAAATAAGTTTTTTTAAAAAACAAAAGTATAACAACAAAAAAATTTAATAAAAGGGCTTCTGGCTGGCTTAGTCGGTAGAGCATGTGACTCTTGATCTCAGGGTGGAGAATTCAAGCCCCACATTGGGCATGGAGCCTACTTAAAAATGAAAATTTTTAAAAAGGGGCAGCTGGGTGGCTTAGTCAGTTTGGCATCTGCCTTTAGCTCAGGTCATGACCCTAGGGCCCTAGGATTGAGCCCCACATCAAGCTAGCTGCTTAGTGGGAAGCCTGCTTCTCTCTCCGCTACCACTCTGCCTGCTTGGGCAATCTCTCCCTCTCTCTCTCTGTGAAACAAAAAAATAAAATCTTGAAAAAAATTTTTTTAAAAGTATAACAGAAGTGTTGTATGCAACTTTTTAGGCCAAGTCATAAAAAGCATCCAGATGCTGGGGTGCCTGACTGCCTCAGACAGTAGAGCATGCGACTCTTAATCTTGGAATTGTGAATTTGAGCCCCATGTTGAGTGTAGAGATTACTTAAGGAAATTTTTTAAAAAAAGTATCCACCTGTTGCCTGGTTCTCTCCCTCCCACATCCTCCCTTGGGATGGATACTCAACCTTGGAACCAAGCCACCGTGCTGCGAGGAAGCCAAGCAACCACACGAAAAAGCCATCCAAGTAGGTGTTCCGGCTGACAGCACTAGGTAGGGTTTCCGTCACCTACCAGTATCAACTGCCAGACAGTGAGTAAGTGAGCCTCCACATACTTCCTGCTCCCAGCCTCTGAGTCTTAGAGCTAAGAACCCAGACATGATGCAGCACATGAGCCATCCCCACGATGCTGTGTGTGAACTTCAGACAGACGGTCTATCAGCTTAATAGAAGGTTCTTTTATGCCGCTAAGTTTTGGAGTAATTTGCTCTGCAGACATACAAACTAGAATAATACAAAAGAATCAGTTTCTAGTTCATATTCAGTAAAGAACCAATGAAGAGTGGGAGAATACAGGGAGATGTTTACTTTCTCTTTCAACAGTTAGTATACTGCTTGAATTATTGAATTAAATATACTGACATGCAATCACCATTTTATCTTTTAAATAAAACATAACCTCACTTCCTAATTGGTAAAGTGAATTATACCTCTAATTACAGGAGGACTAACTAGTCTTCCAGTGCCTAGATGATACTGATAGAAAGTATTAAGATTTGAAAGAAAAAAGTAAAAAAAAATTTCCTTTATTGACTAAAATAAAACTCAAAAGTTAATCAGATGATTCAAAAGGCTTTGTAGCCACATGAAAATGGTAGATATCAGTATCAAATTGGGGAAATATATATATATAAAAATACACACACACACCATAGTATCTAAATATATATTTGTTAAAAAGATCTGGGACAGTGCACACCAAATTCATTTAGGGAAGTCAAGAATAAGCCACATACAGAGACGTGAGTGACGAGTTTAGTCTTACTTTTAATGTACTGATTTTTTTTTTGAGAACATATTCATATATTATTTCAATAACTAAATATTTTACAATTTAAGTTTACAATTAAATAAGAAAAAGATACTATCAGTAGCCATATTTGCTAGGTGGAGAAGTTTCTCAAGAAATTTTTCAGGCATACATATTTTTCTTCTGGGAAAGAGGCCAATCAATCTTGATGCGACTTATTTAAGTACAATGAACATCAGCCACAATTTACAGGGCCTTTGGGCCTATTAAGAGAAATCTGACCAAGGATCTCCCAGATCACATGCTTATAGTATTTTAATATGAAAATAAAGTTAAGTAAATTAAAAATGTAGAAGTTTCAGTTATACTGTTTAGACCTGAAATACAGAGCTCAACAAACCAAAAAAAAAAGGCATTATCTGTATTCCAAATCTTAGGTTACAACACAGAACAGGAAAAACATAGAGCATAATCCAAGTTCACATTACTAAATCTGTTCTCTCTTTCTGGAACTTCTATCATTAATAGAAGAAACTTTATGCCAAGAGGCAGCTAGTCAAGGAGAACAGGAGGAGAGGTGGAAAGGGAGCAGAAGAGGGTGCAGCTGGAATAATTCTGCAAAAGGCTTCAATGAGAAGAATGGACAAAGTCCCTCTGCAGGCCACTTTTATTGTTTTAAGGAAGTAGTAGTCATTAAAACAACAACAACAACAACCAAAAAACACTATACCCAAAAACAACTAAATATAGTTGTTATAAGGATTTTTTTTTTTAATACTAACCTCACAAGGGACAAAAAAATACCAGACAACTTAAAATGATTTATGGGGCACCTGGGTGGCTGAGCTGGTTAAGCGTCTGACTTGATTTTGGCTCAGGTCACCATTTCAGAGTCATAAGACCAAGCCCCGCACTGGGCTTCGTGCTCAACATGGAGTCTTCTTGTTCCTCTCTCTCTGCTCCTACTCCTGCTAGCTTTTTCAGTCCCTCTCAAATCAATCAATCAATCGAATCTTTTAAAAAACGATTTATAACTAGATTATGATTTTGTGTGGGCATCTTTCTACACATGTAGTAGTATTCTACTATGATATCAACAAAAATCCATATTCATCACTGGGCATATTCCCATATTAAATCAAGTAATGAAACATAGAAAAACTTGATTAAGATATCTGATTTTGATTGAAAGAAACTCATTGTATATTCTTATCCACTTCTTTGAGTCTTATCAGCCAGTATTTAATGAGTAAAGCACTAACTAGAATAGGCTAGAAATAGACTATAATCTCTGATATAGTCTATATATTTATTATTTATTTATTTCTAGATAAATAAATATTTATTAATGTTTCTGAACATTCCTAAGACTAATAGAAACATGCATGCACCCAGGAAAATACAACTGTTATGAACATGTGTGTAACTCAATGATGTAATTAAATCACTGGAAGGAGACATGCCAAGTGAGTAAGCAAAACTTTGTCATGAGCACCCCAAAATGGGCATTCATTGTACTGCAGTCTTATCAACCTTACACTTAAATTCTGTTTACAATGTATCATCTAAAACACTCCTATAACACAGTCAGAAATACAGTCTCTTGCTTTAAGGTCAATAATGCAGACAGACAATAAAATGAATTAAAATCATACTTATATTCTTTGTACTAATACAGCTTAGCAGTTAAAGAATCAAAACTTACATAAGCACTGATGAGGCAATAGTAAAGAATTTGAATTGCTGCTTGTGTCCGTTTTGCCTTAAGAAACATATAAGTGTCTTCTATTTTTTTTCCAAGGTTTTATTTATTTGAGAGAGAAACGGAGAGCATGAAGCGGGGCGGCAGAGGGAGAGGGACAAGTAGACTCCCCGCTGAGCGGGGAGCCCAGTGCAGTGCTCAATCTCAGGACCCGGAGATCATGACCTGAGTGAAAGTCAGATGTTTAACTGACTAAGCCACCCAGGTGTCACTAGCTTTTTCTATTTATATATATATATATTTTAATACTGATGAGAAAAAAAAAATCTACCAATTTAGAAATCAAAGAAGAGAAAAAGGTCTTATTAGAATTATTGGAAAGCAGGGAACCTGGGTGGCTCAGTGGGTTAAGCCTCTGTCTTCGGCTCAGGTCATGATCTCAGGGTCCTGGGATGAAGCTCCACATCGGGCTCTCTGTTCAGCAGGGAGCCTGATTCCCCTTCTCTCTCTGCCTGCCTCTCTGCCTACTTGTGATCTCTCTCTGTCAAATAAATAAGTTCTTAAAAAAAATAAAAAAGAAAATGAGAAATAAAAAAAAGAATTATTGGAAAGCTAAACATCATAGAATGTATTTTCTTTTCAAATAATGTAACAGTGCATTCAAAAATTTTATTCTTTAATGAAAAAAGTCTGTCTTAATTATTGTATATTATTTTACTGCTTATAATGTCTCTGAAGTAGCTTACAAAGTTTTATTTTTAGGGGCGCCTGGGTGGCTCAGTCAGTTAAGCCGCTGATTCTTAATTCTGGCTCGAGTCATGATCTCAGGGTCATGGGCTCGAGCTCAGCAGGGAGTCTGCTGAAGACTCTCTCTCCCCTCTGCTTCTCCCACGGCAGCAACTCTCTTTCAAATAAATAAATAAATAAATAAAAGTTTTATTTTTGAGATTAATTATTTGACTAGGTAAAGCATTACATAGTTTTAAAATGTGAAATACAGTGAAGAATCTCCCTTACTACTTTCTCCTACCGCCCCTCCCCCAAAAGGGCCCTTGATCACAAATACAGTGTTTTTAAAGGTGTTTGAAGGAGACCAACAGGTAGCAGCACGGCACTATAGAAACCACAGGGCCTAGAGCAGAACTGCCAAGGTTGAATATGCCTCCGCCATTCTCTGGTCAGCTATGACACCTGGAAAAAGTGACTTAACTTCTCTGTGCCTCAGTTTCCTCGTTTGCAAAAGGCAAACTTACATCAGAGACTTTCTATGGGCTTACCAGTAGCTAGACTAGCTTCAAATTCTCCTTAATGTAACCATTATTATGAGCCCAAGGTAAATCCCTTGGAAACCACTTCTACATATTTACAAACATATTATACTGACATACACACAATCTCCCATACACTCCCATCCCACTCATACTCCAATGTGCAAAAGCATCTCTATGGCTTTCACTATCACCTCTCAGATACTTCTAAAATATGTTTCTTCTTGTATTTCTAATAGTTTGTGTGCTCTCTCTCCCTAAAAAGCAGTTCCCATCCCCTCCTACCCACTTCCCCTCCCAGAGAGGCAACCACTTTCAACTTTTAGGTGATTATTTTAGTATTTACCTCCATGTCTTTATATATAAATACACATTATTGCTACTTCTTGATTTTTCAGTTTGTTTTTTTTTTAAAGATTTTATTTATTTATTTGACAGAGAAAGAGATCACAACCAGGCAGAGAGACAGGCAGAGAGACAGGCAGAGAGAGAGGGGGAAGCAAGTTCCTGGCTGAGCAGAGAGCCTGACTCGGGGCTCAATCCCAGGACTCTGAGATGATGACCTGAGCTGAAGGCAGAGGCTCAGCCCACTGAGCCACCCAGGCACCCCTTGATTTATCAGTTTTAAACAATATCCATTGATTCACCAGTATAAAATATGAAAGACCAGGATGTTTACTGGAAGTGTGAGAAATGTCTGGATTCTGGATATATTTTCAAGGTTGAGCCAAAAGGATTGTTTCTGCATTAGCTGTGAGGTTGAAAGAGTAAACATTGACACAAAAGGTATGGTTTAAGCAACGAGAACAATGGAGTGAATAGAGAAGTCAAGAAAGTTTAAGCAAGAAACAAAGTTTGGACAAGAAAAAACGTTTGGTAATGTGCATATTAACTGTAAGACACTTACTACTTATCTAGATGGAGATGCTGCATCAACACTTGGACATACAAAATTCTGGAATTCAGGAGCAAGCAGCGTCTTGGCTGCTCTTGTTCTATGGCACGACTTTGGCTCTTTCTTGTTTTGGCATTTACCCTCCCTTTGATCCTATTCATTTTCTGTGCCAGGCTCTCCTGTGTGAGCCACATGATTTCCTTTTAATACGTCTTTTTCTGCTTAACTCAGCCAGAACTTCTATAACCTATAATAAAGAACCTTAACTGATATTGTTACTAAATTAGGGAAGGCAGTTAGCTTAAATTGTGAATGAATAGAACTTTATTGAAATAGAAAGGAAATAATGATAAAATCTTAACTGCTCCTAAGCTGAATACCTCCCTTGGCAAAGCCCATCTATTCCTCCAGAACAGGCAAAACTAAACTGCAGCCCAGCATCCAACTAATGAACTAACCATAAATACTCATTAGAATCCTCAAGTTTCGGGGTGCCTGGGTGGCTTGGTGGGTTAAGCCTCTGCCTTCGGCTCAGGTCATGACCTCAGGGTCCTAGATCAAGCCCTGAGCCCTGCATCAGGCTCTCTGCTTAGCGGGGAAGCATGCTCCCCTGTCTCTGCCTGCCTCTCTGCCTACTTGTGATCTCTGTCTGTCAGATAAATAAATAAAATCTTAAAAAAAAAAAAAAAAAAAAAGAATCCTTAAGTTTCCCCAGGCTTTTATTTGCTATCAGCACTTTAATCCTTAGGAATTAGTAATACTCTAACCTACAAGAAAATCCAATTTGATTATATGAGGTAAAAAATAACAAAAATTCCAAATTAGTACCTAAAATTAATAAGATACTACTCTATTGCAAGGATGAATTAAATGTCCATTTTTAGAAAGATGAAAATAAATTTCTGCTCTATCATCATACTGTAATACCTTATTATTATATCTATGAGTTTCCTGAACATGTAGACATCTAAATCATGGTGGTTATAACTAATACAGAAAAATTATACACTGCTTTTGAAATAAAGGCTGGGGAGTTAGACTTCCACAGAGTAATAAGATAAAGGTACTAAAAAGTATAAGAGTAGAAGATAAAGAATGAGAGAGAGGTAGAAAAGCCTAGTATATTATAGCTGACAATATTTGAATGAAAAAAAGATAGTTTTCATTAAATAACCTTTTTCTGATTATAAGGTATATTATCACAGAAAATACAGAAAACTATCTTCTTTTTTTTTCCCTTGGTGTAGAACATTTATTTATTTATTTCACAAAACACTCAAAGTTTAGGTCAGTGGGAAATAATTTTAATCAAAGAATTGTACATTTTCTTCCCTCATATCTTGCTTTGTATTAGGAAATGACACTGCAATCCATTTCACTAAAATATTACAAAATATTTACAAGAAAATATTAAAATAACTCAAACACAAAAGGCAAGATGGGATAAAATAAACTGTTTTTTTCAGAAATCTCTACTCCAGTGCCCACTGCACTCAAGAGAATCAAAACAAGTAAGTAACAAAGATCCCCTGGATCACAAGTTTCCAAAGAATTGGAGAAGGGGAACAAATGGGATGAAAACGGTGGTATGAAAGGGAATGGATATTAGCAGCACTGCTTCAATAACCAATCTATTCTGAATGAAATAATCCTCTCTTATATGCAATAAATTCTGAACAAGGCCAAACTTTAGGATATTCCTTGAACTGAAATTTAAAAATACCCTGACAGTGAAAGTCGCTCTTTCACTAAGTTTAGAAAGAGCCTCTTTCCCCACGAACCACTGATATGAACAGAAACCTGCTCTGGCATTAAAAGCTGTTACAGGAGCCCTTCCATCTCTTTCATGAAAGCTTCATAAACATCATCCTTAGTCTGCACTGAGACAGGAACAGACGGACCAGACTTGGGAGCTGCCTTGGCAAGAGGCACAGCAGAATCATCCTCTGACTTTCTTTGGGGAGCAGCAGTGGCCCCTTTATTCTCCTGACATACCCTCAATGCAGTGGGCACGAATCGAGTGATCTCTGCCTTGGGATTAGTGATCTGTGGCTTGGCACTGATGGTTGCTGTTGCTTTCTTCTCAATGGTGGCTGCACTTGTATCATCCGCCTTGGGTTGCTGAATCAAGTTGGGTGGAGCACTTAAAACCCGGGGGTTTGGCAGCGGAGCTGGTGGGAAAAGCCCAGGTGGGGCAGGTCCAAGCGGAGGCACCAAAGGTGGGCGCATCATGCCAGGACGAGGTGGAGGGATACCTGGAGGAGCAGGGGGAGGTGGCCTTGGTGGGGGTCCCCGAGGAGGAGGGCCAGGAGGCAGACCTGGAGGTGGACCTGGGGGAGGGCCAGGGGGTCGGCCTGGTGGTGGGCCTGGAGGCAAAAGTCGGGGTAAAGGCCCTAGGAGTCCCAGCATTCCGGGTGGTCTCAGGAATGGAGGAGCTCCGGGAGGTGGTCCAGGAGGAAGGTCGGTGGGAGGTCCAGGAGGAAGGCCGGTGGGAGGTCCAGGAGGCCGTAAAGGTGGAGCCAGGGGTGGTCCAAGAGGAGGCGGTCCCGGCATGGGAGGTGCTTGAATCTGAGGAGGAGGAACAGACTGTGGGGGGGGCTTGCTGCTGTGAAGAAGCAGTAGATGTGCCATCAGAAAGAGATTTCTCTTTATGCTGTTTTTGTGATTGCTTTTCTGCTTCAGAATCATCAGAATCATCTTCGTCATCATCCTCTGAAAATTCTTCTACTTCTCGTCCCTCCTCGGGGATTTCCTGACCTGCCATTCGAAGCATCATGGCTTGAAGAGGAGTCTGCTCCTTCATGTTCTTCTTTTTCTTCCTTGATTTTCCAGGCATATCTGCAAATCTTACACTCAGACCTGACTTTTTTTCTTCATTGTTGTCTCTCTCGTTATCATCACGGTGCACAAATTCATCCCCTTCACTTTCTCCATCAGATCGGTCAGTGTCGCTGTCATCAGTACTGTCACTGTGCTTATCTTGATCTATGTCCTCAGGATACCCGTCATCTTCACTGGTGCTGGAAACATCATCATCATGGCCCCGCTGAGCAAGTTCCGGGCTATATAACATGTCTTCATCCCGCCTACAAGGGGGAAGATCTAGGGCAAAGCCCACTTTACGGCCATACATTTGCAAGACTTGAGGAGGTGGTGGACCCGGGGGGAGGACCAGGAGGTTTTCTGCCAGGGGGGAAACGTGGCACACCATGTCCAAGAAGAGGAAATACAGAAACTGCCCGTGTTGGAGGTCCATAGGCTGAACTTTTTTTAAGGATGGAGGGTAGCTGGGCACCAGGAAGTGGAATGTCCTGGATCAAGATGTTGGAAGGAGCATGAGGCATATCTGGCAAGGGAATGCTCTCCACTTCCACATGCTGAGCATTCTTGACAGCATCAAAATATTGGCTAAGTTGCGCCCTTTTCTGTTCATATTCTACTTCTAGCTTTCTCAGTTCTTTGTAAATATCTGGATTCTCTTTTTCATAGAGTCATAGGATACGTTCAAAGGTTTCACGCAGCTTTTTACGCTTGTCTTTCAGCACCTTCTCGTTTAACTGTGGTTGCTGCACCGGGTTAAACTCCATTTCATCCAATTTCTCCATGTCCCGGATAATCTGCTTGGGATCCTTCATCTTCAAAACTGCAGCTCGTACCATCACGTGCTGTTTTTTGTTCTTTAATTCTCTCTTCCGGGCTTCTTTTCGGGCTTGGTCTGTGGGGTTCATAAATTCCCACTCTTGGTGGATGATGTCGATCTCTGTCCCATGTTGACAATTTGTATGGTTTACTTGTTCATTAAAACAGAAAAACAAAAAAACCTCGTAGGGGCCTTCACCTCTGTGTACCGGTCAGCCACCCAGCCACCGCCATCTTGAAAGCTCAGAAAACTATCTTTTAAAAAAGCCTCACTTTATATTCTACAATCCAGAGATAAACAATGTTAACATATTGACATATTTTCTTCAAGTCTTTTTTTCCTGTGCACACATATATATAGTGTATGTGGGTACAGAAAAGCAAGACCATACTAAATGCCATTTCTATATCTTGCTTTTATTTACTTCATATATGAATTTCCCTTATGTTATTAAATATTCTTTAAAGAAGTAATTATTTGGGGCCACTTGGGTGGCTCAATGGGTTAAACCTCTGCCTTCAACTCAGGTCATGATCCCAGGGTCCTGGGATTGAGCCCCCATCTCATTAGGCTCTCTGCTCAGCAGGGAGCCTGCTTCCCCCCTCTCTCTCTGCCTGCCTCTCTGCCTACTTGTGATTTCTCTGTCGAATAAATAAATAAAATCTTTAAAAAATAAATAAATAAATAAAGACGTAATTATTTTAAACATCTGTATAAGATTTCATCATATGAACATACAAGATATAACCACTGCCCTCCTGGTAGGCAGTTAGGTATGTTTGTAACTATTCACTATCAGAAATAATGCTACACTAAATAGTATTACACACTACTGAATTTAGAGAAGTTAGACCTTATTTCTGAATTTCTGAAATAGAAATCTTATTTCAAAAGATACTTTCAGAAAAAAACCATTTTGAGGAAGCACTTAATAGCTACTAGGTAGTGGATGGAACTAGAGAGTATTATGCTGAGTGAAATAAGTCAATCAGAGAAAGACAATTATCATATGATCTCTCTGATATGAGGAATTTGGGAGATCATCGGGGAAGGGAGGGAAAAATGAAACAAGATGGGATGGGGAGGGAAACAAACCTTAAGAGACTCTTAATCTCAGGAAACAAACTGAGGGCTGTTGGGGGGTGGGGGAGAGGGGGAGGGTGGCTGGGTGATAGACATTGGGGAGGGTATGTGCTATGGTGATTGCTGTGAATTGTGATTCACAGACCTGTACCCCTGAACGAAATAATATAAGTTAATAAAATAAAAATAAAATAGCTACAAGGTAGATATGGCCCCCAAATGCTGCCTGATTAGGAGTTTAAATAAAAGAAATAAAAATTATAAAGCACAATTCAAATCAAACAAATGTCTATCAAGCCTAATCTGTAAGTTTCCTTATTGAATCAAATGAGTTTCTCCTCCCTTCTGGCATCTTCAATTCTGCTTATCAGCATGTTATACACCAGTGGATCACCCATCCAGGATTACCTATCACTGATTTATATAGCATGTGAAAATATGCAGCACAGGCTAAAAACTGTAAACTTTTAAAGGCTTGTAAAATCTAAAATCTATATTCACATAAAGTACTTTCCACTAGGATTGCTATAAACAATGTTCCATCAAGCATGAATGTATGCATTAAAGACAAAACAAAACAAAAACTAAGTATGGTTTCCTTGGCAGTCTAGTAAAGAGGACAGAAATGTACAAGGAATCATAAAAAGTAGGGATTTGTTTTAGCTATCTCTAAAAAAAAAACCAAAAAAAAAAAAAAAAAACCAAAAAACCCCAGCAGAGCTAAGAGGAAAAAGCATGATACTATGTTAACAATAAAAATACTATACTAAGGGGGCGCCTGGGTGGCTCAGTGGATTAAGCCGCTGCCTTCGGCTCAGGTCATGATCTCAGGGTCCTGGGATCGAGCCCCGCATTGGGCTCTCTGCTCAGCAGGGAGCCTGCTTCCTCCTCTCTCTGCCTGCCTCTCTGCCTACTTGTGATCTCTCTCTCTGTCAAATGAATAAAGTCTTTAAAAAAAAAAAAATACTATACTAAGAAAAAAAGAGGTAGTAATTCTTTTTTTTTTTTTTTTTAAAGATTTTATTTATTTATTTGACAGAGAGAAATCACAAGAGAGGCAGGCAGAGAGAGAGGAAGGGAAGCAGGCTCTCCGCTGAGCGGAGAGCCCGATGCGGGACTCGATCCCAGGATCCTGAGATCATGACCTGAGCTGAAGGCAGCGGCCTAACCCACTGAGCCACCCAGGCGTCCCAAGAGGTAGTAATTCTTATTAAAAACTGATCTCCTGGGAAAATTTACCAGTTAAATTCAAGACTATTTTTTTGTTTCTAGTATCACAGTAATTTGGAAAAAAAAAAAAAAAAAAAAGGCCTCATGTTTAAATTTAGACATAAAAACTATCAGCTATGTAACATCATGAATAGGAGAATATATTTTAAATATTCTCTCCTCAGACTCATCTATTTTCACATCAAGTTATCAGAGATATGATTCTGCCATTTTATCACTATAGCCACGAGTCTAATTTACAAGTTCTTATTTTATTGATTTCCCTCTAAGACATTCTTTAGGATCATAAGTCCCAGCACATGCTGACTCTAAGAGGAATATCACTCACAAAAATCACACTTCTGATCACTATATATAGACACTGAGTCAGCAGAAAACCTGCTTACTAACCACCAAAAATTCAAATATTTGAACAAATGTTTATTCCTGGCTTTATTAACTGGTCTATGATAATACCTCTGTACAAGAATATTCTAGAACAATAAAATGTCATCTAACATAATAATAATATATCTCACTGCTAATAATAGTTAATTTCTTCTTTTGCACATAAAAAGTATAAAGTATAATACATTAAAAGTCCTGTATTTAAGATTCTAGAGACTTAGGAAAGTCTTAAAAACCCTATAAATTCAAACCTCACAACAATCAATTCAATGAGACTATCTAAAGCTTATTGTTCAGACCCTGCCCCTATAGAATAACTGATATGGATTTGGAAATGTTTTATATAGAGATTTTTATTATTATGTCATTTGTTAGAGTAGGATCTGAACCATGTCACAACAGGAACTGTGACTTCATATAGCAATTTATCAGGTAAACAAGTTCCATATAGATAAAGACTATATTCCTTAATACAGAACAGAAAAGGTTATACACACATTACTTACCTATGACGGTGATATCACCAACATAAATCTACCATAAACAGATAACAATCTGTTTTCATCTCTAACAAAGAATTGCTGGCAGGCATTTTGACCATTATGACTTAAACTGCTGTGGAATTTCAATTATGAAATAATTTTAGTAACCATCAGATGAAAATTCTCCAATAACCCATGCCCACAAAAATAAGACAGAAAGGGTACACAGTTCAATTCTGAATAGGACTGTCCCATTCATCTCACCAGATTGATCAGCCTTCTCATTGCATGTTCATGAGAGCAAACACATTCACAGGGATCGAATCCACCTTCTGCCATGATTGCCCAGCTTGATTTAACTCGACTGTTTAAATCTAGGAGCAAGAAAAAAAAGTGTAAGACAACTACTGAGCATTACTCTTTCTGTTGAGCTATGAAAAACTCATTTATTGTATAGACTCATAATAATTCTCTTACACTAAGGTAGTTTACTTATTAATGACCTATATTTATGTATTTATACTAACATATAAATTATGAATTTATAGAAACAACCGTCTACCCCTTCTACCATCAGACTGATTTCCTACAAATGTGACTGTCTTCAGATGCTCTATCCTGGCTCTCTTGTGTGGCAGATGATGCTAGAGTCCTACTCTGCTTGCTTCTTTAACTTAAATTTAAATTTAAATTAAATCTTCTTTAATTCATGTTAGCTATAGTACTGTTATAGACCAAATGCTTATGCCACCCCTTAAAATTCTTATTGTTAAAAAGGAGACAGCAGGCCCAAAAATGAGAGTCACTCATGCTAAAGCCCATGTCAGCAAACCAAGACCTAATCACCCAATCTAATTGCAGTTTCAACTCTAAGAACCATAACCTTTAACCAACCAACACGGAATTACCCAGTCAACATTAGTGAGCTAATCCATCCATATACCTCTACATATACACCCCATATACACCATTCCCCTTGGGAAGGTGACCTTGCCTAAAATAATATATTCTTTGCTAATAATTTCCTTTTTCCCCCTTTTTGCCTTTAAAAACCTTTCCTTTTCTACAGCTTGGTGGAGCTCCCTTCTATTTGTTAGATGGGATGCTGCCCAACTCATGAATTGCTGAATAAAGCCAATTTGATCTTTCAATTTACTGTTTAAGTTTTGTTATTTAACAAATTTGGTGAAAGCGGCAGGATCAAAAGAGACTTCTGATAGCTTTGGGGACAACAAGAAACACAGGTGTGGTACCCCATGAACTGTTTGAGTTTTCTTTCTTTCTAGCCATTTCTGGGGCCACTGGGAATTGGGAAGTTCCTGTCAGTTTTGAGCTCTGCTATCTTTGTGTTGAACTTCTAAACTAACCAGCTTTTCAGTCCAGGGCTTAGTGGGACAGTTTTAGCTGACGTACAGTTCCATCTGGAACCTGAGTCCCTACCTCTTGGTTCAGTCCCACAATTCCCCAGTTGTTTGGAATACACTTCCTCAGTTTCAGCCACAGTACCCACTTACTGGAATATGGTGGTTTAGTCCTCTCCTCAGTTCCAACCCACAGTCCCTGCTTCCTGGAGTCTGCTGGTTGAATGCATGCTGAGAACTGGTGATGGTATGCAAGGCCTTTTCTTGGCCAGTCCACAGTAACACCTTTTGGTTGCTGCTGGTATGTTAGGGTGCACATTTGTTTGTCTTATTTTGTCTAGATAAAGGGTTATAGCTAAGAGAACCTCAGAAGAAGAAAAAAAAGCCACAAAAGCTGGTGGGCACTAGAAGAACACTTATGAGCTGCTAAGAGTACCCATCCCCCAACTCAAAAACTCCCACATTAAGTGGGTCACTGAACAGGTTAGGTTGACACTAGGCCCCCTCCAACCTGAAGAAAATTCCTGTGCAATGAGTTAACTGTAACACTGCACAATTCCCAACCTAGAGGCACATTCCTTTTAGATACCAGCTCACCTCCCAAGAAACCCAAATGCTTCCTTCTGGCACCCCGGCTTATTTTATGCCTAAGATATATTGACAAAGTGGCAAAATCTTACTAAGTTTTATTATGTCCTCACAACCTGGCTTGGTAACCATCAGACTGGCAGCCTCAAAATGAGGCCAGACAAAAATGTGGATTACACCCCATTTACAGCTAGAAATGCTGCACAGATAGGCACGTTAAATTCTAACTGTGGCTAGGGTCCTACAAAACTTCCTCAAAGGAATTACAGTGGTCATTACAAGAAACGTTCCAATTAGATAATATCATTTAAAAAGCAAAACTTCAAACAGAATGCGATGCCTATTTTAAACGGTATGCAAGAGACTCCAAAATGCTTCAAAATTCCAAAATACCTTCATTAAAAGATTTGTTGTAAAAGGCTACTGAAAAACTAAAGTTGGAAAAGGTACCTAAAAGCAAAAAGCTTTCATTCTTACCACTTCCTTGTATCTTCCTTTATTTGAGGACTCCTTCTAGTACTTCTCTATCTAAGGGGGGTTATTTAATACAGCCAGAAATGTTTGCTATTTGTCCTAGGCGAAAACTGACAAGAAACCTAAAAGAATTTTTAAGTAGCTGTGGGACTAGCCATTGGCCAGCTTTCAGTCTGTGTTTCAGGATGTGTATATCCTGATAAGAATATTTTTTTTTTTAGGCCTCCTCCCATAAGCTAAAATGAAACTAGGTACCCAGAAGGAAAGAAAAAAAAAATCTTCTGAAGCCTTTGTATAAGTATTTACCTTAAAAAGGCAATCAGATGGGTGGACCCACCTATGACGTCATTCAAATTATAACCCGATTCTTTGAGGAATTGAGAGCAACTGTCTGCATTTTACAAATCTTGGCAAAAATAGGAATGCGGCCCTACAGAGGCAATTCAAAGTTCACCTATTCCTTTTATTACCAATTCCAAAACCTCTATTTATCTCAAAAGGCTTATTGACCTTACAAAACCAAAGTCTCAGAGCAACTTGCATTCTTCCCCTGTGCCTTTGAAATGTAAATATTAACTCCTATCTAGACCACCCCAATTCCTAAGACTGAAAATAAAAGCGGTGTGTATGTGGGGGGTTGGGGGAGTTAAAATTCAAATTGCAAATGAGCCTCTCTTGTCCAAACTCTAGGCTAGCCTCCTTAAGATTTCCTGTCTCCCATCCAAGTACCAACCAGGCCCGACACCGCTTAGCTTCTGAGATCAGACAAGATCTGGCATTCGGGGTGGTATGCCTGTCTCTACAAATACAAATCTTTTTTTTCCTCTTTCTTTAGTAATCTCTATGCCCAACGTGGGGTTGGAACTCTGACCTTAAGGATCAAGAGTTGCATGCTCTTCCTACTGAGCCAGCCAGGTACCCCAACAAGTACAAGTCCGGAAAGTCTTCTCCATGGGGCGCCTGGGTGGCTCAGGTGGTAGCGCAGGCATCCCTTGATCTCCAGTTGTGAGTTCGAACTCCATGCTAGGCGTAGAGCTTACTTTAAAAAAGAACTGTTTAATTGGCTTATAAACAAGTGCTTAAGTATTTCTTTTTCTTTAAGATTTTATTTATTTGACAGAGAGAGATCACAAGTAGACAGAGAGGCAGGCAGAGAGAGAGAGAGGGAAGCAGGCTCCCTGCTGAGCAGAGAGCCCGATGCGGGACTCATTCTAAACCTCAGAAATATAACAGAAATGAACCCAAATGTTTTTCAAATTCACATGATGTAGGATAATTTTGAGTATAAAAGCTAGTTTAAGTATGTTGATTAAACTAAAACAAGACATGTCTTATGGGTTATCAGATCAAATACAAAACTTTTATAAGTTCATTTTCTCTCTCATAAAATCTGCCAGCCAAAAAAAAAAATGTCTAAGGCTTTTGTATGTAATCTAAACATAATTGTTAAAAACAATTAAAAAGACTAAATAAAAAGGTTTTAGGTAAACTTTAGTTTCCTAATCTTTTTGATAACCTGAAACTTTAAAGTTCTGTTAATTTAGATAATGATTTAAATTCATTAAACAGCCATATCATTTCTAAATAAGATAAAATACTGAAACACTAATTACTGAACACAGGTTTATCAATTTTGCCTTCCTTTTACAGAGGAACTAAAGATATTTGGGGAAACCACGTTTCTAGAAATTACAGAAAGATTTAAAGTCTGCCAAACCACAGGATGCTAAAGCAATGTCCGTTCACAATTGTTTACTTCTTTACTTCCATTAGAAACTAAGGTTTCTAAAGGTTAAAATCTTCAATATATAATAAGGGAAACATCTCCCTATGCAAGGCAAGTAGGATGTGTGTTTTTGGTAAAGAAGGCCTATAAATTGGGACTAGATCCTGAATTCTAAGTTTCCTCAAGTATCTGGCTGGAACACACCATACTGTTTCCAGTTTTCTCCCATTCTTCTGATTTGGAGTCACTAAGAACAAAGACTGCCCTGGAATTTCCTTGGAAGGGATTATATACTAGGTCCTCTTCACGACCCAGAGGAAAGGGATTCGAACCCTGGACACACATCCCACCGCTGACAAAAACTGCACCAGACATCCGGTCCTATGCAAACACCAGAGACCTCCATATCAGGTTGATTAGGAAGATTAGCTGACATCGAGGCGCTCCTCTGAAGACACTGGATCAAGACTTCATATTTTAACTAAACGTGAAACCCTTTCTTTTTCCCTTTCTTTACAGTGGTACTGCCCTGGAAAGATGATGCTATCATCCGTATCTCCCAGGCCACTGTTACAGGGCAGTAGGGTGGGGTAAGCTACGGAATTTAGAATATTTTATTTCAAACTAAAGAGAAAACCTAACTGACCTGTGGCTTGAACGAGCAAACACAATATTCCCTCTGCTTTCACCTATTAACAGTACTACCTAAACGGGAATGGTTTGTGCCCCAACAGGGTTTATCTTTGTTGATGGCGGTTATCCATCAACGCCTAGACAGCTGGCAATGCCTCTTTGGTTATCAAAGTGTGCCTGTAACTGTTTCGCCTCACTGGTTAACTCCCCTCAATTTACACTGCCAAGTTAGAAAAGACCTAAAAGGAGGCTTTCATGATTCAAGATTCACCTTCTTTGGCAAGGCCCTAGTTTAGATTAATAAATCTAAATGAGGCTACATTCAGAAACCTCTCCTTAACTCTTGAAAGTATTACAAAATCCACAACAGCTGTACAACAAAAATCTTAGACTGTCTGGCCACAGTAGTTTTTTTTTCTGTTTGTTTCTTATTTTGTTTTGCAGTTGTTTTCGGTAACAGGATAGCCCTTACTTATCGTTTAACTGGGCAACGAGGTGTCTGTGCTGTGACCACCACTGCCTGCTGCTCGTGGATTAACATTTCGAGGAAAGTTGAAACTCAATTATGTAACATCAATGAGCAAGTGGCTTGGCTTAAAAAAATGACCTCCTGGGGCACCTGGGTGGCTCAGTGGTTAAAGCCGCTGCCTTCGGCTCAGGTCATGATCTCAGGGTCCTGGGATCGAGTCCCGCATCGGGCTCTCTGCTCAGCAGCAAGCCTGCTTCCCTCTCTCTCTGCCTGCCTCTCTGCCTACTTGTGATCGCTCTCTGTCAAATAAGTAAATAAAAAATCTTAAAAAAAAAAAAAAATGACCTCCTTCAGCAGGGTCTTTCCTCGACTTACTTGATTTTGATTGGTTTTGGTCCTGGGAACCACAGCTCTGAAGTGCACTGGGAAACCATTCTGAATATAATAATCATAATAATCATACTAAGCACACTGGATTCTCTCAAAAGCTTTACATGCATGTTCCTAGCTCTTAAACACCATGCAAATGATCTCCCTAAGATAGGAACATCAGAAGAAGACCAAAGAGGAGTGCCTGGTTGCCTCAGTTGGTAGGGCATGTGACTCTGGATCTTGGGTATGGAGAACACTTGGAAATAAAATCTTTTTTTCTTTTTTAAGACTTTATTTCTTTATTGGAGGGGTGCCTGGCTGGCTCAGTGGGTTAAAACCTCTGCCTTCAGCTCAGGTCATGATCCCAGGGATCAAGCCCCACATTGGGCTCTCTGCTCGGCAAGGAGCCTGCTTCCCCCTCTCTCTGCCTACCTCTCTGCCTACTTGTGATCTCTGTCAAATAAATAAATAAAATCTTTTTTAAAAAAAGATTTATTTATTGGAGGGGGGAGGGAGAGGGAAAGCATAAGCAGAGGGAGGGGCAAAGGCAGAGGGAAAAGCAGACTCCCTACTGAGCAGGGAGCCCAAAGTGGGGCTTGATCTGAGAACAGGATCACGACCTGAGCCAAAGGCAGATGTTTAACTGACTGAGCCACCCAGGCGCCCCGAAAGTAAAATCTTAAAAAAAAAAAAAAGAACTGTGAACTTTAAGTCGTGGCCTATCACAGAGATTAAGCAAAAAAGAAAAAAAATGTCACAACCTGTGAATATCCCAAACAAAAAATGGACAGAAACCGGGACACCTGGGATCTGGATGGCTCAGTTGGTTAAGCAGCTGCCTTGGCTCACGCTGGGTTTCTTGCCCAGTAGGGAGCCTGCTTCTCCCTCTGCCTGCTCTGCTTGTGGCTCCCCCTGCTTGTCTCTCTCTCCCTCCCTGAGAAATGAATAAAATCTTAAAAGAAGGACAGAAATGGTGAGAACTTCAGAGCTGAAAGTGGTCTTAATGCCTTAAACATTGATCACACATCTCAGTGAAGCTGCAAGTCTTATCAAAAGCGGTGAGCTGTTAATGAGACAGAAAGCCAAAACAGCAAAAATTTGTTATATTATATATATTATATATTTTACCAAAATTAAAAAAAAAATTCTGGTTGTCCAGGACTAGAGGGCTTGAGAAGAAATGGGGACTGACTGCTAACTGATACCTGCTTTCTTTTGCGGTTAAGAAAATGTTTCAAAATTGATTAGGGTGATGGTCACACAACTCCATGAATACACTAAAAACCACTGCATTTTACACTTTAAATGATGCAAAATACGGCATGTGAATTATATCTTTAAAAGGCTGTTATTTTTAAAAGAGGGGGTGGGGAGGGCACCTGGCTGTCTCAGTCAGAAGGGTGTGTGACTCTTGAACTCAGAGTCATGAGTTCAAGCCCCACATTGGGCGCAGAGTTTATTAAAAAAAAAAAAAAAAAAAAAAAAAAAAAAAAAAAAAAAAAAAAAAAATTTTTTTTTTTTTTTTTTTTTTTTAAAGATAAATGGTGCTTAGAAAGCACATACAAGTTCTAAACTTACCTAGGGAGCCAGGGAAGATTTTACCAGGAAGTTAACTTTGTGGGGCGCCTGGGTGGCCCAGTGGGTTAAATCTCTGCCTTCAGCTCAGGTCATGATCTCAGAGTCCTGGGATAGAACCCTGCAACAGGCTCCCTGCTCATCCAGGAGCCTGCTTCCCCCCAACCCCCCGCCTGCCTCTCTGCCTACTTGTGATCTCTGTCAAATAAATAAATAGAATCTTTAAAAAAGAAAAAAGTTAACTTTGAGTTGAAAGTGGAAGGATGCACTAGAATACAACAGGGCAAGACAGAAGTGGAAGGTGTGAGGATTGGGTTCTGGAGGGCATTGCAGACACAAAAGGAATAGGAGTGTAAAGACCCTGGAGCAAGTAAGAGTATTGACACGGAGGAACTCAAAGAAAGCCAGAGGAGGAACTCAAAGAAAGCCGTAGGTCTTCATCCAAATAGCAATGTGAAGCGCACAAAGGGTGGTTCGAAAAGATCACCTTGGCTGTATTATGGAAAGCTGGTCAATACAGGAAACCTAATCAAAATGCTCTTTCAACAGGTCAGAGATAACAGGTGTCCTTCCTTTCTAGAATTATCCAGGTTTGATGACAGCATATTAAATCACTGGGGGGGAGACAAATTATTCCATAAATGATGTAGGGCACTGTTGGCTCCCCATCCTTATTCCTTACACCAAAACAAATTCCAAATGTGTTAGTGGTTTAACTTTTTTTTTTTTTTAATTTGTATATTTTAAAGATTTTATTTATTTATTTATTTGACAGAAAGAAACACAGCAAGAGAGGGAACACAACCAGGGGCAGTGAGAGAGGAAGAAGCAGGCTTCCTGCTGAGCAGGGAGCCTGATGTTGGGGCTCAATCTCAGGACCCAAGCGGAAGGCAAACACTTAACGACTGAGCCACCCAGGCGCCCCCAACTTTTTTTTTTTTAAATATTTATTTATTTGTCAGAGAGAACACACAAGTAGGGGGAGCAGCAGGCAGAGGGAGAAGCAAACTCGCCGCTGAGCAAGGACCCTGATGCAGGAACTCAATCCCAGGATCCTGGGATCATGCCATGAGCAGAAGGCAGCTGCTTAACTGACTGAGCCACCCAGGTGTCCCAATGATTTAACTTTTTAAAAATAATAAGGTCACACAGGTGGCTGAATTGTTAAGTGTCTGCCTTCAGCTCAGGTCATGATCCCAGGGTCCTGGGATGGAGCCCCACATCGGGTTCTCTGCTCAGCAGAGAGCCTGCTTCTCCTGCTCCCACTCCTCCTCCTGTGTTCCCTCTCTCACTGTGTCTATCTCTAATAAATAAATAATATCTTAAAAAGTAAATAAATAAAATAAGGCCACACACAAAAAGTCAACTAAACCAACTAGAAAAATGGATTAGAACACCCACAAACTAACCCAAGCTTTTTAAGGGGCATTTAGAATATGATAAAGGTGCCACTTTCAACCATCAACCATCTAATAATAAATGGTAAGATATCCCTTTTCTTTTTAATTGAAGTATGATGCACACATAAAAGATTGGGAAAATATATACCCACATTAGTAAGTTGTTAGCTCTAGGGAAAAGAATATAATTTAAAGACAGACTTTCACTTTGTCAATTTTTGAACACTTCTTATAATGAATGTGTACTCATATATTAAGACTTTCAAAGTACAGAAATTTTTAAAAGCCACAAATGTGTAACTACAAGAAAACTATTGGAATACTTGCAAAGCAACATAAATCCAAGAAACCATATAGGACCAATAAATCTGGCAGCCAAAAATTATGAAAGTTTCTATAAAACAAAAATATACTGTAAAATAAAAAGACAAAGAACTTGGAAAAACGCTTGCAACACACATCTGGTTCATTTCCTTACTTTACAGTGAACTCTGAAAAATCATTATAGAAATGACAACCTTACAAAAAATAAGCAAAGATCATGTTCACAGGGAAATACGGAGCCAATAAACAAAACATATTAAAAGATGCAAATCCAATTATCACTTTTAATCTACCCAAAGATTGGTAAAAATTAATTTATCTAGATAACTTGGATATCCATATCCAAATAATCACATAATGTAGTTGTATAAGGATGTTCACTGTTTATGAAAGAAAAAAATTATAAAGCAAAATGTGTATCCTTCTTCCCTGTGGTTCTGATTAAATAAATGATAGTATGAGTACATGAAATCCTACACAGCTGTTAAAACAGTGAGGCATGGGGCACCTGGGTGGCTTAGTCAGTTAAGTGGCTGACTTCGGCTCAGGTCATGGTCTTAGGGTACTAGGATGGAGTACCACAGTTGGCTCAGAGCTCATCGAGGAATCATCTTGTCCTTCTCCCTCTACCCCTCCCCCTGCTCATGCTCACTCTGTCTCTATGTCAAATAAATAAATAAAGTCTTTAAAAAAAAATAATGAGGCAAATTTCTTTGTAATGATTTGGGGAAATACCCAAGATAAACTGGGATGAAATCAAGTTTCAGAACAGTCAAGGCAAACCTACTTCCCACCTAGTATCTTTGGAGATCTGTATGCCTGAGCTAAGAGGATGTGGGAATTAGAAGGGAAAGAGAAGTCTTAGGCCACCTAAGCTGGAGAGCCTAACTCTTTCAGAAGGTAGGAAATACCTAATACAAACTACTTCACCGTATGGTCTGAGCCCAATTCTTTAAAAAAATTATTAGGCTTCATGTTAGGGAACTTACTGTACATACCCAATACAGAAAACCCTGAAAGTAAATGTATTCTACTCCTACGGGCAGATAAAAATTCACCCCTGAAAGCCTGTTTCTCACCAGTCTTTTCAAATCCATAAGCAAATCTCTACTTAAAAATTGTGGTCTCTCCTTCCCTCTTATCTGTGCCTCCCCAGGCCAATAAAAATGTCAGCTGAAATTAAAAGATACTATAAGATTTTTTTAAATGAAATTCAAATACTGAAATGCCTAATACCTACCCAGTTCTGTACCCTCTGAATGCAGAAATGCTAAAAAATCGACTTTTATGAAAAAAGGGAGACTTGTTTTTATCACCCACAAAAACTGCAGAACACAGATATTTTTAAGTCTTTTTTTAAATCCATTTGATTAATAAGGCCAGATTCCACCAATACCACCATCACCCTCCACCTCCAAAGAGTCCACAGCTTCTTGAGGGCAGAAACCTATCTTACTCACTCTGTCTCTAAACACCTCCTTCACTGCGTAAGCTACAGCAATGAATAAATACTTGCTGAATCTCTGACATTTATTTTCTTTTCTTTTTTTTTTTTTAAAGAGTTTATTTATTTGACAGACAGAGATCACAAGTAGGCAGAGAGGCAGGTAGAGAGAGAGGAGGAAGCAGGCTCCCTGCAGAGCAGAGAGCCCGATGCGGGGCTCGATCCCAGGACCCTGAGATCATGACCTGAGCCGAAGGCAGCGGCTTAATCCACTGAGCCACCCAGGCGCCCCTGACGTTTATTTTCTATCTACATATGCCAGAAGCATGTAAATCAACTCGAATTTTTAAGATTTTACTGATTTGTCAGAGAGAGAGCACAAGCAGCAGAAGCCTCAGGCAAAGGGTGAAGCAGGCTCCCCACTGAGCAAAGAGCCTGATGTGGGACTTGATCCCAGGACCTTGGGATCATTACCGGAGCTGAAGGCAGATGCCTAACTGACTGAGCCACCCAGATATTCCAAATGTATATGACAGTACTACTTAGCCTCCAGTAAAATGAGAAAATGTATTTATACCCAGGACATTCTTCAATAGTACCATGCTTCTGTGGAACTTTTCTTCACATAAACTTGAACTATTTTAAGTACTATGCAGTTTTCAGTTAGTAGTTTCCACTTTAAAATTACCTGGGTTTTTGTTTGTTTGTTTGTTTGTTTGTTTTTTTAAACAGAATGGAACAGCTCTTTTTTGGCAAGGACCTCAGAACATGCATCAATGCATATCAGCAGCTAAGCACTAGAGCAAAAAACTTAACCAATCCCACCTCACATTTAAGCCTCATGCATCCACAGACATTCAGTAGCTGCTCTATCATGGGCAAGACAGAACTCTATTGTTACTGAATCAGAATTCTGGTATATCAGAATTTATTTGGGGTGTTTTACAAATACCTAGATTTATTTCAGGGTACAGCAGGGTATTTTACAAATACCTAAGGATATTAAAACAATGGTTTTGATGTCTTTGTTGCAGAGTTGTTGTTCACCTCAATATATGTCCCTAATATGAGAACAATGCTAAATAATACCAAAGCCATGGACTTGACTCTTTTTTTTTTGGACTTGACTCTTGAAGACAACCAGCTTTACTGCAATTGGTCATAAAATGCCTAAGTCATGAAACCATGAACAATACACTGAAAAAAAAAATCAAAATCCAAAATAATCCAGGTGAGGAAGGAAGGAATTAAATGTGGACATAGAGAAAATAGATGAAATAAAATAGGCCATTCATTGATAATTACTGAAGTTGGGTGGCAGCTATTAGAGAGTTCCTATATAATTCTTTTCCATACTCTGAAATTTTTGATAATAAGCATTTAATTTATACATCAGTATGTTCCTAACACAATTAATATTTGCGACAGCAATCTGTGGGCATAAATTAACCATCAGTTTATGGGTTGCTTTTTATGCACATAAAGGGACAGAACTGCGCACACACCTAAAGCTCTCAAACCATTCCCTCTTAAGCAACTCCTATCATATAAGTGAAAGAATACACTCTGAATATTGGGAGGGCAAATGCAATTCCCCATATCCCTCGGATTCAGGTCATTTCCTCCTTCCACTGTAACTAGCAGACCTGGTAGAGTTCAGTGGTAATAAGTCAGTTAAGTCATCCTGTTTCTATATGCTGACGGAACTTTCCAGTGCTGTTAACCAGGTTATTATCTGCTGTTAGAACCTTAAACACTCCAGCTCATGCTGGGTGGGTTTAATTTACCTTATTTCACCTTCGGGAAGTCAAATTTAATCTCCTACTTATAACTTTGGAAAAGGTGAAAAAGTAGATATTGTAGTTTCACTACCCTATTTTGTAGAATTATGCCATAGAATTACATGCTTATATACAAGATTTATTCCTTGGGAAATTAACTTCTTAAAAGTGGTTCTTTTTTTTTTTTTAAGACTGTATTTATTTATTTGAGAGAGAGAGAGCATGAGCAGGGTGAGAGCAGAGGGAGAAGCAGACTCCCTACTGGCTGGGGAGCTCAATGCAGGGCTCAATCCCTGGTCATCAGGATCATGACCTGAGCCAAAGGCAGATGCTTAATTGACTGAGCCACCCAGGCACCCCTTAAAAGTTGTTTTTAATGAGGCTAAACATTCTTAATGGCAAATAACTGAAGTTATCAGTGTTTCATAATTTTATCAGATCACTTGGTATCAGTGGTAACCCCAAGAGTATACAGAGTAAAACGGAAAATGTCAACTTTCCCATTCCCCTCTGCCCAAGTCTCCTCCCTTTCCCCAGAGGTATCACTGCTGATAGTCTGGTGTGAATACTTGCAGGTTTTTCCATATGCATGTATGTACACCCTTATAAGTACATATATACATATATCATTTTGGTTGATCTTACAGATCATATTATACATATTCTGCAACTTGCACTTTTGTAGCATAAAAAACCTTCAGACCACGGCTCCTGGGTGCCCCAGTTGGTTAAGCCTCTGCCTTCAACTCAGGTCATGATCCCAGAGTCCTGGCATCAACCCCTGCATCAGGCTCCCTGCTGGGTAGGGAGTCTGCTTCTCCCTCTGCCCCTTACCCTCCCCATGCTCTCTTTCACATAAATAAAATCTTAAAACAACAACAACAACAAACCTTCAGACCTTTCAATACATAAAGCTCTACATCATTCTTTGTAATGACTACATAATACTCCAAAAACATGAACATATTTAGCATTCCTTCAGTAGAGATTACTCAGAAACTTGCCAATGTTTGTTTAAGTAAACTCTACCCCCAATAGGGTGCTCAAACTCATGACCCTGAAATCAAGGTCTGCATGCTCTACTGAGCCAGCCAGGCCGCCATGGACTTTCCAACTTTTTATTAGTATAATACTGCAACAACCATCTTTGTGCCCATATTTTTGTGGGGCGGAGTACAAAAAAAATTAAATATCTAGGCCTAAGGTCATTCACAAAAAGCCTTTGCCAATTATCAACAGCACATAGTACATGTTACTAGGTAACATAGTAATTACAGACAATATTATCACTGATAGTACAATAACATATGGATATACTCAAAATATATCTATGCCAGAATGTCTGATCCCAAAAATGTAACTCATTGTTTTTATTTCCTAATTCCAATAAGGCTGCATATATTTTCAAGTTTATTGGCATTTATATTTCTTCTTTTTCAAACTTCTGTCTTATTGATTTTAGTAGCTCTTTATAGCTTTTTATTTATTATAGCTTTTTATGTAGTATTAATCCATTGTTATATCATAGTAAGATTAAGAACTTTTTATAAGTTATTTGTGTCCCTTCCTTCTAGGTGGTTCCAAAGCCAGATTCATAATGGTCTATTTTTACATATTTTCCTATTTAAATATTTATCTTAGACTATTAGCTAAAGAGTTAATAAAATTACAAACCATAAAAAATAGATCTAGGGGCACCTGGGTGGCTAAGTCAGTTAAGTGTTTGCCTTCAGCTCAGGTCATAATTCCAGAGTCCTGGGATAGAGCCCTCCCCATCAAGTTCCCCGCTCAGCAGGGAGTCTGCTTCTCCCTCTCCCTGCCACCTGTTCTCTCTCTCTCAAACAGGTAAAACCTTTAAAAAAAAAAAGATCTAAAATTCTAGGACAGTAATTGAAAGTAACAAGGACAATACGAAATAATATTTAGAAGGTATTTTAATTTTCTTTAATGTTTTAACTAAAACACTAGCAATAAACCCTAGATTATCTTTTGGTAATTTTACTTAAGCTCTTTCATTTTGGAACTACTTTTTGTTGCCATAGAGGTTAAGAACTCACATGAAGGAAAAAAATGTCTTCCAAGCCATTAAAGATTTAGGGAGGGGCGCCTAAGTGGCTCAGTGGGTTAGGCCTCTGTCTTCAGCTCAGGTCATGATCTTGGGGTCCTGGGATAGAGCCCTGCATCTGGCTCTCTGCTCAGGGTGCTTGGTTCCCTGTCTGCCTGCTTCTCTGCCTACTTGTGATCTCTCTCTCTCAAATGAATAAATAAAATCTTCAAAAAAAAAAAAGATTTAAGGAGGAAAGCATTTCTATGTTAGTATGTGTATGTGAGTATTCATTTTGGTTCCTCTTACAGAAGAAAATACTTGGTTTGGTTAGATCCTTTTAAGAAACCATTATATTCTAGGGCGCCTGGGTGGCTCAGTGGGTTAAGCCACTGCCTTCGGCTCGGGTCATGATCTCAGGGTCCTGGGATCAAGTCCTGCATCGGGCTCTCTGCTCGGCAGGGAGCCTGCTTCCCTCTCTCTCTGCCTGCCTCTCTGCCAACTTGTGATCTCTCTCTGCCAAATAAATAAATAAAATCTTTAAAAAAAAAAAAGAAACCATTATATTCTAAATTCTTTCAAAAGATAATTTTGGGGCACCTGGGTGGCTCAGTCGTTAAGCATATGCCTTCAGCTCAGGTCATGATCCCAGGGTCCTGGGATGGAGCCCTGCATCAGGCTCCCTGCTCCACGGAAAGGCTGCTTCTCCCTCTGCCACTCCCCCTACTTATGTTTCCTCTCTCCGCTATGTCTCTCTCTGTCAAATAAATAAATAAATCTTTAAAAAAATAAAATAGGGGCGCCTGGGTGGCTCAGTGGGTTAAAGCCTCTGCCTTTGGCTCAGGTCATGATCTCAGGGTCCTGGCAGCGAGTCCCACATCGGGCTCTCTGCTTCACAGAGCCTGCTTCCTCCTCTCTCTCTCTGCCTGCCCCTCTGCCTACTTGTGATCTCTCTGTCAAATAAATAAATAAAATCTTTAAAAAAATAAAATAAAAGAGGCAATTTTACAAATACCTAGAAGTATCAAAAATTTCCAAAATGTAATAAAATGTTATCATAGGTTTCAAGGTTATAAAAGTCATTTTCAAATGAGTTAGCAATTTCTATAGCACACTACAAAACAGTAAATATTTCAAAAGTGCTTTTAACACAAAATGGTTGGGAGACTCGGTCATGAATTTTTAAAGGAAATAATCTGGTCATATGCTAAATTAACCTACAACAGTTCTCATTAAGCTGGAATGGAACTACTGATACATGACCTTTACCTATAAATGGCCTTAAACTGTTTACTTCTTGCTTTATCAGTGGATAGCAAATTTCCTATGAGTAGGTAAATGTAATAGAAACAGGAAAAATTTTTAAAAATACAACAGGACCGAGAAGGATGTGGTCATGAAATGTGAATAAAAAACAAAACTCTGAAGATCATTAAAAATTAGGAGCCAGTAAGCAAAATGGTAGATAAATCTCCTAAGTCTCTAAGAGACAACAGAGCTAATAAAATAGCCATGAGAGTCTCTAAAAAATTTCTGGAATAGGTAAAGCCCAAGAGAAAAGACAATTCCCAAAAAAGTCACTACTGCTCATTAACAAACATAAAGTCACCCTGGGTCACCTGGCTGGCTCAGTCTGCAAAACATGCAACTCTTGATCTTTAGTTTCAAGCCCCAAACTGGAAGGTAGAGTTTACTTAAAAAAAAAAAAAAAAAAAAAAGGACACCTGGGTGGCTCAGTTGGTTAAGCTGCTGCCTTTGGCTCAGGTCATGATCCCAGGGTCCTGGGATCGAGTCCTGCATCGGGCTCCTTGCTCAGCGGGGAGCCTGCTTCTCTCTCTGCCTCTGCCTGCTGCTCTACCTGCTTGTGTTCCTCTCTCTGACAAATAAATAAATAAAATCTTAAAAAAAAAAAAAAGGTCACCTTAACTAAGTCATCAAATACATGCAAACTAATGTGAACTTTCACTTAAAAAACAAAACACAGAAGGTACAAGAGTACACTGGAAGTTTACTCATACACTGCTAGTCCTGCAGCTAACTGCTGCACAATTCTGAAAAGTAATCTGACAATATGTATCAAGATCAATAGGGGTACCAGGCTGGCTCCTTTGCAGAACAGGCAACTCTTGAACTCTAGATCTAGGAGCTGTGAGTTTGGATCCCACACTGGGTGCAGAGTTACTAAAAAACAAATTAAAAAAAAAAACAGACCATGAAAATGTTCATATCAATGATGTATGTTATTTGTGGTTTATTTTTAAATAGTCCCAACAGAGGAGGGAAAGCAGAAGGATGGAAAGGAATAAATCTTCCACAAAGAATTCCAAATAACTTAAGTAGATTTAACCCCTTTAAGAGGTAAAGCTTAACTCTCCTCCGACCTTGAATGTGTCCTGGACTTAGTGACTTAACTTCTAACGGGTAGAATACAGAAAGAGAAGGTGACTTTATAGTGGAGAAACCTAGCAAATACTACCTTAACCTAAAGATCAAAGTGTACATCAATAGTGATAAATCATGTTGCTGTCATGTACCCTTTAATACGATGTGATAAGAAAGACAGTTCACCTCTGTGGTATTCTTCCCCCAAAACATCACACTAAGTCTAATCATGAGAAAAATCATCAAACCCAAATTGAGAGGAATTCTACAAACTACCTAACCAATACTTGTCGAAACTGTCAAGGACATCAAAATACAAGAAAAGCACACAAAACTATAACAGACCAGAGAAGACAAAGCAGACTAACACTACTTCCAGGTGATCCTAGGAAATCATTTTATGCAAATGATAAAAAGAAACAGATTATTACTGACACTCTATCTTAAATGAGCAAAACTGAGCAATGTACTATTAATCCACAATTATCCACTGTTCTCCAGAAACTTTTTGGGGTACCCTCCCTGTAATTCTACCAAAAGGCTAATAAATTAATTTTTACTTGAGGTAGAATACTATGTATTAGGCATTTCTGACCTTCCAAGCAAGCACTCAACCACTTTACATTTTATGATCTGAAGTCTTTGGCTTCTGCTGCCCCTGCTCCATTGTGGTCCCATCATGAACCAAATGTATGACTTGGAAAGGTCTTTTCCTTTCCTTTTTTAAATAAATCCTCCCGGTACCTACATCAAAACTTAACAAAATGGCAAATTATCCTCTACAAATCTCATATTCATTCCTTTAAAAAAAGGCGGGGGGAGGGGGGGCAGCGAGAGAGGAGTGGGCACCTGGCTGGCTCAGTCAGTAAAGCATGCGACTCAATCTTGGGATCATGAGTTCAAGCCCCACAGTGGGTGGGGGGAGGGGAGGAGGAGAAGAAAAGAAGGGGAAAGGAAAGGGAGAGGAGGGGGGAGGAGTAGTAAAGAGAAAGAGAAAGAAGAGAAGAGAAAAGAAAAGAAAAAAAAAAAGGAAAGCAAAGAAAATCAGGTCTAAAAACCCAGAATTATGGGGGACCTAGGTGGCTCAGTCATTAAGCAACTGCCTTCAGCTCAGGTCATGATCCCAGGGTCCTGGGTTCAAGTCCTACATCTGGCTCCCTGCTCAGTGGGAAGCTGTTCTCCCTCTCCCACTCCCCCTGCTTGTGTTCCCTCTCTACCAAATCTATCTCTGCTAAATAAATAAAATCTTTCTATAAAAGTAAAAAACCAAGAATTACTATAACTTGATTTTTCCTTTATTTTTCTCAAGGCTGCATTATAAAAATATGTACCCTTATTTAACCTCCCTACTTTGTTGCTAGTCTCTAGTTTTCTCTCTTCTTCAATAAAGATTAGTTCCCTGCCCTGCTTCCAAGAGCAGTATTACTGAAAATTCATTTCCCTCATAAGAAATGAGTAATCCAGAATGCTCAATGTGAAATTCTTGTGGTTAGGGGGAAAAAGTATGTAGAATTACTATATGCCCAGAATTTAAACATAGGGAAGAATTACACCACGTTAAAATGACTGTACGAGGGGCGCCTGGGTGGCTCAGTGGGTTAAGCCGCTGCCTTCGGCTCAGGTCATGATCTCAGGGTCCTGGGATTGAGTCCTGCATCGGGCTCTCTGCTCAGCAGGGGGCCTGCTTCCCTCTCTCTCTCTCTCTGCCTGCCTCTCTGCCTACTTGTGATCTCTTTCTGTCAAGTAAATAAATAAAATCTTTAAAAAAAAAAAAAAGAAAAAAATGACTGTACGGGTTCTGTTAAGGTGATCAGATGACATCTCATTTTCAGAAGTTGTCATACTACATTTTACTGCTCGAATCAATTATGTATTTACATAAGGATATGTAAACTTGTATATACACATAAACTTTTGTACATTAAATAAATGATTCTACCCAAAATACTAAAGACTGATACCAAAACTCCCACACAATAAGAACTTATCTATAGAGATAAAAATTTATCTATGTTGACAAATGACCTAAAACCTTAAGAATTTGGTATGTAAAAATAATTACATAATTGGTTGCCTCTAGAAGGGGGCCTAAGTGGCTAGGAGGCAGAAGTAGTAAGGACACTTCACTGTATACCATTTTGTGGCTTCAGAACTATTCAAAAAGCATTAGCTTTTACTATTATTTTTTAAAGATTTTATTTATTTGACAGAGAGACACAGTGAGAGAGGGAACACAAGCAGGGAGTGGGAGAGGGAGAAGCAGGATTCTGGCCAAGCAGGGAGGCTGATGCAGGGAGCCTGATGTGGGGCTCGATCCCAGGACTCTGGTATCATGACCTGAGTGGAGGGCAGAGACTTAATGACTGAGCCACCCAGGCACCCCCCAAAATATTAACTTTTAAAAAGAATAACCATACAGTAAGGTTTTTATTCTTCCCCCTACCAGAACTATTAACTCTAGGAACAAATAATTGCATCTCAATTTTCTCTTGGACTGAATATACTAAATCTTCTTAATCCTCATCTGACCCCTTGTCATCGCTGAATTTGTTGGCTAGAGTTTATATAATAAAAGGTGGGACACCTGGGTGGCTCAGTTGGTTAAGCATGTGACTCTTGATTTTGGCTCAGGTCATGATCTCAGGGTTGTAAGATTGAGCCCCATGTTGGTTTCTGTGCTGGGCAAGAAGACTGCTTAAGATTCTCTCCCTCTCCCTCTGCCCCTTCCCCACCTCCCTCTCTCTCAAAAAAAAAAATGTGTGTGAGCACTTATGTGTGTGTATATATATGTATGTGTGTGTGTGTATGTATATATATATACATATATATATATATATAAAGGTTTCTAAACTTTTTAAGTAAATGTATTACAAAATGAACCAAATTCCATCATCAACAAGAAATGACTAAGTATATAATGGACCACACAATGGGTATTTCTAAAATCAGCCTCTGCCCTAAATCTAGTGTAATCATTCTTTGCAAACTCAGTTTGGAAAAGTTTACCTTTCCCTAAAGAGTACGTTTATCATGATGAGCACTTGCACCACACTGCTGAATCACTATATTGTACACCTGAAACTAACATAATGCTGTATATTTCCTATACTGTAATTAAAATTAAAAACTTAAATTTTAAAAAAAAGTTTACCATTCCTTTCTCCTACTCACTCTCCGGTGAAAGCTTTAACAAGAAAATCAAAATACTGAAGCTGTAAATACCACAAACTACTAATGTTGATAGGATGTTTTGTCAAATTGAGTTTAAAATAAAGGCAAATGGGAATTCACTTTTAAATTCATTTCTAAAATATACATTAAAAAAGAACAAGAGGAAAAAGACAAGGACTAGACTAGTTTTGTTACAAGCATTTTCCCAAGGCACATCCAGAATCAAAGACATCTGGATACACACAATAGCTGGGATGGTAAGGAGGAAAAAAGAAGGTGGAGGAAGCAGAAGGATAAGAGATAATATGACATAGTAAATAATAATTCTTTCTTATAGAATTTTCTGAACATACCAACCACGAAATGTATTTATTTATACATCAAAGTCTGAATTACAAATAATAGGATCAATATTTTAATAAATGGTCCTAGAAAAACCTCCTAGCAAGTAAAAAGGAAAAACACCTATCAGTAATTCTAGAAGACAATTTAGTTGAATATTTGACCACTGTGGAAGAACTACCAAATACAATAGAAAATACCAACAAATTTACAATATAATACTGTGTGCATTAAAGAAGAAGAAGAAGAAGATCCCAAATAAAATAAAAAGAGCAAAAGAACTGGGAAAAAAACACATTTGACTAACATGGCTGGCAAAGGCATTTTAATAACATAGAGCACAGACAAACAGATTCTTAAGTAAGCTATAGACTATATTTGAGATTAAAAACTATAATAACTATTATGGCAAAATGAATCCAGAAGTTAAAAAATATTCATGCCCTCTGAATTATTCTGCTTCTATCAAAAAAAAATCTAAAATACAAAGATTTATGTACAAAGATGGTTCTCATAATTTTATAAGAGTCAAAAACTGGAACAATCTAAATGGGTAAAAGGCAATGTTTAAATTATGATACATACTGTGAAGTATCATGCAGTCAAATGTTTCATTTTCTTTCATAATGACAAGGGGAAATGATCACAACACAATATTAAAGTATATCAAGAAGGATATAAAAATAAGCATAGCACATGCACATGGTTAAAAAGCACAGGAAAACACATGCTTAAAAAAGTTGAAAGAATGTATACCAAAAGTTCAACATTGGGTGTCTCTGGGTGACAGGATTTTACTTTCCACTTTATTCATTTCAAGTATCCTATAATGATCATGTATCAACTCTCTGAATAAGGAAAAAACTTTGGATGTAGCGCCTAAATCCAGGAAAACTAAGATTTAACAGTAAATAAATGGTAAAAAGTAAATAAAGATATGGCAGGGATATGGTGAAGAGATTTAGGAGACATTAATCAAATGCAATGTACAGACCTTGTTTGAATCCCGATTCAAACAAACATTATAAAAGAACATTTATGCAAGAACCAGAAACTTTGAACAGTGACTGGATTAGACGACATTTAGGAATTACTAAAAAAAATTTTTTAGCATAATTACAATGCCAATTATCATATCTAAAAAGAGTCCTTATCTCTGAGAGATCCCTCTAGGTATTTTCAGTCAAAGAGAGATAATGCCTGGGATCTAGTTGAAAATGCAAAGGAAGAAGTATAGACAAAATAAAACAACCATGAGTTAAATAATTGTTGAAGCCAACTCATAAGTACACAAAGACTCATTGTACTATTTTATCTTTTAGCACCAAAAATTTCAAACATACTTAAGACCTTTTTCAAGTAGTTTTATACAGGGCACCTGGGTGGCTCAGTGGGTTAAGCATATGCCTGCAGCTATGGTCATGATCCTGCTTCCTGGGCTTGAGTCTGGTATTGGGCTCCCTGCTCAGTGGAGAGTCTGCTTATCCCTCTGTCCCTCCCCCACCCTATTCAGGTTTGCATGCACATTCTCTCTCTCAAAAATGGATAAAATCTTTAAAAAAAAAAATGTAAATATAGTGTTACAGAAAAACAAAGCACTCTTCTGTTTCCCCCCAGGCAAACATTGGGGGCTTTTCTTGAAAAAGCATGGGAAACCAAGGTTGATTCAAGGTCAGAGGATGGAAATTATCTTCTACTGTGATTTTAAGCAAGTGATTTATGATGAAATCATCTTTTCAAATAGCCAACCAAATCTTTACAGTGATCAACAATGGTATCAAAATTCTTTCCATTTAAAAAATAAAAACCCACAACAAGAGCAAAAAGCAAAGTAAAAACTTAGAACGCATATAATTTGTTTTTTTTTTTAAACAGAAAATAGAGATGAAGGTCAGTGAAATGGGGAACTCAGAATAAGCATTCTACTTTTTTTCTAAAAAGCATCAATTCTACTGATGAGAGCTCCAAAGTTATAAAACCGAGAAAGTGAAATATGCCAGAAACTGCTAGAACTGCCTCTAGGGCATTTAGGGAGCCTACACCTCGGTTTGCTTTCTACTCTATTTTTAACCTTATTCCCAATTATATCACAGAGGTAATTGCTCACCTCTAAAAATAATTTTCTTCTAGAAACACCTTTCTGACCCCAAGTTTTTATGCAGAAGTTTTTATCCAGTAGTAAATCTGACAACTGACCAAATGAAAGGGAAGAGATGTCCCAAAACTTTGGCTACCTTTCATATTAAGCACGGAGAACAAAATATTTGTCTATCACTTAGTAATACTAACATTATGATGCTATAGACTAATATACTACCATTTGGGATTACTTTCATCAGATGACCCAACATCTCAATGTAATAAGATGTTCAAGTTCACTCATATACAACACTTCTTTCTAACACATTCACCTGCTCTATTCTTTTATTGGAAATGGATCTCAATCAAACAAAGCCATACCTATAGTTTATATCTGCCTATATAATGGCTAAGTACTTTTACATGCTAACAACAGTCCTTCTGACAAAGTCAAAGCAGAATTATCCCTGTTTTTAAATGAGGAAAATAGGTTCAGGGAAGCTAGCAATTTGACCATGGTCACACATCTGAGATAAACTCTGCACAGGAAGTCAAAATGTAAATTCCTGATCAGGACCCATTCTACATCTGTCTGATTATGACCAATCCCACTACCGACATTTGTTTCACTCTTACAAAGATTCCTTCGGAGCAATACAGAAATTACATAACTATCAACTGACTTCCTATTACTTCTTACTAATGACATACTTTTAAACACATTTGCATCTCTGATGGGAAACGGGCAAGGAAAGGATACAGACAGAAGTTCAAATTAGTCAATCATTTACTAAAAATTGTGCTAAAACTATGCCTGGGAGAAGTTAAAGACATTTTAAAAATTTAAATGTTGAAACAAACCCCATTATATAGCCTAAATAGTCACAATTCTTAGTTCTTAGAAGTTAAGACTCCATGGATTCTATCATGACAAGTTTTAAAACTCAAATTAATAGCCAACAATTATAGTTACAAATTCCTTGTATTTCCTGTACCGATCCCAACAGGTGACCCTATACTGTTCCACCTAGAGCCATTTACAAGAGAAAATACAATTAAGATCCAACTCTGAAATTCTTACAAAATATTTTTACAATAACAAAAAGCTTTAAGACACCCTTTCAGAGAGAGCATACTATTCAAAAGGAAGAAACTAAAGCAGGCTAGAAAGGATAACAACAAAATACTTACTTTCCACAGAGTGGAATGCTAATGTATACAAGAAACAAGGTGAATGTGACTAACAGGCTCGCTGTGTAAGACATCACTGTATGGATAAGATATACATTAGAGAATGACAGGTCTTTGCTTACTCATAATTCAACAAATCACAACTTGACAAGTTGTACTATTAACACTCTGGGGATGCAGCAGTTCTCACCTACTCATTTAAAGACAAAAGAACTGAGGCTCAGACAGCTTCAGCGACTTACCCAACATCATGAAGCAGACATGGGATTCAAACCCATGTTTTCTCTTATTTCACCTTTCCTCAGAGTGATATATCTAACAAGTCTTCAGGGGACTAAGCAACTGGAAGAGGAGTTTAGAGGAGGATATAAAAGAAATAAAAGGCATCCTCTACCTCTAAGAGCCTGCAATCAAGTTAATTATTAATTATAATTAACTCACAGAATAATAATTACATACCAGCATATAATTAACAGCCAAAATAAATGTCACAGACAAATGACTTCTCAGGAGAAAGCTCAAAATCGAAGGAAAGAACTACTCTCCTCAACTAACCTTCTATCCCATTGCTTCTGAAAGCTTAACACTTGGAGGTCATCAAGAATTTCCTCCCCTCTTCAATTCCTCCACATCTCTGCAGCACACGACTCTGTTATATAGGTCCATCCCCAGGGCTGCCACCACTCTTCTGGAAACTCAGTTAATGTGACCCCATTTTCCTATGTCTGAGACACGACCTTCTCTTTCCTCAGTGACCTTTTCCCTCCCTTACCTACTTGACTGTATTCTAGGAATCACCTTAGGCTAAAACATCATGGGATAGCAGAAAGAGTACATCTTAGATATATGATTCAAGTTACGGCACTACTGAGAAAAGGATAAATTAGCTTCTCTGTGACTTCAGTTTCACTATCTATAAAACAGGCGTGATAACGGAAATTATTCTTTTTAAAGGGTTGTTTCGAGGATCAAATGAGAATGTGTAAGAGTGCTTTTTAAGCTATAAAATGCTCTAGGAAAATTCAACTCTAAGCCCTTAGATTTGAAATTTATCCTCAAATCTCAGCCTAAGATCTCTGTATACTGCTTTGGTATGTTTGTATTCCCGTGAGGCTCAGCTATCACTCTTCTGCATAAAAGAGCAGAAAGAAGTCTTCTGTTCTGAATCTTGGTCCCTCACCTATGAATTTCCTTTTTTTGGCTGTTTTTTACTTTTGTACAATCCCGAAGATTCTCTCAAGGTCTGGGGTAAGATTTATCATGAATGGTCAAACAAAGAAAACTTTCCAAATGAATGATCTTTGTTTATATTCATATCATATATCATATCATAACCAAATATCATAACCAATATCATAACTAAAATTTTCATACTCTGAAATGTTTTCTAAAATTTCTACTCAAGGGGCACCTGGGTGGCTCAGTGGGTTAAAGCCTCTGCCTTGGGCTCAGGTCCTGATCTCCGGGTCCTGGGATCAAGCCCCACATCCCGCTCTCTGCTCAGCAGGGAGCCTACTTCCTCCTCTCTCTCTCTGCCTGCCTCTCTGCCTACTTGTGATCTCTGCCTATCAAATAAATAAATAAAATCTTTAAAAAAATAAAATAAGGGGCGGCTGGGTGGCTCAGTGGGTTAAAGCCTCTGCCTTCAGCTCAGGTCATGATCCCAGGGTCCTGGGATCAAGCCCAGCATCGGGCTCTCTGCTTAGTGTGGAGCCTGCGTCCCCCTCTCTCTGTCTGCCTGCCTCTCTGCCCACTTGTGATCTGTCTGTCAAATAAATAAATAAAATCTTTTAAAAAAAATAATAAATAAAAAAAATAAAATAAAATTTCTACTCACAAGTACACATAAGTCATATTCTGATTAAGAAAATTTTAAACTAAGGAAATATGGCTGTTTTTCCTAAGTTAGAAACAAAAATTCAACAGAAGATGACATAAAAATTCCATACGATGTCATCCCAAATCATAGTGGATAGAAGTTACTTAGTTAAGAAAAGAGTTTTTGGTAGCTGTTTTACAAAATATTACTCTGTTCTGAAATTGTGAAGTATATCACAAGTAATAAGTTTGTGAATGATTTACATCATTCAAATAAATTAAGAGTGGAATCAAGACTTTTTATCTCATTCATCTGCTTGCCTATATGACTTCTTGAACAGAAAGGAGTTATGGTTTCTGCTCTCCCACCTCATGTAACTCCTCTCAACAATGTTATGGCTAGATAACATTTTTATACATAGATGCACATAAATGCCATTCACGATGACAGGAAAAATGCTCACAACCACTGAGTTAAAGAAACCAACATTATCAAAAAATGAAATTTGAATAAACACCACAGTTTTTTTTTTAAGCCTTCAAAATTTTAAGCAGGTCAGTTTCTTTTACATTACCTTTACTAAGAGTAAGAAACAAAATACATACTATGCAAAAAAAAAACCCAAAAACCTGTATTTTAAAAAGTATGTCGGGGGCGCCTGGGTGGCTCAGTGGTTTAAGCCGCTGCCTTCGGCTCAGGTCATGATCTCAGGGTCCTGGGATCGAGTCCCACATCGGGCTCTCTGCTGAGCAGGGAGCCTGCTTCCCTCTCTCTCTCTGCCTGCCTATCTACTTGTGATCTCTCTCTGTCAAATAAATAAATAAAATATAAAAAAAAAAAAAAAGTATGTTGTAAGATAAAATAAGACAGCAGCCAGAATACTGACCTCTAAGTCTGGTGCACATACCATGAGGATGTTTACTGCACTCCTATCCTGACTTGAAACATCTATATTAGCTGTTAAATTCTGGAAACACAATAGATGTAGTACTTGTCAATGAGTGCAGTCAAGCAAAAACCAGCTTCATTTTGTATTTTTACAAAGCTGAGACATCTGTGCTTTGCTCTAAATTTAAAAAAGGAAATGAAAAGTCAATATGAAAATGAGCAATGAGAAGGTAACTTTCTCCAAAACAAAAGCACTGAAGTTTAAAATGTTATAAACAAAATATAAACCCTATTATATATTTTTAAATTGGGTATTAGTTTAGAACCAAGATTTTAATTTTTCGAAGAAAGTTTTTTTAAAAGCAATACAAAATTCAAATAAAAAAGGTAAAAAAAAAAAAAAAAAGCAAAGTAAAAGGTACTCTCCTCTCCTCTGAGGCAATGTCTATTAAAAACTCTCATGTAAATTTTCTAGGAAGTACAAGTATATGCATGTGGTATACACTTGTCAAGGTATAATTAAAGTCACTACATTTCAACTCACTAAAATGTCTTAAATATAACTTTTTAAAAATTATTAGACCGGTTACTCTAATTATTCAGAGCTTAGGTTAACTTTTGAAGCCAATGTTCATCACAATATCATTTATAATGGTAAGAACTGGAAACTACATTCATGTTCAACATTAATTGAAAACCTCCAGTAATCAGTTTATTCAAAATATCTTCTAAAATGTAGCCAGTAAAGGGATGCCTGGCTGGCTCAGTCTGAAGTGCATGTGACTCTTGATCTGGGGATCATGAGTTCAAGGCCCACACTGGATGTAGAGATTACTAAAAAAATAAAACTTTAAAAAAAAAAATAATAAAATGTACCTAGTAAATCAAGTTTAGAAAGTTTCTAAGGCCATGGTAAAAAGCTCATTAAGTTAAACAAACAAACAAACACTAAAACAAAACAAAATGAAGATGCAAGCTTATGTGGGTATTATATCTCATTTATACCGAAGATACATTTTAAATAAATAAATAAAACACTGGAAGAAAATACACAGAGTTCACTTCTGAATGAGATTATAGATTTTGTTGTTTTGGGCTTCATATAGTACTATCTCTTGCAGCTTTTCAGTAACAAGGATGTCTTGTGTTAAGAGGGGCGATTAGAAATCTATATCCAGGGCGCCTGGGTGGCTTAGTGGGTTAAAGCCTCTGCCTTCGGCTCAGGTCATGATCTCAAGGTCCTAGGATCCAGTCCCGCATAGGGCTCTCAGCTTGGCCGAGAGCCTGCTTTCGCCTCTCTCCCTACTTGTGATCTCTCTCTCTCCGTGTCAAATAAATTGGAAAAAAAATTTTTTTGGAAAAAAAAAAAGAAATCCATATCCAGTTCAGGTTTAAATAGAACAAATCAATTCATGAAAGTAGTTCTACTAGTGTATTCTGACAGCTGTAACAAGTAGGTTTACTTATTATAACTTCTAGGATTCTGTAAGAAAAAGACTAGTCAATACTGTTACAACAAAGTCCCAAGGTCAAGGGAAAGTTGGGTTTGAATCCCAATAGTACCAGGGCCTTTACCCTGGGCAACTTACCTAACTCACCAGAACCTGTTTCCTCTTTTCCCTGTAAAGTAGGGTTAACAATCTGATTTAGAGGACTGATTTGACAGGTAAACATAAAGTATGCAAAGGAACTCAAGGGGCTGGCAAATATAGCCATAAATAGTAAATGCCATTATTACTGATATTCAACCAGGTAACTGTATTTTAATTTCAGACTCAAAATCATTTTCAGCCACTTTTCAAAATGGCTTTGAAAGTGCCCACACTGCCCTTTACACAGATGCAAGATCTACTCATAAGTGCCCAACTACAGAAACAATTATTCATATGGTTAGTATTTATTATGTGGACCAACGCATGAATATACACATAAATACAAACCAAAAGAATACCGTTAACTTATAAGCCTATAGCAGTTAATTCTCAGAAGTTTTATGATTTTTTAAAAAGATTTTATTTATTTATTTGAAAGAGCAAGTGAGAGTGAGCCGCCAAGAAGGACAAGGAGAGGGAAAAGCAGACTCTTCCCTGGTCTATCCCAGGACCCCAGAATCATGACCTGAGCCTAAGGCAGACGCTTAACTGACTGAGCCCAATCCAGGTGCCCCAGAAGTTTTATAATCTTAAAAAAAAATCCTAATATAAGCCAAAATATAACAAAGAACAGTTTGGGAGTGCTAAACTTTTTGCAGAATTTTTACACTCCATATACTAATATAGCACTATTTGTCAGTACCAACTTAGACAATTTAGTGTCTTATATTGAGGTTTTGTTCTAAGTCCTATTAAATTATATGGGAAAAGATCACAAATAATTCCTTTCAGCAATGTACCATCTTTTACAAGCATAGATTAAAGTTGTGATCTTTCTTCATTTATTTATTCCATCAACAAGCCTACTGATTATCTAATTGGTCCTCCCAATGAAATAGGCCAGATAGCCACCGCCAATTAAATACAAAAGGAAGTGATAGAAGCAGACATATGGCTATTTACAGAAGCCTAAGGTGGGCAAGGACAGAGCTCAGGTAAAGGTCATGTGCGACCTGAGCCTCCACAGGTAACAGCCAGGCTTAAAAACTCGGAAGAGACTAAAGACAGACAGTATTTCTCTAGATTAAGTGCCCCCACCTTAAAAAAACCAACACACCAATCAAATTTAAAAAATTTTCAAACTCATTTGGAAAGGGGTCTTCCAGTGAGAAATCTATTCAGTTTACGATGATCAAGTAATATAACACCCAACTCAATGGAGAAAATGTAGGAAAAATTCAAATGGACTATACAAGCAGACAGGAAGTGACAGGTTTCTGGTGTGTGGAACACAAGGTAATGCACAGGAAGGAGAAAACACTTCAAATACTTAAAATTTAAGCCTGATAGGCTCTCAATACAACAAAGCAGGAAGACCTAGGAGTCTTTGCAGAGGTCATCTTCTGCTACTTTGCCTGCGAAACTTCAGTTAAAAAGCCCAACAAAACAATGGACTTCATTAAGGACTGGATTGGAAATGGGACAGAATACACTGTCTCGCCCTTAACAAAAACATGGCCTTTCAAACCAAAGTACTGTGTACAGTTCTAAACTCTAGTTCAGAGGCAGTCAAGTACAGTGATTAACAGACGTATTCAAATCCAACTTTCTGCCGCCACTTATATGTCACAGTTCCTTCACTTGTAAAATGGGAGTAGACCTACCTGAGTTGTTCTGCAATTAAATGAAAAAACATGTAATTACTTAGCATAGTACCTAACATATAAAAGTGTTCCCCAAAGTGGTAGTTATCATTACTACTATAATGCATGAAGTAATCTCCCAGAGAAAAGCCATTACAATATCAAGAGACATTCTTAAACATTGATATGCATTAAAATCACCTAAATGGCTTGTTGAAAATGCAGATTCCTAGGACCCATTCCTCCCAGGGATTAAATCTACAAGTCTAAAGCAGAATGTGGGGGGAATAAAAAATTAAACATAAAAATAAAACATAAAATAGAATGTGGCCTTTCTCTAGCCCAAACATCAAGTAAGAGAATCCAGGTACAACCCTATTTAAAAAAAAAAAAAAAGGCTAAAATCGAGGGTTCTTCCATTCAAAGAACTAATCTAAAACAGTATGTTCAAGAGGAATACACACCTGTTCAGCAAGTTCATTCATTCAACTAACATTCACTGAGTTCCTACTATGCAGTGAAAAGGATATACAAGGTCCCCATTCTCTCAGATGAATTTCTAGTATAGGAAACAGAATACATACATAAGGAAATTCCAGATAGTGCAAAATGTTATGAAGAAAATAAGAGAATGGAGAGATAATTAGGGAGTAATCTTCTCAAAGAAACATCTGGGGGCACCTGGGCGGCTCAGTCGTTAAGTGGCTGCCTTCGGCTCAGTTCATGATCCCAGGATCCTGGGACTGAGCCCCACATCGGGCTCCCTACTCTGCAGGAAGCCTGCTTCTCCCTCTCCCACTCCCCCTGCTTGTGTTCCCTCTCTCACTGTATCTCTCTGTCAAATAAATAAATAAATTCTTTTAAAAAAAGGAAAAAAAAAGAAACATCTGAACTGAGACCTGAATGACATGATAGAATCAGCCACAAGATCTGGAGAATACTGAAGCCACAGGGTACAGCAAGTGTAAATGCCCTAAGGCAGGAACAAGCCTGGCAAGTTCCAGCGACACAGCCCGTAGGGCTGGAAAACAGGAAGAAACTGACATGGCCAGGCTCCCGGATACTAATCTAGGCATAGGGATATATGGTGAGTTAAGGGAAGGAGGCAGGGCCAGAGCATGTAGTGTGGATTTTATTCTGAACATGATGGAAGTCTTTCCAAAAAAAGGGTAACATAATCTGATTTGCACTTTAAAGGATCTCTTAGGCTGTGGTAAGGGGAATGCACCACAAAAAGACCAAGTGGAGGTTAGACCAGGAGGTTAATACAGTAGGCCAGGTAAGAGATACTGAGAGCTGGCAAAAGTAGAAGCAGTAGCAAAGGGAAGTAGTGGCCAAATTTAGAATACATATATTAAACACTATAATTAAATGCAAATCAGAGAAAAAGAACTAAGTTGCAAAATAAGTAGTAAGCATCTGGGACTCATTATCCAAGAGAAATGGAATAAAAATTGAAATTTAAGGTTTTAGGGATGTTTATGACTAAGGATCGTGAATGGGTTAATAGAATATTTAGGATACTTCCTAATAAATATTTATCCTCTGAAGTTGAGACGAAGGGGACATTTCCTTTTCTTTTGGCACCACCAAGAAGGCACTGGGCTAAACAGGCATACACCCAACACCCTTAAGTGTGATTCATAAAGTAAAATCTTTCGGGACCTCACTGACAGAGGCCTGGCCAGGTGGTCAGCATTTGGAGCACAGTGTAGCTATGGAACAGAACTAAAGCTTTACCTGAATCAAATCACTAAATCAGTAAAACCCTTTTAAACTTTCTATCGTCAGCTTAGGCTATTCTGTCCCTGCTCTCCCACAAGTTAAACAAGAAAACCTACAGTGACACACAATGCACGTTAACTTCTTAATGTTATCATAGAAGTCTGGGAGGAAATCTTTTAAAACCACGATTTTAGAGACACCTGGGTGGCTCAGTCGGTTTAGAGTCTGGCTAGGGTCATGATCCCTCCTGGGATTAGTCCCCTATCAGGCTCCTTGGTCCGCGGGGAGCCTGCTTCTTCCTCTGCCTCTCCCCACTGCTCGTTCTCTTTCTCTCTCTCTCTAAAATAAATAAATCAAAATCTTTAAAAACAATAATAAAACAATCATTTTAATCATTATGGTTTGGCAAACACACAGTGAATATACCCTAAAATTTAAGGCCCAAAAGTCCCTCTCCACCAAAACATAAATTGTTTCTCCAAAGTACTACCACATAGGAAGAACAGGTTACAGAAAAGCATATGCAGTATGATACCACTTTTGTGTAAAATGTATAACTGCAAAAAAGAAGTCTGGAAGGATAGAAATCACTGCCAACATTTTGATCATCTCTGGATGGCAGGATTATCAATGACTTTCTTCTTTTTTCCTTTGTAATAATTCTTCAATTATAAACTATTTCATATAAGCCAGAATATTCAGTTCACATTACATAAAAGGTTAAAAAAAAAACCACTTCAAGGAAACCTAATTTCATTTATCTAAATCAGCAGGATTCTAACTGTGGTATTAAGAAAAAAGATCTCAACTGCACACACAGCACACAGGAGAAAGAAATTTGTTAAGAGGCCCATGATCTACCACTCAAGGATACACCCTTCAAGGAAGTGGTCTAAATGCCTAAGTACTCTTCCTGAATTTCATAAGGTGCAATCAATTAGCACATACTTGTTGTTCTTTCTTACCATTTACCAAAGAAACACCTCAACCAGTTCTCTGGGAAACAAAAAGGCCGGGGGGGGGGGGGGGGGGGGGAGGGTGTTCCTAAGTTAGGGCGAAAAGGAGGTTTGGCCCTCTGGTCTCCTTTGTGCTGTCGACGGGTGCGGAGGGTGGCAGGGCTTGAAGCAGGCTACACTAGAGGAATCTGCGTGGCAGATCACCTGAAGTGGAAGGGAACACAAGCTTTCTACAATCTCCACTGAACTGGGCCGGTGAGACCACCTCCTAAGTCTCAAGGCTAAAACACTTGAAAGGGCTTACACTATACAAGTTATTGTGTATGTAGAGCTGCCAACGGTTTCTGACAATAACGCAAAAACTGGAAGGGCTCTTCAACAAACGCAGGTATTACGGGCGTGAGGCTCACTCGACTCGCGATGCAAAAACCAAGACACCTTCTCTTATTAAGGCCGTATCTTCGATTCTGCAAACTAGGACAACTCAAAACATCTTGCTGACTTTCTACAGCTAACAAATATCATCTTGGCTAAAATCCAAACACACGCAGAAGCAGCCACTTTGGAAAACTTTGGCTTTAAACGGCAACGCTAGACTTCAAGTGCTCCGGTAACCAGTTTATCGCACATTATGTCTTATAAAGGGTGCTACCTCTTTACTGTCAGCTCTAGTTCCACTTACTGAACAAACAGAAATAAGGAATACTTCCAATTCGCACAATAAGGACTAAAAAAGCTCCCGCTTTCTGGATGGCAGCTTTCCTGTCTCATCAATCACAACAAAGGACGCATCCTAATGACTTCATCAAACCTAGAGAAAGAGAGGTAAATGATACAGTGTGGATTTCAGGGTTTGTGGGTTCTTCCTTCCAGCTACGACTCTCTTCTTTTTACTCCATTATACGCCTCCACCCGAGCTGACTGTCTTGCCCTAAAAATAAAACCACCCGTGGCTACCGTCCACTTTCCTGCTAAGCCCCGACTCTGGTTTCCTGCAGAGAAAGCCAAATTGCAGGCTCTCTGCCTCGCTCTTGGCCGGGGGGGCGCGGGCTCGGCAGGAGCGGGCTTCTCCCGTTGCAGAGTCACCAGACCGGCCGGAGAACCACGGAACCCGAGAAGCCAGCCCCGCTCTGCCGCAGCCGCCGCAGTCCCCCGGAGCCTGAGGAGCCCCCAAGAAAAACAGGGTGAGGGGAGGGTGGGCCGGCAAACGGCGGTGGTAGAGGGGGAGACACTCACCCGCCCAGACAACAACCGACGGGGCGGGGAGGATGGGGGCCGGGACCAAGGCTCAGCAGAAAGACCGCCTGAAGCTTCCGGAACGCTGCGGCTGCTCGGGACGCCGCGGCCGCTGCTGCTCCTGGCCGCTGGCTTCCTCCCCTCCTCTGTTTTGATTCGACTGACCACGTCACTCTAAGCCACGAGACCCGGATCTGCCGGCTCCCGCGGGCGGCGGCGCAACAGATTGCAGCGACTCGAGACCCCAGCGGCCCGCCTGCAGAGCATGCGCAGCCCCGCGCCTGCCCAGTGCGTCGGGGTAGGCGGGGCGGGCGCGCTCGCTACGGGCGCGAGCCACACGCTATTCGTGGGGGCGCAGAGCGCGGGGGTTGCAGTTCCGGTTGGGAGGGGTGGAGCCGAGCGCTGTGAAGTGGAGAGGGCGAGGCTCCGCGTCTGTGGAACTAGCCCGCGTAACCTCTGTTTCGTCTTTGGTGAACAATGTCCTTTGCTGTGCGTCTCCCTTTGCATAATTTGGTGGCTGTCTCTGGCCCGAACCCTTAGAATAGCGAGGGGAGAAGCAGAGGTGGGCGCAAGTTCATGTCTGCTAAGAAAGGATACCTCTGTAGGGTTGTGGGTTTTTTGTTTTGCGTGTGTGTGGTGTAGTGTTTGGTTTGGTTTGGTTATTTGGGGGGAGGGGGCTGGGGGGGTTTTTTGGCTCACTTAGGCCCCGGGTGAAAATTGGAGATGAGAATTTAGTTCGATGCACAAAAGTAAGTCAAATGTAGCAGTTATTGAACCCCTTTACCCGAACTAACGTTTTTGCACCCGGAAAGCTTTCTAAAATCAAGCTCAAGAGAGATATTAAAGGGAATATGTCACCAACCATGGCTTGTTGGTCGGGAGATGGGGAATGGGCGGGGGGGGGAGGGAAGCTCTGTTGGACAGCAGCCCTAAGCCTTTGTTGCCAGAATAAGGATACTATTTGGGGAGTAAAATCCTCACTTCTTTGGGAACTAGTTTGATCCTTCCTACACCCCCATTCTGGCCTACGTAGCCTCCCAGCTAAACCTTTGCTGCCCCGGAAATTTCCCAGAATGGCAAAACCTAGGGCTACTCTGTTTTAGGTCCATGAATGAACAAACTTTAATTAGAACAGGGCCAGTGGCAAAATAAAAGCGAAAGTTCCAAACAGGTTTCACAGAGGCATATCCTCCGCCTGTCTTGCAGAAGAGGTGAAAGTTAGCTGTAAAAAACTGTCTTCCTTTACTGTGACTTGACCTTTTCGCCTTTCTGAATTTCTACCCAGCCACTCTGTAAATCCTCTCGCTTGAGTCACCTTCAGCAGTTAGTAGTATAATCTGCAAGATCTTTTTAATGCACGTGGATATTGCACACAGATAAAGATTTCTAGAAAATTAAAAGTTTTTGGTAAAACTCAAAAGTGTTTCTTCGTTAATTTACAGATTACCAGTAAGTAGAAGTCAATCTGCCGTCTTGAACTCTGTTTCCTCTAAGTTAGAGAGCGTGAGGTGGGATCTAATGCCCTAAAGAAGTTCATGTGCTGATACTATATAGCAGAGGGTTTTTAATGTGTGGAACTTTAACTGTCGAACAGAAAGTCTTAAATGCTTAGGTGCACCCATGTGCGCAGGTGTGTTTGAGAACACTGTTTAAAACAACAGAATGTCACGAAACTAGAATTGAACAAGTTGTTGCAAAATTATCAATACCTGCTTTATAAACTATATTACAGGAAAGTTAAGATGTTAGGATCCTTGGTAGGCAGCTTCCAAGGTAACCTCCAATGATTCTCACCTCTGGAAATGTAGTCCCCTCCAGCCCTTTGAATCAGTACTGGTCCCATCCATAGAATACAGCTGAAGGTGTGTGGCTTCTGAGGCTAGGTCATAAAGGCACTGATTGCAGCTTTCCACTTCATTCTTTTGGAGTGCTTGCATTGGGGGAAGCTAGTGTATACACAACTGCACTCAAACAGCTCTGTAATGGGACCATGTCGAGAGGAACAAGAGCCTCTACCAACAGCCTCACCAATTTGCCAGCCATGTGAGGGAACTGCTTTGACTGGGCTGATCTTGTAACCTTAGCCAAGCATTGGATGACTGTATCCCTGCCCAGCATCCTCTTGCAATCCCTGAGAGAGAGAAAGGGCCAATTTTATTCCCAGACAGTGATACGGGATCTTACATGGTTTATGCCCAATCGTAAAGTTCAACCTTTCTAAACTTTAAATAACAGAAAGACAAAATGTGTGTGATTCTATACATAAAGTAATTTGAAGAATAACATAGAATTCCTACCACAGTACCTGGAACATGGTAGATACTGAATAAATACTTCTTAAATTATTTTTTATTCATTTTGGGGGGGCAACAAAGCAAGATTTGAGTGATAGTAAATCAAAGTTTATTGACAGTACAAAGCCCCCAAAGAGGTAGAGGACCCAAAAGAGTTACCCAATAAATACTTAAAGAATTATCCATTTTAATCCAAGCTGATTCCCCCTCCAGGGGTCCTGCTCGTGCTCCTCTTCAGGAAAGTAGCAACTTCAAAGAAAATCTGGCATGCCTGAGGTTGCTGGGGGAGAGGGCATGTCTGTTTCCTTTGCCTTCCTTTGGCTGCCTACACTCAACTCTAGTCCCTTGTGGCTCAATTGTGTCCCCTCCTCGTGCTCATGCTGTCGTGTCCTCTCCCCTGACCTAGGCCAGAGGCATTGATGTGCAGCAGATTTTTTTAGTCATCAACTATGACCTTCCCACGAGCAGGGAAAACAATATCCACAGAATTGGTCAGTGGACGGTTTGGCCGTAGGGTGTGGCTATTAACATGGCGACAGAAGAAGACAGCAAGACCTTCTACAATACCTCCATTGAGGTGATGTCCCTCAATGTCACTGACCTCATCTGAGGAGCTGTCCTGCTACCTAGCCCCACCCAGGGTTCAGTCTGGGGGAAGACAGCAAGACCTTCTACAACACCTCCATTGAAGTGATGTCCCTCAATGTCACTGACCTCATCTGAGGAGCTGTCCTGCTACCTAGCCCCACCCAGGGTTCAGTCTGGGGGACTGAAGAGGAACAGGAGGGGGAAGGGAAGGGAACCAAGGGATGGACATCTTTCATTTTTTTCTTTGAATAAATGTCACTTTTTGAGGCAAAAGAAGGAACCGTGAAAAAAAAAGATTTATCCATTTTAGAGAGACCTTGTGTACAAATGCATGAGTCAGGGGAGGGGCAGAGAGAGAGACTCATGGTGAGGATTCCCTGCTGAACCCAGTGCTCAAGGTAGGGCTCAATCTCGGGACCCATGAGATCATGACCTGAGCAGAAACCAGGAGTCAGATACTCAACTGACTGAGCCACCCAGATGCCCATGGACACATAAAATTAAAAGACACAACATTTGGAAAATATTGGGAATAAATACTGATAAAGGAGTAATACCATAATATATGAACTCATACATATCCATATGGAAGAAATCAATGCCGCTAATACTTGTGAGGTATAGAGTATAAACACAAAAAGAGTTGACACACAAAAAAATACAAATAACTAATATTTGAAAATCTTTGATCTCATCAAAATGCAAATTAAGATGTGCTTGGTGGCTGAGTCAGTTAAATATCCAACTCTTGATCTCAGCTCCGGGTCTTGATCTCAGGGTCATGAGTTCAAGCCCCACATTGGGCTCCATGCTGCGTGTGGACCCTACTCTACATAAATAAATGCAAATTAAAGTAAAATTTTCTTTGTAAACTACTACTTTATGGAGATTTTTAAGATTTTTTATTTTTAAGTAATCTCTATACCCAACGTGGGGCTCAAAATTCATAACCCTGGGGCGTCTGGGTGGCTTAGTGGGTTAGGCCTCTGCCTTCGGCTTGGGTCATGATCTCAGAGTCCTGGGATCAAGCCCAGCATCGGGCTCTCTGCTGAGCAGGAAGCCTGCTTTCCCTCCTCTCTCTGCCTGCTGCTCTGCCTGCTTGTGATCTATCTCTCTCTGTCAAATAAATAAAATCCTTAAAAAAAAAATTCACAACCCTGAGATCAAGCATCTCATGTTCCACTGACCAAGCCAGCCAGGCAGCCCTGGAGATATTTTTAAATAGGAGTATCTAATATTGGTACTGTTAGTTTTACTGGTAGAAATTTTAAGTTGGCAGTTAGCTTTTTGAAGATTAATTTGGCTGTATATAAGAAGTTCTGTAAAAATCACATCCATTAGCTCGATTTCACTATTAGGAACTTAAGTAATTTAAAAGTTAATAACATTATAAAGATATTAATTGCACTTATATGATGGAATAAAAATATGGAAATAACCTATGTGATCACTGGTAATGGAATAGATAATATTGTTGCATTGTGTGTTAGGATCTAAGAAACTTGAGTATAGAAGTAACTTATTTTTATTTTTATTTTTATTTTATTTATTTGATAGATCAGAAGTAGGCAGAGAGGCAGACAGAGAGAGAGGAAGAAGCAGGCTCCCCACTGAGTGGGGAGCCTGATGCAGGGCTTGATCCCAGGACCCTGAGATCATGACCTGAGCCGAAGGCATAGTCTTAACCCACTGAACCACTCAATCACCCCAGTTATTAACATTTTTTTTTTTTTACCTTTTTTGTGGTTGTATAAGGCTGCCTGTTTTTATACAGGCTGCCATAACAGAATACCACAGGCTGGATGGCTCAAACAACAGAAATTTATTTTCTCAAGGTTCTGGTGGTAGGAAATCCAAGATTAAGGTGTCCATAGGGTTGGTTTCTGGTGAGATCTCTCCTTCTGGCTTATAAATGACCACCATCTGGCTGTGTCCTCACATGGTCTTTATTCTGTGCCAGGCCCTCCTAACGTCCCTTCTTTTTTTTATTTTTTTTTAAAGATTTTATTTATTTATTTGACAGAGAGAGATCACAAGTAGATAGAGAGGCAGGCAGAGAGAGAGAGGGAAGCAGGCTCCCCGCTGAGCAGAGAGCCCAATGCAGGACTCGATCCTAGGACCCTGAGATCATGACCTGAGCCAAAGGCAGCGGCTCAACCCACTGAGCCACCCAGGCGCCCCTAACGTCTCTTCTTATAAGGACACTAATGTTGTTGAATTAGGGCTTGCCCTTATGACCTCATTTAACTTTAATTACTTCCTTATAGGCCCTCTCTCCAAATATAGTCACATTGAGTGTTAGAGCTTCAACATATGAATCTGAAGAGACATAATTTAATCCAAAAGAGTGATTTTATGTGTGTGTGTGTGTATGTGTGAATGCACATATACATATGTATATATACACACAGATATACGGATATATATATCATGAAATTTACCATTCTAACCATCTTTGAAAATACAGTTCTATGGCATTAACTACATTCATGTTGTGCAAAAATCACCAACATCTATTTCCAGAACTTTTTCATCTTTCCCAATTAAAACTCTATGCCTGTTAAACACTAATTTGCCATTCCCCTTCTCCCAGTCTCTGGCAAACACCATTCCATTTTCTGTCTCTGTAAAATTGACTACACTTGGAACCTCATAAAAATAAATCACAGAGGGTGCTTGGCTGGCTCAGTCCAGAAGAACGTGTGACTTTTCATCTTAGGATCATGTGTTCGATCCCTATGTTGGGTGTAGAGATTACTTAAATAAGGCTTAAAAAAAATAAATGAATCATACAATATTCGTCCTTTTGTGACTAATTTATTTCACTTAGCATAATTTCTTTTTTAAAGATTTATTTATGGGGGGGTGGAGGAAGAAAGAGTCATAAGCAGACTCCACAAGACATGGGGCTCAGTTTCACAACCCTGAGATCATGACCTGAGCCAAAACCAGGAGTCAGATACTTAAACTATTGGACCACCCAGGCACCCCTCATTGAGCATAATTTAAAGTTATCCATGTAGCTTATAGCAGAATTTCTTTCCTTTTTAAGGTTGAATAATGTTCCATTGCATGTGTTTGCCATGTTTTGTTTATTTGTTCATCCATTGATAAAAACTTGGGTTGATTCCACCTTTTGGCTTATTGTAAAACTTCCATGAATATGGGAGTACAAATATCTATTCAAGTCACTGCTTTGAATTCTTTTAGACATACACCCTGAAGTGAAATTGCTGGATCATATGGTTGAGGAATCATCATACTGTTATCCACAATAGCTGTACCATTTTACATTCCCACCAGCAGTGCATGAGGTTTCCAATTTCTTCACATCCTCACAACACTTGTTACTTCCTTTGTTTTCCATATTATTCATCCTAAGGGGTGTGATTATAGCTTTGATTTGCATTGTCCTGATAATTAGGGATGCTGAAAATCTTTACATGTGTTTATTGGCAATTTGTATTATATATCTTCTTTAGAGAACTGTCTGTTCAAGTTCTTTGCCCACTTTTTAATTGGGTGGCTCGTTTTTCTGTTGTCAGGTTATAGGAGTTCTCTGTATATTCTGGATATTAACTCCTTATCAGATATATAATTGACAAATATTTTCTTTCATTGCATGGGTTGCCTTTTCACTCTGTTGACAGTGTCCTTTGCACAAAGTTTTAAATTTTGATGAAGTCCAATTTATTTTTTTTCTTTTATTGCCTATGCTTTTGGTGCCATATCCAGGAAGTCATTACCAAATCCAATGAAGCTTTTCCTCTGTTTTCTTCTCTCTCTCTCTTTCTTTAATGTAAAATTTTATTTATTTGACAGAGAGAGAGCATGCACATACAAAGGGAGAGGGAGTCTAATGCTGCTTGATCCCAGGACTCTGAGACCACAACTGGAGCCAAAGGCAGACACTTAATAAGCTGAGCCACCTAGGGCCCCCCTCCCCCCTGTCTGTTCTCTTCTGAGAGTTTTATAGTTTTAGCTATTAAGTTTAAATCTTTGATCAATTTTCAGCTGATTTTTTAATATAGTGGAAGGTAATGGTCAAACTTCATTCCTTTGCATTGGATATTCATTTTTCTGAGCACCATTTGTTGAAAAGACTGTTCTTTCCCTATTGAATAACCTTGATACTCTTGTCAAAAATCATCTGGCCATACATGTGAGTGTTTACTTCTGGGTTCTCTATTCTTATTTGTGTGTGCGCACGTGCACACGTGTGTGTGTGTGTGTCCATTTTTATGCCAGTACCACACTGTTTGACTATGATTACTGTGGCCCTATAGTAAGTTATGAAATCTAGAAAAGTGAGACCTCCAACTTTTTTCTTCATATTAAAAAAATTTTTTTTTTTTTAACTATTCAGGGTCCCTTGAGATTCCATATCAACTTTAGGAATGATTTTTCTATTTCTGAAAAAAAAGTCATTGTGATTTTGATAGGGAATGTGTTGATCTATAGATCACTTTGGGTGGTATAGATGTCAAAATGATATAAAGTCTTCCAATCCATGAAGACAAGATGGATGTCTTTTCATTTACTTGTATCTTCAATTTCTTTCAGGAATGTTTTCTTGTTTTTGGTGTAGTGGTATTTCACTTCCTTAAGTTTATTCTTCAATATTTTATTCTTTTTGATGCTATTACAAATTGAATTTCTTAATTTTTCTTTTCTTTTTTTAAAAGATTTTATTTATTTATTTGACAGAGAGAGAGAGATCATAAGTAGGCAGAGAGAGAGGGGAAAGCAGGCTCCCTGCTGAGCAGAGCCCAATGTAGGCCTCGATCCCAGAACCCTGAGATCATGACCTGAGCTGAGGACAGAGGCTTAACCCACTGAGCCACCCAGGAGACCCTGTTTTCTTAATTTTTCTTTTGGATTATTCATTATTTGTATATAGAAATGCAAACTGATTTTTTAGTGTTGATTTTGTATCCTGCAACCTTTCTGAATTTATTAGTTCTAACAGTTTTTTTGTGGAATCTTTAGTTTTCTACATATAAGATAATTTCATCTCCAAACAGAGATAATTTTAATTCCTTTCCAATTTGGAGGACTTTTATTTATTTTTCTTGTCTAATGGCTCTAGCTAGGACTTCCAGTATAATGTTCTATAGAAGTCATCAGTGAATGAATTATGACTACTATACAGCACATGGAAAAATGCTTATGGACCTATTGTTAAGGGGGAAAATGAGACAACATGCACACTATAATTACATCTGGGTAAAGATTATTACACAGATGAATAAACACTAAGCAAAGGAATATTAAAAGGTGAAGGTGGTGGTATTAGGAAGTGAGATAATTCTGATCTTAGCATGTTTGAAAAAAAATTTTTTTTAAAGAAGATGAAGAAGATGGTTTCTTTTTTTTTTTTTTTTTAGATTTTATTTATTTATCTGACAGACAGAGATCACAAGTAGGCAGAGAGGCAGGCAGAGAGAGAGGAGGAAGCAGGCTCCCCGCTGAGCAGGGAGCCCGATGTGGGGCTCAATCCCAGGACCCTGGGATTATGACCTGAGCCAAAGGCAGAGACTTTAACCCACTGAGCCACCCAGGCTCCCCTGAAAAACATTTTTTTAATATTTTATTTATTTACAGAGAGAGTGTGTATATACAAGTGAAGGGAGGAGCAGAGGGAGAGGGAGAGAGAATCTCAAGCAAACTCCATACTGAATGCAGAGCCCAACATGGGCTCGATTCCAGGTCACTGAGATCATGACCTAAGCTAAAATCAACAGTCAGATGCTCAACCAACTGAACCACCTAGGTACCCTTCATGTTTGAAATTTTAAAAATATTGCAGCAGCTGGACTGTAGTCTGAATTGAGCATATTGAGAATTGCTGTGTTTTTTAATATTAATATTCTAAGGATATTGGGCTTTGTTCTTAAAATTAATCTGTTCATTCCAAATAGTAGTTGAGATTGATGTTTTATATCAGACCTGAAGGCTCTGCACCTATTAAAATAGTTTACAAACTGTTAAAATGCCTGAGATAACTTGAAATTCAGAGACATCTATGTTTTTATGTTTTATCTTTTTTTTTTTTTTTATGTTTTACCTTTTTAATAAAGATCTCTACTCTTGGGCACCTGGATGGCTCAGTTGGTTAAGCATCTGCTTTTGGCTCAGGTCATGATCCTGGTATCTGGGATCCAGCCCTGCATCCAGCTTCCTGCTCAGCAGGAAGTCTGCTTCTCCCTCTCCCTCTACCCCTCCCCCTGCTTGTGCTCACTCTCTCTCTCTCAAATAAAATATTTTTTTAAAAAACCTATCATATTTACTTCCAATGCTTTTACAGTTTGCAGTCTTCTTTGCATTAATTTTTAATGTGCTGATTTAAAAATTTAAATTTAATTAAATATTTCCTATTTTCCTTTGAGCTTTTTTTTTTTCCTTCTCAGCCTAGGTTATCTTCAGTTCAGCAGCTGTTTGTTGAATACCTATTGTGTGCTGGGACACTATGGGCACATTTTTGAGTGAAAGTCATGGGGCCTACAAAGAAAATACAGATCCAAACATTTAATGAATATTTATTCTAATTTCTTCCAAATTCTCAATTTTTTATATGTAAATTCTTAATTTACTCGGGATTAATTTTGGTCAATAATGCTTCTATAGTAACTAACTTTTTTTTTTTTAAGATTTCATTTATTTATTTGACAAAGAGAGACACAGCAAGAGAGGAAACACAAGCAGGGGGAGTGAGAGAGGCAGAAGCAGGCCTCCATAGAGCAGGGAGCTGATGCGGGGCTCAATCCCAGGACTCTGGGATCATGACCTGAGCTGGAGGCAGACACTCAACGACTGAGGCACCCAGGCACCCCAACTAACTTTTTTTTGAAAGTTAGTGAGGCACTTCAAATTCATATTAGAGCTATTTTATTATTCAGTGTAAAACCTTCACTGTTAGCCAGTTGAAGTTAGTTATATAACTTAAATTCAGGAGAATTAGATCTTGAGAAAGTATATTCACTTTTATAGTCACCAGAATAAATTAAATTACTCTTAAATTTTAAGAGTTTTCTGCCTCATTACTATTGTACACTTTCCTCAGATAGAGAAAATGAGTTGTATCTTCATAATTTAAAACAGCAAAGGGAAAAAAAAAACTGCAAAAGAAGCCAAATAAGATTTTGGATGTTCGTCTTATTCTATATAATAATAAATAGATAATATTCTATTTACTAATTTTTAGAAAGTAATAACATTAAGATAGAATTTCTAGAATAATCTTTCAAAATTTTGTGTAACAGATATTGAGGAAGGGGATGTGGTGAAGGAATGTATTTGTTTCATGAGTAGAAATTTGAGTAAGAAAGACTTTTCTTTGGGTTAGGGAAAAAAAAGGCAAATTATTTGTCCCCTGACATTGGGGATAATGTTTAATAAGCAAGTATGGATAATATTTAGTAAGTGTGGAGAAGCAGTATGATAGCTTCAGTACAGTTGCAATTTGCCCTTCCACATTTCTTCTTTTTAGAAGATATTACTTGTGAGTGCATGGCTGGCTCAGTGAGTAGAGCATGCAACTTCTTTTTTTTTTTAAATTAACATATAATGTATTATTTGCTTCAGGGGTACAGGTCTATGAATCGTCAGGCTTACACAATTCACAGAACTCACCATAGCACATACCCTCCCCAATATCCACAACCCAGCCACCCTATCCCTTCCCCCTCAGCCCCCAGCAACCCTCAGTTTGTTTCCTGAGATTAAAAGTCTCTTATAGTTTGTCTCCCTCCTTGGTCCCATCTTGTTTCATTTTTTCCCTCCCTTCCCCTCCCCATGACCTCCTGCCCTGCCTCTCAAATTCCTCATATTAGAAAGATTATATGATAACTATCTTTCTCTGATTGAACTTATTTCACTTAGCATAATGCCCTCTAGCTCTATCCACATAGTTGCAAATGGCAGGATTTCAGGGGTTTTGATGGCTGCATAGTATTCCATCGCATATATACACCACATCTTCTTATCCATTCATCTGTTGATGGACATCTAGGTTCTTTCCATAGTTTGGCTATTGTGGACATTGCTGATATAAACATTCAGGTGCATGTGCCCCTTTGGATCACTACATTTGTATCTTTAGGGTACAGTAGTGCGATTGCTGGGTCATAGGGTAGCTCTTATTTTTAATTTTTTGAGGAATCTCCACACTGTTTTCCAAAGTGGATGCACCATCTTACATTCCCATCAACAGTGTAAGAGGGTTCCCCTTTCTCCACATCCTTGCCAACATCTGTTGTTTCCATTCTGACTGGTGTGAGGTGGTATCTCACTGTGGTTTTGATTTGTATTTTCTTGATATCGAGTGACGTGGAGCACTTTTTCATGTGTCTGTTGGCCATCTGGATGTCTTCTTTGCAGAAGCGACTGTTCATGTCCTCTGCCCATTTCTTTTTTTTTTTTTTTAAGATTTTATTTATTTATTTGACAGAGAGATCACAAGTAGGCAGAGAGGCAGGCAGAGAGAGAGGAGGAAGCAGGCTCCCTGCGGAGCAGAGAGCCCGATGTGGGGCTCGATCCCAGGACCCTGAGATCATGACCTGAGCCGAAGGCAGCGGCTTAATCCACTGAGCCACCCAGGCGCCCCCTCTGCCCATTTCTTGATTGGATTATTTGTTCTTTGTGTGTTGAATTTGATAAGTTCTTTATAGATTTTGGATATTAGCCCTTTATCTGATATGTCATTTGCCATATCCTCTCCCATTCTGTCAGTTGTCTTTTGGTTTTGTTGACTGTTTACTTTGCTGTGCAAAAGCTTTTTATCTTGATGAAATCCCAATAGATCATTTTTGCCCTTGCCTCTGTTGCCTTTGGCGATGTTTCTAGGAAGAATTTGCTGCAGCTGAGGTCAAAGAGATTCCTGCCTCTGTTCTCCAGAATTTTGATGGGTTACTGTCTCACATGGAGATCTTTCATCCACTTTGAGTCTATTTTTGTGTGTGGTGTAAGGAAATGGTCCAGTTTCATTCTTCTGCATGTGGCTGTCCAATTTTCCCAACACCATTTGTTGAAGAGACTGTCTTTTTTCTACTGGACATTCTTACCAAGCTCGCAACTTCTTGAACTTGGGGTTTGTGGATTCCAGTCACATGCTGGTATAGAGACCACTTAAAAATAAAATCTTTTAAAAAATATATTACTTATTTCATCCTCTGGAACACATTAGACACACACACAAATAAAACTAGGGGTTATTAAGTTCTAACATTTATTAAGTTATGTCTGTTTTGATTCCGCAATCTCTATTTAATTCCTCATCAAAATATTTCAGTCTCTTTAAAGCTTGAAAGATACCATCTTTGGGGCACCTAGGTGATTCAGTTGGGTAAGTGACTACCTTCAGCTCAGGTCATGATCCCTGGGTCCTGCTTCTCCCACACCCTGCTTGTGCATATGCATTCTCTCGCGCGCTCGCACGCGTGCAAATAAATAAATAAAATATTTTAAAAATTTTAAAGATATTATCATCTACTATAGGAATATTCTTTCTCCTAATGTGATATGTAGAATTGTACATCTTAAAGGCACCCCAAAGCATTACAGGAGGATTTTAAGTACCCATTTCCTATTCTTGGCTATTATTATTACCTCTTTGTCTGACTAAATCCACAGACTTTTAGCTTCAGCCACATTCCAAAATGCCACCTATTTAACTTTCCCTTGCTAGTGGAAATCAACTTTAAGTTGTTAAAAGGAATCTAAATGCGAACAGGATTTAATCTAGGATCAGCTATGACTAGAAAACCTTTGGCTCTGGGAAGGAGGCTGTAGACCTTGAGGAAGAAAGATAATTAGAAACTAAATGGGATATTAGGATGCTCTGGAATGTTCATAGATTCAATCCCATAGGACTGTGGGTCAGCAACAACCCACACATTTAATTAAATGGTATAATATATATTAAAATGCTCTGTAAACAATAATGAACTAGACTATTAAAAAACCAAGCAATTCTGAATGATTTGTAGTATTAGTCTTATATACATATTATCAAGTCTCTACTTCAAATGATGCACTTACGCTTCTAATTATATAAAACAGAGTTTGTAAAGAGTCCAGCTCAAATCACTGTCTGTATCAGGGATTGTTTCATTTCAAGTGAAAAGAGGTTCTGTTTTTGGCCCACAGCTAAGAATACATGACACTAAAGACTACCCTCCCCTGGGACACCTAGCTGGCTCAGGCAGTGGATCATGGGACTCTTGATCTCAAGGTCATGAGTTCAAACCCCGCATTGGGTGTAGAGATTACTTTAAAAAAAAAAGAAAGAAAGAAAGAAAAAAAGAAAAGGTCTATCTTCCCCTAACCCATTCGGTGTTTGAAGAAGCATCAGCTTTTATTTATTTATTTTTTTAAAAGATTTTATTTAGGGGCGCCTGGGTGGCTCAGTGGCATCGGGCTCTCTGCTCTGCAGGGAGACTGCTTCCTCCTCTCACTCTGCCTGCCTCTCTGCCTACTTGTGATCTCTCTCTCTGTCAAATAAATAAATAAAATCTTTAAAAAAAAAAAGATTTTATTTATTTGTTTGATAGACGGAGATCACAAGTAGGAAGAGAGGCAGGTGGGGGGGGGAGACTCCCTGCTGAGCAGAGAGCCTGATGCAGGGCTCCATCCCAGCACCCTGAGATTATGACCTGAGCCGAAGGCAGAGGCTTAACCCACTGAGCCCCCCAGGCGCCCCCGGCTTTTATTTATTTATTTATTTATTTATTTATTTTTTTTTTTTAAGCATCAGCTTTTAGAGTCTAACCCTTCCCTATTGGGTCTCGTGAGAGGCATCAGTTAAGAAAAGGAACACAACCCCCACCATTATCCCCTTCCTCATGTAAGGGAAGCCAGGAGTAACGAAAGCTGCCTTTTAGAGGGAATATAGTGTTCTAAAGAGAGGGCATTCTCTCTCCTTACATTGTGAGGGAGAGTAAAGAATTTCCCCTTCCCTAAGACCAGGAAGGGAGTTACCAAAAGAATCATTCATGAAGTAGAGGTGCTTGAACCCTCTGAACCATTACCTGCCTCAATAAATTGAGAATCAGTGATTGCCTCTGGTCTAAAGATTGCTAAGCCATTCACCTGATCCTGCTAGGGAATAGAAAAAGGTGACATGAGAAGGGTGCCTGGCTGGCTCAGTCAGTAGACCCTTGATCTTAGAGTCATGAGTTCAAGCATCACATAGGGCACAGAGCTTATTTAAATAAATACATAAATAAAATTTTAAATATTTAGAAAAGACATGAGAAAGTGGGTAAAACTGAGAGAGGGTTGTCAGCTGGGTAGCAGGGCATTCTGCACACCTACTATTTAGAATGGCAAGTTTCCAAGTTGTACTACATGATGTAGCAGGGCCCTAGACAAATGCCCCAGCACCACATATGCCCAAATGTACATGCAACGCGTACCCATACCAGCTATGTATTCTCTCCCGCTCGAGCGGGCAAAGAAACTCCAACTCCAAATTCTGAGGAGAGAAAAACCAATTAGCCCAGGTTAGTCCACTCCTGATCCAGCTGGCTAGGGACTGAAGAACAATATTATGTGTGAGCCAACTCTTGGAGAAGGAGGCATGGGCAATCTCGTTTAAAGAAGTGGATGGGGGGCACTTGGGTGGCTCAGTGGGTTAAAGCCTCTGCCTTTGGCTCGGGTCATGATCCCAGGGTCCTGGGATCGAGCCCCGCATCGGGCTCTCTGCTCTGCAGGGAGCCTGCTTCCTTCCTCCTCTCTCTCTGCCTGCCTCTCTGCCTACTTGTGATCTCTGTCAAATAAATAAATAAAATCTTAAAAAAAAAAAAAAAGAAGTGGATGGAAGGTGAATGACAGACCTCCCAGCAGAGTAATCTGCAACCGATATTTTGATGATAACGAAATTGGGAAACTGGTGCATTGTAAGAGAAGATATGTTCCATTCCCTGACTAAATCTTGCATTTTGAGGCAAAAGTCTCAACAAGAACAATGTCATTGACCTATAATATTGAATAATGTTTAATGGAAAACTTAATTGCCATTGTTACATGACTGCAGTTGGCAAAAGTGGTCACATATTTTATCTCTCCAAATTATTTGTGGAAAACACCCAGTCCCCCCCCCCCACCCCCCAAAAAACAAACCTCAAGAGCAAAAAAAGAAAGTACTCATTTGAAATAACTAATTTTAGTTAATCATTATGTTCCTGACTTCCAGGCAAAATGTTTTTTGGACCATAAGAAGGTTCACAGTATACAAGTAGTCATCATTATCAGCAATAATAACAAATACCTACCTATAAAGCACTTACAGAAGGTCAAGTTTTTCTGCTGCTCCAGTCATGGTTAAGTTCAAATAAACTGAGTGCCTTATAAAAGGAAATCACTGTGTGGAGTACTGGTGCTGGAACAATTGGGAAACCATATTAAAAATCTTAAGTACAGACTGGGTAGCTCAGTCTGTTGAGCGTTCGACTCTTCATTTCAGCTCAGGTCATGATCTCAGGGTCATGAGTCAAGCCCTAGGTCAGGATCCATGCTGGGTGTGGAGCCTACTTGGAATAATTTCTTTCCCTCTCCCTCTGCCTCTCCCCGACGCATGCTCGAGAGCATGCACTCTCTCTCAAATAAATAAAATCTTTTTAAAAAGATTTTATTGGGCGCCTGGGTGGCTCAGTTGGTTAAGCCGCTGCCTTCGGCTCAGGTCATGATCTCAGGGTCCTGGGATCGAGTCCCACATCGGGCTCTCTGCTCGGCAGGGAGCCTGCTTCCCTCTCTCTCTCTCTCTCTGCCTGCCTCTCTGCCTACCTGTGATCTCTCTCTCTCGCTATCAAATAAATAAATAAATAAAATCTTAAAAAAAAAAAAAAAGATTTTATTTATTTATTTGATAGACAGAGATTGCAACTAGTCAGAAAGGCAGGCAGGGAGAGAGAGGAGGAAGCAGGCTCCCTGCTGAGCAGAGAGCCTGATGTAGGGCTCGATCCCAGGACCCTGGGATCATGACCTGAGCCTAAGGCAGAGGCTTTAAGGCTTTAACCCACTGAGCCACCCAGGCGCCCCAAATAAATAAAATCTTTTTTAAAAAGTAAAAATATAGGAACAAATATAACAGATCAGTGGTTGCCAAGATTAAGAGTGGAAAAGGATTATAGGGGCAGCAGGAGGGAATTATTTCAGGTGTTGAATTGTTTTGTAGCCTGTCTGTGGTAGTGGTTACAAGGATCTACATATGCAAAAAAAAAAATCTATACATGCATAAAATATCATAGATATGCACATTATACTGAAAACATGACTTTTATGTATTTTTTATTTGACAGAAAAGATCTGTATGAAGAGCTTCCTTGATGGTTTAAAAAATATTACCTTGAATTAACATGTCTAATCATAAGTATTAACATACCACAACCACAACCAAGAAAACTAATTTATTTATCACACCCACGTGTTGCTTTCGTAATTCCTCCTTCCTCTTTGTTCTACCCCCTCTTCCCTAAGCGATCACTACCTAGATTATTTTGCATTTTATAGACTTTTATACAAATGTATTCACACAACATGTACATCTTTCTTGTCTAACATCTCTCACTCAGCATACTCATTTTGAGATTTATCCCTGTGGTTTCATGTATGAATAGTTCGTTCTTTTTTATTGCCATGTAACATTCCATTTGTAGAGCATACCCTAATTTGTTTATCCATGAACTTGTCTGGGTTTTCGATTTGGGCTATTTAAAATAAAGCTACTAGGAACATTCGTGTTTTGTCTTTGTAGGATAATATCTTTCATGTTTGTTGTATAAATACCAAGGAGTGGAAAGGTTGCGTCATATGGAAGGCACATATTATTATTTTAAGAAGCTGCCAAAGTATCATTTTATATTCCCATCAGCAGCGTGTATGTGTTAATTTCTTCTAATCCTCACCAATAATTGGTATGGTCAGTCTTTTCAGTTTTAGGCATAGGTGTGGAGTGTTATCTCATTGTGGTTATTAATTTGTGCTTCTCTAATACAGTGTTGAGCATCTTTTCATGTGTTTATTTGCTGTTACATACCCTCTTTGGTCAAGTAAGTCTAAAAGATTTCAGTGAAGCAGCTTTCAAGAGGTATAAACATAAAATTTAAACCTCCAAGTATTTACTATTGGTTAAACGTCAGCCTTCAGCTCAGGTCATGATTCCAGGGTCCTGGGATCCAGCCCTGCTCAGCGGAGAGCCTGTTTCTCCCTGCGCCTCTGCCTGCCACTCCCCCGTTTGTGCTCTCTCTCTCTCCCTATCTCTCTCTGTGTCAAATAAAGAAATAAATAAACAAAATCTTTAAAAAAAAATAATAGCTTTATTGAGATCTGATTCATGCACCATAAAATTCACCCATTTAAAGCACAATTCTGTGTCTGTCTCTGTTAAATAAATAAAATCTTTTAAAAAATAAATAAAACATACAGTTCATAGTTTTTAATATACTCATAGATTCGTGAAACCACTACTACTGTCTACTTACAGAACGTTTTCATCACTGCCACAAGAAACCTCATAATCAGTAAGAATCATTTTCCATGCACCTCCTTCTTCCGGCTGCTGGAACCCACTACTGTATTTTCTGTTTCTGTGGATTTGCCTGTTCTGGCCCAGCAGTGGAATTGCTTGGGCATATGGTAACTCTAGGTTCAGCATTTTGAATAATTACCCAACTGTCTTCCAAAGTGCCTATACCATTTTACAATCCTACAAAAAATGTATGAGAGTTCCATGAATTCCACATACCTTCTACATTTTTTCCAACTTGTTACTGTCTTTTGTGTTTTAGCCATCTTATTGGGTATGAAGTGGTATGTCACTGTGATTTTGACTTGCATTTCCCTAGTGACTCATTATATGGGGTATCTTTGCATGTACTTATGGCCATTGGGAAACACGTCTATGCAAAACTCATGCATCACTTAATTTCTAAGCTTAGTATCATCATACTTATTTAATGTCTACCAGAATTATCTGTCATCTTATGACCTGAATATAAATAGTCATAGTTTTAGTTTTAGTTTTAGTTTGCTTTGACATCTGAGAGATGTCCAGGAAGTAAGCTAAATTTGCTTTTTTAAAAAAACCATGTTTCTGGGGTACCTGGGTGGCTCAGGCAGTTAAGTTTCTGCCTTTGGCTCAGGTCATGATCTCAGGGTCCTGGGATCAAGCTCCATATCGGGCTCCTTGCTCAGTACGGAGCCTACTTCTCCCTCTGCCTGCTGCTCCTCCTACTTGTGCTCTCTCTCTCTCCCTCTCTGTCAAATAAATATAATCTTTTTTAAAAAAGATTATATTTATTTATTTGACACAGAGAGAGAGAGAGCTCACAAGTAGGCAGAGAGTCAGGCAGGGTGGTGGGGGGAGAAGCAGGCTCCCCGCTGAGCAGAGAGCCCAATGCAGGGCTTGATCCCAGCACCCTGAGATCATGACCTGAGCTGAAGGCAGAGACTTAACCCACCCAGGCACCCCAATAAATAAAATCTTTAAAAAATAAAAATAAACCCATGGTTCCTAGTACCATAATAATTCACATTATTCTTTAGAGACAAGAAAATGTAACTGTTTACAAGGTTATTTAGTCCTATGCTTTCTTGTATAAACATATCGTTTTTTAAAAAAGATTTTATTTCTTTATTTAACAGAGAGAGACACAGCAGAAGGAACACAACCTGGGGGAGTGGGAGAGGGAGAAGCAGGCTTCCCATGGAGCTGGGAGCCCAATGTGGGGCTCGATCCCAGGACCCTGGTATCAAGACCTGAGCCAAAGGCAGACACTTAAAGATTGAGCCACCCAGGCGCCCCTAAACATATCATTTTTTAAACTGCAAAGATATTGGTAGAACCTTTACTTATATCCAGTGATGACTTTCTTAGAGCTAGAATGTGGGTTGTCCATCTAGCTTAAAAGTACTTTTTAGGGGCGCCTGGGTGGCTCAGTGGATTAAGCCGCTGCCTTCGGCTCAGGTCATGATCTCAGGGTCCTGGGATCGAGCCCCGCATCAGGCTCTCTGCTCCACAGGGAGCCTGCTTCCTCCTCTCTCTCTGCCTGCCTCTCTGCCTGCTTGTGATCTCTCTCTCCGTCAAATAAATAAATAAAATCTTTAAAAAAAAAAAAAGTACTTTTTAAACAAAATTAACACAATTTAACAGAAAACATTTGTGGTGGTTTTGTACTGTGTTACGTCAGTTAAACAAGAACTGAATCCCAGAAATTTTCTTCCTTACATAGTTACAGGTTCACCTGAACCACAATGACATTTTGGGCAAGGGAGAGATTTGGAAGGCAGAAGTGATAAAGGAGGAAAGGAGCGAGCTTAAAAAAAAAGAAGAAGAAGAAGAAGTTTTATTGTGACACAATTCACTCCCCATCTGGTTAAACTCACCCATTATCATCTTTTTACACTCAATGGGTCAATGCAACACACCACGTACTGTAGCAGCTTGCGCACATTGTCAATGATTTGTCGGCTCACTTTGGAGGTCTGCTGCAGCAGCGAGGTCCAAAGCAATTCTGTTTCCTGTTGGATCTCCTCCCTTAGCTTCTCCAACTCTGACTCCTGAATCAGCTTCCCATTTAGCTTCGTAACGAAGGATATTAGCTTCTCTTGTTAGTTACCTGCATCACTGAAGTTAAAGGCTTAGAAGTCATGAGGGACCAAAGCAGGTTCCAGCCTGTCTCCATGGATTCCAGTTTTCCTTTGCTCTCCCCAACTTCGTGTTCATTTTCCTTCTGGACTGCCTGCCATGCTGGCTTCAGGCCCAGTCAAATTCCTGTAACAAATCCTCTATCATTTGCAGTAGTACTGTTTCTCTGATCAAATCCTGTTATGTCATTATATACTTCCAACTTGGAGAATCCTCCCTGTCAATAAGCCATCTAAGTATATAATTAATGACGAGTCAACTGATCTGTGCAGCCTTCACCCCTAATTCCAAAATGCTTGTCTAGAGAGTGTTTTATCCAATCATCTTTTGTGAGCTCTTGTTTCTTACAATATTCGGCTCCAGATTGTCACTTGGATATTCCCCCATGGTCTGCTTTAGTATATCAGATGACCACCAAGACTGGATGAAATGCCTTTAGGTCTACTGAATACAGGAGTACAATGTACAAGATTGGTTAAGCTTGCTAATCAGTCTCTTAGGGTAATGGAATTAATTTAAGGGATATGGAATGCCACTACAAAAGAGATAAAAACTAAAATGTGGTTACAATTTAGAACTATGATTTTTAAAAAATGTATGTCATCAAGGTATCTTTTTTACTTTAATGTGCGTACAGATAAAGATTTTAAGAGAAATTTCTCTCCTTATTGAGAAAAACTTAAAAGGGAATGATGTATTAATTGACTCTTTGACCAGTACTAGTTGGAGAGGCAAAATGAGAACCTTCAGAGTTAACTTAAATCAGGTCTTCCCTGATGTTCTTGCAGAATTTGGTCCCTCATTTCAACTGACTGTTCAAGGATATCCAGCAATCAACCTGGTTCACTGATAGCAATTCCAGAACACAGGGTCATGGAAAGTGGTGGCCCAGAGTCCAGTAGATGGCAAAATTCTTTTATTTTCTTTGTTTTTCAATATTTCTTTTATTTATGTGACAGAGAGAGAGGGAACACAAGCAGGGGGAGTGGGAGAGGGAGGGGCACGCTTCCCACTGAACAGGGAGCCCCATGTGGGGCTCAATCCCAGGATCCCGGGATCACGACCAGAGCTGAAGATAGACGTTTAACAACTGAACCACCCAGGTGCCCCAGATGGCAAAATTCTCGTGAAAGAAAAAAACAAGTTGGTCCAGGGGGCTGGCTTATAGGCACCATTCCTGGCAGTGATAGAATTAGATAGAAATAGAAGTCCTACTCTCTGAGTGTCTACTGACTCTTGGGCTGTTACCAAGGGATTTGCAATCTGGCCTAGAAAGTGTGCCAAAAACCATTGGATGATAAAAGGGGTACTGCTCTTTGGAAATCTTTATGTAAATTCCAAAAGCGAACAAAAGTGAAACACGTTGCTGCTCACCAAAGAAACTTTTTTTTTTAAAGATTTTATTTATTTATTTGACAGAGAGAAATCACAAGAGAGGCAGGCAGAGAGAGAGGAAGGGAAGCAGGCTCTCCGCTGAGCAGAGAGCCCGATGTGGGACTCGATCCCAGGATCCTGAGATCATGACCTGAGCTGAAGGCAGCGGCTTAACCCACTGAGCCACCCAGGCACCCTCACCAAAGAAACTTGATGAAAGGGATGAACAAGTGTGATCTCAAGATTTTATTTATTTATCAGAGACAGAGAGAAACAGAGACAGAGAGCAAGAGAGGAAACACAAGCAGGGAGAGTTGGGGAGGGAGAAGCCGGCTTCCCACTTGAGCAAGGAGCCCGATGCGGAGCTCGATGGGGAGCTCAATGTGGGGTTCCATGTGGGGCTCAATCCCAGGACCCTGGGATCTTGACCTAAGCCGAAGGCAGATGCTTACAGGCTGAGCCACCCCAGTGCCCCCAACAATTTTGATGTCTTGAAGTGGCAACCTGGGTCCATGAAATGAGTTGACATTAAGGAATTCAAGCCATGTAGCAATGGACCGCACGACAAAATGTACCAGTGGCTTTTACCGAAACTCAAACTGTTAATAATGTTTCTGTTTACTATTAGCCTTTGGAATTATTCCCAGGGGAGAAGGTCCAGCACATAGCTGGCCAGTAGATAATATTGACCCTTTATCTATTGCTTCAGGGGAACTTAGATGGATATTGAACTTGATACATCCTCTGGGTTGGGTTTTGCGTATCTAGTGACTGAAGCCACTGTCTTCAAAACTACCAAAGAGCTGGGAAAAGAATATTGTGCCCATATGGCCCTCTCACATTCCACAGATCAAAGCACTCACTCCTCTGCCCACATGGTACAAACAATGGACAAAGAAACATGGCAGTCAATGGACTGGGCTTATCATACTCCTTATCACCCTCAAAGGAGTCGATTAAGAGACAGCTAGAACTGGACTAAACCCAACAACTACTTAAAAAGATGCAGGGGTGACGATGGTTTGAAGGATTGGTCCACAAACCTCTCGCTTGTGTTTTGCAACTTAACAGGAGGGAGATTGAAAGTTGGGTCTCAGTGAAACAAATTGTTAAGCTTTTACATTAGAAGTAGGGGAAAGAGTGGGGATAATAGAGGAACATTTAAGAAAGGTCTTTCGTGGTTTATGACAATTTCCTTTTTTAAAAAAGAGATTTTATTTATTTATTTATTTCAGAAAGAGAGAGAGAGAGCATGAGCAGGAGGAGGGGCAGAGGGAGAAACAGACTCCCTACAGAGCAGGGACCTCGCCTGCCCCCCCACCGTACAGGGCTCTATCCCAAGACCCTGAAATCATGACCTGAGCCAAGGGTGGGTGCTTAAGCGACTGAGCCACCCAAGTGCCCCAGACAATTTTCTTTTTTTAATGCTGTCCTAGTCCATTTGGGGTGTTAGAACAAAGTACCATAGACCGGGTGGCTTGTGTACAACAGAAATTTACTGTTCTGGAGGCTGAAAGTCAGAGATCACAGTGCCAACATGGTTGAGTTCTATTGGAGGCCCTCTTTAAGTCTGCAAAACACTGATTTCTCATCGAGTCCTCACTAGGCACAGAGAAGAGAGCAACAGTCTCCCTCATGACTTTTATAGGGGCACTAATCTTATTCATGAGGGCACAACCTTCATCTAATCTTGATCATCTCCCATAGGCTCCACTTCCTAGTACCACCACATTGAGGGGAGAGTTTTGACATAAATTCGGGGGTTGGGGATGGACACAAACAATCAGTCCGTAACAAACACACTGGAACAGTAGTCCCTGGCCTGGGTTTACATTCAAGGGCTCCCGAGGGTGATAACGTAGAACGGGCTAGCATCCGCTAATTTGAACCTAACGCAAGAATTTCGAAGAGCTTGATGGGATAGACCATCCCTTCCCCCACTTTTCCAAGATGGGGCTAATTGCACAAATGTTTTGTTGCCTAGTGGACAGGATAGCCCCATTTTCTCTACTTATTCAATCTGACCCTCTAAATTTGGAATGGACTGAAAGCTAAGTCCAAGCACATCTCATCTCATTACCAGCTACATAGACTAGCCCAGGGGCTAAAGCAGAGAGATCTTATTCAGGAAGAAAGGTTTGAATAAAAATTAATGATTAATGAAAAAATGTGAAATTATTGCTGAGGGGAAAGGAGCCAATAAATGGCTTTTGCAGAAGGGAAAATCTAACAATGAAGGCGAGGCTTAAACAGAGACTCAGAATAAGAGAATAATATTCTGTCTTACTTCAGAATCAGGTGCCTGTTTCTAAGGAAGGACCCTGCCAAAACCTCTTCCTCTTTTGAGGGATGCCTGGGTGGCTCATGTCTGCTTTTGGCTCAGGTCATGATCTCAGGGTCCTGGGATCAAACCCCATATTGGGCTCCCTGCTCAGCGGGGAGTCTGCTTCTTCCTCTGCCTCTCCCCCTGGCTTGTGATCTCTCTCTCTCTCTCAATCACTCTCTCTCTTTCCCTCTCTCAAATAAATAAATCAAATCTTAAAAACAAAACAAAACCTCTTCCTCTTTTGAAGAGCCAGGAAGTGAACCGAGGAGAAACAAACAAACTTCCAGGAATGGTCTACATTCTCAAAATGAATGATAAAAGTGGGAAGCTCTAACTATGACTATATAGAAAAATATTTATGTAACTGTGTCTTTTGGTTTTTGTTTCACAGGACATTATCCCTACAGAGGAGAACTGGCCTTTCCAAGGAAGAGGTAGACTTGATTAATGATAGATTGATTATAGGTCTTAATCATTTAGCAGATGTATACCTTATAGTTCGGAAAGCTCTAGATTAGGGAGTCAGGAGAATCATCAAGTCAGCATAAAAATATGAGAAAATTTATGCTGATATTATTTAGCTGTTTAGTTTCTGCTTGAATTCATACCACCTCTTCACTGGTCATTGCAAATGTTTATTTAGAATCTATGCATGCATTTCAATTATAAGGCAAATTCATTCTGTCAAAATAAGGATAATTGTTTTGTTGTAAAAAGGTCTTGACTGCTGGGGCGCCTGGGTGGCTCAGTGGGTTAAGCTGCTGCCTTCGGCTCAGGTCATGATCTCAGGGTCCTGGGATCGAGTCCCGCATCAGGCTCTCTGCTCAGCAGGGAGCCTGCTTCCCTCTCTCTCTCTGTGCCTGCCTCTCTGCCTACTTGTGATCTCTCTCTGTAAAATAAATAAATAAATAAATAAATCTTTAAAAAAAAAAAAAAGGTCTTGACTGCTGATTAGAATGGCAAACTGAACTGTGACAGTTGATTCCCACAGGCCAGAAATGAGTCTGCACTGTTTTGTTAAAGTTCCTGCCTGGCACTGACCCCTGGCCAAGGCACAAAACTTATTGATCGATAGTGTTGTTTCGTAACCATGGGTCTGACAAGTTTGGGGGTAGTTGTGATTTGTACCACTTTGTCAACAGTGATTATTAATATCAGCGAAACCAATGCTTTATGGCTGGTCTCAGCTCTGCTGTTGAGACTGGCTATTTAGCAGGAATATAACTACAGGACCAGTAAAATGTAACAAACGCCCCCCTCACCAAGACGCCATCTTGGGCTTTCTGCTTCTATGATATTCTGTGCACACGTCAGTAGTTCCTGATCTGAGACAGAAAATGGCCTCTGGCTTCAACCCTCACATAAAGCAAACAAAGCAGCCTACCCTGGCCTCTCCAGACTCCTGCCAGTGAGGCAGACTTTGTTGTGATGCAACCTTTACTTTAATGCCATTGATATATATATATATATATATATTTTTTTTTTAACAGACTGTAAATTTGTAAGCACTGTCATTTTGAGTTTTCTGAGTCTTGAGCCATAAAAACCCTGTTTGACTATTACTGTCAGTGCATGTGTAGATATTACACATTAACTAAAAATATCCTAAGAAAATAAAGACACGTAGTTTAGGTTATCATCAGGGACGCTGTTTAAAAGATAAGAAAGGAAATAAAGGATGACAAGAGGATGATATTACTTAATTTAGCAGAAACATAGTAAGCAGAATATTTTGACACCAGAACCCCACTACTTAAGGGGAGGGACAAAACTGGCTGCTCCAGGTCCAGTTGGAACCATTCTCAACACATAACAGTTTATTTGAAATTAAAACACTTGACTAAACAATTCAGCTGTTATGATATCATACTGAGGTTGACCAAGAACATGGTCAGACTCCAGAGAATGATTTTATGATATTTGAACTTATACTCCTAGAGTCTTCCCTAACTCCAAGCACCATGTTTCATGTCTAAAATGAGACAGTGGGGAAATTTAAGGGGAGGTATTGGTGAATAAATTGGTTTGGTGAAATACTTTGTAGCATCCCACGTGAGCTGAAGTGGGAATCATTTGGAAACATAATCATAGACAAATTTTCAGTTCTTAAATATAATAGTTATCTAGGACTAGAGCAAAAGTTTCAAGGAGTATAAGATTAGTTAGATCCACCAGATAAGCATGAAAAAGAGAGGGTATTTGACAATTTTTTGAAAGCATGGTGTAAAAGCAAAGAAATCTTACCCTAAAATTATAGAAACCAAGGTATTTGTAGGTGAACCAGGGATAAAATCTAGGACAAAGTTTTCCCTAACAGAATGATCTATATGGGTGGAGCCTGCTTTTCCTACTGGAAGACTGACCCTACCTTCAAATATAATTTGGGACCTGGTATCATTTTCAACAATTAAATCATAGAACTACTGGGTAATATAAGACAGACACTGTGGTTATTTCACGACTGAATAAACATGACACAAGAAAAGCACACACAGTCCTTGGCTCAGATAAATAGTTCTCCACCCAAATACTGGAAATCACATAAGGAAAAACTGCCATTAAATTCTGGATGACTCTGTCCACCAATTACTTGGAAGAGTAAATAGATCACCAGGGACAGTCTAGAATAAAATCTGATGGTTGTTAGCTAGCAGTAGTTGAATATTTTAGAGATGCTGGTCCTTGTGTTATGTGTTAGTTATAGTATGTAACTCACAGTAATAGATAACATTATTATTTCCTTTTCACAGATGAAGAAACTGAGGACCATAAAGCACTCCAGTTTTTGGACCTTGGGTCCCTGTTTAATGACCTGTGCAGAGAGGCTATATGCAGCAATGGAGAAAGACAATCTGATAGGACCAGAAGTGATTATTTCAAATGAAGAATTCATAAGAATTCATTCCAGCTCTTCTTCTGTACATCATGCATAATTTATACAAATCATAGCACCAATTAAATTCCACTTTTATAAAGTATGTTCTTTTGTTCCTCATTCATTCATTCATTCCTTTCTTCTTCTTCTTCATCATCATCATCATCACTCAGTATTAACTGTAAACAGTGCATTGCCCTAATATACTAAATCTTAATCAAAGAATCAACCAAGAGACGCCTGGGTGGCTCAGTTGGTTAAGGGGCTATCTTCTGCTCATGTCATAATCCCAGGGTTCTGGGATCAAGTCCTGCATCAGGCTCCCTGCTCAGCAGGGAACCTGCTTCTCCCATTGTTTGTGCTCTTTCTCTCTCTCAAATAAATAAATAAAATAATAAAATAAAAATAATATAAACTTAAAAAAAAAGAATCAGCCAATAAAAAAATCCTTACCTTCTGCTTCCTGGTATGCAGAGGATTTTAACAGATTCCCACTCCCCTTCAGTAAAGCCAAACAATCCCTCCTACTGAGAAGATGCTGCACAACACAGAATGATGTAAAATAAAAATAAGCAGGGGCGCCTGTGGCTCAGTCAGTTGAGCGTCTGCCTTCGGTCGGGTCATGATCCCAAGGTCCTGGGATCAAGCCTGGCTTCGGGGCAGGGAGCCTGCTTCTCCCTCTGCCTTCCCCTGCCAATCTCCCTGCTTGTGCTCTCTTTGTCAAATAAAAAAATAAAATCTTTAAAAATAATAAAAATAAAAGTATGTAAAATAGAGACTGAACTGTCTGGTTTAGAGGTGATTCTTTGATTTTCTCTTTCTTATATTAAAAAAAGTGCACATTTAAACTCCTATTCTTCGAGGAAGAAAGTAACAAGAGAATCACTGAATTGACATTATGTAAGGTAGACTTTCTCAAACACAACAGAGAAGCGTCTAATACTTTTAACTGAAATTTTATATTTTGACCATTTTTGTTGTATTAATAGTAAATATGCTTCAAAAGACATTTCTAAAGCCACTAGTGTACTCAGGAGATACTTCCGGTGGTTTTACTAGCACAAAAGTAGCTTTTAGTTTATAACCTTTTTTGTTAAGCATGACACCAACACTTGAGTTAAGTAAGATCACAGTTCTTCACGTGTTCTTGCTTTTGGTTCCGCTCCTGCATATACGTTCTTACAATGTGCTTTATTAGCCAAATTTCCCACCCTAATCAAGCGACAGATAATTACTGAGCGTTTGCCATTTGTTAAGACTTTGACGGACATTGCGAGAGAGAAAAGAAATAGATGACAGGGCATTTGTCTATGAGTGTCTATGAGTGGGAGAGAAAAACAAATGAAAAGGGAATTCCTTTGGAAACATTCATTCCATGCCTACAGGGAGACTGTCACCACCCTGGTTCCACAAATACCTGCCTCTCTGGCCACCCATCACTTTCTTCTGCGGCTCCCATCACTCAGCATTGACCCTTTAACGTAACTCTTCCTCAATGTTCTCTTGCTCTTCTTCCTACACATGGTCACCCTCAATGACCTCAATTCTTCCAAGTCTTCAAATTAACGTCAATGCAAATGACTCCCCAATCTGTAATTCTTTGTGCTGTGGAATCACATTTCCAACTGCCTGCGGGATTCATTCCAACGGACTTTGTGGTTATCTCCTCTCCGTGCAATACCCTCCAGGTCCAGAGGCAGGCTTCGCAGGGCTAAGAATCCTGCCCAGCCTCCTTGCTAGTTATTGGTTTAAATGAGCACAAAGCATTCTTTTTGGTCTCAGGGCCTGAGTCAGTGCTGGGTTTGAGATTCAATTTAGGCGTTGACAAGTGAATAAACAGAGAGTGCCTCATGGAGAGATAGCCTCTTTTTTCTCCAATATAGTGTAACGGAGGAAAACTTTTTTTCTTCCTTTTTAGGTTCTTTGGCTTGTCTAATACTGAAGTTGACATGAGACAGATGAGCAGGAGAAAAATGTAATTTCATACTTATGGGAGCTCATAAAAATATGAGACTAGAAGAAGTGACCAAAGCCAAGAGTTTTTGGGAAAGACACGATAAATCCGTGAAGAACTGACAAGACAAAGAAGTTTGGGCCTGAAGTAGAAAGTTCATTAAGTAATTAGGTTTGCTTATATAGCCTTCTCAGCCCTGAATCTCTTCTCTCTGGCAATAAGGATGCTTTCTACTCTCCAGGTGCAAAGAGGGCAAGCTTCACATAGGGGATTTATTTTCTGTCTTCAGGGGGACAGAGGCTGAGAGTGTCTTTGTGGGACTGTTCCTTAAGTAATTTTATTTTATTTATTTATTTTTAAAGATTTTATTTATTCACTTGACAGACAGAGATCACAAGTAAGCAGAGAGGCAGGCAGAGAGGCAAGGCAGAGAGAGAGGAGGAAGCAGGCTCCCCGTGGAGCAGAGAGCCAGATGTGGGGCTCCATCCCAGGACCCTGGGATCATGACCTGAGCTGAAGGCAGAAGCTTTAACCCACTGAGCCACCCAGGTGCCCCCTGTTCCTTAAGTAATTTTAATTTAAAAGAATCAAAATCCCAAAGAGGCATATTTGGGGGCACCCTGCCCCAAACTCTATCAAATATCTTGTGCAGATATGAGGCCAGAAAAGTTCAAGAATCTTAAAAAGCAGTCTAAGGAAAAAGCTGACACAAGGAAGAGAACAGAGCAAGAGAAGGGAAATGGAACTGGAGGTACTTTATGTTAGCCCTAAAAGCCCGTCCCACCTCTGGATTTCTGATCTGCGGACCCAATACTTTCCTTATTATTCCAGTCCATTTGAGTAAGGGCTTATGCCCCTTGTTGCAAAAAGTATTCTAATGGACATACTCACTGTTGGTTGATGGACTTATCAAGGACACAGTCACTTACACTAGAAATCAGAGTCACTGGAGATGCGTTCTTCTTTCACAATCACATTGTTCTGTGGTTTCTGCATCCACAATCTCATTTCAGCTCCTTCTCTTCATTCCCTATTGTCAACCTCATAGCCATTACCTCTGACCTACAACACTGCAACAGTTGCTAACTGAGTCTCTCTACCTTTTTTTTTTTAAGATTTTATTTATTTATTTGACAGAGAGAGAGAGATCACAAGTAGGCAGAGAGGCAGGTGGGCGGGGGGGGGGGGGGGCAGGCTCCCAGCTGAGCAGAGAACCCGATGTGGGGCTCCATCCCAGGACCCTGAGATCATGACCTGAGCTGAAGGGAGAGGCTTAACTCACTGAGCCACACAGGCGCCCCAATCTTTCCTCTTCTTTTGTTTCATTTGACGTGTTTCTTTTTGCTAGTAACTTTTTAGATAGAGTGAAAAAAATTCTTTTAAATAAAACAGAGATTGAGACGTAACTTGGCAGAAATTCCAACAGATTTCCATGACCTATGACAGCATTTCCTGAATGTGTTCCATGGAACAGTAGTCCCAGGAAAATATTAAAGAAAGGGTTTTGTGATCAAATACATTTAGGAATTTCATCTTTGGTAGCCAAATTTTGAGATAGCTCCCAATGATTCTTCCTATCTCTGGGTACTTACTCTCTTCTATGGTGCCTTCCTGATGAAGTTCTAGAACCTAGGTGAGGTTCGGTGGGCTGAGGTCCGGAGCCGATGACTAAGAAAGAATTCTTGAGACATCTTTGGTGCAAAATGGTGGTTTATTAAAGCACGGGGACAGGGGGCGCCTGGGTGGCTCAGCGGGTTAAAGCCTCTGCCTTCGGCTCAGGTCATGATCCCGGGGTCCTGGGATCGAGCCCCGCATCGGGCTCTCTGCTTGGCTGGGAGCCTGCTTACTCCTCTCTCTCTCTCTGCCTGCCTCTCTGCCTACTTGTAATCTCTATCTGTCAAAAAAAAGAAATCTAAAAAAAAAAAAAAAAAAAAAAAAAAAAAAAAAAAAAAAAAAAGCACGGGGACAGAGCCTGTCAGCAGAAAGAGCTGCTGCCCTGGGTTGTGAGGGATGGCAGGTTATATACCCTGCGATTAGGGGACGGTGAGGGGAAGGTGAGGGGAAGGGAGGTTTCAATGGAGCTTTCATATGCTAAAGAGGGCCTCTGAGGTGCCGGGAGTATCCTGGAGGTCTTCAGGCTTGATCAGTGTGGTCTTTTGCCAAGCCATTAACATCAAGATAGTTGGGAGAGTCCTGTCTTGCAGGCAAGTTAGCTATTTGTTTCTTCTTTATGGCGGTCAGAAGTACCTGAGGAATACTACACATATTACCGAGGGGAGTGGATGGAGAGGGGGTGCAAGGTGCCAGCTTTTGCTTTGTCCTCAGCCAGCCTCCTGCTCCCTCATCATTCCCACACTGTATCGGGATTGGTTTATGTGAGCACCAGAATATGGCAGAAGTGATGGTATGTTACTTCAGGGTGAGGTCATAAATGTTAGCTTCTGTGTTGGCCTTTCTTGGATCACTCTGTGGGGAAGCCAGTTGCCATTTCATCAGAAGAGATCCATGTGGCAAAGAACCAAGACCTTCTGGGGCGCCTAGGTGGCTCAGTGGGTTAAAGCCTCTGCCTTCGGCTCGGGTCATGATCTCGGGGTCCTGGGATGGAGCCCCACATTGGGCTCTCTGCTCGCAGAGATCCTGCTTCCCTTCCTCTCTCTCTCTGCCTGCTTGTGATCTCTGCCTGTCGAATAAATAAATAAAATCTTTAGGGGGGAAAAAAAAAAAGAACCAAGACCTTCAGCCAACAGCCAGAGTCCACATGATGGGCTTATAGCCTTTCTCTACTGGAGTGCTTAAAAAAACAATGATGAAAAGAGCCCTTTCCTTGTTATTACCCTGTCCCTTGAGCCTCTACAGATTAACATGACAGACTGTGCTGGAATAGAAAAACAATTATTTACAAAGGAGAACTATAATATACAAGAGACAAGAGTTAACATAACAACAATTTGAGATTTCCTTTGCATACTTGAAGGGAAAGTATCCAAAGACTTTATTGGGAGGTTGCCCTCACCAGGCCCTTCCCTCCATTCCTAATAAGACAGTTCAGGCTCTTGCCCTGCCTCTGCCCAAAACATCTTCTCCTCAGGATAGTCCTACAACCCCATACTATCCTTGGGAAAAAAACCTGGTCCTTCTCCTTCTATAGGAAAAGAATTCTTCCTCTGGATCTTTCTCTCAACATCCGCCCAAGCCTAGGGGACTTATTGTTTCATAAAGAAACTATAAGAGAAGAAGGAAGTCAACACAAATAATTGTAAGAAGTCTGACAATATAATCTGCTTCTGCTGGGCAGGAATTTTTCATGAGTGGAGTACCCACTCTTAGTGGCTCTGGTCTCAAGTAATTTTCTGAACTAGGTGAACAGCAACACTGCCAGTCCTTTGGTCATTTGTAATGTAAGTATGTCTCCCAAGGACTTGCATTAATGACTTATCTTGAAAATACCGAAGTCTAAATTCATACTGAAGGAAGAACGTGTCCTCCGTCATCAAGATTCCCCGTTGTGCCGATGAGTTTCCAATGGTTTCTTTCCTACTCCTCTGAAGAGCTTAAGGCCATTACAAAATTACTTACTGGCTTTTGAAGTCCCCCTTCTCTCTAACTCAGAGAATGGCACCAGCCTCAGTTGTGCTCTTTATACTCCGACACTCCTCCTGCTAATAGGTGAGAAGGAAATTGTTGATACTTTCCATCACTAGGGCATGGTCCATTGAAAACAAGAATTGGAAACGGTCAGGGAAAGGGTGTCTGGTTGGCTGGGTTGGAAGAGTGTGTAACTCTTGATCTTGGGGTCATGAATTCCAGACCCATGTTAGGTATAAAGATTACAAAAATAAACTTTAAAAAAAATCAGAGAAAAAGAAGTTGATAGCTTGAATGCATAACTCCAAGAGACTGTTTTCATGTTTATGCATTCAGCTACTATTTGTTGAGTACCTGTTATATGCCAGGCATGCTGGTTACAAAGACAAGTAAGATGTGAAGCATGTAAAACATGATTCTCTGAGAGCTCATAGCTTGAGAGAAGATTGATGATTGGAAAATTGTTTGGCCAGATGTTTTAACCTCCAGTCTAATCTTCAATTTGCTAAATGAACCACTTTGATTGCCTTGTCCTCAAAGTGCAATTAGTAAAATTTCCTCCAAGTATTGAAACGTGATTGCCTAGGTTCCTAAGTGTACAATATTTGATTTGGATAAGTATGTGATCTTTTAACTCCTGTTTCTTTTCCTAGGTCAATTTCAAAGAGAGACTAATAGAAGTCAACCTCAAGATCCCTCTTTACAACTAGATCAAATCCTAAACAGCCGGCTCTATGTCATGTTCTCCTGGTTGCTTTTAGTTGCAAAGAATTAAAATATTTAGAAGGCATTCTTTCAGAGAAAGAGAGATAAAAAGAAAACAAAATAAACCACAAGAACAAACAAATCTCAGCTATTGTCCCAAAAGCTTAAGGGGAAAAAAGGCCTCTAGGGGGCGCCTGGCTGGCTCAGTTGGTAGAGCATGCAACCCAGGTTGTGAGTTGGGGCGCCATGTTGGGAACAGAGCTTTCTTGAAAAAAAAAAAAAAAAAAAAAAAAAAAAACAACCGAAAACCCAAAAGCCTCTAACCAAATAGTCTGCTACAGTCTAGTTCTCCATCATTCACACTCCCTTCAAATCCTTTTTAAGTCTCAACCACGTGTTTAGACAATCATTTAGGGAGGGAGAAGCAGGACCTTTGTCTACTGTAGTTCCTGTCGGGTGTCAAATAGGATTTGCATTTCCATGGTAATTCATAACCCCTCCCCCTCGTCCTCCTTTATTATGGATTCTGATTCATTTTCAGCTTCTTTCCTGAAAAGTACAGTTAAGAGAAACAGGGTGGCTGAGATTGAAAAGAGGAGCCAGTGCAGTCCTACAGAGCCACTGATTAATTATAAATTAGCATTTTTCAACATAACACGATGGAGAACTTTGACATGGAAAACAGTTCTTATATATTACGTTATATTAAAACAAACAAACACCACTTGATTTGACCTCATTTTCTTCTCATTATCTCTTTTCTCCTTAATGGCTTTTTGCGGGTTTTTTGTTTCTGTCTTCTTTCTATTGGATTTACATTATTCATTGTGTCCCTTATCTCACTGGTTCTCCTTTTCCTTTTTTTTTTTTTTTTTTACACTGCTTAGGACATTGTAGAAACTTATACTTCTAAATTTGTTATGCTGTACTTTTTGTTCTTGAATAGATACTGGGCAAAAGGAGGAGTTCAGGATACAAGAAATTTGTGTTATATTCATTTTCTGCCTCAGTAGAGAAATAGTGCCTTCTAGTGTTTGCAATAACGTTTGTATTTGCACCATTTCCATTCCAAAAAGTAAAATGATACTTTTACTTTTTGTAGTTCTACCTATTTATTAAATATGTTGATAATATTTTTTTATTTTACGGAGTTAAAAGACGGGATGATAAAACGTATTTAATGAGCTTATGAAAGCACTTAGTCCAAATATGTGAAAGGATTAGCAAAATGTATTCTACTTAATGCATTCCCCATTTAGCTGCCATTGGTCACCAACTGGTGAGGAAACAAATCACAAAATGTGACTCATGATACTGCCAAGACTGCTAAAAAGATGCCATAAATGGAGAATTGAAAAAAAACTGGTTGCTCGAAGGCACCATGAAGGAAATATTACATTAGAGTTGTTCAAACTTTCTATCCCTCAAGGTATCCCTTTTGGGTTTTGACTTGGGTTTTGAAGGGATTTGATTGACATGTCTTCTTCGCTTCTGCTGTCCTAAATCACCTCTATTTCTTCCAGAACTGGCCATGTTCTTTGGAAGAAGAGCTGTTCTCTCAGAGAAGCAGATATATTCTTTACGCAATTTATCAGTTGTGAGAAGTTAGCTGTTGTCCAGTATTTCCCAACTTCCTGTGGCTGGATAAGCATTCCCTATAGTGGATTCTCACTTGTTGACTATTACGAAAACATGAGGAATAACTTTGTGCATGTGTATATCTATGTATTATGTTAGGGTTCTCTAGATATACAGATACAGATAAAGATACAGATATAGACATAAATACAATTACATACGTTTCTGTGTTTTGATGTATCTACACATACACATATCCTAATGGTTCTGTTTCTATATATTTCTGTATATTTATTTTTATAAAGAGGTTTATTATAAGCAATTTGCTCATGCAGTTTTGGAGGCTGACAAGTCCCCAGATCTGCGGGGTAAGTTGGCAATCTGGAGATGGAGAGTTGATGGTACAATTCCAGTCCAAGTTCAAAGGCCTGAGAACTAGGAGAGCCAATATTCAGTTCCAGTTCAAAGGCGGGCAGTCTTAAGACCCAGCAAGAGTTGATGTTTCAGTCTGAGTCTGAAGGCAGAAAAAATTCTCCTTTACTTGAGGGAATGTTAGCATTTTCTTTCATTCAAGCCCTTCAACTCACTGGATGAGGCCCCACCCCCATTTGGTGGGGAATGTGCTTTACTTAGTTTATTGATTCAAATGTTAATCTCATCAGAAATACCAAAATAATGTTTGTCCAAATATCTGAGCACCCCATAGCCTAGTCAAGTAGACTTAAAATGACAGGTTTTATCAACATATACAAATTAAAATATGTTTATTTCTTTAAAATGTTTATAGCATCATTGTTCTATAACAAACATTGTTTCAGTATTCATTGAGTCTTATGAATTTCTTTCTTCAAAGCAGTAGACTGTACAATGTCTAAATGAGTTATTGTAGGCAGTGTCTTTACTCCACAAATAACTGGAAAGAATATGGAAATAATAATATTTACTGAGCACCAACAATTTATTTGGGATTAGCTGTTAACACATTTAATTTTCACAATAATCAATTGAAGTAGGTAAGATTACTATAGAGATGAGGAAGCTGAGACTCAGAGAGGTTAAATAACTTGCCCCAAAGTAGCAGACTATGACTCTAGAAATAGAAACAAACCTTAAAAGTTCATGTTCTTTCTACTCCAATTTGTTATCATTAAGAAGCTAAATTACTGAGGCAAACTAATTAACTTCTTCAGACCTTGCAAATTTCTTGCATTGCATTCCATTGCAAAATGACTATGAACTAGAAGATTCCTTTTTTAAATTTTTATTTTATTTTATTTTTTAAAGATTTTATTTATTTATTTGACAGACAGAGATCACAAGTAGGCAGAGAGGCAAGGCAGAGAGAGAGGAGGAAGCAGGCTCCCCGCCGAGCAGAGAGCCGGATGTGGGCCTTGGTGCCAGGACCCTGGGATCATGACCTGAGCTGAAGGCAGAGGTTTTAACCCAGTGAGCCAAGCAGGCGCCCCTAGAAGATTTCTTTTTTTTTTAATATTTTATTTTTTACATAATCTCTACACTCAACATGGGGCTAAGACTCACAACCCCAAGATTAAGAGTTGCATGCTTTGCCAACTGAGCCAGCCAGGTGGCCTTGAACTAGATGATTGCTTAGGTCTCAATTGTTAGAGTTGATAGCAGAGATTTTCAATTATCTACCCAATATGAATTAACCTATTCTTTCTTGCCCATAGAATAGAGACAAACTCATTTAGCATACTTCCTTTGCCTTTCACCTTTACCCTTATCCTACCTGAATACAGACGTGCTGCTAAAAGAGAAACATCATGTCCCAATACCTTGGTGCAATGTTTGTTTTCTACTGTTCTAGCTAACAATCTTTTCAACTTCATTCCAGGATCTAATATTGGCCTTCAAAGTACAGTGTGTTCCCCCAGGGTAGAAGCAAAATGATTGTAGGTGTGCCAAATAAATATACATATATTTTAAATGATAGGTTTTTTCTGAATACAGGGAAAAATTTGTCATTGAAGTAATTTGGAAAATGCAGAAAAATTGGAAATTAAAAATATGGGAAGCCTGTTATTCCTTAATGAAGAAAAAGAGAAATCCATTTTTGAAATTTTGCTGTTTTTTTCACTTTTAGTCATAGTGGAATGATCAACTGTAAAACTGCCATAAACATATTCAGCAACTATTTTCAGACAATTAACAGCAGAGATTGCAGTTTCTGAGAGAAAGAAAACTCATGAGGTGAGTCTCATGACTGATCAGCTCTCTGCCTAGGGAAAATTTCCTAACCGTAGTGCCGAGGGCTTGAATTTGAACAGAGCACAGAGATCCTGCTGAACTGAGGAGACGGGCATGAGAGTCTGTGGCCTCTGAGTTGGCTAAAATCTCTGGGGCAAGACACTGGAGAGGAATAAGCTTACAGAAGGGGGCCGGCTCCGGATATAACTATTTCTACATATCCAGATCTATATATATTTTATTCCACTCTTCTATATAGCAACACACACACACACACACACACACACACACACACACACACACACACACAATGCAAGAGAGAGAGAGAGAAAGGGAAAGGTCTAGATAAAGATATATAAATATAGATAGTTATATATCTCCTGTCTATCAACACAGAAAAAGCATTTAAGGGGCGCCTGGGTGGCTCAGTGGATTAAGCCGCTGCCTTCGGCTCAGGTCATGATCTCAGGGTCCTGGGATCGAGCCCCACATCGGGCTCTCTGCTCCGCAGGGAGCCTGCTTCCTCCTCTCTCTCTGCCTGCCTCTCTGCCTACTTGTGATCTCTCTCTCTGTCAAATAAATAAATAAAATCTTAAAAAAAAAAAAGAAAACAATCCCTTTAAAAAAAAAAAAGAAAAAGCATTTGATAAAATAACCATTCATGGCATAAATTCTCATCAAATAAGAATAGAAATTTTCTTAGTCTACGTTGAAACATGTACAAAAACTACAGCTAGTATCACTCATGGATGGGCAAAGGAATGCTTTCCCTCTAAGATGGGGCATAAAGATAGGATATCCACATTCAACACATTTGGTATTATTGTATTGGAGGTCTTAGCTGATGCAGCAAGGCAAGAAAAAAAGATACAGAGATTCAAAAGGAAAATGGAGGGGCACCTGGGTGGCTCAGTGAGTTAAGCCTCTGCCTTTGGCTCAGGTCATGATCCCGGGGTCCTGGGGCTGAGCCCCACATCGGGCTCTCTGCTCGGCAGGGAACCTGCTTACCCCCTCTCTCTGCCGGCCTCTCTGCTTACTTGAGATCTCTCTCTGTCAAATAAATAAATAAAATCTTAAAAAAGGGGGGGGGGGCGCCTGGGTGGCTCAGTGGGTTAGAGCCTCTGCCTTCGGCTCAGGTCATGATCTCAGGGTCCTGGGATCGAGTCCCGCATCGGGCTCTCTGCTCGGCGGGGAGCCTGCTTCCTCCTCTCTCTCTCTGCCTACTTGTAATTTCTGTCTTTCAAATAAATGAATAAAATCTTTAAAAAAAAAAGGGGAAAAGGGAAAACTGTTTCTATTCACAGATCACATGATTGATTGCTTACAAAGGAAATCCTAGGGAATATACCAAAAAAGTGTTATCATTAAGAAGCAAACTTTGCAGGGAAGTGTGATTAAAGAATCACTTGTATGTCAATATACTAGCAACAAAACTACTGGAAAATAAAAATTTTAAATGCTATTTATATATTCATAATATTTAAAAATAACATAATGGGGGGGCGCCTCAGTGGTTCAGTGGGGTTAAGCCTCTGCCTTCAGCTCAGGTCATGGTCTCAGGGTCCTGGGATCAAGCCCCTCGTGGGCTCTCTGCTCAACAGGGAGCCTGCTTCCGCCTCTCTCTGCCTACCTTTCTGCCTACTTGTGATATATCTCTCTGTCAAACAAATAAATAAAATCTTTTAAAAAATAAAAATAAAATCTTTAAAAAAAATAAATAATAAAAATAACATAATTAGGAGTAAATTTAACAAAATGTGTCCAAGACTTCTTCACTGAAAAAAATGTAAAACATGACTGAGAGAAATTAAAGATCTAAATAACAGAAAAATAAATCATATTCATGGACTGAAAGATCCAAAATTGTTAAGATGTCAGTTGTTGATCTATATAATCAATGCAATCTTAATCAAAGTCTCTGAAGAAACTGACAAGCCTATTTTTAAATTTGTTTGGAAATGTAAGAAACCAAAATAGCCAAAACATGGGGCGCCTGGGTGGCTTAGTGGGTTAAAGCCTCTGCCTTTCGCTCAGGTCATGGTCCCAGGGTCCTGGGATCGAGCCCCACATCGGGCTCTCTGCTCTGCAGGGAGCCTGCTTCCTCCTCTCTCTCTCTCTGCCTGCCTCTCTCCCTACTTGTGATCTCTGTCAAATAAATAAATAAAATCTTTAAAAAAAAAAAAATAGCCAACACAGTTTTGGATAGCTTGTTATTTCAACACTATTTGTTGAAAGAATTTCCTTTCCCCGTTGCATCCCTTTGATGCTTTTTTGTCAAAAATAAACTGACCTTCTAAGTGTGGACCTATTTGGGGGCTATTTCGTTCCATTGATCTGTTTATTGGTTTTATTCCAGTGCTACACTGTCTTGATTGATCTATATCCCTGGTGTTTGTATGACTGGTTCTAGAGCCTGTAGTCCTCAGGGAAAGTACTCAGGAAAGGAAGATGGATGTGAAGTGGCGGAGGAAAGAACAAAATGAAATTTGTGAGGTTGAACTGGACATCTGTTGGATGGGCCTTTCATCACCTCCAAGCTTCCAACTTTGATGATGGGGGTGTAATGCAAGGAATCCAGTTGACACATTTTATCTAAGAACTATGTAGACACCCTCCCCAGGAGGTGAAGAAGCTGCAGGGGGAGATCTGGCAGGAGCCAGGGCAGCAGTCCTGTCCACACTAGCAGGTGAGCAGGCAGATAAGAGACGACTGTAACACTTGCTGGTGCTCTGCACTGACGTTATAAGTACAAGAAGGAAATGGCTGTTACTTCACTTCTGTTTTCTAAAAATCCTGCAAAGAAATCCCTCATGGCCCTGGAACTATAGACTGGGCAACCGTTCTCCATAGTTCTCTCACTTCTCTGTACATTTTTAGAGCAAAAGCAGTGTCAGACTTTATTTTGGAATTTTTTTTAAAAGATTTTATTTATTTATTTGACAGAGAGAGAGAGAGAAAACACGTGAGCAGGGTCAGCGAGAGGGGCAGAGGGAGAGGAAGAAGCAGACCCGCCAGCCCTGCCGAGCAGGGAGACTGAAGTGGGACTCGATCCCAGGACCCTGAGATCATGACCTGAGCTGAAGGCAGATGCTCAGCCAACTGAGCCACCCAGGTGCCTCCATTTTGGAATATCTTTTAAAAGACACTTGTATAGTGAACAGCCTTGAAAGAAATAGATAGCATCTTCCTCTGGGACAAAGGGTACATTTATTTGCTCTGCAATATAAGAAGACAATACTGTAATAATGACACATTCCAAAGCAAAGGTTGGGCAGGTTTGCTTGTAGCCCATTATAAAAGACTGGGAGTTTTCCCAAGCTCAAAGTCCCTCCACTGTGACACAAACCCATTACATGGGTCGCACCCACCCGAGTCCTCCTCCATGTTGCCCTTGTGGGACTTGGTAGGGGTGGGTGTGAGGCCAAAAGAAGCTGTGTGAGCATGAAGCTCATGCCAACTGTTTATGCTGTGAGAGATAAAGTCCTCTATCTCTAACCTGGGTATCTCGTGTCTTCTGCCAGATCCACGAACTGTGACCGGACTTAAAAGGGTAAAATCTGGAAAATGTGAGGTACCAGCTTGGCTAAATTCACCCAACACAAATTCGCTGCAAAGAGACAAAGGGAGAGAGGACATCGGGGGTGAGGGAGGAAGTGGGTATGTGATAAAATGTTTGCAATTGGTAAATCTAGATGAAAGCTATGTGGGTCTTCATTACATTCTTTTTTTTTTTTTGAGAAAGAGAGAGAGCGAGCAGGAGAGGGGCAGAGAGAGGGAGAGGGAGAGAGAGAACACCAAGCAGGCACCACACTCAGCACAGAGTCTGATGTGGGGCTTGATCCCAGAACCCCGAGATCATGACCTGAGCTGAAATCAAGAGTCAGACGCTTAATTGACTGAGCCACGCAGGTGCCCCCTACACTATTCTTTCAATTGAAATTTTACAAAGTAGAAAGTCAAAAGGGAAAAAATCACCCAGACTGCTATGGGAGACAGGAGAATGGGAAGAGCTGAAGCTGGGATATTAGTTTGGAAGTCTTAAGCAGCTAGCCAAAATGCAAACCAGAAATCTAGATGCCATTTTGTCATCCTTTCCCACATCCAAACCATCACCAGGTCACTGGGTTAATGTAACCTCCTGGTCATCTTAAGCTTTGGCATAACCTCTTTATCAGTACCAATATCTGGATTAGGGCAAGACTAATAAAATAATCTCCTAATTGGTGGTCTTGCCTCCAGTCCAGCCCTCTCCAAGTCATCCTCCAAATTGCTGCCAGGATAATCTTCAAAGATCTTTTCTGACCGTGTCATTTCCCCACTCAAAGCCTTCTGCAGCCCGGACGAAGTTCAAACTCCTTTACACAGCCTACATGGCATCATGATCTGGACCCCATACTTGACTGACTTACACAGGCACCAGAACAATGGTCACATCTTTGTTTTCCCACACACATCACGCTCTTTTCTAGGTGGCATTTCTGCGGCCTGGAATGTCCTTTTCACCTTGACTTCTTGCTGCATGCTTATTCATCCTTTCCTATCTGGTGACTGCAGCACTCACTGGTGCTGAGCCACTTTCTGAACCTCACACTCAGTGAGAACTTCCTCCTCTGTGCTATTTCACAGCCTTACACATGCTTCAGTTGTTTCACACATTACATACTGTTATATTATTTATTGACGTGGCTGTCTTCCCAACCAGGCCATGAGGGTCTTACAGGCAGAGACTGACTCATAGCTGTAATCCAATGCAAAGGACAAGGACTACATGTGGCAGGTGCTCTAGAATAGCTCGTGGAAGTGGACTGAAAATCCTGACACCTTTAGAGAATTTAGGGAGGGTAGAGAAGAGATGAAATCCTGAAAATGCCAAGCATAAACTTTTGCGTGGCTGAATTCTAAGATGCCCACCCCAAGAGTCAGCCCTGATCACCTCTTTGAGGTTTGAAAACACGTAATTGAAGCAACTGAATGGAGAATTGTAACCACTTTCTTTGAAGAGTGTTTCTGGCTAGCTATTTGGGGAAATACAAAATGATGGCCAATATCTTTTTTTTTTTAAATAGGAAATCTATGGAAATTCAAATTGAGTATTAAAACATAAGGCTAGTTCATGAACAGAGAGAATGAAGATTTTATTTATATATTTGAGAGAGAGAGAGAGGGAGTACCAAAGGGGGGAGACGCAGAGGGAGAAGCAGGCTCCCCCACTGAGCAGAGAGCCTGATGTGGATCTTGATCCCAGTACGCTGGGACTGTGACCTGAGCCAAATGCACACATTTAACAACTGAGCCACCCAGGTGCCCCAAAATTTCTATTATTAATACAGTATCTCTTCCCCACATCCCCCGCATCATCATTTTGTACCTTCTGAGAGAGAGAACTCAATCTCTATTCCTACCATTTGAAAGGTCCTCCATTTTAATCTAAAAAAGCTGAACTCAGAGAAACAGAGAATAACGTGGTGGTTTCTAGAGACTGCTGTGGGATGGATGAAAAGGGGGAGATATTGGTCAAAGGGTACAAACTTCCAAACTTACAGTGATTATAGCTAATAATATCATATTATATATTTGAACGTTGCTAGGAGAGTAGATCTTAAATGTTCTCACCACAAAAAAGAAATAGTAATTATGTGACAGGATGGAGGTGTTTGCTAATTCTTTGGTGGTCATCATTTTGCAATATTTAACTGTATACCTTAAAGTTATGCAATGTTTTATGTCAATTATACCTCAATGGGGCTGGAAAAAAAAAAGATCTTCATTTTAACAATAAAGTCATTGAATTACTGCCTGAGACTCTACTTTTTTTTTTTAAGATTTTATTTATTTATTTGTCAGAGAGAGAGAGAGACAGAGAGAGAGAGAGAGATCACAAGTAGGCAGAGAGGCAGGCAGAGGCAGAGGGAGAAGCAGGATCCCTGCCGAGCAAGGAGCCCGATATGGGACTCAATCTCAGGACGCTGGGATCATGAGCTGAGTCGAAGGCAGCCGCTTAACCAACTGAGCCACCCAGGCATCCCGACTCTACGTTTTTGAAGAAACATTGCAAATAGGATTCTTTATAGTTATTATTTTTTATGTAGCAGAACAGCTCTAAAACGCTTTGAAATAGGCAGAATAATTTTAAAAGCAAGGTTTTTGTACTAAACCGTCTATGATATATTTTCACAGATAAATCCCAAAACATCACCTCGTAATACCAGTGCTTAATAGCACCAATACAGAAAGGCAGTGTCAAGAAAATTGATGTCCTCAGCAAGAAGAGCAAGGAACAGAAGATGTAATGATAACAGATGACAGAGGAAAAAGCAGAATGCATTACCTCCTACTTTGCCTTCATTTTCCATCACAAAGAATTATCCTCAAATTAGAAAAGGTAAGAGCTGCACGTGAAAGAGACTTTTAGGCCAAGGCAGGTGAGGATATAAGAAAACATCCAGACTTTTAGTGTAACTTTACCTCTCTGGTTTTACTGAGAGGATTTGAAATGTGGTCCAACTTTGTTGGGAACCGGAGAGGTGCCAGAAGACTGGAGATGGACAAATGTCCTCATTTGCTAAAAGAAGAAACTATATAAGCCTGTGAACACATTTTTTCCTTGGCAAAATTCTGGAATGGAAAATTAGACAAATGGTTTGTGAATCTTTTAAAAGGGGGTGGAAACAAGACACAGCATGAATTCACTAAAAAAATAAGTGGATCTAAATGAAGTGTTCTTCCTTTCTAACAGGGTTCCTGCTCTCCCTGGTCTGACCCCTACATGGGTGACACAAGGGAAGAAGGTAGGCCTGGGAGTGGGATGAGGTTGAATTCCCTTCCTGCACCCCCCCCCCCCCCCGCCTCCCCTTACCAAAAGGGAGACTTGGACACTCAAATTCTCAGAGCCTGTCTTGTAACCCAAATGTGATGCAGCTTCTTTGGACTAGCTCTGCTCTCACCCAGGGACTTACTTGAGACCAATCCCACATATGTGGTCTTATTACAAAAGAACAATGACTTAAACTTTGAAGGCATTGATAAATATTGCAGATTATGTTACACATGACACAATAAAACTTCTTAAAAATCCCTTTATCTAATCTGACTCTCCCTAAAATTCTTCCCCTTGGGAATCTACATCATCACTCATCTCCTTCATTTCTAACTCCCTCAAAACAAACAAACAAACAAACAAACAAACAAAACACACACAAAAAACCCCACTCTCCACAGCTTCTCCAGGTATATCTCTGCTTTCAGTAAAACATCAATATTTAGAAAATGAATATGTGGGGGCGCCTGGGTGGTTCAGTTGTTAAGCATCTGCTTTCGCTCAGGTCATGATCCCAGGGTTCTGGGTTCGAGCCCTGCATGGGGCTCCCTGCTCAGCGGGATACCTGCTTCTTCCTCTCCAACCCCCCTTGCTTGTGTTTCCAATCTCATCTCTCTCTCTCTGTCAAATAAATAAATAAAACCTTTTTAAAAAAATGAATATGTGGGGCGCCTGGGTGGCTCAGTGGGTTAAAGCCTCTGCCTTCGGCTCAGGTCATGATCCCAGGGTCCTGGGATAGAGCCCCACATCGGGCTCTCTGCTCAGCAGGGAGCCTGCTTCCCTTTCTTTCTCTCTCTGCCTGCCTCTCTGCCTACTTGTGATCTCTCTCTGTCAAATAAATAAATAAAATCTTTAGAAAAAAATGAATATGTGTTAGATAAAACCAGACTATACCCACATGTGTCTTAGGGAGCCTGTATTCTCCTGTCACATCAAAAATTAAAATAATTAAACATATGTCAGAACTTTTTGAGAGGACTAGCTTAAAGATTATATACAAAAAGCTTTGGTCTCATCGCTCAGTAAGTAGTAGCCATTATTCTTCATCACTATTCTCACTACTGTGATAGAGCAAGAAAATGGTATGGACCCTGTATATCCTTAATTTTCAAGGCATTTGACAAATCTTCAGGAAAAGGAAGGTTAGATGATAGTACAGTTCATTGGAAGTTGAAACAGTTTATACAAAGGTGAAATAGAAGTTTCTAGTACTTTGTCAGAAGCCTCTATGACCCTATCCTGTTAGACATTTTCATGACTCACTTAACATAAAGGAGCATATTGGACATGCTGATCAAATTTGTAGTTAATACAAAATGGGGGGTGATTAATAGATGAGCTTAAAGACAAAACGATTCCAGAAGATCTGAGAAAGTTGATACATAAAAGTAATGCAATATGGCTTAATGTAAAATCAAATTTCTCCCAATGGTTACCTTTTACATAAATATAGTACAGTAACAAAACCAGAAATTTGACATTAGTACATGTATGTATAATTCTGTGTCATTTTCTCACATGTGTAGATTTGGGTAACCACTGCTATAATCAAATCTACTGGTGTAGACATTTTACCTTACCTTACCTTCATTTATGTTCCTTTATTCCCACATTTGTAATATATTTTATATATATATAATTTATATAAATATATAATTTATTCCTACATTTATAATATAATTGTCTTAAATATTTCCTCTAGATACAGCGAGAACCACATTAGACAGTGTTATAATTTTTGATTCAATGTCCAAATGGAAAACTCAAGACAAGAAAAGTATTGTATTTAGCTGTATTTTTGTTCTTTCTGTGTTCTTTCTTCCTTCCTTTATCATTTCCTTTTTGTTTAAAAGAGAACTTCCTTTAGCAACTCTTTGAGGGCAGGTCTAATCTTATCATTTTCTCTTATCATTTCTCTTTCTGTTTAAAAGAGAACTTCCTTTGACCACTCTTTGAGGGCAGGTCTAATTTGGTGAATTTGAGGTCTTATGCTCTTAGTTTTCCTTCATCTGAGAGTCTTTTTTTTTTTTTTAAGATTTTATTTATCTATTTGAGAGAGAGAGAGAACACGAGCAGAGGGAAGGGCAGAGGGAGAGGGAGAAGGGCTTGACAAACTCAGGAATTCTGACCAGAGCCAAAGGCAGACGCTCAACCAACTGAGCCATCCACGTGCCCCACATCTGAGAATATCTTAAACGATCCTTCACTTCTGAACGATATTGTCTCTGGATAGAGAATTCTGGTTTGACAGTTCTTCTCTTTCACAACTTCAAAAATATTATACCACTTTTTTCTGGCCTCTATGGCTTCTGATGAGAAATTTGCTATTATTCCAATTGTTTTCTCCCTATAGTAAATTTCATTTCTCTCTGAGTGCTTTCAAAAATTTCCCATGTCTTCAGTTTCCAGAAGTTTGACTATTATGTGCCTTGACACAGATTTCTTTAAGTTTATCAAACTGTTTGGTGTTCAGTCCATTTCTGGCAACTGCTTATGGGTTTTTCGATTGGTTTGTTGGTTGGTTTGTTGGTTGGTTGGTTGGTTTTGCTGAATTTGGGAACTTTTCAGTTTTGATTTCTTCAAATACTTTTTCAGCATTGTTCTTTATTCCTTGGTCTAGGACTCTAGAAATATGACTATAAGATTTTTTGTTATAACCCCATAAGTCCTTAAGATTTTGTTAATTTTTCTAAAAACCTAATTTCTCTTAATGTTCAGATTGTGTTAATTTCTACTCTTCTATCTTCAAGTTCACTGATTCTTTCCTCTGTCCTCTCCATTCTTCTGTTGAGCCCATCCATTAAGATTTTTATTTTGGTTATTGAATTTTTTAACTCTAGATTTCCATTTGGTTCTCCTTTATATATCCTCTTTCTCTTCTAAGACTTGGTCTCTTTACAAAACTTTCTATTTTGTTCTTTTTCTTTATACCTGCTCAAATTGCTTGTTGAAACATATTTATGATGCCTTCTTTGAAATCTTTGTAGAATAATTCTAACATCTATGTCATTTGGGTGTTGACATCTGTTAACTGTCTTTTTTTTCATTCATTTTGAGACCATCCCATTTCTCCCTGGTTGCAGAAGGCTATGCTAACTTTTAAAATCTTCATGTCAATCCAATGAAGTAACTCCTATTAGATCCATTTCAGAAGGGGAAACTGACTACAAAGAGGTTAAGTCATTTGCCCAAGACCACACAACTAGAAGTGGGGATGAGATTCAAATCTGAGGCAGTCTGGTGTCAGAGCCCATGCTCATAGCTGCCACATGGTCTTATAACAACCATTTATTTATTCATCACTACATTTCAGTCAAAGTATCATCACATTTAATTTCATTCCTTAATTCAAAAAATATATATTGAGTGCCCATTATGAAGCACCTTGTACTAGATATAAAGAGACAATGTTAAAAAGACATGGTCTCTGGCCATAAGATGATTACAGTCTAGCAAAGGGTATAGAAATATAAATAAATAATCAAAATATAGCATTATGATATATATGTGGTAGATACAGTGACTACACAAAAGAGATTATAAGTTTGTTTAGAGAAGGAAGGAAAGTGTCACAGATTTTTAATTTGGATCTTGAAAGAATAGGATGTCAGTAAATGGATGATGTAAAAAAGGAATTCCAAGCAAAGAGAACAGCATACACAAAGGCACGGAAGCATGAAAATAGCCTCACGTATTTAGGAAGCACTAAATAGAGTGACATAGTTATTGTGCATTGTGACTGTTGTGGGGTGGAGGGCAGCATTATTTTTCCCAAATTATCCTGATGCTGCTTATTAAACAATTCATTATTTCTTTACCAATTTCAAATGCCACACTAAATCTTTATAAACTGTTGGATCAGTCCATTCTCGCTATACTACCTACTCAGAAAATGATTTGATTTTCAACAGCTTTAAAGCATATTTTCATATCTAATAGTGTCTTTCTTTTTCAAAGATTCTTAGATTTAGGATGAAATGGTTCAGATGGGGGGGAACCCTTGAAATTTTAATTGGAATAGCATTAAATTTATAATTTATTTTGAGCAGATGGGAAAATCATTAAAATTTTGTCTTCCAATAGAGATGTGTCTTTTTATTTGAGTCTTCTGAATAAAGCTGCATGTTTTTTTACATGCTATATAATTACAATGTTTATTGCTAGATAATTATTTTAGTTTTATTTTGTGAAAATAATTCTGAAATTGATTTTTTAATTATTATACAAATACATAGTGAATTAAGTTTTATTTAATGCATTAACAAGATAATCGGTAAAACTCTGAGCTCCTTCAGAGAAGGAGAACTAGGGGTACCTGGCTGTAGAGGCAGAGGGAGAGGGAGAGAGAGAATCTTAATCAGGTTCCATGGGATCTCACCACCCTGAGATCATGACCTGAACAGAAATCAGGAGTTGGATGCTTAACCGGTTAAACCACCCATGCCCTCCAGAGCATGCAACTCTTGATCTTGGGGCTGTGAGTTCAAGTTCCACGTTGGGTGTAGAGATTACTGAAAATAAATAAATTTTTTTTTTTTTTTGACAGACAGAGATCACAAGTAGCCAGAGAGCAGGCAGTTGGGGGTGGGGTAGGGATGGGGAAGCAGGCTCCTCGCTGAGCAGAGGGCCGGATGCGGGGCTCCATCCCAGGACCCTGAGATCATGACCTGAGCCTAAGGCAGAGGCTTTAACCCACTGAGCCGCCAGCCCCCTCCTTTTTTTTAATCTTTAAAAAAGAAAAGGAAGGGTGGCTCCATCAGTTAAGCGGCTGCCTTTGGCTCAGGTCATGATCCCAGAGTCCTGGGATCAAGCCCCACATCGGGCTCCTTGCTGGGCGGGAAGCCTGCTTCTCCCTCTGTCTGCTGCTCCCCCTGCTTGTGCTTTCTCTCTCCTATCTCTCTCTGTGTGTCAAATAAATAAGTAAAATCTTAAAAAAAAAAAAAACAGAAAAAAGAAAGTAGAAGTAGATGCATATAGTTAGTGGGAAAAGGAATGCTGAAATAAGATTGCTAAATTAAATGCAAAACCGGTCAGTGTCATAAGGGACAATAAAATATAATCTTGGTCTTATCCTTACTACCAACAGAAAAAAAAAAAAAAACCAACAACAGTACATCCTATTCATTTCTATAAATTAAGCTCAACTATTACAGGAAAACATGTGGTCCCTAATCAATTACTAGTCAGAGTTACAATTTCTGAGTCAGAGATGATCCTTGGGCAGTTTATTTTAAAATCCTCTAAAAGAATACTGAAGCATAGAATAGCCAACACAATACTGGAAAAGAACAAAGTTGGAGGGCTGACACTAGCTGACTTCAAGGTTTATTATAAAACTGCAAAAATCAAGACGGAGTGGTAGTGATGAAAGAATGGACAAAGGGATCAATGAATAGAGCCTAGAAATAGACCCACACAAATATGTGCAAAATACATATATATTTGTATGTATAGTGAATATAGTGAACTGATCTTTGACATGGAGTAAAAGCAATCCGGTGGAATAAAGTTAGTCTTTTCACAGATAGTGCTGGACAACTAGATAAACACATGCAAATAAATGAATCTAGATGTTAACTTTACTTAAACCTATCAGAAAAATTAGCTCAAAATGGACTTCACTAAAAAACAAACAAAAAAACTATAAAACTTCTAGAAGATAATATAGAAGAAAATCTAGAATTTTTAGATACAACACCAAAAGCATGATCTATGAAAGACAATATTAATAAGCTAGACTTAATTAAAGTTTAAAAGTTCCTCTCTGCAAAAGATACTGTCCAGAGGGGCACCTGGGTGGCTCAGTGGGTTAAGCCTCTGCCTTCTGCTCAGGTAATAGTCTCAGGGTCCTGGAATCAAGCTTCACATCGGGATCTCTGCTCAGTAGGGAGCCTGCTTTCCCCTCTCTCTCTGCCTGCCTCTCTGCCTACTTGTGATCTCGCTCTCTGTCAAATAAATAAATAAAATCTTTTTTTAAAGATTTTATTTATTTATTTGACAGAGAGCGAGATCACAAGTAGGCAGAGGCAGGCAGATAGAGGAAGGGAAGAAGGCTCCCTGCTGAGCAGATAGCCCGATGCAGGGCTCGATCCCAGGACACTGGGATCATGACCTGAGCCGAAGGCAGAGGCTTTAACCCACTGAGCCACCCAGGTGCCCCTAAATAAATAAAATCTTTTTTTAAAAAAAAGATACTGTCCAGAGAATGAAAAGATAAACCATAAACTTAGAGAAAATATTTGCAAAATACGTATCTGATATAGTACTTGTATCCAAAATACAGAAAGAACTTCTAAAATGGAACAATAAGAAAAATAAATGTCATTAAGGAGCTGTGAATTAAAAGAATAAGATGTATTATTAGAATGGCTAAATTCCCAGATGCTTTTTTTAAAAAAGATTTTATTTTTTTGACAGAGAGAGAGAGCATAACCAGAGAGAGTGACAGGCAAAGGGCAGACTCCCCACCAAGCAGGAAGCCTGATGTGGGACTCGATCCCAGGACCCCAGGTTCATGACCTGAGCCAAAGGCAGATGCCCAACTGGCTGAGCCACCCAGGTGTCTTAAATTCCCAAATGCTGATAATACCAAATGCTGATGAGGATGTAGAGCAACAGAACTCTCATCATTGGTGGTGATGCAAAATGGTTTAGCATCTTCAGAAGATAGTTTGGTTGTTGCTTTTTCTTTTCTCTTCTTTTCTTAAAAGATTTTTATTTATATATTTATTTGATACAAAGCAAGAGCACAAGCAGGGGAGCAGCAGAGGGAGAGGGAGAAGCAGGCTCCCCACTGAGCAGGGAACCCAATACAAGGCTCCACTCTAGTACCCCAGGATCATGACCTGAGCTGAAGGCAGAGGCTTAACCCACTGAGTCACCCAGGCGCCCTGCCCCCCTTTTTGTATTAAAGTTTTTATTTTTTAGTAATCTCTACACCCAATGTGGGGTTCGAACTCACAACCCTGAGATCAAGAGTCATATAGTCTACCAACTGAAGCAGCCAAGTGCCCCTAAGTGACATTTATTTTTAAATTAGCATATGTTATGTTATTTGCATGTATTTAATGAGATATTCTATTTCCTCCAGAGATATTCTATTTCCCCCATTAAATTGGTAGTTTCGTGAGCAGAGTCCATATCTTATTCCTCTATGTATCCGTAGCATCTAACATAGTTATTTATATACTCATAAATGTTGATAATAGTGCCTTTTCTTCAAATGTAAAGCTTTGCCTAGGAAGAAAGATAAGAATAACCTGTGTTTAAAGGTTTGAGATGATCCTTACATACATGGTCAAAGAATTTTCAACAAGGACCAAGACCATTCATTGGGGAAAGGACAATCTTTTCAACAAATCAAGCTGGGAAAACCTGGACATCACATGCACAATGATGTAATGGGACCCATACCTCACACCACATTCAAAAAATTAACTCAAAATGGATCAAAGACCTAAAAGTAACAGTTAAACAGGTGCTTGGGTGGCTCAGTCTTTAAGAGTCTGCCTTCTTGTTCAGGTCATGATCTGGGAGTCCTGCCATGCAGCCCCATGTAGGGAAATTCCTGCTCAGCGGGGAGTCTGTTTATCCCTCTCCTTCTGCCTCCTCCCCCCATTCATACTCTGTCTCTCTCTCTCTCAAATAAATAAAGTCTTTAAAAACAAAATAAAAATAACCTTCTGAGGAGGAGGGGAAAAAGAAAAATAAATACACAAAACTGTCTTTCCTAATGTTAAAGATGTGTAAGAATTAAAATATACTAATAGGTTAAAGGTGTGTAAGAATTCACATTGTTAACACATCGAAATCATAAAAAGAAAGATAAAATGTAGTTACATCAAATTCTGAGCACAGTGCTTTTGCTCAGATGTTTATATAAGTCTGTCTCCTGCATTATGCTTTTCATTACAGCTCTCCTATGCAGAAAAGCTTGGCCTCTGTAGGGTCTCCTGAGAGTGCCTACCTCAGTCACACTGCTTGCTAGCTAGCTTCAGAGGGTACAGGGAGAATTGTTTGCATGTGCTTCTCTAAACCTCTGGAAAGAGAGACTTAAAGCCAGATCGTTCACCATAGAAAGGAGCCATTCCCTAGGAAAATACAGTTGAATGTTCAGCTACAGTGATCTTCAAGTGACTATGACTCTCTACCTCAGGGAGCATCAAGAAAGGGAAAGATAGTTATCTATTATTCATAGAGCTATACCTACAGTGGTCATTCTCAGTTGGTCCTTCTGGGTTAGGTCATCACCCTAGTGGGGAAAGTTGTTACAGTGGGCTCCATTAACCCTAATGCAGAGCCTACAGAACAGTAGAGAGAGTGTGGTAACTTTCCTCAATGACAGCCACATCCAGGAGAGTAAGAAATTATCGTTGTACTGAGGGTATCAGCAGAGTCTGGCAGGAAGCAGCTGGTTAATCAGAAGATTTGTTAAAGTGACTCTAAAAGCTATAGGAAGCTGATAAAGGCTAACAATAGCAGGGATCACTTGGCACCTCCAGGCTTGAAGGGTTAGAAGGAGCAAGATTACCAGAATCCTAAAAGAGCTCTAGCAGTAGCTGAAGCTACAGCTGATGGGGAGAGCTATTGGACAGGAACTGTAGCCTTTAGTAAGGAAATATAGCATTGCTGATCCTTGCCTCACTTCCTGCCAGAGTCTCCTACTCATTGGCCACACTCAACCGAATCCAGACAGCAATGAAGTCTTATTGATGTCCGGACAACGTTGCAGAATCCAGGGGGCACAGAGTAGAGAATGTTGGAGAGCGGATTTGCAGGAACGAAAAAAGACTCTCTGACCAATTTGATGAGATTTATATGATTTTTGAAATTCTGTGTTCTAAATGAATGATAAGGGGCTCCTGGGTGGCTCAGCAGGTTAAGCCTCTGTCTTCCGCTCAGGTCATGATCTCAGGGTCCTAGGATCGAATCCCCTGAGGGGCTCTCTGCTCAGCAGGGTGCCTGCTTCCGTGCCCCCCCCCCTCTGCCTACTTGTGATCTCTCTCTCTGTCAAATAAATAAATAAAATCTTTTAAAAAAATAAATGAGTGATAAATAATTAACATGATTGAGGGGGTCGAGTAGGTAGAAGCTACTTGTGGATTTTATTTAGTGGGAAGTTCATGGCCTCTGAGATGACCAAAGAAAGGGAATTTTAAAGAGTGACTTTAAAGGACTGGGAATCTTTGCATTGGGTCTCATATAGAGGACTCCGGTTTAGAATATAGAAAGGAATCAACCAACTCAGCAAAAACAACCAAGATGGTCAGCGGGGGGCAATCTCTGGGAAAGTTGGCTTGTATCTTAAACATGAAGTGTGAAGGCCCCATAACCATGTCCTAGTTGTAGCTGCATATTCCTTTGAAACAGTGAAATTATAAAGTCCTTCCCTCAAAAAGTTCCCACCTAAAGAACTTCTCTGCCTAACAGGCACCAAATCAGTAACTTAAGACAAGGAAACATATTCTGTGCTATTAAAATCAACTTTCCACTCCATGCTGCAGATATTCCGAAAGCCACAACGGTAGGAGTTCTGCTCTATTCTCTAAGTTTGGAATACTATAATGTGCATTACCATCAATATTGCGGTGCCCACTGGCCTGGACCTAAGTTTAGTAGTTCGACTGTGGATCTAAATGCTGCTTTCCACTTTTGCCACTAGAGCTCCTCAGCTGCTGGGGTGAATAGGGGAGAGAAGCTAACAAGATGGGAAGGGCAGAATCCAGTGAAAGAAAAAAAGGCAAAATGACCTCAGGGTTATGACTGGGTGTTTCCAAAAAAAAAAAAAAAAAAAAAGAAAAAAGTTAAATGGGAGGCTTGGGTAGAACAAGCAGTGATGAGAGAAAGAAAGGAAAAAAAGTCTCAAAAAGCTGGCCAATACAAGGTCAGGAAAGGGCAGTAGGAGAAAAAGAATTGCTCTGCCTTCCTGCCTTCGGAAGAACAAGAAATTTGAATCTGAAGAGCGGTGACAGTAATTGGCAGGAACTACAAAAAATACTTGCACCTTTCAGATTGGCGATTATTATCAGGGGTCAGCAAAGCACTGTTATGCCTTGCTGCTTTTTTTTTTTTTTACATGAATCAAAAGATCAAAACACATTGTTCTGTTGGAGGCAACAGAAGAGTTACCAGATTAACTCCCCATCAATCTAAAACCAAGTTGACAACCTTCACATATGTTTATATAAATTATATACTCTGAAAGTGTGTGACCTTTTAGATCTAACCTTTGTGTCTAACCAGTACAGTATATTCAAATGTACTTAGGACTCCTTTACACTCTTTAAAAATATTGAAGATTCCAAAGAGCAGTTGTTTACGTGGGTTAAATAACATTGTGTTAGAAATTAAAACAGAAATTATTGGAACATTTATTTAAAAGTAACTATAATAGGGGTTCCTGGGGAGGTTCAATTGGTTGGGTGGCTGACTCTTGATTTTGGCTTGGGTCATGATCTCAGGGTCATGAGATCGGGCCCCGAATCCACATGGGAGTTGGCTTGGGATTCCCTCTGTCTCTCTCCCTCTGCCCCTTGCTCCCCTTGCTTTTGCTCTTTCTTTTTAATATTATAGTTACTATAATAAACCTATCATATACTTACATAAATAATATATTATTAGTGAAAAATAATTGTATTTTCCAAGATAAAATCTTTTTAATGCCTGCCTTACAGAACACAGCTGGATTTTCTTTTTCCTTTTTTTTTTAAAGATTTTATTTATTTATTTGTCAGAGGGAGAGAGAGAGAACAAACAGGGGAAGTGGTAGGCAAAGGCAGAGGAACAAGCAGGCTCCCTGCTGAGCAAATGCTCGAATCAATCCCATGCTGGAATCAATCCCAACCTGAGCTGAAGGCAGACACTTAACTGACTGAGCCACCCAGGTGTCCTACAGCTGGATTTTCATATATGCTTTTGCAGTTAGTATGTGCATATATTGTTTTGGTTGAAGTAGAAGAAGAAAATCCAATCTCATACAAATACATAGCTGGAAAGTGAAGAAATGTTTTAATAACTTTTTCAGCTAGTTGTGGATATTATTTTTCAGTACTGCACTAAATCCAGACAAGTACTGCACTAAATCCAGGCAAGGGGTCAATCCTCAAAAGTTAGTTGCAATGTGGAATCTGAAATGTTACCAGTGAATATTTTGTACCCTGTTATGTTAAAATCCATCCATCTGTCTCAAACCTTGAATGGATATTGTTATACCCAGGCATGATTTTGTAACATCATGCATTGGTCATTTAGAAAATACTAGTTCACTGGCTTATGCAGATCTTCCAAATGTTAACACATTTCACTGTAAAATTTCAATCGCTTTTATTAATTTTGCCACCAGTTTAGTCAAAATGTCTTCAGCTGTACTGGAACGCTGTTGAGTCACAGGGGCAGATATATTTTCTAAAAGTTTAATTTTGGGGGCACCTGGGTGACCCAGTGGGTTAAGCCTCCACCTTCCGCTCAGGTCATGATCTCAGGGTCCTGGAATCGAACTCTGCATCAGCATCGGGCTCTCTGCTCAGCATGAAACCTGCTTCCCCCCCAACGCCCCCTGCCTCTCTGCCTGCTTGTGATCTCTGTCTGTCAAATAAATAAAAAAAATCTTAAAAAAAAAGTCTAATTTTCAGTTGGAAGTTTGAATTTTTTCATTGGCAACAAATTCTGCCAGTAGTTTTCCTTGATGTGATGGGCTCACCTAATTCATTTGTGATAAAATGTCTGCCAAATACCCAGTCCTTGAGAAACATAGTTTGTCTCAATCATTATTTTAAGTAAAAATAGTGTTCCATGGAAATAGTTGCTAATTTAGCTCACAACTCACCACTTGTGCAAGTGCTTAACCATGTTCTTTGTTTGGCATGCAGTAGAAGTGCTTTCTCTATCTTTCCCAAGAATGACACACAATATTAAAAAGGCATGTATTCAAAAATTGAAGTTTAATAAAATCAATTTCCACTGCTTTATCAAACACATTCTAAAGTGAAACTGGTAAAAAAAAAAAAAAAAAAGGAAGAAAGAAAGAAAAGAAAAAAGAAAAAAAAAAAAAGGAGGGGGCACCTGGCTGGCTCAGTCAGTAGAATACACGACTCTTGATGTCAGGGTTGTAAGTTCGAGCCCCATGTTGGGTGTAGAAATTACTTAAAAATACAATCTTAAAAAAAAAAACACAAAACAAGGGGCATCTAGATGGCTCAGTCAGTTAAGCATCTGCCTTCTGGTCAGGTCATGACCCCCATGTCCATTAACATTTAATAAAAATGTTAAAAAATTTTTAAAAATAAAAGTGCAAGTTTTCATTTAAAAAAATACTAAAACTGGTATATATATATTTTAAAGCTTTATTTATTTATTTTGGGTGGGGAGGAGAGTGAGAGAATCTCAGAGACTGACATGGGGCTCCATCTTACCACCCACGAGATCATGACCTGAGTTGAAACCAAGAGTCAGATGCTTAAGTGACTGAGCAACCCAGGCACCCCAAAATTGGTATTTTTAATAGTGAGTGCATGGTACTAATAGGATTATTACTAACACAGTAATTGTTCTTGTCCACTATTGCTTTTATGTCATCAGTGCAAATGTCAACACAGTAAAAGGCAAATAATGTCTTAGTTGTATTATGATGATAGCTTGGTCATTGCAGACTGACCTCTGAAAACACATCAGGGACCCCCACATCTCTGTGGACAATATTTTGAGATGAATTCTCCCTATCCCGACAGAATGTGAATCCTGCAATTCCAGAAGTTTTCTGTTTCTTTTTCACTAATACACTTCTAGGACCTACATCATGCCTGGCACATAGTAGGCACTCAATAATTACTTGTTTAATTAATTAATTTTTAATGAAGTAGTCAACCAGAACTAGATCATAATAGTGAAGAGCTTATAATTGACATTACTAGAAACTCATTTTTTATTTCTTTTTTTTTAAAGATTTTATTTGTTTATTTGAGAGAGAGAGATCACAAGTAGGCAGAGAGGCAGGCAGAGAGAGAGGAAGGGAAGCAGGCTCCCCGCTGAGCAGAGAGCCCGATGTGGAACTCCATCCTAGGACCCTGAGATCATGACCTGACCGGAAGGCAGCGGCTTAACCCACTGAGCCACCCAGGTGCCCCGAAACTCATTTTTTAAAATTTAGTTTTGAATAGGTAAAATATACAAGAAGGTACATGGTGAAAATTCATTTTACCTTCTTCAAGTCATTTAAATTATTTTCTCAGAGATAACCCCTACTGTCAGTTTCTTATGCATTTTTCCAGTGATATTTTGAGGATTCACAAGTATTACATACATAAGCATATTCCTTTCTTCCTTCACACATATGGTGGTGCACTACACACAATATGGACTGCATAGTGCTTTTCAAAAGTAAACTTTTTCTTTTGAAGTAATTGTAGATTTACAGAAAAGTTTCAGAGATTCTTGTAAATTCTTTATTCACTTCTACTTATGTTAACATCTTACATAATCATAATACCATGTCAAAACTAAGAAATTCATACTGGTATGATACTATTAACTAAACTACAGAATTTACTTAGATTTCATTAGTTATGTCCTTTCAATTCTAGGATCTAATCCAAGATACCACATTGCATTTAGCATACTGCTTTTTCCCCTTAAAATGTACTTTGGGAATTGTCTCATATCAGTTAATATGTAGTTGCCTCATTCTTTGGAAGGACTGTAGAATGACTTCCTAGAAGTTGAATTTCAGGACCAATGATTATGTGTGTTTAAAAAATGACCAGGGGGTCCGTGGTGGCTCAGTTAAATGTCCGACTCTTGATTTTGGGTTCAGGTCATATTCCCAGGGTCTTGAGATGGAATCCTGTGTCAGGCTCCACTCTAAGTGGGGAGCCTGCTCTTCCTCTCTTTTTCCCCTCCCCCACTTTCTCTTTCTCTCTCAAGGGGAAAAAAAAAAAGACCAAGCCCCTCTCCCCCAAAGAAATTACCATACCCTTCTAAGTAGTCCCCCTGTGATTTGAGTGTTGCAAGTTACTTTGAAGTTCCAAGATTAAGATTGGAGAGAATGAAGGTGACAAATGTAAAGTACTCAAAACACTTTTTGCACACTTCGAAATGATTATTTTTAATGTACTGACACAGATACACATAGCATTGCATGAATTACATTTTAGCAATGATTCATTGTACCATCACCCACACGTATAGTTGGTCCCTCTTAGGACCACTAGGGGGCTCTGCTGGAAGGGTTTATAATTTATGTCAGTCCACTTAGAGAGATGTTTCCAAATGATGTTTTAGAATTCTGACCTCTTAAAATTTGAAAGAGATCATCTAATCCAGCTTCCTTATTTTTGTAGGTGAGGAAACAACCGTTGGCCAAGATAGCTAACATGGAGGAGAGCTGGAATCAAATATCTCCTCTTGGTTCCTGTGGCAGAAGTTCAATAACTTTTTTTCCACATACTTCCACTTGAATGATTGACTCCAGGGGATATTTCCTTTTTGGTGCCATAATTTTAATAATTCTGCTAAGACTGTGTATTTGTGGTATTTTTTCTAGGCGGACACTTTATTAATTGATTAGGGGAAAGAAGCTCATGAAATAAAAACTTCTAAATAACCTTTACTTCTTCCAGAATGTTCTATTTAAAGTACCGGTCAGCACCAAAACCATATTACTTACTGAAACCCTAGCAACGACTTTCGAATTGCCTTTCAAACTTACTTTCCACCTAAAACATTTTACTCTTATCTTCATTTGTTCATTTAATATTTATTGAGGGCCTACCAGTGCCAGACACTGTTGTAGGCCCTGGGCCTACAGAAGTAAAGCTACCGTTCCTCCGCAAGAAGCCTCTATTTCTCCATTTTTCACTTTAATATACAAACTATTTTCACATGTTTTAGTTTAGTGGTTCTCATAGTGTAGCAGCAAAAGCAGCAGCATCTGAGAACTTGTTAGGGACAGAAATTATTAGACCCACCCCCACACTCTAGGGATGGGGGTCTAGCAATGTGTTTCTTTTTTTAACAAGCTCTTCAGGGATTCTGATGTACACTGGGGGTTAAACACTATTAAAACTCGGTATTAACAATCTAAGTAGCTCAAAGATCAACATCTGGCTTCTAAATCCACCTCAGGTATCTACATGGAGTACCTGTTTCAGATACACGGGATGGGACCCAACAATGACCACTCTTAATTCAGTGACGTGTAGTACCTGGAATGGTAGTATTAACAGTGGCACTCTAATGGCCTCAGAACAAAAACGGACCGCAGTGGATTTTTCTGTGCTACACCAACAGAAAATGGGCCGGATCGAGTTCTGGAATGATGTTTTTATACACTAGACACAGTCAGGCACATTAAGCCTGTGGGTTCTCGGTCTGGCTGAGTCAGGACGGCGCTCACAGGCGCTGGTAGCCGAGGGGGGCCGCGTGAACCCGTTAGGTTGGGCTCAGCCTTCAGTCAGAGGCCATGGCTGGAAGCCCCGACCACACCACAGTGATTTGAAGAGGGGCGGAGGCACAAGAGAGGACCCGGGTGGCCCCGGTAGGGTTGGCCGGCGCGGAAGCCGCACCCTCCTGGCCCCAGACGCCGGCAGGGCGGAGCCGCGCGGCCGCAGCTCGGGCAGAGACGCGCGGCGCGGCGCGGCGCGGGCTCGCGTTTGAGGCGTATGGGGCTGCAACGGGAGCGGCTGCGCCGCCCGGCCGGGTCACCGTCTTGCGCATGCGCGGACCCGGCGCCATTTTGGTGGCCGGGCGCGGAGGTGATTCCACACTGAGGAGAGCGCGGCGGCCAGGGTGGCAGTGGCAGCATTCGTGTGCTCTGGTGTGAATCGCCGAGGGAGGAGGCGGTGGTGGAAGAGGTGGCGGCGGTGGCGGTGGTCGTAGCGGTGGCGGAGGAGGCGGGTACGAATCAGCTGCGGGCGGAGACATGGCCAACATCGCGGTGCAGCGAATCAAGCGGGAGTTCAAGGAGGTGCTGAAGAGCGAGGAGGTCAGAAATGAACTCCCGGACATCCCCCACCCTAGCCCAGGGCGGGAGGGTTCTTCCAGCGGCGACCCCAGTATCCGCGGTAACCCCTGGGTGGCCCTCCTTGCGGTCGCCCTTCTGCCTGTGGGAGAGCAGCAGTCTCCCCCTGCTTCCGTCGCCTTCTCGCCTCTCTGGGCCCTGGGATGGACCGCCTCGCGGGCGGGTGGTCTGGAGAGGAACACGGTTTCGGGGGCAGATGGAGAGGGGAGCAATTCTTGGGGGGGGGGTGAGCTCTAGAGAGAGCCCCGAGGCAGTGGCAACAGCTGGAAGTCTGGCTGTAGGGTGTGGAGGGAGCAGGCCGAGCCTGAGAAAACCCGGGAAGTGGGTTGGGGGAAGGGGAAAGGTGGTAACTGGATCCGGAGAGCTGCGCTGCTCAAAGGCCCACACTTTTAAGGGTATTCTACATTATGGCCTGTTTGGCCTCCACGGTCCTTTCCTTTGGGAAGGAGCGGTGAAAGGCCTTAGGTTTTGATGAAAGAAGGACCTTCAGAGTTACTTCCTCCTTAGTTCGGTGTTGGGAGAGAAGAGGAGACATAATGGGATACTGTTTTGAGTGGGAGATAAGGGAATTTTCATCTGAGGTAGGAAATTGATTCCAGATTAGATAATTACCTCATTTCCCCCGTCCCCCCACTCCCCAATTTCTAGGCCTCTTTTCTGTTGACATCTGAAGCTTTTTGGTTGGGTGAAGGCAAGTTGTTTGGTGTATTAAAGGCACTTAAATATTATTCGTTAGGAAAAAATAATGGAGGGTATGAGTAGCTTATTTCAAAATATTGTTTACAAGTTACAGATCAGAGAGTCTCTCCTAAGACAGTGCCTCTGTGACTGTTGTATTGTGCCATGAAACTTCATTATGATGTCCCTCATAGTTAACTTGATTCTTACTTTTGAAAAACAGCCCTATTAAAAACATGGGATTTCATCAGATCAATACATTATTATACCTCCTTATTTAGTAGGTTTGTCCCAGTGTATCTTATCTGAAATTATTAAAAATATATTTTTTTGTCTCAAGCTGCTCTTGAGTCTTGCAGAATTTACTCTGATGTTGGTCATATTTATTTATATAATATAGTCAAAATATCCTTGTGATTTGACTCAAAACCATGCAAGTATAAGTACAATTTTTCATACCCAAATCAACAAGAATGCAAAGTTTTTTTCCTTCTTGGATTTAACAAAGAGATGAAAAAGTAATACTGAAATACTTATTATTTTCAAGATGTCACATATTATTTTAATAATGCATCATTACTATTTATATTTTTCTCTTAATGTTGGAACTTCAATAAATGATTTGTGTAATTCAGCATTCTGAGTGTGTGATAAGTAATAGATATAAATGAGTTTTATTTGTGATACTGACTCTACAGTGATTATTTTTCCAATTCGGCATGTTGAATATAATTCTTTAAAATTAACTTAAAAATAACAAATACCAGTAGATTTATTGAATGTAGTAGTCTATAAGAAATGATTTGTTTTACAGAGCATGTGTATGAACTCTGACCTCTGTATTTGTTCTAGTGCCAAAACTCTGAATGGAAGGATGACTTTGTATTTTTGTGGTACAGTGCAGAAATAGGGTCATAAATGTCTGTACTGATATACAATGAAACAATGATTCTTACTTTTTATTTGCAAGAAAATATATTTGAGTATAGTTGACATATATATTCCTAATGAAAGATTCAGTTAATACAGTTGCCAATAGCCTAAAACCTTTCTTCTATGTTAAAGTTGCACAAACCTGAGACTTAATATAAGACTTCTTTCAAATGCTTTATTTTCTGTTACTTAAAAATGGTAAGTTACTGCTCTCGTGATCCATATGGTCTCTTTGCTTTGTATATGAGGTGACTTTCACCATGATATTTTTAGTATTTCAGTTAAAGCTTGAAAAAAATCTAGTATCGCCCTAGTGTGCATATTGTTATAAAGCAATACTGCTCTTTATATGTAAGGGATGCTGAAGCCTTGCTTCAAGTAAGCATTATAGTATTTCAGAGGAAGAGAATAGGAAATGCAAAAAAATTGTTTTTTTAAAGAAGAGTAGCTTTATAAATCTGGAGGGAAACTTCTTCCAGAAAATAAGTTGCAAAGTATATTTAGAAAAGGGTCAGGTAATTTAATCTTGTATTATAACCAATAAATGACTTTATTTTCTTTTTTCTTTTTTTTTTTAATAAATGACTTTATTTTCACCAATATTTTATTTCATCGATCATTTAGTAGGCCCAGTTCTATAAGTGGATTATGTTGATTACTTTCAGCTCACTGAAGGACTTGTAGTACAGTCCACGTGTTTCCTTTTTAAGTGTGGAAATGTAGTATTTTGAGTGTCTGGTCATGTAACCAAGTATTTCATCACTTCATCTATGTAACGCTCCACGTTTACCGAAGTTTCATATGCTGTTGTTTACTGGTTGATTCGAGTACTTTTAAAATTTTTTTTTGGCATTTTAAGTTGTGTTATAAAGATAGCTGACATTTGCTGAGTTCTGACCATGAGAAGTTATAAGTGGCCATTCTTGAAGTGTGTTAATTAAAATATAGTCTCCAGGATAAATCAAATGTGAAAAGCAAGGTACAGAATAGGGTGGAGGCGGCCAGCATTTGTGTTGGAAGAAGGGGGAAATATGTGTATTTGTCTCAATGAGAAATTGGTAAAATTGATTATTTCTGTATAAGGAAATGTGTCTGAGGTAATAGGCATCAAAGGATCCCTTTTGAGTTTTGAGTCATACAAATATGTTACTTACTTAAAATAATAAAGGCATCTAGGCCTTTTTTCCTTGAGGCTGTTTGGAAATCCATCCTTTATGTGCCATATTAATTTTAAATATGTGTGAATTTTAAGTAATATTTCAGATTGCCAGGAATGGAAAATTGGTTAAAATACATGTTATAGTTATTTTATGAGTGCAATTACTAACTGAAATGTAGATTTTCAGGCTATAATAAAACTATCATCTGTATTCACAGATTTATTATTATTGCTGTTAAAAACTAACCACCATTTGTAGAGTGGCTGTCGTACCATTTGTTTATGCATTATTGCTAATTTCCAAGAACAATTCTTTGAATTAGATTTCCTATATCTTAGATGAGGAAATTGAGATTCAGAGAAGTTAAATTATTTGTCTACAAACATAGCTTTAAGATTTGGGTCTAGGTCTGCTTATGTTTATATTGTACCACACTGTCATTACTTTCCAAGGATAGGCATTCTTTAATTATTTAAAAATAACTGAGACTGGTTTGTATTACGGGTTACAGGATTTAAACATAACCTAATTTAATAGCTTAAACATTAAAATAAGGAACGCCTGGGTGGCTCATTCGGTTAAGCATCTGCCTTCAGCTCGGGTCATGACAGGGTCCTGGGATTGAGTCCCCCATGGGGCTTCTTGCTCAGTGAGAGGCCTGCTTCTCCCCCTGCCTGCTGCTCCCCCTTCTTGTGCTCTTTCTCTCTCTCCCTCTGGCAAATAAATAAAACCTTAAAATAAAAAATTAAAATAAGTGTTACCTGTAAGTTCCTTAAAGATTTAGCTGCAAGTCAATATGCAAAATACTTGAAAAAATTTTTATTTGAAAGCACTCAAGCTGGGGGAGGGGCAAAAGAGTGAGAGAGAGAATCTCAAGCATACACCCCACTGAGCTCAGAGCCCTCACAAGGCTCCATCTCAAGACTCTGAGGTCAAGACTTGAGCTGAAACTAAGAGTCCGACACCTAAAAGACTGAACCACCCAGACGCCCCTGCAAAAATACTTTTAAATTTGAAGCTCAATGAAGTAAAATGCCATTAAGTAAGTGTACATACTCTTGTTTGTTGTATGTTATCTATAGTTTTTCATATTGTAATTGTACTTCGCTGACATTTTCTGAGATATCAGTAGGGAATACTTAAATTTATGGCATTACAAATTGATTTCATGAAAACTACTTTTGTAGTTTTCTTTTAAGTGCTTAAGTGGATTTTGTATTTATTGTCATTTTAAATTTAATGTATTTGATCTAGTTTGATCTATAGGACTGGTTGGCAAATCTTTAGAAGTAAACTGTTGATTCTGTAGACCATAGTTTCTCAACCTTAGCACTGTTGACATTTTAGGCAAATAATGAATTCTTTGCTGTGAGTGACTCTCTTCTTTGCATTGTAGGATGTTTAGTAGTATCACTAGTTGCCAGTAGCACAGCTAACTCTCCTCCCTACCTCCTTATTCTCTCTCCCTGCCAGTTGTATCAACTAAAAATGTCTCCAGACTTTGCCAAATGTTGAGAACCACTGATATCGACAAAACTCTTTAGAACATTTCAGACTATTAAATTTGTAAGATGTGTAGTATATTTTATCTAAAAGATGGACAGTAAAGGTACAAAAAAGTTTATACCATGGCTGCTACTACTAGTTTTGAGTGATGTTTTTAGGATTTTATACTTGTTTTCCCTTTGTAAATGATTATTTTTTTCTTTTAAACTTTTTCCTTTTTGATTAAAAGAAAGAGGTGAAATTCCCTGCTGGAAATGAATATAACCAGAGCTTGAACAATTTTTTAACAGTAGAAAAGCAGTTTCTACAGTTATATAAGTTACAGCTCTGTGTAACTTATTTAAATAATGTGCCTTATGGGGTTCTGGGTGTGGGCTGAGTGAAGAAAGCTTTTGATGGGGTAAAAAAAATAATTGCAACCTGTCCAAGTAATACTCTTTGGGGTGCATTTCTTGTTTTATTTTACTATTATAAAGACTTTGATCTCTGTCCATCAGGCATAGATTTAGATGCATCTGGAATTCCCTATATCACCCCTTTGTGACCCTCAAAACTAGTAGTAGCCATGCTGTGAACGTTTTTGGTACCTTTATTGTCCATCTTTTAGATAAATATACATGTATATGTTTACTAATATGTTAGTGGTGTCTTAGAAATGTGTTAAAATGGGTTGAGTAGGGGCGTCTGGGTGGCTCAGTGGGTTAAAGCCTTTGCCTTTGGCTCAGGTAATGATCCAGGGGTCCTGGGATCAAGCCCCGCATGGGAGTCTCTGTTCAGTGGGGAGCCTGCTTCCTCTTCTTTCTCTGCCTGCCTCTCTGCCGGCTTGTGATCTCTGTCAAATAAATAAATAAAATCTTTTAAAAAAAATGCATTGAGTATTTGAGTTGAAAGAGACCTTAGATCTAGGCCAAATTCCTCATCTATAAGATCAGGAAACTGAGGCCTGAAGAGATTGATTGTTTTTCAGTGATATAGATCTGGTTAATGAACCCAGGCTTTTTGCATAGCAGTCCATTCTAACCATTATATATGGTTGCTCTATGGGACTTTTTTTTTTTTTTTTTCATAAACAATACTGTAAATGCTGAATGCTAATAAATATGAGTGACAGTTTAATATTGCCTATTGTATTTAAGTATATTTAAGTATATTTTGCCTTTTTTTCTTGGTGTGAGAACTTAAATTTGGCAGGAGGCAGAGATATTTCACTCCTTAAGCATGATACAGTAAATTTAGCTTAGTGATTAAGAGCGTGGGTTTTGGAATTAGATTTGCTTTGAGTCCTGGCTTTTCTATTTAATATCTGCAGCTTTGACTCTCTTAGTTTTCTTATTTGTAAGAATGTAGCAAGATTAAGAGTCTTTAAAGTGCTCAAAGCAGTTCTTGGGACATCTGAACGGGTAGCTGTTAAGATGTCAAAATTAGCTATATGTTCATATTTTGCTTATTGTTGTTTTAGATCATAAAGTGTTCCTTCAGTGTAGTGCTGTGTGAATTTGCCTGAAAAAAAAAAAGATTTAAATGAAGGGGCTTTAGTACTTATGATAGTTACTTTGTCATCTCTGTGCAAACAACCTGTGGCCAAGGGGAATGCAAAAGAAAAATGTGGGCCTTGTTCTCAATGCTGTTTGTTAATCCTTCTTTAGGAGACAGTTAAGAGTACCTGGGTGGCTCAGTGGGTTAAGCAGCTGCCTTGGGCTAAGGTCATGTGAGATGAGCCCCACATGCGGCTCCTTGTTCAGCATGGAGCCTGCTTCTCTCTCTACCTGCCACTTCACCCCTTGAGCTCGCTCTCTCTCTCTCTCTCAATTCTCTCTGTCAAATAAATTTAAAAAAAATTTTTTTTAAAGGAGACAGTTATAAATTGGGGAAGAGTTTGTGTTAAAATGTGACCTTTTTAAGTGAAAAACTACTTTATTTGGAAGCATTTCAGATAATACAGCTTTATTTGTAATACAGGATTATTTGGGATTACTTGATGTGACTCTGGTTGCCTTGAACTGCACCAAGAAATCTAGATTATAATCCTATGATAAATGTGTAATCTTGAATCTCTTGGTAAAATTCCCGTTTTTTATTTTTTTTTTTAAAGATGTTCTTTGAGAATGAGAGTGCGCACACAGGGGTACAAGTTGGGGAAGGGGCAAGGGAGAGGGAGAAACAGATTCCCCGCTGAGCAGGGAGCCCTATGGGGCTCGTTCCCAGGACCCTGAGATCACAACCTGAGTGGAAGGCAGACACTTAATTGACTGAGCTGCCCAGGTACCCCTAAAATTCCTATTTTAAAATTGATTCTTGGAAAATAGAAAGTGGTGGTCACATCCATCTGACATATCCCTTGTTCTCTTATGTAATTTTGCAGAGGAGGGAACTTCATTTAAAACCTTTGTCCTGGGGCGCCTGGGTGGCTCAGTGGATTAAGCCGCTGCCTTCGGCTCAGGTCATGATCGCAGGGTCCTGGGATCGAGCCCCGCATCGCGCTCCCTGCTCCGCAGGGAGCCTGCTTCCTCCTCTCTCTCTGCCTGCCTCTCTGCCTACTTGTGATTTCTCTCTCTGTCAAATAAATAAATAAAATCTTTAAAAAAAAATAAATAAAACCTTTGTCCTTTTTCTCCCTTCAGTTCTTTGCTTTTACTGCAAATTTAAATTAATAAATACTTCAGTTGAATGCCTGATATCTGGCATTTTATATGTTTGGCAGCCTTATGAGATTGATGTTACTCTTATTTTACAGATTAGAAAATTATAGCTTTGAAGAAAGTACCTAACTTTCTCAGTTTCAGGCAACTTGTTGGTGGAACAGGAGTTGGAAACTAGGTCTCTGACTCCCAAATATATACTGATTATGGTGGAAAGAATAGTGTGCAATCATGTCTGCTGCTTGCTACCTGTCCATTATTTTTAAAGATGCTTTTTAAAAAAAAATTGTATATTAACAGGGCTACCCAAATTCTTTTTTATTTTTAAATATTTTACTTGGGACGCCTGGGTGGCTCAGTGGGTTAAGCCTCTGCCTTGGGCTCAGGTCATGATCTCAGCGTCTTGGGATCAAGTCCCACATCGGGCTCTCTGCTCAAACGGAGAGCCTGCTCCCCCCCACCCGCCTCTCTACCTACTTGTGATTTCTCTCCGTGTGTGTCAAATAAATAAATAAAATCTTTAAAAAATATGTTTTACTGAAAATATTAAATATTTAAATTGACCATGATCATAACCTGAGCTGAAGGCAGACACTTAACGACTGAGCCACCCAGGCTCCCCTTTAAAGCTGCTTTTTAAGATTATGGAATATTTTACACTTTGACGTTTAGGAGACAGTAGGTGTGAATACCTTTATGTTCATGGTATAGATTTAGCAGATCTTAACTCTCTCATACTTGGTTAACTTGCCCTTTCCCTTAAACATAAAACAACATGCAGATGAAGTTCACTTTGTAACCTTTTCCCTTTTCCATTATCTTTCTTAGAAGTACCCACTGTGTTGAAGATGCCTATATCTTTCCCATTCGTACTTTTGTTTTTACTATTGAAACCATAAGGTTTTTTTTTCTTAAAGATTTATTTATTTGACAGTGAGAGAGGGAACAAAAGCTAAGGAAGTGGGAGAGGGAGAAGCAGGTTACCTGCAAGGAGGGAGCCTGTTGTGGGGCTCGATCCCAGGACCCTGGGATTATAACCTGGGCCGAAGGCAGACGTTCGACGACCAAGCCACCCAGATGCCCCAAAACCATAAGATTTTTTTATTTTTTTATTTTTATTTTTATTTTTTATTTTTTAAAGATTTTATTTATTTACTTGACAGAGAGAGATCACAAGCAGACAGAGAGGCAGGCAGAGAGAGAGAGAGGGAAGCAGGCTCGCTGCTGAGCAGAGAGCCCGATGTGGGACTCAATCCCAGGACCCTGAGATCATGACCTGAGCCGAAGGCAGCGGCTTAACCCACTGAGCCACCCAGGCGCCCCCCATAAGATTTTTTTTAATGTCAAAGCACTTTTTAATGTTTTTAAAAGTTTAAAATTTTTTTTCCACAGATGATTGTAATATTCTACATCTCCTGCAACTTTTCTTCTTTTCTTTTTTTATTATTTTAAAAAAGATTTTATTTATTTACTTGTCAGAGAGAGAGCGAGCGAGCGCACAATCAGGCAGAGTGGCAGGCAGAGGCAGAGAGAGTAGGCTCCCTGTTCAGCAAGGATCCCAATTCCAGGTGCCCCTTGTGCAACTTTTCTTTTAAGTGTTACTTTTTTTTTTTTAAAGAATTTATCCATGATAGTGCTTATTGCTTTAGTTCCTTAAATTACGTAGTATTTCACATCAGTTTTTTTGTTGTTGTTTATTTATTCTCTGTGGACAGCATGTAGTTTCAGCTTTTAGCTGGTGTACAAAAAAAAAAGCATCATACATTACTATACATGTTTTCTTGGACACGTAAGAGTTTTTCCTAGGAAGCAGTATTGTAGGATCTGAGTGTATTTGCAGCTTCTGCGTTATTGGATATTGCTTCAACTTACAATGATGATAATCAATTTGCACTCCTCTAGCAGTGTATAAGAGTTCTACTGACCTGACATTTGTAAGACGTTTTTGTCAGTCTGATGGATGTGAATGGTAGCTTATTTTAATTTTAATTTCCCTTCCCAGTAGAAATATTAAACATATTTTTGTGTTTATTGGCCATTAGGCTTTCCTTTGCAAACTCAGTGTTCTCATTCCTTACCCATATAAAAAAAAATTGGGACACCTGGGTGGCTCAGTTGGTTGTCTGCCTTCAGCTCAGGGTCATGGGATAGAGTCTTGTATCTGTTGCCCTGTGCAGCCCTGCACAGCAGGGAGTCTGCTTCTGCCTCTGCCTCTCCCCCACTTCTTGTACGTGCAATATGCACATGCTCGCGCGTGCTGTCTGTCTGTCTCTCTCTCGCAAAAATAAGTAAATAAGAATTCAGTCTTCAAAAAAGTTTTTGATGGTTTTTATTTCCTTATTCATTTACAGGTATTCTTTATATAATTTTGTCTACTTCCATTATGTGACTTAATTTTTAGCTTTTTTTAAATGCTTTTTTTTTGTAATTGTGGTATACTACACATCTAAAACTTAGCATCTTGTATATTTTTAAGTGACGGTTTCAGTGTACTTTTTTTTTTATAAAGATTTTATTTATTTATTTGACAGACAGATCACAAGTAGGCAGAGAGGCAGGAAGAGAGAGAGGAGGAAGCAGGCTCCCTGCTGAGCAGAGAGCCCGATGCAGGGCTCTATCCCAGGACCTTGAGATCATGACCTGAGCCGAAGGCAGAGGTTCAACCCACTGAGCCACCCAGGTGCCCCTCAGTGTACATTTTTGTACAGCCATTACTACTATTCATCTCCAGAACTTACTTTATCTTGTAAAACCGAAATTCTGTATCTATTAAATGCTAACCCTACTTCTCTTTTGCCCAGCTTGTGGTTCATTGCTCTACTTTGTGTCTCTATGAACTACTCTGTTATATTTGTCCTTTTGTGACTGTTTTTTTTTTTTTTTTGTTTTTGTTTTTGCTTAACTTTGTCATATCTTTTGTCTGAAGTTTAATTTTTATTGTTTATTTATTTTTATTTATTTATTTGACAGATCACAAGTAGGCAGAGAGAGAGGGGGAAGCAGGCTGCCCGCTGAGCAAAGAGCCCGATGTGGGACTCGATCCCAGGCCCCTGAGACCGTGACCTGAGCCAAAGGCAGAGGCTTAACCCAGTGAGCCACCCAGGCATCCCTGAAGTTTAATTTTTAAGTAGTCACACTTTGAGGGGAGTGCCTGGCTGGCTCAGTTGGTAGGGTGTGTGACTCGATCTTGGCGTTGTGAGTTCAAGCCCCATTTTGGGGGTAGAATTCACTTAGCTAGAAAGAAGTAAGTCACATTTTTCTATTTTTTCCTGTATGATAGGCTTTTTGTATTTTGTTTAGGAAATCTTTCCTTTAATTACAAAGATGTTTTATATTTGGTTATAGGAGCAAATGTAGGTTATATTCCTTAACTGCTGTCCTCAGGCTTCTATCTCCACCATCTCATATGGAAACTACTTCTTCAGGCATTATCATTATCTTCCCACTTGTCAAATGTGGAGTAACTTCTCATCAGTCCATTTTGTATACCTTTCCCTTCATTTCTCAAAGCTTGCCTCTTGTGGTTGCTCTGATACTGCTGGTTTTCCTTCATACTGTTACTACACTTTCTAAGTTGATTTCATCTGTTATTTTCCATTTATCTCTTAAATCTTTGTTTCCTCTTTTGTATTCCTTTTGTTAATCACTCTAGGTTGGGTTTTCATATCCCAGATGGACTATTAAAAGTAAAATTTTTATTTACTATTATAGTAAAACGGTTTGCTTATTATTATTTTTTTTTAACTTCACCTCTTTTTTATCCCTAGGTTCTTTTTTTAATCGATTTTATTTATTTATTTATTTGAGAGAGAGAGAGTTTACAAGCAGGGAGAGTGGCAGGCAGAGGGAGAAGCAGACTGCCCACTGAGCAAGGAGCCTGATGTGGGACTTGATCTCAAGACCCTGAGATCATGACCCGAGCTGAAGGCAGAGGCTTACCCGACTAAACCACCCAAGTGTCTCAGACAGTTTGCTTATTTACATTGAGTTCTCTGCATCCTCTCTTCAGCCCTCCTGGTGCCATGCCACAGGATGGATGGATTTATTTATTTGTTTGTTTGTTTTAAAAGTTGTACTTATTAGAGCAAGGGGAGGACAGAGGGAAAGGGAGAAGCAGACTCCCCACTCAGTAGGGAGCTGGATGCAGGGCTCTATCCCGGGATCCTGGAATCATGATGTAAGCCAAAGCCAGATGCTTTACTGACGGCCACCCAGGTGCCCCCATGCCACATAATTTATGACCTTGTCATTTTCCTTTAGTTTCTCTATTGCCTATTGCATAAAGACAAACTTGTATACTTTTGTTCTAGCCTACCTTTCTTGACCTGTTTCCTGTCAAGTCTCATCACAGTTGCATGCCTACACATACTTCACTCTCAGACCTTCAGCTGTGCTAAACTGCTCACCATTTAGTTATTCTGTCTGCCTGGAATAAGCCCTTCCTCCTCCTTTGCCTTTGAAATAAACTTATCCTAAAATGCCACTCCTGATAAACCTTTTGTGGAAAACACAGTTTACCCCTGTTTCCCAGTGTCATTTTGTCAGGATTTTGTTAAGAGTAGTAACTGTAGATATATTGGTGATTTTTTTTTAATATTTTATTTATTTGACAGCAAGAAATCACAACTAGGCAGAGAGGCAGGCAGAGAGAGAGGAGGAAGCAGGCTCCCCGCGGAGTAGAGAGCCCGATGTGGGGCTCGATCCCAGGACTCTGGGATCATGACCTGAGCGGAAGGCAGAGGCCTTAACCCACTGAGCCACCCAGGTGCCCCTACTGGTGATTTTTTTAAAAGATTTTATTTATTTGATAGAGACAGCCAGGGAGGGAACACAGCACGGGGAGTGGGAGAGGAAAAAGCAGGCTCCTGCTGAGCAGGGAGCCCAATGGGGAACTTGATCCCAGGGCCCCAGGATCATGATCTGAGTGGATGGCAGATGCTTAATGACTGAGCCACCCAGGTGCCCTATACATTGGTAATTGTACATATGTCTTTCTGTTCCTGCTAGATATCATTGAGCTCCATGAGGATGCTTATTCATCTTTTTTCCTTTGTTTTGTATAATGCCTGGAATTGGTAGACTTAATAACATTTACAATAAGACAGAAAATCTTTGATAGGCATCTACTTTTTTTTTGGAGTCGCTGCAGAAAGTGCATAAACCTTTGCATAGGTGTTAGGGTTGCTATGCTACTCTGTTAATTTTTTTTTTTTTTAAGCCTTCTTGGGATCACATATTTTTCTAGTGATTACAGATGCATGTGATTACAGATGCAGGGCTAGTATATGTAGCCTTCTTTCTCAAGTGATTATGGGTACTTTACTTTTAGGTTTCTTTGTTTTGTTTTGTTGTGGTTTTATTTGTCTTTGCTTAATTTGAGGGAGAGAGTAGGCAAGAGAGACAGAGAACATGAGCGGGGTGGAGGAACAGAGAGAGAAGCAGACTCCCCACTGAGTGGGGGACCTGATGTATGACTCTGTCCCAGTACTCTAGGAACACAACCTGAGCCAAAGGCAGATGCTTAACTGACTGAGCCACCTAGGTACCCCAAGGTTTCTTTGCTTAATGTGAACTATCCTATTTAGGATTGGCATACTTAGAGTGTGGGTTGTCTGATACTATTGTTTTTCAGCAGTGATAATACATTTTACTTCATTTTTCTTAAATCCTTCTGTAGTAGTTCCCTTTTTTTTTCTTAATAGAATATACTGAAGTTTATGCATCTTTTGAACATTTGGTTATTACCAGGTTTTGCTGGTACATGTGTGTAAGAATGGTGGGTGTGTATCTGAGAGTGGTATTACTAGGCCATTGGGTGTTTGGATGGGATATTAGGTGGTTATATGTGTCAGACATTTTATCTGTAGGCTTGGTCATACTTTGATTAAATCCTTAGGTGTTTACTTAGGTGCTTTATCTCTTACTGCTCTTAGGAGCTGTGAGTGTGAGTCTTTGAAAGCAGAGACTTATATTTTCAGTTCTCCATTGCTTAGCTCATTGCCAGGTAAGCAGGGAAGCACTTGTTTTCCCAAATGAGTTTAAGGGTTTTTTTTTTTTTTTTTAAGTGCCAGGGAGCTCATCCACAACCATTGTGAAGGTATGACCACTTATTCTGCTTCTGAGAGTAGGGACTTTGTAATATGTTGATAAAGGTGGCCCATAGATGAAGATGGGTTTCTGTTCAGTGTAAGTGTTGATAATTTGGTCAGTCATGTTTTGGGGTGATGTAATGTCAAAGCCAAACCTGGGAAATAAGACGGTGGGAAGGCAATCTTTTTTTTAATTTATTTTGCAGTTTTCCTTGTTAAAGATCTTAGGGAGCATCTATTTAGTATTATATATAACGTCATCTATATCACTGTGGGTTAACTCTTTAGTTTAAGTCTACATTTTTCTCCATTTATTTAACAAATATTTATTGAATACCATCTGTGTTGTTAATGAGATAGACATAGTCCAGGGCTCCTGGGTGACTCAGTTTGGGGGCTCAGCTGGTTAAGCCTCTGCCTTAAGCTCAGGTCATGATCCCAAGGTCCTCATATGGAGCCCCTTCCCCTCCCAGTTGGGCCCCCTCTCAGTAGAGAGTCTCTTCTCCTTCTGCCCCTCCCCCTGCATTTGCTTGTGTGTGTGTGCGTGCACACGTGTGAGTGCTCTCTCTCTGAAATCAGTCAATCAATCTTTAAAAAAAAAAAAGATACACATAGTCCATGCTGTTATGGAGTAAATTATGATCTAGTAAGGCCATGAAACATTGAACAATTATATGTGTATTTGTTGAATTTAAGTAAGGAGAACTGTTGGGGTGGTGTAACCTAATCTCAGGGAAAGAGTTCCTTGGGAATAACCCTCAAACTGATAGTTGGGAGGGTAAATTGGAATTAGCTAGTCATATATCAGGATGATCAATTTTTTTTTAAAGGTTTTATTTATTTATTTGACAGATCACAAGTAGGCAGAGTGGCAGGTAGAGAGAGAAGGGGAAGCAAGCTCCCCGCTGAGCAGAGAGCTGGATGCAGGGCTCGATCCCAGGACCTTGAGATCACGACCCGAGCTGAAGGCAGAGGCTTAACCCACTGAGCCACCCATGTGCCCCAGGATGATCAATTCTTATATGCATACAAAAAGCACTAGTAATCATTGCAGTCATTGTAGAGCCATTTAATTGCTTTTCCATTTTAAATAAATAGCCAGTTTCTGTGAATACAAAAGTAACATGTTTGCTTATTATTGAATTTTGGAAACTACCTGGAACTAATAAAGTAAAAATTATCTGTAATCACACCCCTGGGGATAATTCTTTTTTTTTTTTTTTAAGATTTAATTTATTTATTTGACAGAGAGTGAGAGATCATAAGTAAACAGAGAGGCAGACAGCGAGAGAGGGGGAAGCAGGCTCCCCACTGAGCAGAGAGCCCGATGCGGGGCTCCATCCCAGGACCCTGAGACCATGACCTGAGCCGAAGGCAGAGGCTTAACCCACTGAGCCACCCAGGCGCCCCGAAGCTTTAGAAAGTTTTGAGTATTAATTCCAATCTGACTTTCAACCCAGATTTGTAATTTTTAATGTTTTTCAGTGATTTGAAGCTGTCTTTCACTACTAGACTCCCTACTTTTTTTTTTTTTTTTTTTTAGGTTTTATTCATTTAGGAGCACCTGAGTGGCATTCATTAAGTGCTGCCTTTGGCTCAGAGTCCTCATGATCCCAGAGTCCTGGGATGGAGCCCCACATCGGGCTCCCTGCTCCACGGGAAGCCTGCTTCTCCGTCTCCCACTCCCCCTGCTTGTGTTCTCTCTCTCGCTGTGTCTCTGTCAAATAAATAAAATCTTGGGGGAAAATAAAGGTTTTATACATTTATTTGAGAGGGGGAGGGGCACAGGGAGAGGAAGAACCAGAGTACCCATTGAGCAGAGAGCCTGATGATTCCTTAGAAGCTCAAGAGTAGGCATCCTCAAGAGTAAGCATCATGGTTTGTCTTTGTATCATCAATGCCAAAAGCTTTTTATTTACCAAATACTTTTAAAAATTTTTAAAAAGATTTTATTCATTCATCTGTAAGGGTGGGTGAGCACAAGTAGGGGGGAGGGCTGAGGGAGAATTGGGCTCCCTGCTGAGGGAGCCCAATGCGGAACTCGATTCCAGGACCCTGGGATCATGACCTGAGTCGAAGGCAGTTAGTTACTGAGCCACTCAGGTGCCCCTATTTAACAAATATTTGAGGGTTCCCTTTATCCTAGGTGCCATGATATGTGCTGAGGCTATAGCAAGGAGTGGGGCAAGGTAAGATAGATGAATAAACAAGTGATAAAAGCAATGCGATGGAATATTATGCAGCCGTCAAATTTTGAAATCTTGCCACGTGCAATAACGTGGATGGAACGAGAGGGTATTATGCTAACAGAGCGTCATAGGGAAAGAGAGGGAAAAATAAAACAAGACAAAACCAGAGAGGGAGGCAAACCATAAGAGCCTCTTAATCTCAGGAAACAAACTGAGGGTTGCTGGAGTGGAGGGGGGTGGGAGGGATGGGGTGGCTGGGTGATGGACATTGAGTGGGTATGTGCTGTGGTGAGTGTTGTGAATCGTGTTAGACCGATGAATCACAGACCTGTACCCCTGAAACAAATAATACATTATGTTAATTTAAAAAAATCAGTGCAGAGAAATACAATATTGTATAAATGAAATTAATGGTTGTTTTTTGTTTTTGTTTTTTTAAAGATTTTATTTATTTGACAGAGAGAGATCACAAGCAGGCAGAGAGGCAGGCAGAGAGAGAGGGAAGCAGGCTCCCGCTGAGCAGAGAGCCCGATGCGGGGCTCGATCCCAGGACCCTGGGATCATGACCTGAGCCGAAGGCATCGGCTTAAACCCACTGAGCCACCCAGGTGCCCCTAATTGGTTGTTTTTGACTGGGTTTCAGAAAAGGCCTTTCCTGGGATTCTTGACTTAAATTGAGGTCTGAATGATAAAGCTGTGTCTTTAGGGGAAGAAAGCATTCCAGATCAGAGGAAATAGTGAATGTAAAGGCCATAAATTAGGAATAAATTTGCTATGTTTAAGCAAGCAAAAGGAGGTTATTGTGGCTGAAGTATTGTGGGTAAGAGGCTGTGAATGATGCAAGATGAAGTTGGAGATGTAGGCAGGAGCCAGATCCCATAAAATTTAAGTCCAAAGTAAGGAATTTGTATTGTGACTCTGAAATCCATTTGAGGATTTAAAGAAAACAAAATTTTTGTTTTTTAAAATACCACTTTGGGGACGCCTGGCCTGCTCTTGATTTCAGCTCAGGTCATAGTCTCAAGGTTGTGGGCTCAAGCCCCACATCGGGCTCCATACTGGGTGTGGAGCCCTGTTGGGAATCTCTTTCCCTGTCCCTCAGCCCCTTCTCCCTCACCCACCTCACCCTCACTCTCTAGATCACCCATACTCTCTAGATCTCTCTTAAAAACAGAACAAAACACTTTGATGCCTTAAACTTATGACTAAGGAAATAACAATTCAGGGTGACGCCTGATTCCTCACTGCTAATGTGAGATGTAATTTTGAGTAGGTAAAGTTTGCCCCAAGGTTACCCATCTACCTTGTGGGATCCTTGGGATTCAAGATCTACCCTTCCCCCTTAAAAAACATACCACTTTAGCTGCTGTGTGGAGAATAAATTGACACTAAAGATGTAAAGAAAAAGGGTTTAGGAGTTAGGGGTTGAGTTTGGCTGGAGTAAAGTCAAGTCTGGAAAGTATCCCAGAGTTGGTTGGTTAGGGATTATATAGTGTTAGTAGACTACTAACTTTCAATTTACCATTCTTAGGAGTTTGACCCTTGTCCTTAAACTCTCAAAATGCCTGTCAGAGGTCCAGACAACATGTCTGAATTTCAGAAAGGGAAAAGCATAACTAACATGTTAGCTGAGTTTCCCCCTTTTAAAGAGCTTTCTGAGAAATCCCATTGAGTGACATCTATTTTTATTTTTTTTTATCCTGGCCTGTATCATAACATCTTCTTGGTTTAAGAGAAACTGGGGATGTTTTTTTAGCTGAGCGCATTGCTCCCCAATTAAAATCAGGGTTTCATTAGGAAAGAAAAAGGAGAAAGGAAGTTGGTTAGACATCTTGCCCTTTGGAGGTGGAGAGTGGCAGGAATGAAGTAAGAAAGACCTTTTTGGAAGCCTTTCTAGATAGCCTAGGCAAGAGATGATTGTAGCTTGGGATTACAGTTACATAGGAGACATGTTTTAAAGGTAAGTCAAAAGAGCTTGCTGATGGTGCAGATGAAAAGTAAAGAACCTAGAATAACACCTAGTCTTTTGTCTAGGAACCAGATATTTGGGAGTGCTATTTTCCAAGATGGGAAAGAGTGGGAGGAGCACATGGAAAGTGTTGGGGAAGATTTAAGAGTTTTGCTTCATTCTTGTTAGGTTAAAGCTTAGACTGGGTGACTTAACTGTAGGAGAATTTGGTTAGAAAAGGAGGGAGCCTAGGACAAAGTTCTGGTTTTTGTCATAGATGCCTAGTATCTTTTGTGGTTGAGCCTATAGAAGAAACATCGAAAGATAAGGAGAGTGAGCGATTAGTGATATATTAGGAAAACTAGGGGAGTGTGGTGTCTTTGAAATCAAGAGATGAGTTCCGAGAGTGGTCAGTTTTGTTATGCTACTGAGTGAAAGAAATGAGCACTGAATTTGCAACACAGTTACCATTGGTGACCTTGACTAGAATATTTTCATTGGAATGGTGAAGATGGATGTATGATTGGACAGAGTTAGGAAGTGAGGTGAGAAACTGGAATCTATGGTCAACTAATTTTTAAAGTTTGTTTTAACAGAGCAGAGAAGAGAAGGGGAACTGCAGAAGAATATGGCTTCAGAAATCTTAAAACATTTTTTTAAAGATTCTATTTTAGAGAGAGAGAGCACGCAAGTGTAGGCAGGAGAGGGATAGGCAGACTCTGTGTTGAGCTCAGAGCCCGACTCGGGGCTTGATCTCACAACTCAGAGATCATGACTTGAGCCAAAATCAAGACTCAGACACTTAACCAACTGAGTCCCCCCAGGTGCCCCTTAAAAAATTTCTCATATTCTATTGATTATGTTTATATGTTGATGGATGGGAGAAATTGATTATACTAGAGAAAGGAGGAGTAATTGAGCCTGTAAAGTCCTTGAGAAGAACAGAGGGGGGATATTACGAGCATAAATGGAGGGATTAATCTTTAATAGGAGCAGAGACACTTAGGGCAATGTTAAGTTTTCATTTGGGATTTGTGGTCTTCACTTGAACATGAGACCAATTAATGATGGTTGTGTGTGTGTTTTTTCCCAGCAGTGCTGCTTGGGGCAGATACAGGAAGGTGGTTTGGTTTTGTTTAAGTTAATTGGGGAATAAATTTAACTAGCAGTGGGGCTTCGCCATGTGAGTACCATGAAGGAGCAAAAGCTTCAAGGTTAGCAAGGGAGTGATTGATAATGATGGAGAGTGGTGATGTTCGATAAAACCAGCTAATAGCTGGGTTTGGAGTACTAAATAGTGAACTTGATCTAAGGAGGTTGGGAATTTGAGAAACTTGAAATGGACTTCAGAGAAGGTACAGTTTCTGGTGATGACGAAGTTATGTGTATGACCATGGGGATAAGACCTTACAATCTTTAAATATTTATTAGAAGAACAGTCTTTGTCTCCTTACCCTTTTTTGAGAATTTAGAAATGTACAAAGATGACGGGTGTAAGCAACAGTCTCTCATCAGACACAGATAGCTGTTGCTAGTAACATCTTTTTTTTTTTTTTTAATGATTTCATTTATTTGTCAGAGAGAGAGCACAAGCAGGGAGAGCAGCTGGCAGGGCATGCAGAGGGAGAAGTAGGCTTCCCGCTGGGCAACTAGCCGGACAGGGGACTCTATCCCAGGACTCTGGGATCACAACCCGAACTGAAGACAGACTTAACTGAGTCACCCAGGCAACCTGACATCCTTTTTCTTTTCTTTTCTTTTTTTTTTTTTTTAAACCAAATCAAGGTCATAGTATATAGTATTACTGTTTTCTATTTTTTTTCTCTCTTAATATGTTTTCTGTTTCCTTTCTTCCTAAGTAGGCTTCATGCCTAACTGGGGCTTGAACTCACCACTATGAGATCAAGACCTGAGTTGAGATTGAGAGCTGGACATTTGGGGCTCCTGCGTGGCTCAGTAATTTAAGCATCTGCCTTTAGCTAGTCATGATCCCAAGGTCCTGGGATTGAGCCCTACATTGGGCTCTCTGCTTAGCGGGGAGCCTGCTTCTCTCTCTCTCTTCCTCTGCGTGCCACTCTGCTACTTATGTGAGCATGCTCTCTCTCTCTCTAATAAATAAATAAATAAATAAATAAATAAAATCTTAAAAAAAAAAAAAGTCACATGTTTAACTGACTGAACTACCCAGGCACCTGATACATCGTATTAAATATTCTTTTAAAATGTTTACTTTTCAGAGGTGCCTGGGTGGCTTGGTTGGTGGATTGGGCAACTCTTGATCTTGGGGTTATGAGTCTGAGCCCCATGTTGGATGTAGAGATTACTTAAAATCTTTTTTTTTTTTTACAGATTTTATTTATTTGAGAGAGAGAGAGAGACAGGGAGAGAGGGAACGCAAGCAGTGGGAGAAAGAAGCAGGCTTCCTGCTGAACAGGGAGCCTGACATGGGGCTCCATCCCAGGACCCTGGGATCATGACCTGAGCCGAAGGCAGGTGCTTAATGACTGAGTCACCCAGGTGCCCCGAAATTACTTAAAATCTTAAAAAAAAAAAAAAAAGGTTTATTGTTTAAATATTAAATGGCATTAAGTATTAATATTATTTAACATAGATTTAATACTACCTGACTAAACCATTTTTGTTTTAAAGTTTTGTTTAAGTAATCTCGATACCCAACATGGGGCTTGAACTCAGCGGCCCCAAGATCATGCTCTTCTGACTGAGCCAACCAGGTGCCCCTAAACCATTCTTTTGTTGAACATTTAAAGGTTGTTTCTGTTTCTTCCACTGTGTGTGTGTGTGTGTGTGTGTGTGTGTGTGTGTGTGTATGTGTATGTATTGAATGGAATATATATAATTTTTGTATTAATTTATTTCCCGAAGATAGATTTCCTGGAAAAAAGTTACTGGGTCATAGTGTCTGAATTTCTCATATGCTGATGACCAAAGTGCTTCCCAGAAAGTTTGTTGTAAATTACTGTAGCACTGGCACTGCATGAGGTAGCCAGTTTCATCATAGTCTTACCATTAATACAGTCTTTTTTTTTTAAGTCAAATTGAAAAATCAGTTGTCCAGTTTTATTTTTAAATTTTACTTCATTTTTAAAAAAGATTTGATTTATTTATTTGAGAGAGAGAGAGAGAGAGCGTGAGAGGAGAGAGGGTCAGAAGGAGAAGCAGACTCCCATCTGGGCTGGGAGCCTGATGCGGGACTCGATCTTAGGATTCCATGTATCATGACATGAGCAGAAGGCAGACACCTAACTACTCAGCCACCCAGGTGTCCGTATTTAACTTTTTATTAAGAAATCTCCCTCCCTCCCTTTTTTCCTTCTTTCTTCCTTCCTATCTTGAGAGACAGCGCATGTGTATGCAGGCGTGCATGTGCACAAGTGTGGGGGGAGGTGGAGAAGAGGCAGGGGGAGAGGCAGACTCCCCACTGAGTAGGGAGTCGGATGCTGGGCTCCATCCCAGGATCCTGGGATCAAGGTCTGAGCTGAAAGCAGACACTTAACTGACTGAGCCACCCAGGTGCCCCTTATTAAGAAAAATTTCAAATGGAAAGTTGAAGTATTCTTATATTCCCACTAATTAGATTCAGCAGTTGTTAATGTTACTGATATGAAGGTAATTCACTACCAAAATCTTGAGCTTTTGGGGTGCATGAGTGGCTCAGTGGGTTAAAGCCTCTGCCTTCAGCTCAGGTCATGATCCCAGGGTCCTGGGATCCAGCCCCACATCAGGCTCCATGCTCGGCAGGGAGCCTGCTTCCCCCTCTCTCTCTCTGCCTGCCTCTCTGCCTACTCGTCATCTCTGTCAAATTAATTAATTAAAAAAAAAATCTTGAGCTTTCATCTCCTAAAAATAACATTCTTTTACATAACCATACTATCATTATCCTACCAAAGAAAATGTTAATTCCTTGGTATCTAATCTCATATGTCCTCAGGTTTTATAGCCTTTTTTGGGAGGGGGGAGCAGGATCTACTTAAGGTTTACAAATTGCATGAGAATGTAATTTTTAGTGTTCTAAAATTTACAGTGGTTCTCTGACACACACACCCTTCTTTTGTTCTCTTTTTGACACTGAAAATCCTGGAGATTTCTTTATGGAGGTGCTTTTTGTATTTCTTGTAAAGTGGGAGTTTATGTGTAAAGGTTTGACTAGATTCAGGATCAACATTTTTGACAAGAAGACTCGAAGTGTAGTATATATTTCATATTTACTCATTAATAGATGTGTAATAATATCATGTTGCCTCACTATTAGCAATACTAGGTCATTTGATCTTTGCCTGCACCAGTTATTTCTTTGGGTGTTGCAGAAAGTTGATTTTCCGAATCGGCAATTCTTCATTTGCTTAGCTAATATTCTCCCAGAAGAAGAGTTTTCTGTCATCACCTGGAAAGAAGAATAATTATTATCAGAGTAAAGATTGGTATAGTAGTCACCTCCAATTGGCAATAATGATTTTCCCCTTTCCCTTTTTTTATTATCAGTGTGTGGATGTCTTGATCAACCTAGGCTACCATAACAAAATACGATAGTCTGCATGGCATAAAACAAGAAATTAACTTTCTCACTGTTCTAGAGATTGGGGATTTCAAGTCAAAGCTTCAGAAATAATTTGAGATCTGTCTTTGTTTGAAATTCTAGTGGTTAAAATAACATTTATGCAAAGTAAATTGGCATTGGATTTTATAATAGTGTTTGTGTTTAGGTGAAAGGATTACTCTTAAGTGGTAGAAGTGAAGGCATATTTTCTTGTCTTTTCCCTTTTTTATTTTTTTATTTTTTTTTTTTAAAGATTTTATTTATTTATTTGACAGAGAGAGAGATCACAAATAGGCAGAGAGAGGGGGAAGCTGGCTCCCTGATGAGCAGAAAGTCGGATGCGGTACTCCATCCCAGAACCCTGAGATCATGATCTGAGCTGAAGGCAGAGGTTTAACCCACTGAGCCACCCAGGCGCCCCTCTTTTCCCCTTTTCAAGAAAAATATAATTTTATCTCAATTTCAGGTATATACTTTGTCAAATTAAGGCCTGTATTTTTCAAATTAAGGCATTTAAAATACATTTTAAACTTTTTTAGATTTTGTTTTTAAGATTTATTTTTAGAATGCATGTTTGTGGGGTTGGGGGAGTAGAAGGAGAGGGAGAGAGAAACTTAAGCATAGTCATCGCTGAGCATGGAGCCCAACTCATGACTGAGATCACTACTGGAGCAGAAACCGAGAGCCCCATGCTCTATACACCCACCTGGGTGCTCAGATTTACAACCCCAAAATCAGAGTCATATGCTTCACCGACTGAGCCAGCCAGCACTCCCCAAGTACTTTTTGATAAAAGTTTTCATAGAATGAAATCATTCTTGAATTCTTGGAATAAATCCTTCCATTGAATTGTATTGAATAGTAACTTCAGTTTGTAATGTATGTTAACCAAGATTTTGTTCAGAGTTGTGTATCATTTTAGTGACTTCAGTTTGAATAGTATTGAATAGTAACTTCAGTTTGTAATGTATGTTAACCAAGATTTTGTTCAGAGTTGTGTATCATTTTAGTGAGATTTGCCTATTTTTGTTCAGGATTGTGGTGGGTAAGTTTTAGGGGGGGTGGTCAGAGCCATGTTTGTTTTATAAAATGTGTTTATGATCATTCATTTCATTGTTTTGAAGCCATTTGGGATTATTCTTTGTAAATTGGGATATGTGTTTGAGAACCCAGGTGGCTTTTTAGAGCAGTTGCTAAAAGGCATGTTTTTTGTGAATTTCTTTTTTCTGTCTTAATGTTCTATTCATGTTCAAAATTTTTGTCAATTTAGGTGTTTTAAGAATCTCATATGTAATACACTTTTGTTATTTATGATGTTATTAATATGTAGCAAATACAGGGTTTGATTTACTTCATTTTTTAGTTTCTTTTTCCCCACCCTTACTTATTATCTTATTAATTGAGCCCAAGACTTTTCAATTTTATTTTAGTTCTAATGTTTTTCTTCCTTTGGTTTCAGTTCTTTAGTTCTGTTATTTTTTTCTTTTTTACTGTCAGTACTTTTTATCATTTAAAATTCCTTTGCATTTTCTTAGTGATATAGGAATTTGGAAGATTAAAAAGTTGTTTTAAATTAAGGATACAGGGTCTTTGTGAAAAATTTTTCAATGCAGAAATATATGGAGTAAAAGTTTTCTTCTTTTTTTCAATCATTACTTTGGTGGGGAGAGAGAATCTTAAGGGGATTCAACACTGAACCCAGAGTCCGGCATGGGGCTTGATCTCACAACCTAGAGATCATGAGCTGAACCGAAACCAAGGTCAGAAGATGCTTAACTAACTGTGCCACCCAGGTGCTCCAGAGTAATAGTTTTCAATATTTACTCACCCTTTCCTTCTCTCTTCAGTCCTAATCCTCTTTTAGAGGGAACTTTGAGTAACTTTTTCCATGCATAAATACAGGAATTTTCAGTTTATGAACTTTCTTAAATATGAGCAAAGTTACAACCACAGTAAAAGTATTTTAGCTCTGTGTGTGATGATAGTTGATGTAAAGCAAGGCTTGTGTAGAATCACAAGATTTAAGAACAACTTTTTGACATACCCGGCATGCATAGATGCATAGCTTCCCTCATCAGTATCCCCTATAAACTGCCAAGGTATAGGTTACATTTGTTCTAACTTATGAACCTACACTGATAGATCACAATCACCCAAAGTCTATAGTTTACCTTAAGGTGGTTCACCTTTGGTTTTGTTTATTCTGTGGGCAGTGTAATGTGTTCATCATTATAATATACAGAGTGGTTTTATTTTGAAGTTTATTTTTTTTAATACTTTAAAAAAAAAAATCTTATTTATTTATTTATTTAACCGACAGAGATCCCAAGTAGGCAGAGAGGCATGCAGAGAGAGGGGCGGCGAAGCAGGCTCCCCGCTGAGCAGAGAGCCCGATGTGCGGCCCGATCCCAGAACCTTGGGATCATGACCTGAGCCAAAGACAGAGGCTTTAACCCACTGAGCCACTCAGGTGCCCATAAGTTTATTTTTTAGTCATCTCTGTACCCAACGTGGGGCTTTTAACTCCTGACCCCAAGATCAAAAGTTGCATGTTCTAACAACTGAGCCAACCAGGCACCTCCCCAGAGTTATTTTCATTGCCCTAAAAATCCTCCATGTCATCCTGTCCATCTCCCTCCCCACTGCCACCACTGCTGACCTTTTTACTGTCTACATAATTTTGCTTTTCCAGAATGGCATATAGTTGGAATTGCACAATTATGTAGCCTTTTCAGATTGACTTCTTTCAATTAGCAATAGACATTTAACTTTCCTCTGTATCTCTATGTGGCTTGATAGTTATTTTTGTTATCTATTTATATATGTCATAAATATATATTTAATATTCCGTTATCTGAATGTATGACAGTTTATCCATTCATCTACTGAAGTACATCTTGGTTGCCTCCAAGTTTTGGCAATCATGAAAAAAGCTGCTAGAAACAACTGTGTACAGGTTTTTGTGTGGACATAAATTTTCAACTCCTTTGGGTAAATAACTAGGGAGTGTAATTAGTTCTGTAAAAAACCACAACTGTCTTTCAGGGTGGCTGCGTAATTTTGTATTCCCACCAGCACTGATTGAGAATTTTTGCAGTTCCACATCCTTGCCAGCATTTCCGTCCAGATTTTGGCTCTTCTAATAGGTGTGTCGTGGTATCTCATTGTTATAATTTGCATTTCCCCCGTGGCGTATGAAGTGGACCATCTTTTCATATGTTTATTTGCAATTTGTGTATCTTGTCTGTTAAGGTCTTAAGTTCATTTTTTGTGTTGTTTTCTAATTGTTGAATTTTATGAATATATATATTTTTAAGATTTTATTTATTTATTTGACAGAGATCACAAGTAGGCAGAGAGGCAGAGAGAATGAGAAAGAGGGGAAGCAGGCTCCCCAGTGAGCAGAGAGCCCTAATTGGGGCTCGATCCCAGGACCCTGAGATCATGAGAGCTGAAGGCAGAGGCTTAACCCACTGAGCCACCCAGGTGCCCCTCTTTGTATGTTTTGTGTCACAGTCCTTTATCAGATATGTCTTTCGCAGATATTTTCTACCAGTCCTTTATTCCTTCATTCTGACATTGTCTTTTGCACAACAGTTTTCTATTTTAATGAAGTTCTACTTCTCAGTTATTTTTTTCATGGATTGAACCTTTGGTATTTTATCTAAAAAGTTATAGCCATACCAAGTTTATCTAGATTATCCCCTTTGTTATCTTCTAGGAGTTTTATACTTTTGTATTTTATGTTTAGGTCTCTAATCCATTGAGTTAATTTTCATGAAGGGTGTTGTAAGCACTGTGTCTAGATATTTTTCCCCCATGTGTGTATGTCTGGTTGTTTCAGAAATATTTGTTGAAAAGACTGCTCTGTTGTATTGACTTTGCTCTTTTGTCAAAGATCAGTTGACTATTATATTTATGTGGGTCTATTTCTGGACTATATATTCTGTTTCATGGATCTCTTTGTTTTGTTGCAGTAGCTTTACAGTAAATCTTGAAGCTTGGTAATGTCACTCCTCCGTTTTTTTAGTCCTTTAATATCATTCATCAGGGCTTTGTAAGTTTCCTCATATAATTTTTGCACATATTTGTTAGATTTATACCTCAGTATTCTGGCTTACTGGTGCTAATGTTAAATGGTTTGTGTTTTTGAATTCAAATTCCAGTTTTTCATTGCTGATGTATATAAAGTGATTGGTTTTTTTGTATTAACCTTGTATCCTGCTTCCTTGCTATAATTGTTTATTCTTGGAATTTGTAGTTTCTTTCAGATTTTCTACATGGGTGTTATTTGTGAACAAAAATTTATTTTTTCCTTCTCAATTTGTACACCTTTTCTTATTGCAGTAGCTAGAACTAGTTTAATGTTGAAAAGGAGTGGTAAGAGGGGATATCCTTGACTTCTACCTGATCTTACCGAGAAAGCTTTGAGTTTCTCACCATTAAATATGATGTTAGCTCTTAGTTTTTTGGCAAACATTACTTATCAAGTTGAGAAAATTCCACTCTATTCCTAGTTTATATGGAGTGTTTTTGTTGTGAATGGGTTTTGGATTTTGTGAAATAGTTTTTCTACATCTGTTGATAACAATTGCGTGGTTTTTCTTTTAACCTATTGATATGATCAGTACATTAATTGATTTTTGAACATTGCACTAGTATGTATAGCCAGGATAAATTCCCCTGGTCATGGTGTACAATTGACCCTTGAACAACACAGATTTGAATAGCATAGGTCTACATAATACATTTTTTACAAATACAATACAGTAACATAAATGTATTTTCTTTATGATCTTGTGGGTATATTCTCTTCTCTAGCTCACATTATTATAAGACTACAGTATTAATACATGTAACATATAACATATGTGTTGATTGTTTATGTTATCAGGCTTCTGGTCAGTAGTGGGCTATTAGTACTTAAGTTTTGGGGGAATCAAAAGTTACATGCAGGTTTCCAACTGTACAGGACATCAGCAACCCTCACCCCCTTGTTGTTCAAGGGTAACTGTATAGTTCTTTTAATTCATTGTTGGAGTAAATTTGCTTTTTTTTTTTTTGAGGATTTTTGCATACATGTTCATGAGAGATAGATACTGGTCTGTACTTGTCATTTGTCTGGTTTTGGTGTTAGGGTAATACTGGCTTCATGGAATGAGTTAGGAAATTTTTTTTCTTTGCTTCTACCTTACAAAAGAGATGATAAATGGTAGAGAATTGGTATAATTTCTTCCTTAAATGTTTGGTAGAATTCATCGTTGACACTATCTGGGTCTGGTGCTTTTTGTTTTATAAAGTTATTATTGATTCAATTGCCTTAATATAATCTTATTCAGATAGTCTGTCTGTTGAATTTTGGCAGATTGTGTCTCACAGCAGAGAACACAAGCAGGGGGAGTGGGAGAGGAAGAAGCAAGCTCTCCGCTGAGCAGAGCACCCAATGTGGGGCTCGATCCCAGGATCCTGGGATTATGACCTGAACCAAAGGCAGATGATTAATGACTGAGCCACCCAGGCGCCCTAGATTGTGTCTTTCAAGGAATCAGTTCACTTCATCTGGGTCATCAAATATTTGAGCATAGAGTTGTTTGCAATATTACTTGATGTTTTAATGTCTATGGAATTAGTGGAGATGGGTCTCTCATTTCTGACATTTAGTAATTTGTGTCTTCTCTCTTTTTTCTTAAACTGTCTAGAGTTTATCAATTTACTTGATTGTTTCAAAGAACCAATTTTTTGTTTAGTTGCCTTTTGTTTATTTCTTGTTTTCAATTTCATTGATTTCAATTTCGTTGCTTCAACTTCTAAATTACTTTACTTTTCCTTACTTTGTATATAATATGTTCTCTTTCTGATTTCATAGGTGGGATCCTAGATTAATTTGACTTTTTTCTAATGTATGCATTCAACATGAATTGTCTTCAAAGCACTATTTTTTTACCTTCTGCAAATTTTGATGTCTTTTTGTTTTCATTTAGTTCAGAACATTTTAAGATTTCTATTAAGAGGTCTTCTTTGACCTATGTGTTATATAGAAGTGTGTTGTTTAATCTCCAAGTGTTTTGAGGTTTTCCAGCTATCTTCCTGTCATTGATGTCTAGTTTATTTTTATTTATTTTAAAAAGATTTTATTTCTGAGTAACCTCTACATTCATTATGGGGCTTGAACTCACAAACCTGAGATCAAGAATTGCATGCTCTGCTGACTGAGCCAGCCACTTGCCCCTGATTGCCAGTGTGATTCCATTGTGGTCTGACAGTATACTTTGTATGATTCCTGTTCTTCTGAATTTATATTATTCCTTATCTTCTGAATTTGTGTTTTTTGAGCTTGAGAAGAGTATATATTCTCCTGCTGTTGGGTGAAGTAGTGTATGGATGTACATTTGAACCAGTTTGGTGTTTGCTAATCAGTCTATCTGTGTCTGTCTGCTGGATCTGTCAAATAGTGGTAGAAGGATGTTGCATTCTGAGTATAGTAGTGGATTCATCTCTTTCTCATAGTTTTATGGTATTGCCTCATGTATTTTGAAGCTCCATGTTTGGTTTTTTTTAAGATTTGTTTGTTTATTTTAGAGGGAGAGAGAATTTTTTTTTTTTTTTTTTTAAGATTTTCTTTATTTGAGAGAGCACTAGAGCACAGGGAGGGACAGAGGGAAAGAGAGAAGCAGTCACCCCGCTGAGTGCGGAATGCAATATGGGGCTCCCATCCCAGGACCCTGAGAATGACTGGAGCCAAAGGCAGCTGCTTAACTGACTGAGTCATCAAGACCCTGAGAGAGAATCTTTTTTTTTTAAGATTTTATTTATTTATTAGGGAGACACTTTGAGAGAGGGAACACAAGCAGGGGGAGTTGGAGAGGGAGAAGCAGGCTTCCTGCTGATCAGGGAGCCCGATGCAGGGCTTGATCCCAGGACCCTGGAATCATGACCTGAGCCGAAGGCAGACTGAGTCATGCAGGCGCCCCAGAGAGAGAATCTTAAGCAGACTCCCCATTGAGTACAGAGCCTTGGTGTGGGGTCGACCTCACAACCCTGAGATCATGATCTAAGCTGAAATCAAGAGCTGGATCCTTAACTGACAGACCAACCAGACACCCCTGAAACTCTGTTGTTTTGCTTATATATACTTAAAGGATTTTTAAAAAAGATTTATGTATTTGAGAACAAGAGAGAGTTGGGGGAGGGGCAGAGGGAGAAAAAGAATCCTCAAAACATGCAGCTCTGTCCTAGGACCCTGAGATCATGACGGGAGCTGAAATCAAGGGTCAGATGCTTAACTTACTGAGCAACCCAGGCGCCCCCCTTTTGGCTGTTCTTGAATAATGCTGCCATGAAATGGGTGTGCAGATTATTCGAGACCCTGATTTTTGAGCATGTATCAGAAGTGGAATTGCTTGATCACATAGTAATTCCATTTTCAATTTTTTGATGAACAACATGCTGTTTTCCATTGCGGCTGCACTGTTTTACGTTCCCACCAGCAGTGCACATGGCCCCAATTTTTCCACATCCATGCCAACACTTATTTTCAATTTTTTTTGATAGTAGCCATCCCGGTAGATCCTTGAATCTCATTGTGGTTTTGATTTGCATTTCCCTAATTATAGTTATGTAATAATGCTGAGAATCTTTTTATGTGCTTGTTGGCCACTTGCATATCTTGTGGAGAAATGTCTATTTGAGTACTTGACCCCCCCCTCCCCGCCGTGTGTGTGTGTGTGTGTGTGTGTGTGTGTTTAAAGCGATAGAAGTTTATTAAATGAAGATTAAAAAGTTCTCAAGAGTGAGAGGGGTCCCAGCAGGGTTGCCCAAGTACTTTACCCATATTTTGTGTTGTTTTTTTTTTTAATAATTTTAAGAGTTCTTTTACATATCCTGGGTATTAATCACTTGTCATTTACATGACTTTTAAATAATTTCTTCCATTCCATAGGTTGCCTTTTTACTCTGTTGATTGTGTTCTTTGATGCACAAGAGCTTTTCACTTTGATGTGTTTCCAGTTTATTTTTATTTTTGTTGGTGTCATATCCAAGAAATCATTGCCAAATCCAGTTGCCATGAAGCTTTTATGTTTTCTTAGTTTTATAGCTTTTCTGTTCCTTTTACTGTCAGTGTGTCTTTGTCTTTATATTTAAAGTGAGTTTCAGTTAGATAGCATATAGTTGACCTTTTTCTTTATCCACTCCAGTAGTATCTGTCTTTTGTTATATTTAGACTATTGATATTTAAAATTATTGTTGATATATTTGGATTAATGTCTGCCTTTTTTTTTTTACTGTATTTTTTCCTTTTTTTAAGATTTTATTTATTCTGAGAGAGGGACAAACAGCTCGCAAGCAGGGGGAGAGGCAGAAGCAGACTCCCGCTCAGTTGGGAGCCCAACATGGGGCTTGAACCTAGGACCTGGAGATCACAACCCAAACCAAAGTTAGATGCTTAACCATTAGAGCCACTGAGGTGCCCCCTCCTTTTTTTTACTGTATTTTATTTGTTGCCCTTGTTCCTTCTCTTTTTTGTCTTACACTCTTTCTGCCTTAACTTGTTTTATTGAGCATTTTATGATTCCATTTTTTCTCTTCTCAGCATATTATTTGTGCTTTTTCTTTCTTTCTTATTTTTAGTAGTTGCCTTTGAAATTGCTGCATATACTTAACAGGTACTCTTTGTAATAACACTGTACTACTTCATAGGTAGTGAGAGTACTTTGTAACAAAATTCACATTTCCAAAACAAAAAAAAAAAATTCACGTTTCGTCCCTCCTGTCTACTATAACTCATTCATTTCTTACCCATGAGGTATAGTCACCAGATACTTTGTTGTTGTTATTGTTTTGAACATATTCTTATCTGTTAGATAATTAAGAATACGAAAAATCAGGGGTGCCTGGGGGACTCAGTCCATTAAGGATTGCACTGTTGATTTTGGCTCAGTTCATGATCTCAGGATTGTGAGATTGAGCCCTGCCTGCATCAGGTTCCGTACTGGGTGTGGAGCCTGCTTGGAACTCTCTCTCCCTCTGCCCTTTGCCACCCACTTTCTCCCCTTCACCCTCCTCCCTTCCTCCCCCAGTTCCTCTGCCCAAAAAAGAATAAGATCAAAGATTCTATTTAACCTTTATTTTTTCTCTAATGCTCTTTGTTTCTTTTTTCTTTATGTAAATTCTGTGTTTCTGATCTATAGCATTTTTCTACTTCCTGAAGAATTTCTTCTAACATTTCTTGCAAGACAGGTTGGCTAATAATAGATGTCCTATTCTGAGAAGTTCTTATTTATCTTTCATATCTGAAGGATAATTTTGCTGAATGTTAGGTTGGTAGGGCTTTTTGCTTTTAACACTGTTGTTTTTATTTATTTATTTTTAAGTTACCTCCACATCCAACATGGGGCCTAAACCCACGACCCTGAGATCAAGAGTCACACACTCCACTCACTGAGCCACCCACGTGTTCCTTTCAACACTAAATATTACAGTCCATTTTCTTGCTTTCATGATTTCTTTTTTTTTTTTTGAAGATTTTATTTATTTATAAAGGTTTTATTTATTTATTTGACAGAGAGAGACACAGCAAGAGAGGGAACACAATCGGAGGGAGTGGGAGAGGGAGAAGCAGACTTCCCACCCAGCAGGGATCCTGATGCGGGGCTCGATCCCAGGACCCTGAGATCATGACCTGAGCCGAAGGCAGAGCCTTTAACCCACTGAGCCACCCAGGCACCCCCCAATGTAATTTTTATCTTTGTTCCTCGTTAGGCAAGGTTTATTTTTTTCTTCTGATTTTCTTTTCAAGCTTTTCTCTTTGTGTTTGGTTTTCTTCAGTTTGTATATGATATGCCTAGCTATGGATTTCTTAGGATTGATCCTCTGTTACATTCTCTGAATTTCTTGGATCTGTGATTCAGTGTCTATCATTAATTTAGGGAAATTCTTGGTCATTATTGCTTCAAATATTTCTTCTTTTCCTTTCTTCTCATTCTGGTATTCCCATTACTTGTATGTTACACCTTTTGGAGATTCTAGTCTATCTTTTTCATTTGTCCTTCCTTTGCATTTCAGATTTTGGAGTTTCTATTCATTTTTTTTTTTTTTTTAAGATTTTATTTATTTATTTGACAGAGAGAGAGATCACAAGCAGGCAGAGAGGCAGGCAGAGGAGGAAGCAGGCTCCCGATGCGGGGCTCGATCCCAGGACCCCGAGACCACGACCTGAGCCGAAGGCAGCGGCCCAATCCACTGAGCCACCCAGGCGCCCCTCTATTCATTTTTTTCTAGCCTACAGATTCATTTTTGGTTTGTGTTTACTTACTAATGGGCCCATCAGAGGCATTTTTCATTTCTGTTAGTTTTTTTTTTTTTTTTTTTAATTATTTCTAGCATGTTCTTTTAATTCCTTCTTAGAATTTCCATCTCTATGTTAACATTACCTACTTGATTTGGACATTGTTAACTTTTTCCATAATGGCACTTAGCATATTAAACATATTTTAAAATTTTTAGTCTAATTCTAGCATTTCTGCCATGTGAGTCTTTTTCTGTGGTTTTGTTTTTTGGTATGCCTTATAATTTTTTCTTGAAAGCCAGAGTCATGAACAATGTACTGGGTAAAAGGAACCGAGGTAGATAGGCCTTCAGTGTGAGACTTTATGTCTGTCTGTCCAGGGATACTGTTTGCTATAGCTATAGATACCAAAGTCTAAAATCTCCTCTGTTGTTCTTGTTTTTGTCTTCCCTGTTGCCTCTAGGGCTCCCTAGAGACATCTTCTTAAGTCAGGTCTGAGACATGCAGTTCTTGGAGTTGTAATCCCCTGTTATTACATGGGAGCCCTATTGATGTGGTGTTTGGGGGAGGGGAAGCAGTCTGTAGTCCTGTAATTGGGTCTCACTCTTTTTTTTTTTTTTTTTAAACCTTATTTATTAGAGAGAGAGTGTGTGTACAAGCAGAGGGGGGTGGCAGCAGATGGAGAAGGAGGCTCCCTGATCAGGACTCAGTCCTGGGACCCTGGGACCATGACGTGAGCCACCCAGGTGTCCCTGGGTCTCAGTCTTTTAGGGGGCCTGTCTCCCACTAAGCTGTGACCTTTAGAAGTACTCAGTCCCCCTGCTTCAATGATACTGGAAAATTGGAGGGCTTTAGTATAGGGTGTTTCCATTCCCTTAGGTTGGTTAGATCTGTTTTAAGACTCTAGTTGGTTAGGTTCTGATGAAAGTTTCTCTTGAGGACACGCCTTGTTAAGAAAAACAGAATAGGTCTGTTTCAAAATGGCTTCTTTCCCCTTCTCTCTGCCAGGAGCCTGAGCGCATTTTCCTCTGATCGTCACTGAAAGTGTGGTCGGGAACCTGGAGGTAAAAACTCAACAAAAGTGGCAAGGCCCTTTGAGAGTTGTTCACTCTCAAATTTATTCTGACTGTGCCTCCAGCACTTTGTCAATTACAGTTTAGTTTTTCCTGCTGGGGTAATGGCTCATGCTTGTGAGCTTTTGCCCTGATAATTTTGAATCTTATTTTCTCCCAGTCACGTCACCATGTCACAGGGCAGCATTTGCCCTGTGCTTCAGTTCTCTGATGCATTTAAGAGGGTTGTTGATTTTCAGTTTTGTTTAGCTTTTTTCCTCTGTGGATGGGAATGGTGATTTCTAAGTTTTTACATGTTGGGTTGGAAATCAGAAGTATATTCATTTATTTTTGTTTGTAGTATTCTGTTAAATTGCACTGTAATTCTTGTAGACATCTCTGAATTAATTGGTTACTTAGATTAATTTTTTTTTCATTATATTTAATGCATCAGTGATTTCCATTAGGGTTATATATTTTTTCCTACCTGTAGTGAAATTTCCTTAGGCAATTTCTAGGAGTGGTAATACTGGGTTGAAGAGTGTGACAAGGGCACCTGGGTGGCTCAGTCGTTAAGCAGCTGCTTTTGGCTCAGGTCATGACCCCAGGGTCCTGGGATCAAGTCCCACATCGGGTGGGCTCCCTTCTCAGTGGGAAGCCTGCTTCTGCCTCTCCGACTCCCCCTGTTTGTGTTCCCGCTCTCACTGTGGCTCTGTCAAATAAATAAATAAAATTAAAAAAAGAAGTGTGTGACAGATTTTATGGTGTTACTACTTTTTGCTGTATTGCCTTTAAAAAGGCTTCTGAGCTTTATTGATATTCCTTCAACTTTAGCAGTATTGGATATTAAGAATCTTGCCAGTTTAGAAAATGTAAAATGTAATAGAAGATTACTTTACACATGGATGTCCAGTTGGTCTAGTACCATTTTTGTTGAAAATAATTGTTTTTTGGGGCATCTTGGTGGCTCAGTCATTAAGCATCTGCCCTCTGCTCAGGTCATGATCCCACGGTCCTGGGATTGAGCCCTGCCTCAGGCTCCCTGCTCAGTGGGAAGTCTGCTTTTCCCTCTTCCACTCTGCCTGCTTGTGTTCCCTCTCTCACTGTCTTCTCTCTCTCTCCTCTCTCTGTCAAATAAATAAATAAAATCTTTTAAAAAAATAATTTTTTTCCCTCCCATCAGATTATTCCTTTATCAAAGATGAGTTGACTTTATAAGTATGGGCCTATTTCTGAGCTCCCTATTCTGTTCTATTGGTCTGTGTGTTTATTACAATACCATGCTGTTGATTTTAGTAGCTTTATGATAGCCCCATCAGAAATGGAAAAAATGAAGAAGGGATGACCTTTTTTTTAAAAGATTTTATTTATTTGATAGGCAAAGATCATAAGTAGTCAGAGAGGCAGACAGAGAGAGAGAGGGAAGCAGGCTCCCTGCTGAGCAGAGATGCTCCATGCAAGGCTCAATCCTAGGACCCTGAGATCATGACCTGAGCTGAAGGCAGAGGCTTTAACCTACTGAGCCACCCAGGCGCCCCAAGGGACTTTTAATAATAATTTTCAGATAGCACTGTGGTCTCCCATCTGTCCCAGATCCGTGTGTGTGTGTGTGTGTGTGTGTGTGTGTGTTTAAAGCTTTTATTTATTTACTTGAGAGAGAAAAAGAACATAAGAGCGGAGGGGAGGGGCAAAGGGAGAGGGACAAGCAGACTCCCCACTGAGCAGAGAGGCCTGATGTGAGGCTATATCCCAGTACCCCAGGATCGAGACCTGAAGCAAAAAAACAGATGCTTAACTGACTGAGGCATCTAGGCTCCCCCATAGTTCTTAGTTTTATTTACCCTAAGGGAATCACCGTTACCAGTTTCTTATGGTCCTGGAGGGTGTGTGTGTGTGTGTATTCAGGGCTTTAAATGTGAAGAAAATAACTATTTTGCTTATTTTTTCTTTATGCAGTCTTAAAAGTGATACGTGAAGTCTAACGTTTCTTTGAGTAAGTGTAAAATAAAAAGTTCTAGGGGCGCCTGGGTGGCTCAGTTGGTTAAGCATCCACCACAGGTCATGATTTCAAGGTTGTGAGATTGAGCCCCAAACTGGCTTGTGCTAGGTGTGGAGCATGCTTAAGATTCTTTCTCTCCTTCTGCCCCCCTTTAAAAATTTTAAATGACAAAATATTGTGTCAAAGTATAAGTAAAGGTTTTTTTTTCTCACTGGCATACAACAGGGCATTCTGTTATTGATGGTATCTTAAGATAAGTTAGTGAAATTAAGTATGTATGTCTTGGCTCACAAGTCATTTTTGAAGCTTAGCTTCACTAATTATTAGCTGTGTGACCTCTATATCTCAGTTTCTTTGTTGGTAAATACATAAGATTGTTAAAAGGTCAGATGAATTACTACGTGTAAATCAGAGTACTACTTATAAGATGTTACATAAGTATTAGCTATTATTTTTACTCTCTGCCAGCAACATTAGCTACTCTCTCCTTAAAACATTTTTTTCCAGGCACCTGGGTGGCTCAGTTAATTAAGCGACTGCCTTTAGCTCAGGTCATCATCCTGGAGTCCCAAGATAGAGTCCCACATCGGGCTTCCTGCTCAGTTTTTTTGGGGGGGCGGGTCCTGCTTCTCCCTTTGACCCTCCCTCTTCTCACACTTTGTCTCTCTCATTCTCTTTCTCGAGTAAATCTTTTTTTTTTTTTTTAAAGGTTTTATTTATTTATTTGACAGACAGAGATCACAAGTAAGCAGAGAGGCAGGCAGAGAGAGAGGGAAGCAGGCTTCCTGCTGAGCAGAGAGCCCGAAGCAGGGCTCAATCCCAGGATCCTGAGATCCTGACCTGAGCCGAAGGCAGAGGCTTTAACCGAGCCACCCAGGCACCCCTCTCAAGTAAATCTTTTAAAAATAATTTTAAAAATTAAAAAACAAAACAAAATATTTTTCTTCCTTTAGTGCAAGTGATAACAGACTGTCTTGGTTTTTCCTGGTCTTGCTCGTCGTCATATTGTCAGCCCAGATCACTCCTGAATTTTAGATCATGAACCATATTCTTGGCCCTTTGGATTTTCATAGATAGCTCTTTTCAACATGTCCAAATCTGAGTTTTTATTTTCCTCTTCCCCAGACTTTGACCTCTCACTTTCTTGTTTCCTTATCTTAGTTTTTTATTGCATTATCATCCACTTAGTAGAAAAGCAAACTATAAGCGTAATCCTTGTTCCTCTTTAAGAGAGCATATGCTTGTAGTTTATAATAACTTATTCCTGGAATTTTTCCTCATCTCTCTCTTTTTAAGATTTTTAATTATTTTAGGGGTGCCTGGGTGGCTCAGTGGGTTGAAGCCTCTGCATTTGGCTCAGGTCATGTTCTCAGGGTCCTGGGATCGAGCCCCACATTGGGCTCTCTGCTTGGCAGGGAGACTGATTCCCCCTCTCTCTGCCTGCCTCTGTGCTCACTTGTGATCTCTGTAAAATAATTAAATAAAATCTTTAAAAAATTTTTTAAAAATTATTTTAGAGGTAGACAGCACAGGCATGGAAGGGAGTGTCAGCAGGGGGAGGAGCAGAGGAAGAGGGACAAACTACTCCAAGGTGAGTAGGGTACCTGATGAAAGGCTTGATCTCATGACCCCTAGATCATGGGTCAAAATTGGGAGTGGGATGCTCAACTGACTCAGTCTCTTATCTCTCTTGATTGATTTACTTTTTTCATCAAAGTGAACTTCCTTCCTGTCCTCCTCCCTTTCCCTCTCCTTCCTGCTTTGTTGTATTGAGAGCCTATCAGGCTTAAATTTTAAGTATTTGAAGTGTTTTCTCCTTCCTGTGCATTACCTTGTGTTCCACACACCAGAAACCTGTCACTTTCTGTCTGCTTGTATAGTCCATTTGAATTTTTCCTACATTTTCTCCATTGAGTTGGGTGTTATATTACTTGATCATCGTAAACTGAATAGATTTCTCACTGGAAGACCCCTTTCCAAATGAGTTTGAAAATTTTTTAAATTTGATTGGTGTGTTGGTTTTTTTAAGGTGGGGGCACTTAATCTAGAGAAATACTGTCTGTCTTTAGTCTCTTCCGAGTTTTTAAGCCTGGCTGTTACCTGTGGAGGCTCAGGTCGCACATGACCTTTTTTTCCAAAATGGACTTTCTAATACTCTCACTGGTTCCTAACCTTTCTCACTGTATCTGCTTTAATCTACCTCCAGGCATTTTTTCCTCACTACAGTGGTTTGTTCTTGAAAAGACTCAAATCTGATTGTTAAATCAAAGCTTTAAATGTTTCTCATTGTTCTTCATGACCCTGTAATCTGGCTCCTGCCTACTTTCTCCAATTCATTGCTGCTCCTTTATTTTGTGTGTATTCCAGGCATATTGGTTCCTTTTCAATTCTTGAACATGCCAGGTCCATTTTTGTTTCTGTTTTGCACAGGGTGGACTTTCTGCCTGAAATGCCATCACTGGCATCATTCATAAATCTTTTAAAGGTAGTTTCCTCAGAGAAGCTTCTTCTTATCCTCCAGATTCTCTTTGTTAAATATTACTCTCATGATATTCTGTACTTCATTTAAAAATTGTATAATTTATTGTTTAATACCTTAAAATGAAACCTCTGTAGATGTGGATAGGGTGGGTTAGAGAACATTTCTGGTTGATCATTTTACCACTCAGTACCTATTTGCCTTATGAATAGTGAGTACTCAGTAAATATTATGGGCTTAATATGTTCAGAACTTTAATTATTCTGCATTACATATTGTGTGAAGTATGGTGACAGAAATCCAGAAAGTAAAATTTTAATGACAGACTGTTGCTATAATTGGAAAGACTGTTATTTCCTGGTTCTCTATTATAGGTGCACTTGTCCAATATTGTAGCCCCTAGCCACATGTGACTTTTTTTCAAGTTTTAAAAACTGTTTTTAGACTTTTTAAAATGTACAAATCAGAGGTTATTAGTATATTCACAAAGTTGTGCAGCTGTTACCACTAATTCCAAACGTTTCATATCCTTAAAAATAATCCTTGCACCCATTAGCAGATCCTTCCCATCTCTTCCTTCCCTCTCCTCTCTTAGCAACTAATAATTTACTTTCTATATCTGTAGATTTGACTATCACATGTGGCTTTTGAACACTTGAAGTGTGGGCAGTCCAAATTGAAATGTGCATGTGATTTGTAAATTAAACACTGGGTTCCAAAGACACTGGTTTAAAAAAAAAAATCAGAATTTTTAATTTTGATTACATGTTAAAATGATAATTTTATATATAGGAGATAAATTATTATTAAAGGTAATTTCTGTACTTCACTCTTTCTGATGTGATTACTAGAAAATTTTATTTATTTATTTTTAAAGATTTTATTTATTGGACAGAGACACACGCAGCGAGAGAGGGAACACAGGGAGGGGGAGTGGGAGAGGGAGAAGCAGGCCCCCTGTCAAGCAGGGGGCCTGATGCGGGGCTTGCTGTGGGGCTCAATCCCAGAACCCTGGGATCACAACCGGAGCCAAAGGCAGATGCCCAGTCATCTGAGCCACCCAAGGTGCCCCTAGAAAATTCTGAAGAACATTTGTGGCTTTTTTTTTTTTTTTAAAGATTTTATTATTTATTTTTGTGAGACAGAGAGAAAAGGAGAGCATTAGTCGGGGTATGGGGAGAGGCAGAGGAAGAAGCAGACTCTGCTGAGCAGAGAGCCTGATGCAGGACTTGATCCCCATATTCTGGGATCACAACCCCAGAGAGGGCAGATGCTTAACTGACTGAGCCACCTAGGTGCCCTGTGGCTTCTATTATTATATATCTGTTGGACAGCACTGATCTAAAACTTGTATTTAGTAAGGGTCATAAATGTTCCCATGGCTTCAGTTCCCTTCTGGTCTCTTAAGTTTCCATGTCAGCCTGCTTTGAGTATATGACATGCCCCAAGCTTCAGAATAGTTTTTACTTACTAACTGCTTGGAAAGTGGAAATCTTTCTTATTTGGGGGGCTTTAGAATAGTAGGGGAAGATAAGTCATTCATACTAACTTAGGGGAAAATAATGGCAACTCTTAAACCTTTTAAGCCTCATTTCCAACATATTAGGAAGAATGAGATTCACATTTATTTGCACGATACTGATAAACAGTGCTCCTAAATTTTGGTAGTTGTGATTTGACTAGGAAACAAACTGATAGTTTCTTTATAGCATATGAGAATGATCTATAACTTCAGGGGTAATTTAGATTTAAAATTTGAAATTTAGATTGAAATTTTGTTTTAGAGTAAATATTCCCGAATAAATATAAGTGAGAGTAATGCAACAAGTGGTCCTTTAAAAAAAAAAATACAGTATTTGCTTTAGTTTTCTGCTCCTACATCATTGTCAAAAGTCAACATATTACAGTGTTAAGTGACTACTGTACATTCAGCATTTACTTTTTGGCAGACATTGTTTTATATATTGTATTAATTAAATTCCCCCAAGAACTGTACATAGTTAAGTACTCTTATAATTCCCAGTTGACAGAGGTCGAAACTTTGGTTGAGTGGTTAATTAACTTGCTTGAGGTCACATGTAAGTTTAAGCAGGTTAAATAACAATGTACTTAGAGCTTTTCTGATAAAATCTTTCAGTGTTTAGTTTTTCTCACTAGAATGTAAGCTCCAAGTGGGCAGGGAATTAGTTTTGTTCACTAACACTTGAGATTTCTTTCTGGCATATAATAGACTCCAGGAATTATTTAGACGAATTTTGTGATGATATCAATTCACTAAGAGACTTGGCCTTGTAAACCATTAGAATTGCTTTAAATTCTGCACTGTTGCTTTATTAGCAGTTTATTAGCAGTAATGCCAATTTATGACATCCAGATAAGATTTAACATCATGTGCTATTATGCATACTTTATATTTTAATAGTTGATTTTAGAAATGTTTGTTAGAAACTGTAGCTTCTATTCATGTCTTTTCCTTTTATGTGTTAGAATCCCATTGGAGCCACAAAGGAACATTAAAAAAACCAGAACTATCAAAGTTCCAACTTTGTGTTTAGTTGAGTTGGGAGAAGAAAATAAAATCAATTTTGCGAATGTTGCCGCAAAGAATGTAGTACAGTGGTAACACAATTCTTCAGGGTTGCATCCAAAGCCTTAGTGTTTCTGGTCATTAAAATGAATAACAAACACATTGTTTTGTTACTTACTTTTAGAAATAACATTTCCATTCTTAGACTGGAAACAGAGCTGTGAAGTAAATTTTATAAAGTAGGGCTTTGAAATCAAAGGTTTTTGTAATTAATATTATTGGGGAAGGGTAGCTATGCTTCTTTCTTGAAGATTCTCATTAAATTTGAGATCTGTGTTCTCATTTTAGAGTAATAAAATTGAGAGATGTTAAGTGACTTACCTAAATTAATGCCAGTTGAGTGGCAGAACTTGGATTCAGCTCACATCTGTCAGACTTCAAAGGGCATACTTTTTAAAATACTGTCATCTTTTGCCATTTTCTGTATCTTAAAGTTCTTTGATTTTAAGTTAGTTTGTTGGGGGCACTGGGATCAAAAATCTGGATTGTGGAGTAACTGGACGTTAAACTGTGGAGATAATAAAGGATAATTATTGCATGATGGAAAAATTAAGCTGTGAAAAATCTGTCTTTAACTTTCCATATTTTCTTTTTATCTTTGCTTATCTGGAGATAAAGATCCTACTCTGTCTAGACTATGTAGCATGCTTCTTTATAATGGATTCATCATGGTGTTTGTATTTTTTTTTTAAGCTAATTTAGTACATTTTTCATACATTAATAGTGTGCTTTCTGTAGAGAAAAAAAGTCTAATTATAATTCGGGGATAATGAGGACAGAAACAAGGACAGAGGAATACCAGTAACCAATACAATTAATAATTGTTTATTTAGCATTTTACTAACTTGAGATTTGGGGGCAATCTGGAAGGCAGCTTCTCTGATTTCTCTTACTACTTCTTTTCCTCCCCAAAACTTTAATCATGTCCTTTAGTATCCTGACATTTTAGGGTTATTTACTTCTTTTTGGAGAGGGAGTATTGTGGGAAGCTATAAAGAAACTTTGAAAGCATTGATGATTTGCAAGGTCGGATTACTCTTGTTTTACTTAGAACTCTCAGGGGAGAATTGGAAGTCTTATAGTTCTACTTGCAGCTTCTAAATTGGTCAGTGAAAGTATGGTGCCTCTGATTTTCATTTTAACATTATTAATTCCTGTGCATACTGGACAAAGTGTTTTATCATTGGTAAGATTGTATATTTCATCCTCCACCGCAAATATCAAGGATGATAATGATTTTTTAGGGCACAGGAAGAACTTTCTCATGTGCTTATTTGTAATTAATTTTAATTTGGGGGTAAAATTAACTTCAGAAAAAAATGAAATACATTAATCCCAAAGGTAAAAATAGAAAAAGGTTATATAAAAATAAACCTACTAATTAGAATGTTTTTCAGATGCATAAAGTTTCTAAATCTTGTTATTATTAAAAGATAAGATTAATTAGAAGTCATATGAAATCTTTAAAATTTGGGTTTTAAGTTATATATTTTTTCAGTACGTATCATTCTGTATTAATATAAACTGCTTAGTATAGAAAAAGAGTAAAATTGGTATCTACTTGTTGGAGGTTGTGGGAGGAAGCCATGGACCTTAAAACAGTAATTCTTACATTATTCATCCAGTAAACAAGCTTAAGAAGGTAGGGTTGAAAGCAAAAAATTTACTCTTGAAATCCTGCAAGGCTTTTTTTTAAGAGTGGATATGTTGTGTTACTTAGGTAAAAATATGAAATCGTAACCAAGAAAATGAAAACATAACTTGTATATTAAGGATGTATGTTTTTAACAATTGCAAAAAAGAGAAAGTTTACTATATTAGGAATTTATTAGACTTAGGACCAGTAAGGTATTAGTGTAGATTACAAAGTATAAGTTGGAAAGCTCGTTTGCAGACAGTTACTTTTGAACACGAATGTGAATCCCCTTGGAGGGTTTTCTGAATCATTTAAGGTCACCATTAACAGATTGAGAAATTGAAATGATAGTATAGATATGAAATGACTTTGAGAAATGCAATGGGGCAAAATAAATAGATGTAGATAAATTTAAAATAAGTCTATTTTGAAAAGTAGGTAGTTGCCACTGAATTAAACTAAGCAACTTAAAACAAATTATACAAGGCATTAGATGATTCTAGTGAGGCATTTTAGGCTTCAGGAATTTTCGTGGAAAGGGAAATTAGTTAGATGCTTCGAGTTTTCACCAGCTGGGTGGATGGAATAGTATTTTAGTTAACCTAAACATCAAGAACTGTTGTGGTTAGTTTAAGTGAGAGTTTATACCCTACATGGCTTTTAATGACCCTGAGTTTTCTGTTTATATGGATAGAACCCATGTAACCTGGGGTACAGTATAGCAGCGTTCATCTACAGATGAATAATAGACTTACCACGTTGGAGTTAACATACATGAAGTTGGCAAATATAAAATAGGTGTCTGCTCTTTTTCTCTAAAATTCCAATAGAGTTAACAAGCCATTGTACTGTTGTTCAGAGTGGTGTTATTTCATTAAAAACAATGAAGTGAAAATTTGTTAGTTTTTTTGGTTTTAAATATTCTTAAAACTGGCTAATTAAATCCTAGAAAAGCATAGGTTATTATTTTTTACTAGAGCAGATAATCAAGTTTATTAAAGAGGGGGTTTCAAAATTTTTTTATAGATAATACTTTAAAATAGGCTTTTTTCTTGCTGATATAACTAACATTTATTTTCTGTTTATTTTTAAGACGAGCAAAAATCAAATTAAAGTAGATCTTGTAGATGAGAATTTTACAGAATTAAGAGGAGAAATAGCAGGACCTCCAGACACACCATATGAAGGCAAGTACTTTTTTCTGTATCAAAATATTGTGCGTATTAGAACTTACCTGAAACATTAAATCAGAATAATCTTAAGTATCTATAAATTACATAGAAGGTAACTTCATTTGGCTTAGGATATTACAACATTTAAATAATAAATTTAGATATTGCTGTAGACTGATTTTTCTTATGAATTTTAGCTAATTTTTTTCTTTCCTTAACATAGATTTAGTAGAACCAAGTTACAATTTACATAGGTTAGAATTTAACAGTAGAAAACATCTAGCGTATTAAGCCTCTAATATATGGACTATAGATGCTCAGTAACCCTTCATATGGTATCTATAACAAATCTTGCCTTAAATTTGACTGATAAAATACTTATTTTTTTTAATATAGCTCCTCTCCCCTGTTTGTCATTAAGTATTTTATTCATTCATATGTCTTCGCACAGGCTGTATTCCAAATATTTAATTTTCTTTATTCAGGAAAGCTTTGAATGATCGTTTCAAGACAAAAAAAAAAGAAAGGAGGCAACTTTGCTGAACTTTGTGTTCACAAGCTAATTCTGTAGCTACTTTAGACTATGGAATTGGGTGGTAAGATAAGGAAAGAAGCTTTTTTATAGCTTTTTATTTCCTCATCAGGCAAATCTTCAGTAATGAATATTATTGTAAATCTGGGTTATGTAGCATATCCAAGGTTCTTGCCTTCAGATATATGCTTAGTAGAAATCATAACAGAATTTGTAGTCATAGTAGCATTTACTGAATTCTTACTTTCAGAGCTTTACATGTATTTTCTCACTTAATCCTTAAAACAAATCTTACGAGGTAAGTAGTTATCACTGTTCATAGAATGAAGAAACTTAAGCTCAGAGAAATTAAGTGCCTTGTTTAAGGTCAGACATCTAAGTGGCACAGCTGGGATTTGAGTCCTAATAGCCTTTGACTTCAAAGCCAGTGTTTCTAATTACTTTCTGCTTTTGAATAAATGAGGATTGACTGACTATTGGAAGTGGTGGTTATGTCTACTTTGAACGAGATCGTCTTATAATTCCTTAATGAACAGTTAACCCAAAGTCATCAGAAAAACCCAGTATTCTAAAATATCTTAGTTTTCATTTAAATTTTTAAAGACCCTAGAATGTCTTTAGCATATCCTACTAAATCTTAAATGGTAAAATTTTATTTCCTGTTTTATAGTTCATATGAGCCATTTCTTTATTTTTTTTCTTAAGAGGGTTTTTTTTTCTCTGTTTGTTTTTAAAAAGATTTTATGTATTTATTTGACAGACAGAGATCACAAGTAGGCAGAGAGAGAAGAAGGGAAGCAGGCTTCCCGCTGAACAGAGAGCCCAGTGCGGGGCTCGATCCCTGGACCCTAGGATCATGACCTGAGCCGAAGGCAGAGGCTTTAACCCACTGAGCCACCCAGGCGCCCCCATATGAGTCATTTCTTAACATTATTTAGTTTTCTATTATTTACTGAGTGCCTGCTATATGCCTGGCCTCACCTGAATGCTTTCATGGATATCATCCATGCATTTAGTCCTTTTGACAATCATTAAATGGAAAAAAGGTCATTAATTATCTTAGAGAAATCACGTTCTTGTCTTAATAGTAAATAGTGTATGGAATGATACACTAGCTTCTTAAAGGTAGGCATTATAAATATTCTTGAATCTTTTTTAGGTTGTTTAGATGTATTTTTAAAAGATAATATGGCAATAGCATTATCATTCTAGAACTCTTCCAGCAAACGGATATTTATAAACAAGGTACCTCCTGAACTTAATAGGCAGAATGTTCATTATATTCTTAGAAACCCTTAATAAAAGTAGATGAATTTTTTAAAAATTGGATAATACTCATTTGTAGGATAATTAAGTTATAAATACATCATATTCTTTATTAATTGGAAGCAAGTTTGGTCATATTTAAGTGTTTCTGCTGTTGCCACTAAATGGATAATACTAGTTTTTGTTTTGATAAGACTAGTTTTAATATGCTTTTTGGGTATAAATTGTGTCCTTTTTGTCATAAAACTATTAAGGAGAAATTGTTCATTTTATTTAGGAAAAGCACTATTCAAGGGCATAAACTAAGATATTTTTTGGAAACATGAACATGAAGATTTTGAAGATGTATTTTGATAATATTTATTGCAGGACTCTTGGTGGTTTTTGAGAGTTTTGGTTTTTTTTAAATCTCTATAACTAAGGCAAGTGTTTCCATGTGGAATGTTAAACTGTTTATAATGATTAACTAATGAGGAAACTATTTTATGTTGTGTTAAAAGTAATCAGATTGAAAAGTAGAATACCCATGGTAAAATTAGCCATATTGCACGTGTTACTTAATTCTTGTTTTTTTCTTTTGCTGTAATAGTAGCAAAGGAACAGTTTAGTTTTCTAAACTGTTTTCTAAACCTTTCTTCCTAAGAGTTGTTTTGAATTTATGGAATAATTGTTGGTATTTTAAAAAATCTCATCCCTTCCCCATTTTCTCTTTAAATGAAGTTAAGTCTAAAAATTTTAAAGTTTTAATAATAAAAGCTATTTAAGAAGAAATGATTTATGGTGAAAACTTAAAATATGAATTATGTAGTTAGAAAGCTTCCTTAGTTGTGTCGCTCTGATGTATGTGTGTATATACACACACACATACACATAGAACAAATAATGCTATGGTTATATATTGAAAGTTGTCAGATAATAAGACAAGACAGAGCATATTAATAGAGCATATTAATAGCATGTGGAGTAAAAATAGGATTGAGGGGGGGACCCTAGGGGCCAGCATTATTTATGTAGTATTTCTGGGCTCTCACTGCTCCTAAGAAATTGTTTTGGACATTCAAGAAGGAACAACTTTATATGAGAGATCATAGAAACAGTCATCTAGAATTTAACAGAAAAAGTCATATTCTTAGGAAGGAAAAAGAACCTATATTTTACTCAGGTCACATTTATTATACCTATATTTGAAGCTGACATTTATAACTCTAAATAAAAACATTTCTTTCTATAAACACAGAATTTTCTCAGGTACTCTTCTCTTACCTATTTTACTTGGTTTTTTGTTTGTTTGTTTTGACTACTTTCCTTTATACTGATTTCACTCTTGTCATATGCTCTGTGATTCAGGCATCTAGTTCAACTCATGCATAAGTTACTATGGGATATCATTAAAAAGAATTAGCAAGAAAAGAAGAATTGGAACCAGAAAGGGGTTGAAGAAAGTGTTACCAAGTGAATTGCCCTTTTGTTTTTCTCCCAGATCCACATTCATCTATTCCTAATAATGGAGGGAGGTGGATTTGAAAGAATGTGGGTATACTGAAAATTGAATTTGAAATTTTTAAAAAATATTTTTATTTATTTATTTAATGGACAGAGATCACAAGTAGGCAGAGATGCAGGCAGAGAGGTGGGGTGGGAAGGAAGCAGGCTCCTCGCTGAGCAGAGAGCCCATGCGGGGCTCGATCTCAAGACCCTGAGATCGTGACCTGAGCCGAAGGCAGAGGCTTGACCTACTGAGCCACCCAGGCGCCCCTGAATTATGAAATTTTGAAGTTAATAATGCTAGTGCATAATTTTTATTTTATTTTACTTTTATTATGGAAAGTTTTAAGTATCTATAGAAGACAAATGGTATAATGAATCTTTGGTGTACTTATCATCTGGCTTTAATAACTACAATTTAGGGCCAGTCTTTGATCTAATCCATCCCTTTATTATTTTGAAGCAGATGCTAGGCATAGTATTTCAGTAGTACAGTTTTATTTGTTACATTCTGGAATAGTGTGTATTCTATTTTAATAGATCATAAAATGTTAGGATTGGAAGGTTCCTTGAAGTTAGAAGAAGTTAGAATTCAAATCCACCCCCTCATCCAGTAGAAGACTTCCCCCTCCCTTCAGAGTTCCCTGAGCGGCAGTTACCTTTTCTTGAATTGTCCTGTTATGGGAAGCTAGATAAAGTTTTTTTAAATATGTATTTGGCTGCTAGTTGCTCAAGATGACTTCAAAACAGAATGTTTTGTTTTGTTTACATATTACTGGTTAGAACAGTCTCTTTGTAAAGTGTGTTCTTTTGTATATGTATTGAGGAGAAGAGAATAGTCTTTTGTCTTTATGCCTACCTGTTATTGTTGAATTTTATTTTTAAAATTTTAGCAAGTGTTGGTCTTTCATTGAGGGCACAAGTTAAAAGTTTGGGGCATTTTTACATTTGGGAGAACCGGCTAGTGGTAGATTTTTTTTTAGTTTATGACATAACCATATGTCCTTTTTCTCTGTACCATCTATGCCCTTACACGTCCTTACCTTCTTTTTGCCTTTTTATTTTTTCTGTATTTTTTGTTATTTAACAGCTCTTCTCTGTGGACTAGAGGAAACAAAAGGAGACGGGATGTATATTACCTAACTTGTCCCAGTGAAGAATTGGATTGTCTTTGGATTTAATGAATTTTCTATCTCAAGCTCTTTTATTCGCTGATAAACTAATATAGTTGTGTAATGGCTATTTTATATGTTTTAAATAAACTTTCAGTTAACTAGTGTTTTTATTATTTCCTTTTTGGGTTTCAACTTTAGAATGAATTTGTTATAATTGAATATAAAATAGTACGTGTTTTGAAAAATCATGTCACTATATTTTGTTTCAAATATTTGAGGTGAGCAGCATTCTTAACTTTCTGTTTTCCCCATTTTTTAGGAGGAAGATATCAGCTAGAGATAAAAATACCAGAAACATATCCATTTAATCCCCCTAAGGTATTGTAAGCCTATTTTTTGTGCATGAACTTCTAAATTTTTTCCCATTTAATTTATATTTTAGTGCTTATTAAGATTACAGCTTTTTGAGTTACTGTCTGTATAAAATTTAGTAGGGACAAGATTCAGGTAATGTCAAATAAACTTTGTTGCTGACTTTAGAATGAAAAGCAAGCTTACACAGAGGTAGCTAGTAGGGCTATAGACAGGAATAGGATTTTCATTTGCCAGTGGCTTTAATTCTAGGTCTGAAAAAATTTATAATGCTTCCAAGTTTTGAGAACCCTTATACAGATTTGTACTTGCCTCAAAGAAGTATGTTTTTTTTTTTTTCTTTTTCTTTCTTTTTTTTTTTTTAGGGAAGAGTATATTCTGAATTTAGCCAGTAGTTATTTGAGTACTATGTGCCACTGTACTGGAGCTTTCACTGTCCTTGCTTTCACGGAGCTCACATTCTAGCAGAAGAAAATCTTAGGAACAAATAATTGGAACTGGTGAATATTAAAAGAGGAAATGGAATACCCTAGGTCATGTATAACAAAGGGAACTAACCTAAACTTAATTTTTCACTGAATGGCTTCCTTTATCTTTTACTTTTTCTATTATCACTTTAGTTTAGGCCCTCAGCTTTATTACTTCCTGTTTTGCCTATTATTTAATCTGTCTTTGCCATGCGTATTCATTCTTTGCAATTCTGTTCTGTAAATCTTCCTAAAGTGAAGTTTTGATGTTTCTTTTTTTTCTTTGTTAATAAAGTCTAAACTCCTTGGCTGGGCATTTGTAACCTCCTACAGCCTAAGCCCAATTATCTTTTCAATCCAAATTTTCTACCACCTTTACCCACAACATGGATCTCATTTTCCAACCTAAGATTATTTGCTGTTTGTAGATGGTGCTGACTATTTCATACTTTTCTGTCATTTTCACTTGAATCACTATCTGTATCATTTAAAATTTTAGGTTTTTTTGTTTTAGATCTAGGTAAAGTATATCACCCTTCACATTAAACTGTATCCATCAAATTGTTTCTCTACTCTTTTTTTTTAATTTTTTTATGAACATATAATGTATTATTAGCACCAGGGGTCAGGTCTGTGAATCGCCAGGTTTACACACTTCACAGTACTCACCATAGCACATACCCTCCCCAATGTCCATAACCCCACCAGTCTCTCCCTACACCCCTCCCCCGGCCACATTCAATTTGTTTGTGATGTTCCTCTACTCTTTTAATAACATTTTATATTATTTATACACAGCTGATCCTGTGAACAGTGTGGGGGTGAGGTACACTGACTCTCCATGCAGTCAAAAATCCCTATATAACTCTTGACTCCCCAAAAACTTAAACTGCTAATTAGCCTATTGTCAACCAGAATCCTTACCAATAACAAAGTCAGTTAACACATTTTTATATATGTATTATATACTGTATCCTTATAATAAAGCTAGAGAAAAAATATTAAAATCATAAAGAGAAAATATACTTAAAGTACTACACTATACTCACCAGAAAAAATCCAATATAAGTTGACCAGTTCAAACCCATGTCATTTAAAGGTCAGCTGTAGTACCAACACAAATACAGTAGCAATTAATGTATTATTTGGGGTATGTATCTTTTACTAGCTTTTATGCCCCTCAGGTGAAAAACCTTGTCTTAATATATCTTTGTATTTTCTGTGGCTCCTTGAGTGTCCTTGAGCATATGATAGTAGTCACTTGGAAAATGTTCTAGAATTCATTCAGCCTGTTGGTGGTTCCCATTTAAGAATAGACATGGTAATGGAAGTTCCAGGGTGCACTTGGGTCACCTACTGGTTTGGAGTGTCTGTTCTGTATCTTATGTACATCTGTTTTCTCATATGCCCACTTGATTCTTTTAAATTGTTGCAAAGTAGACATAACGTGAAATTTACCATTTTAACCGTTTCAAAGTGTACAGTTCAGTGGTTAAATACAGTCATGTTGGGCAATCATCGCCTCTAGCCATCTCTAGGACTTTTTCATCTTACCTGTTAAATAATAACTCCCCCTTACACTATGGCCCCAGCTCCCTAACTTTTACTTTCTCTGTATGAATTTGGTTAGGTACCTCTAAGTGGAATCACACAATATTTGTCATTTTGTATCTGGTTTATTTCATTTAGTATAATGTCTTCAGGGTTCATCCATATATATTCAGCATGTATCTGAATTATATTCCTTTTTAAAGTTAAATAGTATTCCATTTTTCATACTTGCTGCATTATCCATTCAACCATCGAGGGACGTTTTGGTTGTTTCTAACTTTTAAGCTGGTTGATTTTTTTTTCCTTGATTTTTTTTTTCCTCTATTATAAAAGCAGTTTGGTGGCACCTGGATGGCTCAGTTGACTAAGCATCCAGCTCTTGATTTGGGCTCAGGTCATAATCTCAGGGTTGTGAGATCAAGCCTTATATCAGGCTTCATGCTGGGTGTGGAGCCTGCTTCAGATTCTCTCTCTTCCTCTACCCCTTCCTGCTCCTGCTGTCTCTTCCTAGAATAAATAAACATTTTTTTAAGTAGTTTGTGCTTTTTGTAGAAATTTGAGAAAGTTATATAATAAATTATAAAAAAAGAAAGCATTTTTCAAAATGACCATTTAGCGATAACACTATTATTAAGGTATCATCTTATACCTGTGACTTAGTTTTCATACTCATCCTGGTTACCCTCCACTGGATTCAGTCTAGGTTTTAATGTTATTGTTGGGGTGAATACATAACTGAGGATACTTTAATTGTTGAATACCACAAATTTAACAAAAGAAGATTTTAAATGTTTAAAGATAAGGATGCCCTGGGGCGCCTGGGTGGCTCAGTGGATTAAGCCGCCGCCGTCGGCTCAGGTCAGGATCCCAGGGTCCTGGGATTGAGCCCTGCATAGGGCTCTCTGCTCCGCAGGGAGCCTGCTTCCTCCTCTCTCTCTGCCTGCTTCTCTGCCTACTTGTGATCTCTCTCTCTCTCTCTCTCTGTCAAATAAATAAACAAAATCTTTAAAAAAAAAAAAAAAAGATAAGGATGCCCTCTTAGCCTAACTAAAAAAACTTTTTTAATGGAAATAAGGAGGAAGAAGAAAAAAAAGCCCTCAATAGAGACGACTTTCAGCCACCACATTTTTTACCATTAGAGAATGGCAGTAGCCGCTGTCACTTGTGAAAGTCTTAACAGTTCTTTTGACAGAGAGAGAAAGAGAGGGAGAGACACAGTAAGAGAGGGAACACAAGCAGGGAGAGTGGGAGAGGGAGAAGCAGGCTTCCCACTGAGCAGGGATCCCTATGCAGGACAGACAGCCCCAGTCTTAACAGTTCTAATAAATGAGGGACCTGAGGCTTAGAGATTAAGTAGAACCCACATCCCATAAGGCACAGTGCGCTCTACTTTTTTGATCCTGATGAGGAAGGAGTGAGAGCATAATCTCTAAAACAGTGATTAGTCCCCCAAGAACAAGAGTAGTCCACCAAAGCTCAAATCTACTTCAGCCATTTAACTGGCTTTATCATTTTTTTTTTCCTCACTAATCTCTGCCCAACTTGGGACTCACACTCACTATCCCAAGATCAGTCACTGCATGCTCCAACTGAACCAATGAGGCACCTCTGGCCTTACAATTTTAGGCAAGCTGTGTGCCCTAGTTGCTTCATCTATAAAATGCTCACTTAGGATTGCTTATAAAGATTAAATGAATTAATCCATGTATAAATTATTGTAATAATTCTGTGAAATATTTTTTCACATTTTTAAAAAATTTTATTTATTTGAGAGTGAGAGTGACAGGGAGGGAGGGAGCACGAGTAGGGGGAGGGCCAGAGGGAGATGCATACACCCCAAGGAGCAGGGAGCCGAACTCAGTGCTAGATCCCAGACCCAAGCTGAAGGCGGATGCCTAACCAACTGAGCCACCCTAGGCACCCCTTTTTCACATATTTTAATGTCTCTGAAATCAAGATACACCTTTCAGTGGATGACATGTCATAATTTAATTGGCAGAGTTTTTCTTTCTCAGGGTACATAAAGTAATGGTGTTACATAATTCATGGTACCTGAGATTTAATGAAATAGTAAATACTTGTAACTTGTTATACAGAGTAAGCACTGTGTAAATATTAGCATTAACCAGTGACTCCCACTCTAAAAGGCCCTTCTTGGGGTGCTTGTGTGGCTCAGTTGTTAAAACATCTGCCTTCGGCTCAGGTAATGATGCCGGGATTCTGGAATCAAGCCCCCACATTGGGCTCCCTGCTCAGCAGGAAGCCTGCTTCTCCCTCTCTGACTCCTCCTGCTTGTGTTCCCTCTCTTGCTGTCTCTCTCTCTCTCAAATAAATAAAATCTTTGAAATAAAATAAAAGGCCCTACTTGAAATAGCCTTTGTCTTCCTTCTGTGACATCATTTGAAAATATAACATTGGCACTTACATTTCCTGTATAAGCTGAAATTCTCATTGATTGCTGACCTGGATGGCTCAGTTGGTTAAGCAACTGCCTTTGGCTCAGGTCATGATCCCAGGGTCCTGGGTTCAAGTCCCACATTGGACTTCTTGCTCAGCGGGGAGCCTGCTTCTCTCTCTGCCTCTGCCTGCCACTCTGCCTGCTTGTGCTCTCTGTCTCTGACAAATAAACAAATAAAATATTTTTTTAAAAAAGTAAGATGTTAGAGCTGCTTTGATACATAGTTTGGTCAAAATGGTGAACAGAGTTGCCCTATGACTTATATCAGTTCTACCCGGTACCTACCCAGTAGAAATGAAAACATGTCCACACAACAACTTGTACACAAATGTTCATACCAACACTATTCATAATGGCCAAAAAGTGGAAATGACATAAATAAATGTCCATTAACTGAATGGATAAATAAAATGTGGCATATTTATACCATGGGACTTTTTTTGGTTATAAAAACAAATGAAGTACTGATAATGTATAATATCGAGGAATTTTGAGAACATCATGCTACATGAAAGAAGCTACACACAAAAGGCCACTCACTGTATGATTTCATTTATATGAAACATTGGAAGAAATCTATAGAGACAAAAAAATAGGTCAGTGGTTGTTTAAGACTGAGGATGTGTGAAGGAATGGGGAGTGACTGCTGATGGTTACATGGTTGCTCTGTGTATATACTGAAAACTGTCATGGAGTTAGGCACTTTAAATGGGTGAATTATAATCTCAGTGAAAGTGTTTTATTATTTCCCTCTATAGTCTTTTATATAGCTCCACAGTGATTGCATAGCCCTGGCTGTTTCAGGCACTTGACCCATTATTTTATTTAATCATTGAAATCAGTGTTTTATTAGTCCCTCTCTCACCCTCATTTTCTAGCATAGTGGGAAAAATAGACTCATAACAGAGCTCCTATTGTTCTTCAGGCCACTACTATCCTAATTCCAGACATTCCACATTGAGGTAGCTTCAACATTTAGAAAAGTCTTCCTTTAATCATTCTAATGTGTCTCCCTCTTGCTTCAACTAGTTAATCTTAGTTGTAATTTAGTATTCTTTTAAAAATGGTACTCATTCCATTTAAAGCATTAAGCTTTTGTAATAAATGTAAATAAACATATTATAAATATGTTCTAAATATGTTGAGCTAGATGTATTGAATTTTTACTGATTCATAAATATAATGGGAAAATTGGGAGTATTTGTAAATTTCTTGCTGGATTTTGTTTGTGTATGTTTAATATGTAGGCTCAGGTTTAATTTTAAGCCTCATGAAATAAAAGTATTAAAAGTAGCTGGTTATATTCACTGTTGTGCAGCTAAAATTGCACAAGGTTGAAACTTACATATTTGATAACAGTGGGCACAGAGTATTTCCTGTTTATTATTCTGCAATAAATTATTAACCTGAAGAGCAGAAGGTTTGCTTCTAGATAGAGAAGGTGTATCTTTGAGTCAGCTGAGTATAGTGTAGAAGGAATTTAATTCAATGCATATAACCAGTGTTATTTCTAAAGTGAATTGTAATATACTGTTAATGAAAAAATTAATTAAATTAGGAAACCTCTAGCTCAGTGATTTGCCCAGTTATGAATTAGAGATTAGGTTGTGAATTTTTGTTTTTCCTTGACATTATAAATGTAGTTTTATATGTGAAATTGATTATAAATATCATTGCTAATAACTTTTAATGGGTCTGCCCATCTGCACATGCATATTTAAAATAAAATAGCATTTTTTTTTGGTACAATAAGCTAGTTAAAGCTGGTTTAATACCATAACATCCTTGAGTTCCAAGTTTGAAACTGGAAATTCAGTGGAAATGTGAGCTTCCATTTGCCATGAAGTTGCTGATGTTTGAACTAAAGAGTGAATGAATAGGATACTGTCCTCCAGGAGGAGATAAGATTAGTGAAGGGGAAAAAAAATAGAGTAATGATGATGGTGTGCCAGTATAGATTATAAGAATAGTCTCCTTCCTTCATTTTGGTCTGGTAACACTGTGTACATGGTGTTAAGATTTATATTTCTGGGGGTGCCTGGGTGGGCTCAGTGGTTTAAATAACTCTGCCTTTGGCTCAGGTCATGATCTCAGGGTCCTGGGATCAAGCTTCGCATCAGGCTCTCCGCTCAGCAGGGAGCCTGCATTCCCTCCCACCCCCCTGCCTGCCTCTCTGCCTGTTTGTGATCTCTCTCTCTCTGTCAAATAAATAAATAAAATCTTTAAAAAATAAAATCTTTTTCAAAAATAAAATAAAAATCTTTTTCCAATTTTGAAAAGATTTGGCCAATTATTTATTTATTTATTTATTTATTTATTTATTTTTTAAGATTTTATTTATTTATTTGAGAGACAGAGATCACAAGGAGGCAGAGAGGCAGGCAGAGTGAGAGGAGGAAGCAGGCTCCCTGCAGAGCAGAGAGCCCGATGTGGGGCTCGATCCCAGGACTCTCGGATCATGACCTGAGCCGAAGGCAGAGGCTTTAACCCACTGAGCCACCCAGGCACCCCTGGGCCAATTTCTTTCTTTTTTTTTTTTTTTTAATTTGACAGAGATCACAAGTAGGCAGAGAGGCAGGGAAGAGGCGGGGAATGCACGCTCCTTGCCGAGCGGAGAGCCTGATGCAGGGCTTGATCCCAGGACCCTGAGATCATGACCTGAGCCGAAGGCAGAGGCTTTAACCCACTGAGCCACCAGGTGCCCCAAATAAATAAAATCTTTTTAAAAAAGGATTTTTGTTTCTGTATAAGATGTTTAATATTTTTAATTTTTAAAATACTTTTATGAAAAATTTTATTTTATAAATATGTGTTTATATTTACATATTTTTATATTTCTATATAAAAGGTTTTTTTTGAGTGTTCCTCAGAGGTAATGAGTGTTCTGAAGCTTCCCAGATGGTGCTAATTAGTTTCATAGGTAAAAATAAGGAGGCTTGAATTGTGATTAGTCTTTTAATACTATAAACCATTTCATACCTATTTTGTAATCAGTGTCAAATGTGACTGAAGCAGGTCATAATAAATGTCCTTGAATTGTTTATTTACTATTATGGTTCATCCCTTCTAAATTTTTTTGAGTCTACATTTTTGTTGATATGCAACAGAGGTCTTAGTACTATGAGAAAAAGTGACAAATACAGTAGATATTATTGTGTATAGAATAATAGGATACAATTCTGGAACGTGTGTGGATACCACTAGTGACATTAAGGTTTGAGAAAGAAAAAGACATGAAAAATCTAAGAAATGAGATAGTTGATAAATAATTTTAAAAAGAGGAATAGAAGATAAAGAGTGGTAGACCACAGGAAAACTACTAAGGTACTTATATCCATACTAGTGGGTGATGCACTGTCCTCTTGAAAAAGTTTTTATTACATCATTTGCAAATTCAAAGGTATCAATTCCTAAAACTATAGATTAGTACAAAGTAACAAATAGTTTAATAATTTCCTTGATCCTGCATATATGTATATTTATTTTCATATGAGTCTGCAGAGACCATGTATTGAAGACTCCTCTTTAAAAAGAAAGAGACCTTAGAACACTTGCCTAACCATAAACCTTCTGATGACTTAAGTCGCAATTTCAAATTCTTGGGGTGCCTGGCTGGCTAAGTCAATGGAGCATGTGGCTCTTGATCTCCACGTTGTGAGTTTGAATCCCATGTTGGGTGTAGAGATTTCTTAAAAATAAAATCTTTTTTGGGCGCCTGGGTGGCTCAGTGTGTTAAAGCCTCTGCCTTCGGCTCAGGTCATGATTCCAGGGTCCTGGGATTGAGCCCCGCATCGGGCTCTCTGCTCGGCAGGGAGCCTGATTCCCCCTCCCCCTCTGTCTGCTTCTCTGCCTACTTGTGGTCTCTCTTTCTCTCTGTCAAATAAATAAATAAAATCTTTAAAAAAGGTCCAGGGGAGGAAAAAAAAATTTTTTTTTTCTTAGGATGACGTGGGAGATGGGCTGGGACAGTTTAAGAGTGCAGACTTACATAAAGGGAATGAGAAGTCATTAAAGGGCCTTAAGTAGAGTAGTGAATCAGTTGTTTTAAAGGGCACTTTTGATTTCAGTGTGGAGAATGGATTGAAAGGAACCAAAATGAAGTTATTAAAGTCAGTGGACTGTTTAGTAACCCAAGTGTAGAATGATGGTCTTGTTTAACAAGTTGGTGATTCTGTGGATTGAGAGTAGATACCTTTGTGTCTACTCTTGTAAGCAAGATTAAAAAGCATCAAGGCATGAATAGATTCCCATCAGTTTTAGGTGTTTTGAAGTCATTGGTGACTTGAAGTTCTTTTTTAGCATAAAATTAAGTGTGTAATTAGGTAAAGAAGTGATTAACAGGTAGTATGGACAAATCCCGTCACAAAGAGAGAAGTGGAAGCTGTCTGCTTAGCTGCTTTCCATAAATAGTTTAGATTTAGAGCACATATTAATGAGTTAATTTTTGTCGAGTACTTATTGTTTGGCTTGGGGCACCTGGGTGGCTCAGTTGGTTAAATATCAGACTCTTAATATCGGCTCAGGTCTTAATCTCAGGGTGGTGAGTTCAGTCCCACCTGGGCTCCGCTCTGGACACGGATCCTACTTTAAAAAAAAAACAAAAACAAAACAAAACAAAAAAACCATTGCTTGACTTACAGTTCTTAATGTGTTAAATAAGTATAAAGGAGTTTTGACTTAGGTGATTATTATATATGTGTCAGATAAAATAACAATATCCCCCCACCCCAAAATAGTAATATTTGCTCCTTCAGAAACTTGTAAGAAAGACCTGATGAACCGGATTTCATTTCATGGTGATCTGTTAGAGTTAGTATTTTCGTTTTGTTGGTTTCTTATCCATGCTAAGACAAATAATGAGGTGATTAGAGACTCAGAATCTGAAATGAGCTTGTGTAAGTTTGCGTATTGTTCTATTGCTAACTTGTTACTGGATTTTTGGATAAATTTCTTAAATTCTAAGCCTCAGTGTCTCTTGAGTGCCATTGTCTTTCAAATATATGTTGAATTTTTTTTTTTTTTTTTAATCTGAGAAAACAATTTCTACAGAAAATTTAGGAGCCATCTTACAGCCACTTACTATTAAAGTGCTTCCATGTACTGGTTTTGTTTACTTTGTCCTTCAGAGCTGTCCTGCATCCTACTTGATACTGAATAAATTGCCATTCACTATCTATATTAATTTTTATTTTATGTTACTTTATCTACCTAACTAGATTTTAGTCTATGTTATAGTTGTCATAGCATGGACTATTATGATAGGTAAATTGTAAACACCTGGTAATTATTGGGTTTCTTTAGAGGCGGAACATTTATTAAAAGGTTTTTTAAAAATGTATGTCATTGACAACATTCAGCTTACTGAATGCTTTGTCTTTCACACCCTTCCCGTCAGCTAGGCAAAATGATGGTAATGTAAGTATGGACTGTTTTTTTTAATCTGAGGATTTTATTTTCTTGTAGTTATACTTGAACTATATGAGTTTGATTTCTGTTACTTAAAAACTCAAGTGTGCTTTATATTCTAGGTCCGGTTTATCACTAAAATATGGCATCCTAATATTAGTTCCGTCACAGGGGCTATTTGTTTGGATATCCTGAAAGATCAATGGTAAGAGATTTTGAATTCACTTTCTTCCCTCTCAATGAATTCCAAGGCTATGCTTAGAGTGTTAAACGTGTAATTGCCCCAGAACATGAGCATATATTATACTTTCTCTTATTTGGGCTATAATTTAAAACTTTATGAAGTCTCAAGTACATAGTCAAAAATGTGTTGGGGTGTCTGGGTGTCACAGTTGGTTAAACATCTGACTCTTGGTTTCAGCTCAGGTCATGAGTTGATGGAGCCCCACATCAGCTCTCCGCTAAGTGTGGAGTCTGCTTGAGGTTCTCTCTACCTCTCCCTTTGCCCCTGCCACCACCTCTGTAAAATAAATAAATCTTTTTAAAAAAATGTATGTTAGAATTGAGATCACAATCATTATTTAAATAGTGACTTATGGGGCTCCAGGGTGACCAGTCTAATAAGCGTCTGCTTTCTGCTCAGGTCATGATCTCAGGGTCCTTGGATCGAGCCCTGCATCAGTGAGGTGTCTGTTCTCTGCTCAGTGGGGTTTCTGCTTCTCCCTCTGCCTCTGTGATTACTTTCACTCTCAAGAAAATAAATAAAAATCTTAAAAAAAAATAGTGACTTAGTAGGTTATGTCAAATGCTAGCTTTACATCTTGAGAAGTCTTGATTTCATTTATTTTGGTAAATTTGGTTCTTTCCTATCTCTCAGAGATACTTGTAGAAGACTAGAAAAATAAGTATTGCAGTAATCAGCTCTGATTTGGGTGGAATGTAGGCAACAAAAATGTTAAAAATTGTGTTAAGTGAGCTTAAAGTTCTTAGAGTCAAAGAAAGGAATACCTTTATAAGTGATATCTTCATTTGCATAGCACTTTATAGTGCTTTCACATGTTTTGTCTGATTTGATTTTAGCAGCAGCGTGTTTAAGAGTTCAAATCATGCCTCTGCCATTTACTAAACTGGTCTTGAGCAAATTACCTAGCCTTTGTGCCTTAGTTGTCCTCATCTTACAAGATGGGGTTAATGCCTACTATAGGGCTATTAAAAGGATTAAATGAATTGTTTTATGTAATTTTCTTAGATTACAGCCTGCCATATTCTAGCAATATGAATGGAAGAGAAACTAAGACAAGAGGTATATAAAAAAGATGTCAGAGTGGGTGAAAACAGTAATAAGCTATGTGTTTGATTTGTTAAAGGGAAAGAATGGAACATGAACAAGGTGAAACAAATGACAATATTTACTATTGGGGGAATTTGGTTTATTTAGTAATTGGATAAACAGACAAGAATTGTTAGTTTGGTTTTGCTTTTCCATTCTAATAGCACATCTGAGTAAAGCCTCCTCCCTCAGTTCATCTCTTGAGGTCTAGTTTCTTGATCTGTATTCCATACCCTTAAACAGTGAATGGTATGAAATAGAACTAATTTTATTCTGTCATTCTTTTAATTTGTGACCTTTCATAATTTGGAGGTCTCAGTGTTTTTATCCATAAAGTCATCTCGAAGGCCCCTTATAATAGTTAGAACATTTAGTGATACTAATGAATATTTGCAGACATTGTATTTCTTTCACTTGGTTTCCAGGACATTAGTTCCTCTCTTTTCCTCTTTCTTGTGCCCATTCCCAGGTTTCTTAACTAGTTCCTCCCGTATTTCAAGGAGAGTACCTTGGGGCTAGGTCTTTACCTCTGCTACTTTTCATCTATAGTCACTTTCCTGGTATGCTTATCTGATTTTAGAACTTCACTTTTTAAATACCAGAAACTCATAAATCTATCTTCCTTGGACTCCACACTCATATGCTGCTACCTGCTTAACATCTGTACTTCAGTTTGTATGTAGTAGACATCTCAAACTTAAAACATGTTGAAAACTCAACTGATACTCCCTAACCCAAAACCTGCATCACTCCATTTAAGTTACTGGCAACTACATTGTTGCAGTTGCTTTGGCCAAAACTTCATCATGATCCTTGGTTCTTGTTTCTCTGGTACCCTGTACCCCATTTGCAAATTTTATTGGTGAAACTTCCAAAACCTTATCAGCAGTTTCATTAGTACTACCTTGCCCAAGTCACATTACCTCTTTAACCTCCCTGCTTCTGAATTTGCCCTACTCAGCAGTTCTCAAAGAGTGATACTCTTCTCCCTGCTTCCCCCTCCCCACATCCCTTTTCAAAAACAAATACAGCTCCAGACTAAAATTTCCCACTAACTCCCCTTTTTGTTCAGTTAAGCCAGCAGTACTACCACTTCTGATTATCTCTTCCGACAGTTGAAAGATTATGGTGTATATGTGGAGAGAGAACTTGGTACTATTGTACTGAAACACGTTTTGTCAACTGTTCCTATTAGGCAGATGTCAAATAGCTGAATTTTAAAATAATTGAAATATTTTAAAATGTCAAAGACAGGGGCACCTGGGTGGCTCAGTCAGTTAAGTGGCTACCTTCGCCTCAGGTCATGATCCCAGGGTCCTGGGATTGAGTCCCATGTGGGGCTTCGGCTCAGTGGGGAGTCTGCTTCTTCCTTTCCCTCGGCCTCTCCCCTCTGCTTGTGCTCTCTCTGATGCACTCTCTCTCTCTCAAAGAAATAAAGTCTTTTAAAAGAATAACTGAGACGAGATATACAGGGATATCCTAAGCCCCTCTCCCCAATTTATTGAGGTATAGTTGACAGTCAGTGGATATTCATGTTTATTTAGGCTTCAGACCTGGAATTTGGTAAAGAAAACTAAAGGATAGTAATCCTCCGAAAAATAAATTGACTAAACATTGAATAATTTGAGATAGGTGTGCTAGAAGACTATTTTGGTCTTTGTGAATACATACGGCAAGTTACCTTTAATATTTAACAGCTTTATGGTAGAATGGTTTATTAACTCCACAATGTGTTCTATGTGGAAACTGTCTTCTGATGTTTTTCCACTGACACCTATTATGACTGCAGGTGTCTGTTTACCTGAGGAAATAGAAGAAAATGACTACACATAAAAATTGCACTCAGGGGGCACCTGGGTGGCTCATTCATTAAGCATCTGCCTTCGGCTCGGGTCATGATCCTGGGGTCCTGGGATGGAGCCCCGCATTGGGCTACCTGCTCAGTGGGGAGCCTGGTTCTCCCTCTCCCACTCCCCTTGCTTATATTCCCTTTCGCTGTCTCTCTTGTCAAATAAGTAAATAAAACCTTTAAAAAAAACAAAAAGTGCACTCAGTGATACTGCCCTTCTAAAAGACATGAACAGGGATTAAGAGAATACCTAGATGGTTAATAAGCAATGTTCAGCATCATTCGTCATTAGGGAGGTGCAAATTAAAATTACAATTAGATACTACTACATACTTACAAATAGTTCCCATGCATTGATGGTAGGAATGTGGTACAACTACTCAGCCAGCAGTATCTACCAGAGCTAAACATCTTTGATATGGCCCAGCAGTTCTTCTCCTAGGTCTATATCCAAGAGAAATGAACGCATATGTCCATCAAAAGACTTGTACGAGAATATTTATAGCATGTTTATTTAATAACCCATATACCTGTCAGTAAGAAAATGGATATATAATGGAATAATTGTCCAGTGAAACACTGCAATGGTAGTTTTTTAAAAAGCATATTGACACAAACAAACATGGATAATTCTCACAGACATGTTGAGTGACCAAAGCCAGACACAAAGGAGCACATACTGTATGATTCTGTTTTTATAGAATTCAAAATGAGCCAAAACTAATTTATGGTGATAGAAGTTAGGGTAGTGGGTGGGTGAGGATTGTGAAAAGGAATGCGAGAGTGAGGGGTTTTTTTGAGTGCTGAAATTCTCTATATTTTGATCTATGTGATGGTTACATGGGTGTCTACATATGTAAAAATTCATCCAGATGTATAGCATTTAACTCTTGTTTGTTATGCTTTAATAAAAAATTATAACAAAAAAGCTGCCGTACTCTTTTAAGTAGCAGTGCTTTGAATAAAGATCAATTATATGGATGGTCTTTTGAAGACCCTTAACAGGAAGTCAACAGTATTGACAGTTCATATAGCTGCTGTATGTTTTGGAGGCTCTACTGAGTCGGTATGCATGAATATTTAATTAGCCACTTTAACTGTGTTTATTGAGGTCTTGGCAGAATTAATTTACTGAAGATAGATTTGTAAGGTACATCATCCATTAACTATTAAAATTAGCAGACACATTTTGAAATTCCATATTCCTGTTTACCTGTTAGGATTTGTTTTTTATACACGGAATCCTAAAAAATCTTAGTGCATTATGAATTTAGTCAGTACTACGTAAAAGGAACAATAAATAGAATGAAAGATTGTGTTTCTACTGTATACTTTCTCACATTACTAAATTTAGGTTTAAAAATTAATGTAGATCAGTCAACATACACATTAAAAAAAATTTTTTTTTTAAAGATTTTATTTATTTGAGAGAGAGAGAGAGCATAGTGGGTGGGGAAGCAGGGTGAAGCAGGCTCCCCGCTGATCAAGGAGCTTGACTCAGGGCTTTGATTCCAGGACTCTGGGATCATGACCTGAGCCAAAGGCAGCCACTTAACTAACTTAGCCACCCAGGTGCCCCCTAAAACGTATACATTTCATCACACTATCAAAGATGTTATAATTTCTTTAGTATGTAGAGCCAGAAGACTGAGTTTTGTTTTAATAATAATTTTATTACAACTGATGATTAAAATAATGTCATTGTTTACCATTAATTTTGTGTCCAGCTTAAAACTTTGCATTTAGGGTTTTTTTTCCCCTCTACCATTTTAAAATATTTATGTATTTATTCATTCATTCCCTTATTTTTACTTGCACTCACTCTTTCTGTTATGTTTTGTTTTTTAAGCTGAGAGTGTAGAGGGGGAGAGAATTTTATGCAGACTCCACACCCAGCATGGAGTCCAACATGGGACTGGGTCTCATAACCTTGAGATCATTACCTGAGTCCAAATCAAGAGTCAGACACTTAACCATCTAAATCAGTTCTTTGTTTTTTATTATATTTATATTTATGTACTTTTTTGAGGATTTTAATTTATTTTTTGACAGAGACAGCAAGAGAGGGAACACAAGCAGGGGGAGTGGGAGAGGGAAAAGCACGCTTCCTGCCAAACGGGGAGCCTGATGTGGAGCCCAATCCCAGGACCCTGGGATCCTGACTTGAGCTGAAGGACGACGCTTAACAACTGAGCCACCCAGGCACCCCCTTTTTTTTTTATTGAAGTATAGTTGATGTACAATATTAGTTTCAGGTGTCATTTAGGTTTCTTTTTAGTCAACTAATTCTTAATGGTTTATAAATTCCTCCCCCCGTATTTCATTATGAAAAATTTGAAGCATACAGAAAGCATACCTTTTTCTCATTGAGATTGTTAGGAATCAAATCTAAGGTTTTTCCTTTCATATCGAGAGCAAACTGTTCCTTTCAACATGTCATCTTTATTTCCTTAGTTTCTGATTTTTGAAGTTGTAAGTCCAGAGGTCTGTAATAGTTTTTGTCCTCCCAATAAAGACTGTAAATAAAATAAATTAAATAAAAGGTAACTGTCAATAAAAAAAAAGTAGGAAGTATTTATAATACAAACTTACAAATCTCTAAGGGAAGAGCTTCTTACCTTAAGAAAAGTTTTTTAAGGTTGCCTGGGTGGCTCAGTCAGATAAGCATCTGCCTTTGGCTCAGGTCATGATCCCAGGAGTCCTGCACTGGATTCCTTGCCCAGTGGGGAGCCTGCTTCTCCCGCTGGCGGCTCTCTCCCTGCTTGTGCTTTCATGCATGTGTGTGCGCTCTCTCTCTCTCTCTGACAAATAAATAAACAAATCTTCAAAAAATAATAAAAATAAAAGAATTTTTTATTTTGTAAAATTTATCATCTTGGTTTTTTTTCCTTAAGCCGAAACCTTTTTTTTTTTTTAAAGATTTTATTTATTTATTTGATAGACAGAGATCATAAGTAGGCAGAGAGGCAGGCAGAGAGAGAGGAGGAGGAAGCAGGCTCCCTGCTAAGCAGATAACCTGATGCAGGTCTTGATCCCAGGAGCCTGGATCATGACCTGAGCCGAAGGCAGAGGCTTTAACCCACTGAGCCACCCAGGTGCCCCTCATCTTGGTTTTTTTAATTGACATATAACATGGACAATTTCACTGTTTCAAGTAAGTGTACAGATGAGTATTGTTAAGTATATTCACATCATTATGCTACCAGTCTCCAGGACTTTTTTTTAGAGCAGTTCTACATTCATAGCAAAATTGGGAGGAAGGTACAAAAAATTTCCTATATACTCCCTCCCCTGCACATGCATAGCCTCCCCCATTATCAGCATCCTCTATCAGAATGGTACATTTGTTACACCCATGGAACCTGCATTGACCTATCTCAATCACCTGAAGTACTTAGTTTTTATTATGGTTCACTCTTGGTGTTGTCCATTCTATGTATTTGAACAAGTGTGTAATGACATGTATCCATCATTATGGTATGCAGAGTATTTTCAGCCCCCTAAAAGTCCTCTGAGCCCTCACTCTTCATCCTTCTTTCCTACCCTTTCCCACCTTTTCATCTTTCAAAACTGAAACCATACCTATTAAATAATAACTTCCCATTCCTCTTACCCTTCAAACAATGACAGTCACCATTCTACTTTCTGTCTCTGAATTTGGCTTTTCTAAGTACCTCATGAATCATACTATTTGTCTTTTTATTCCTGGCTTCATTTAACATAATGTCAGGATTCATCCATGTGGGGGCGCCTGGGTGGCTCAGTCGTTAAGCATCTGCCTTCAGCTTAGGTCATGATCCCAGGGTCCTGGGATCAAGCCCCACATTGGGCTCCCTGCTTGGTGGGAGGCTTACGTCTCCCTCTCCCACTCCCCCTGCTTGTGTTCCCTCTTTTGCTGTGTCTCTCTGTCAAATAAATAAATCTTACCAAAAGGGGGAAAAAAAAAGATTCATCCATGTTGTAGCATGTGTCTGATTTGTCTTTTTAAGGCTGAATACTATTCCAGTGTGTATATATACCACATTTTATTTATTCATGGGTTGATGGAAATGAGTTACTTTCACCTTCTGGCTATTGTGATTAATGCTTGTTATGAACGTGGGTGTACAAATATCTGCGTCCCTGCTTTCATTTATTTTGGATATGTACCTACAAGTGGAATTATTAGATCATATGGGAATTCTCTTGTTTAATTTTTTTGAAGAATTGCTATACTGGGGGCACCTGGGTGGCTCAACTGGGTGGCTGAGCTGAAGCATCTGCCTTCAGCTCAGGTCATGCCTGGGATCAAGCCCTGAATTGGGCTCCCTGCTCAGTGGGAAGCCTGCTTCTCCCTCTTCCACTCCCCTTGTGTTCTCTCATTCTCTCTCTCTCTCTCTCTCTGTCAAATAAATAAACAAAATCTTTGAAAAGAAAAAATTGCTGGGGCACCTGGGTGGCTCAGCGGGTTAAAGCCTCTGCCTTCAGCTCAGGTCATGATCCCCGGGTCCTGGGATCGAGCCCCACATGGGGCTCTCTGCTCGGCAGGGAGCCTGCTCCCCTTCTTCTTTCTGCCTGCCTTTCTGCCTACTTGTGGTCTCTATCAAATAAATAAAATCTTTAAAACAAAAAAAAAAGTAAAGAAAAGGAAAAGAATTGCTATACTGTTTTCTGTAATTGTTGTTCCATTTTGCATTCCCACCAACTGGGCATAAGGATTCCAGTGACTCCACTTCTCTTCACCAGCAACATTTGTCTTTTGTTTTGTTTGATAGTAGCCATTCTAGTGGATGTGAGGTAGTATCTCACTGATTTCTTTTTCTAATGATTAGTGATATTAAGCAACTTTTCATGGGCTTATCAGATATTTATATATCTTCTGTGGAGAAATTTTTTTAAGTCCTTATTTTTTAATTGGGTTTTTGTTTTGTTTATTTTTTTATTTTTGAGTTATAGTTCTTTATATATTCTAAACATTAACCCTTTATCAGATAACATGATTTGCAAATACTTTCTCCAGTTCTTTGGATTGCCTTTCACTCTATTGATTTTATCCTTTAGAGAGGAGGTTTTTCTCTCTACACAGTTAACTTTGATGTAGTTAGACTACTTTCTCTATTTTTTCTGTTCTTGCCTGTGCTTTTGATGTCCTATCCAAGAAATCATTGTCAACTCCAATGTCATGAAGCTTTTGCATAAATTTTTGTGTTATATACATGCTTGAATTAAGTGATACATTTTAAGCAAATAACTTGCTCTAGTTCACAATGTTGTGGAAAGATATCACAGTTGCTTCAAAGTGAGGGATATTGCTTGATGATATTTTATGTTTTAGGAGTGGCACTGAAAGTAAGTTAAATATAGTAGTTTATCACCTTAACTTTATGTCTAGAGAAATGGATAAAAATTTAAGTCAGTGAGTAAAGCTGCCCAGAAGGATATTGGCAACAATAAGAAAAGCAAGTCCCGCTCAGAATGGTTTGACTTGTCTTAAAAAATGGAAAGCTTATTCTTTCATTTGTAAAGTAAAAAGAGAAAAATGTGATAGGCAGATATATAAATTTCTGTAAATTACATGATTGAGATAAAATCTAGATTATTTTTAGCTCCACTGGTTTTTTTATATTTTATTCAGAAAATATCCACTTTGCTTTTGTCATGCAGCATGTTCTTAACTGCAATATTTTCCTGTTTTGATTTTTAGGGCAGCCGCAATGACTCTCCGCACGGTATTATTGTCATTGCAAGCCCTTTTGGCAGCTGCAGAACCAGATGATCCACAAGATGCAGTAGTAGCAAATCAGGTAAGGTAGCTGCTTTTGAAAGACTTCCTTATATTTACCTGTGAGTCTCTACTACTGTAATGGTCTGCAGTACTAACACATGTGCGTAGTTCTGTGGAACTAAATCTGGAGGTGGTTTTCTTTCTTGTGGTGAGATTATTTTGTCAGATGTAATAGTGAAAACTTTATTTTTACTATATTAATTGGATATATGATAGATGCTTTTTAAAAAAACATTAATGGAAATTTTCAGACACACAGTGTCAGAAGATTATACAGTGAACACTGATATTCCTACCTACATCTGGATTCTGTGACATTTTACTATACATGCTTTATCATATGTATATCCATCTGTCTCTCCCTCCATTTAGTGATAATCCCTCCCTGGTGAAAATTTTTTGTAATTGTATAAATTTAAATGTATTTCTATGTTATAAAAATAAAGATAAACGTGTACATATTTTACACTAGTTACAGAACAGCAGTAAACGGTCACTCAGTCCTCTTTCACATTTAAGAGAACTGAAATCTGAGTGCTCAAAACACTCTACTGAACTATGGCTTTTATGTGCACAAAAAACAAAATCCCTGAGAAGCCATTTAATGTTTTTTCTTCAAGTAGAACTCTCCTTGGAGGATCACAGTTCTGAGGTTCAGGTTGTAAAACATTTGCTCCTTGTTCTCCCCGACCTGATGATAATTTTAACCAGCTCCTGCTATGGCTGAAGTGGCATGGTAAAAGTTATCAAGGATGTTATTATAATTGCCAAATGGAATAAATATTTTTCAGTTCTAATCTGATCTCCAAGGCAGAGGTCAGCAAATTAGAACTAGAGTGGCTATTTTTGTAAATAATGTTTTTTTTTTTTAATATTTTATTTATTTGACAGAGAGAGAGGTGACAAGTAGGCAGAGAGGCAGGCAGAGAGAGAGGGAGAAACAGGCTCCCTACTGAGCAGAGAGCCCGATGCGGGGCTCGATCCCAGGACCCTGAGATCATGACCCGAGCCGAAAGCAGAGGCTTAAACCACTGAGCCACCCAGGCGCCCCTGTAAATAATGTTTTATTGGAATACAGCCACATTCATTCTTTTACCTCCCAGCCACAGTGACAGGGTTGAGTAGTTGCAACAAAAATAGTATGATCTGAAAGCTTGAGGTAGTTATTCTCTGGTCCTGTGAGAAAGTTTGCCAATCCCTATTCTAAGCCATTAGGATTTACTGAGCCTTTTTTTTTTCGCCCCTCCACCTAAAATTTTTTTCTTCTCTTAACTTCTGAGTAATACTCTCTTCTCATCTTGGTAGTTGTAGTTGTTTCTTCTTAGTTCCTACAATTATTTCTTTTCTTTCTCCTTTTAAATATAGTACCTTGGTTTAGACATTGTTCCTTTTATTTTCCGTTACATAGTCACTTGGATGATCATATCCAGACTGATATTATCACCTGTCAGTTGAGAAAATGTTTAGGCTTGACCTCTCCCTGAGTGCAAGAGCCTATTCAGAACTGGATTGTTCTATATGCATGTTTCATGGCTACCTCAGTACAGCATTCCCATACTAAACATAGAATCTTAAATCCTGCGAACTTGTCCATCCTTACTTGTTACCATCATCAGCTTAATTAAATATCTAAGCCACAGACTTGGAATTCTCTGTGCCTCCTTTTCTCTTGGTGATTCTATTCCCAGTATCTCTGTCATCATACTTCTCTGATTTGCCTTAGTTCACGTTTTAAAAAACTTCTCAGGCACCGGGGTGGCCTAGTTATTTAAATGTCTGCCTTTGGATCAGGTTATAATCTCAGAGTCCTGGGATGGAGTGCCATAACAGCCTCTCTGCTCAGTTGGGAGTCTGTTTCTCCCTCTCACTCCCCCTCCATGCTTGCTTGTGTACGTGCTCTTTCTCTCTCTCAAATAAATAAGTAAATAAAATTTAAAATTTTTCTCAATTTAACAGCTCTGATAGCTGTGTCTTCCTTAGCCTCTTCTTCATCCCATCTTCTACATTGTTGCCAGTGAGCTTTTTAAAGTACAAATCTTTACTTTACTTTACTGCTAAAAACCTACTAGAAGCTCTGCTGTCACCTACTTGGAAATCCACATTCTTTAGTTTGCAGAGTCTTTCCATGATTTGAACTGTCTTCAAAACCCAGCTTCATCTTGGACTTCTGCTTTCTCAAGATGGCATTCATTTCTGCTGGTCATTTCACCCAATCTGCCATTTTCCTCTGCCTGTTCCTCTTAGTAAACCTATTTCTTTCCCTTGAAAAGCTGTTCACTCCTTATTTTATATATATATATATCTTAGTTCTGTTGTTTGTCTCTGTGCTTAGAATTAGGGTTTTACATGCTGTATGTATGTGCTGTTCATTTGCTTTTGGTAGTTGGAGTCATGGCTTGAATCTCAGCTTTGATTTCCTGTGGATTTCTGAGCCGTAAAGGCTGAAGTTGGACTCAGAGCTTTCTTCTAGCTACTAAAACAGTTCAGTAATTTGACTTACTTCCTCGTTAGAAAATAACAAGGTAGAAACTAGATTTGTCATTTTAATACATAATATAGAAGCTGATCAGTCTTAAAATAGTCAATACATGTAAAATACTTTAAAAAGAAATATTAAAGTGAATTGGACAGTTATTTTAAATTTATACTTAGTTAAGTAGTGTTAGTTCCAGAGTATTTAAGAATAAATTTATCTCTTCTAATAAGAATGGGAAGTCTTAACCTTTTAAAAGTACTGTATGGTGAGTTCCTAAACATCTCAAAACATGCTGTAAATTAAGATTGCATATCAACACCACATGACTTTTAATCTTAGGGTTGTAAGTTTGAGCCCCATGACAGGTGTAGAGATTACTTAATCTTTTTTTTTCCTCTTAAGTAGGCTCCATGCCCAACATGAGGCCTGAACTGACAATACCGAGAACAAGCGATGCATGCTATACCAACTGAGCCAGCCAGGTGCCCCCAAAATAAAATCTTTTTTTAAAAAGACTTTGCACATAGTATTTCCTTAAATCATTGCATACTAATACAGTTCTAACAAGACAGCAAAGTCTAGTTGTATTTTTTTCTGAGCTGTGGTTAATACAAAAGTCAGTCATAAAGTGTTAGTTAATGTCCATACAGTTTTAGAAGCAAATGATTCAGTTTGGTTGTATAATTGACACTGCAGTTTGGAAACATGTCTGTACCTCACTTCACTTCGTATTAGTTTTCTGTTATTTGTGTATCTTGAGATTGGAGATTTAAGTTGATAAATATAATTGGTCTTTTTTTTTTTTTTTGGTCAGCACTTGTGAATCACAGCTTCAGGTCAGACTTCTTGAGTGACCTCATTTGCAATAGAAAGTTGTTGAATCAATCACATTTTAAATGTAAATTACTTTTACTTAGAGAAAACCAGTTCTTAGGTTATTAAGTATTGAATATTGTGACTGCATTGTCATGTCTTTCAATGCTTTTCTTCATTATAGTACAAACAAAATCCCGAAATGTTCAAACAGACAGCTCGACTTTGGGCACATGTGTATGCTGGAGCACCAGTTTCTAGTCCAGAATACACCAAAAAAATAGAAAACCTATGTGCTATGGGCTTTGATAGGGTAAGTACCAAAAGGCTTGCTTATTTTGATACATTGATTGATTTAAAATTATTGCTTCAAATCCTTGGCTGACGAAAGTGGTTCAAATATACTCTGAATCTAATTTTGATTAACTTTATTCTGTTATTACAATCAGTGATTTTTTTCTTTTCCCTTTGCTAATTCCAGTCATTGGTTTAGAAGCTTTTTATGCACTACAAATACAAGGCAACTTTAAAAAAAAAAAAAAAAAAAGAACAAGAAAACAAGGTGTGCTTTGTGAATATATACTTATGATTCAGTATTTTTAAAATATTTTGAGATTTGATTTTGTTTGTTTGTTTGTTCCCTTTTCTTCTCTACAGAATGCTGTAATAGTGGCCTTGTCTTCAAAATCATGGGATGTAGAGACTGCAACAGAATTGCTTCTGAGTAACTGAGGCATAGAGAAAGCTGCTGATAATAGTCAAGCTTGCCCCTTCTTGAGGAGCATCAACATCTGTTATTTTTAGGATTCTGCATAGATTTCTTTTAAACTGGCATTCTTGCCTAATGATGTTATCTAGGCAACATTGGAGACTGAAAAAAATCCCTGCTCTGTAAATAAAGCTAATTAAACGTCTGTGTAAATTTAAAAAGGGGAAATACTTTAATTTTTTTCTTAATAGTGTAAAAATTCTTTGAGCTAAGCTAAAACCATGAAAAAAACATGCTACTTTAGTGTTTAGCAGTGTACCAAGACTAGCAAGAGTTTGCTTCAGGATTTCGTTGAATAATTAAGATAATATTTTGAGTGTGTCAGGGCCATTCAAATTGTTGGTGTTTGCATCACAGCTACCTTAACTGTTTTTAACATGGATCCTCTGTGCCTGTGAATTTACTTGCATGCTTGTACTTGACTTCTTAGAATGGGTAGCTGAAAAGACCACCATTTTAAGCATTTGAAAATTATTAAATATGAGATTTATCCAGAATTGAAGATGGTGACCTATTCAGAGCCTTTTTGTCCTTGTCAGCAGACTGGGACACCATATCTATTTTTCCCCCCTCTCACCACACACAGCGAATATTCCAGTAGTAAATTTCTCTCTTTGGTGGAGAAATGTGCCTCGGGGCAGTATCCCTTGCTCCATATTTAGGTCGTAAATTTGGAATGTTTTGTTATAGTTCTTCACTCTTAACTTTCTTGTGTGAGTTATAATGTAAAAATGGAGCTGCCAATTTTGTTCCTCTTGCAAAAACAATAAATACTTGATGTTGCAGTATTCCCAAGATTCAATGAAAGAACCCAACTTAGTTTTTCAGTGAATTTGACATCTTTCTATTTTTAAACTGATGAAATTTTCTTTGAGAACTTGCAAGGATGCAATCAGCTGTTGGCAGTTTTTTAGACTAATTTTGGCTTCATAGAGGTTGCTTTAGCAGGTCCTTTCCCAGTCACTCTTGCTTGCATTTGCCCCTGTTGATGCCTGAAAGCTGTGTGGTGTTTTATTGTACATACTTCAGATACACATAGGAATAGAAGTGTGTTATAAATCTAGCTTTCTTTATGATGTTTCTGATAATAGGAGAATTGAAAACTTTACCTTTTCTTGTACATAGTTAGACTTTCTATTCGTATTAAAGTTACATTTCATTCTAAGTTCAAAAGTTTGAAAATTGTTAGTTTTGCAAGCTCAAACACTAATGTGACCATTTTATGAAGGCTGAAATGGATTTATGCAGGCAGTTCTATACATAGAAACACAGTTCTTATTAAATTTTCAGGACCAATGCAAAATAAGAAAAATGTAATGGAATGCAAATGAATGAAAGTAAGGCTGTATATTGGAAGTCATATTATAAAAGGTTTGCTTTCTTCAAGTGTTATTTATCCTAAATTATAATCATTAAGTGTTTGGAAAATAGTTTTGAACCATAAATTCAGTATAATTTCATTCGACTTCTCAATAATCTTAGAAGCAATAAAAGAACCATTATTAAATATATTGTAATGTTAAAGATGTGAAGGTTCTTCCAAAAACTTGTAAGGCTTTCCTAATTAATAGTAAGCTCTTGTAGTTAATATTATTGCATACTAAACACAAGTTGCTATGTTTTTTTCCCCTATATATTTGCTTAAGCATAAATTTCTTTATACAATCACCTCTTTTAATTGTTATAGTTTAGTTACTTTCTAAGATGCCAAAGGAAACAAGATTTTTTCTTTATTTATTTTAAATAGCTAAAACCTTGTACTTTATATTTTGAAGTAAGGTTGGGATTGTGTGAAATGTGGACAGTTTTGTTCCACCGTTGGTTAGATTTTTTTTTTCTTTTTTTTTTTTTAAGTGGAGGGTTGGCTTGGTAATACTTGGATTATTTTAAATATCAAACACATCTACCCAATTTACCATTTGCCTATATTATCAGGGTATATTTAATTGTCCTGTGGTTAGACAAAAGAGAGAATAAACTCAGAGGTTACTAAGGTCAAACATTACCTACTTAGCTCTTGGAGGCAGCTATACCTTTATACCTTGCCTTTGATTTTTATGCACATTAATGTCATAGGTAATCTCATCCAACTGCAGTCAATATGTTCAGTGCCCAGGAAATTGAAAAGTACAATATTTGGTATAAGAGGTTCTCCATAATCCATTTTTCATTTCAAAAATTTATTTACCTCATTTACATTAAATGTGATAATCCCTCTTTTCTTTCTGGTGCATTTCCCACTGTCCTCCTATTTCTTGTTTTTCACTTCTCTACAGATAAATGTATTTCCCCAAACATAAAAACTAAGGCAATTGCTTTTTTTTCTCTGGTCTTACGGGTTTGGGAAAAGGACACTAAAACTGCAGGTCTAGAGAAAAGGTACCCTGGTGGAAAGTATTTTTATAATTCTCAATTTTTTTGCGATTTGTCAGTTACAAAGACCTCAAAAATTATGGAATATATATAGGTGAAAATCTCATTAGGGCAGGCAGATTTGCTAGAGGTCACTGATATTCCAGTAGGTTATTATAATTGGGTCTATTTCCTGGGTTATGTGCCCAACTTTTAAAAGGACAAATACTTCGTTGTATAGTATTTCACTACAGATTACTGAATGAACGAATAGCAATTTGTCACCCAAGTAAGTATACAGTAGGTGGTATATCAATATTTGAGAGCTTTGTACTAAATTAGATTCTCTGAGTTAGCTCCCCAGAATATTTGGAATTGTGACTGTGGTTTACTTAAATACATAATAACATTCAAGTATATATATGTTTGAGTTCTGGGTATTTTGCTTTTGAGGAGATTGATCTATGAAATGAAAGTAAGACTGACTTTTTTTTCATTTTGGAGGTATTTCACATTTGTGATTGTTGGTGGCGCTTAAAACTATGCAAAAATAATTTTTTAAAGTATCTGTAAGAAAGAATTGGCAGTTAAAATGGATATTGCTTATTTATGCACTACAGAATGCAGCATATTGTGTTACTGTTTAGGCTGTTTATCAATAAGTTTATCAATGTGAAAAGCAGATCTTGGCTATAAGTATATGCCTGATTTGAGCTTTTAAAACTGCAGTAGGGGTATGATAATGTTTCCACAGTACTTGTAGCAACACAGGAAATAAAACATTTTTGTTGTTTTAAAAGATTTAAGATGGGTTCGGGCAGGGAAGGGTTGGAGCCAGGTATACTTTCTTGTATATAGATGGAAACAATGTTTGGATATGATAAAGGAAGCCGTCTGTTTACAGTTAACTTTCTTTCATGGACTTTTACAAAATGATGATGTATTAATCACTTTTTCTAATTCAAGAAATTTCAATTCCAGGGTACAAACCATTGATTTAAAAAATTTGCATTTCCATTCCGTTAGTACCAGTTTAAAATAAATGCTTAACATCCGCTGTTTGCTATCACTGGGGAAGAAGGCAACTTGAAGTATTTACTGATAAATAGCCTTTTCCCCAAATGTTACTTTTCTGCAGTGTCTAACATAGAATGTCACATGTTCTATTTGCACTGTTGCAATATGGATCAAAAATCTCGTGGCATAGGGATAGGGGAATGTTAGTCTCTCCCTTGTCCCGTTTATTCTGTTAACTGCTTTATTGGACTGATCTACCCTCATAAACCTGTGATCATCACCTAAATGTAAGTTGTGAATGTGTCACCTTTTGCTTGGTTACTTCAACCATGCTGCTATATATAATCAGGTGTGGCACGGTTTATCAGTTTGGTTCTAGGGGGTGAGTGAATACAAATCATTGCACTGTGCTGTTAAATGATCCTTGTGTGCTTGCTGTTACCTACTTTTTACAGGCATCATAATAAAAGCTAGACTATTTCTTTGGGGGGAAAGAGACTTATTTAATGTAATTTAAAGACTTTTCCAATAGAAAATGAAATACTATTGAAAATAATATCTATTTTTTAGCTTTCAGCAATTGATGGTGCTTTGTTGTGGTGTCTGCTGGAAGTCTACTGCCATTATAGGGATTCTCATTAACCTCACTGAGAAAGAACCTTGCTTGTTAGCTTCTCTAGATCTCTATTCTAAATAATCTGTTAGTGATGATAAATTCTGTAGGAGGGTCTATTCTGAGCCATTAACTTCCTGTAAGGGGAAAATGGGAGGGTTACCAGAAAGACCATTGAAGCAGGGTGGGCTATGGGTGGAGGGTTGGGTATTTGTCTTGAGAATTAAAAACTACGAAACACTTTTGTACACAACTGATTTTTTAAAAAATAAACACATTTTTAAAGATGTTGAATTTTTTTTCCCCCTTACTGGGAATTCTTAAAAATAAATGCCTGCATGTTTTCCCCAAAAATGGTTTATATCTTCTTTCTGGGTACTCATCTAGGTAGGCGGTTAAACTTCAACATTACTTTGAGTAAGAGAAAGAAGCAAGTAGATGTGTCTCCTAAACAAAGTTCATAGTAATGAGCATATGATGATAAATGGGATTAATTATATTGGATCTTTCAATTTTAAAATCCATTGAAACTTTAAAGTTACTAATTTGAAAATAGAATATTACTTGGCTAAGTTCTAGTCCTAAATTTAGAGTAATCTAGAGTGAATTGGTACTGAAAGTAGGATTACTCCCGGCCTCATAATTAAAAGAGGCTATAACGGTTAGGATTTGTACTAGTTTTTTCACATGGCAAAACTGATTGTTACTTTATGTCTCTAGGGCATTCATAACCAGCTTTCAGCAGACCTATGACTTTTCTGTAGCCTGGAGATGGAATTGCTCCTGACTGGAATACCAGTATGAAGTGCTCTTTTCATGGAGCAAGCTGGATCTTTACATGTTAAGTCAAGAATAACAGATGGAATTCAAGTGAGCTCTCATACCAAACCCTAGGAAAAGGATGGCCAGATTTGAAGAGTAGTAAACACTTGGTATATGTTTTGTTTCAATCACCAAAGAATTAAAGATTTTCAGTAAAATAACATGCATTCTCCAATGCCTTTTAGGAGTATGTCCCACAGTGATACACTATCCATGTGTTCATGTTGTGATGTTCATTTTGCCCCATTTAATTTCAGTAAAAAGACATTAAAGCACAACTGTATTCTAATCTTCTACTGTAAATTACCTTTTAATAAGATACAGAGCCAAAGTCAAGAAGACCAAGCTGTTTAGTCTATATATATAGTATTTGTAGAGCCTTTTTAAAATACACATAGGTAAAATAAGACAAATACTATAAAACTGGACACCATTTGAGAAATCAAAAGCATATTTTATTTCTTACAGAGTTAATATACCTAATACTTTCTCATTTACAGCATAAAAGCTTTGCTGCATGTACAGAATATGCCTAACTGGATTTAAGGGCAACTAGTAGGGCCTTTTCTTCACTCACACAACTAACATACAGCTCTTTAATTATTGTGTTTATTCCTCAGTTCATTTTTAATATGTGAAATATATATTTCTTTTTGTGCATATTGTTAATTTGCATTATATTGTTAGATGAATGACCTTGTGTCCTGAGCAATATTGAAGAACAAGAGTAATGGCACTGGTATCACATTGCACTGGTATCTTCTAATCCTATTTATAGAATTGTAGAATTTTAAGGGAAAAGGGGGAGTTTTCAGGCTCACTCTTTTTTAATATAGAAAATTAAATGACTTGGATACCTTTTTGTTTTTGTTGTAGGAACCCCATCATATTGTTAATTTATATGTGCCTACTAAACTTAGTGTTTTAAGACATTTTAATGCTATTCTTGTTTTCCTTAAAAATAGGAAATATGAAGGGATCATTTGCAAGCAGGTGCAAGGAAAAAGGAAAACCAGTTCAGGTGGGAGTAAGGTCTTCAAGGAGAGTGTACCCAAACCAGTGAAATCAATGGTATGAATTGAACAGAATGTTTTGGTAAACTAGCTTCAACTGTATGTAAGGTTCCATGACTTCTGTTGAAGTTGCTTTACATGCACCAAACATACTATTTTCTGTTAAAATAATAGGACAGATAGTGTTCTTGGTTTATGGAGCCCATAGAAAATGACCTTTCAAACCATAAAATCTAATTGGCTCTAAAAACCATTTTATTCCATTTGTTTTATTTTTATCTTAATTTTTTATTCCATTATAGATACTTCAGTTCATAATTGAATAATGTTATACTGTGTATATGAGGTGTAGCTCCTTTCAGGTTAACTTTACTAAGATGTCATGACATAGAGGTAAAATCAAAAGGCAAAATTTTTATAAAGGAACAAATGTGGGCCACCTAGCTGGCTCAGTAGGTAGAGTATGTGACTCTTGATCTCGGTCGGGGTCATGAGTTCAAGCCCATTGGACATGGACAATTCAATAGTCTGCTGAGGTGATTATTAGCATGGTTGATTTTCCTTTTTAAAAAAAATATGTTTTCAAATTATAAACATGCATTTTTAACAATCAGAAGCAGTGAAGGGTTCATAATGGGAAATCTATAATCTTCCTACTATAGTACTAATCCATTGAGAAAGTAGCTTTTAAATGTTTCTGGTTTTCCTTTTTAGGTTACCTCAGGTAACTCTGGGCTTTGTTTGTAACACCTATGTTAATTACATTTCTATTCCATCAAAGTATGTAGTATCTTTTGACTTCCTGTTTTTATCCCTAACCATCATTTAGTATAGATGGTCCCTGACTTTTAGTGGGTTAATCTACATTTTTTTTAACCTTATGATGGTGCAAAACCAATATGCATTCCTTAGAAACTATACTTTAAATTTTGGATAATCTTTTCCTGGTTTAGTAGTATACAGTATGATACTCCACTTGTGATGCTGGCCAGTAAGAGTGAGCTGTAGCTCCCAGTTAGCCACGTGATATGAGGGTAAATAATGATACAGTTAGAACCATTCTGTACACATGTAGCTATCCTGTTTTTTACTTTCAGTACAGTATTCGACAAATTACATGACCTATTCAGCACTTTATTATAAAATAAGCTAATCTGGGGCCCTGGGAGGGTGGCTCAGTTGGTTAAGCATCTGCCTTCCACTCAGGTTGTGATCCTGGGGTAGGGATTGAGACCTGCCTCTGGCTCCCTGCCCAGCAGGGAGACAGCTTCTCCCTCTGCCTCTGCCCTTGCTTGTGTGTTCTCTCTCTTGCTCACTCAAAGTTTTAAAAAAAAATTAAAAATAGGCTAAACTGGGGCACCTGGGTGGCTCAGTGGGTTAAAGCCTCTGCTTTCGGCTCAGGTCATGATCCCAGGGTTCTGGGATCGAGCCCGCATGCTCAGTGGGGAGCCTGCTTCTCTTCTCTCTCTCTGGCTGCCTCTCTGTCTGTCAAATAAATAAATAAAATCTTTGGGGAAAAAGTCTAAACTAAGCTGTGGCATTAGGTATATTAAGTGTATTTTCAATTTATGATACTTTCAGCTTACTATTTTATTGGTATGTAACTCTAAGTTGAAGATCTACAGTGGAATTAGGTTGAGGGAGGTTTGTTATATGAATGAAAGCATTGAGAAAGTAGGGTGACTTTGGGGACAGGATATGTATAGGTAAGCAGCACCTACTCACTGGAGCAGAAATTGCTTTGGAACTGAAATAGAGATAAGAAATAAGTAAACTGAAACAAGGAAATTATATCTAGATTGGGGTAATACTTAGAAGGAGAAGATAAAAGGGAGAGACTGAAAGGAAGAAAGAAGTCAAAATGTAGTGAAAGATCAAGGCTGTAAACCTGAGGAGGACAAGATAGGAAGGGAAAGGAGTGCACTGTTGGAAGATGCCCAGTAGGGAGTGCAACCAAAACCCTCGGCCCTAAATGGTAATCCTTTTAACAAGCTCAAGTTGCTGTTCTAACCTTCTATCCCCAATTCTCTCAACTTAATTGAGTAGGTTAATACTTTTTTGACTGGGCCTTTCAGGAGCTTCTCCTCCCAGACATACTTCATTATATTCTTTATTACCTGCCATGGGTCTTAGATGATTTTTTCGTCATCTAGCAGTTCTTTTTTCTGATGCCTTTTTCCATTAAACTGTTCATGCTTTTATTTTCTGCTCTTTTGTTTCTGCTCTTTCTACGATACTTAACCACACTTAACAAAATGCTGCTTCCTGAATAGTTTGCTTCCTTAACCTTTTCCTTATTCTTTAATTCTCCCAATTTGGGTCTTGGCCTGAAAATTAGCTAAAATTGGTCTGAAAATTCTGCAGCCCTTCAAATTACAGGTAACAAAAAAAATGAGGTCTTTCCTTGCCCAAAAATAACCTGATGACTGACGTTGACCGTCAGATTGAGAATTTGGGTTTTCTATCCACTATACTTATTTCATTCCTTTTTTTTTCTTTTTTTTAAGATTTTATGTGTTTAGGGGCGCCTGGGTGGCTCAGTGGGTTAAGCCGCTGCCTTCAGCTCGGGTCATGATCTCGGGGTCCTGGGATCGAGTCCCGCATCGGGCTCTCTGCTCAGCGGAGAGCCTGCTTCCCTTCCTCTCTCTCTGCCTGCCTCTCTTGTGATTTCTCTCTGTCAAATAAATAAATCTTAAAAAAAAAAAAAAAAAGATTTTATGTGTTTATTTGACACACAGATCACAAATAGGCAGGGGGCGGGGTAAGCAGTCTCCCTGCTGAGCAGAGATTTTTTTTTTCCCCCCCATGCGGGGCTGGATCCCAGGACCCTGAGATCATCACAAGAGCTGAAGGCAGAGGCTTAACCCACTGAGCCACCCAGGCACCCCTTATTTCATTCTTAAATGCGTACGTGTGTGAGAGATAAAAATGTGCTCATTCAGGAAATTTTTAAAAGTCCTAAAAAAAACAAACCCTAATCCTACTACCTCCTAGACTTTATCTGGAGTATTCTCTTTACTATTTTTATGCAACTAAGCTAATCCTATATAATTATCAATATTCAGCTTTGTAGAACTGATCATCACAGCTCTCTAAAAAACTTTTATGTAAATATTTGAATCCTTAAAGATAGGCCATTGAGTAAGTTTCCCATATTTTACATATCAGTTACCCTATCAGATGTGTAGATTCTTTTCAATTATACATTATGCTTCAGGGTCTTCTGATTAAACAGGAGAACCACAAATGCTTTAATACAGCTTCCTCCTAAAATTCAACTGAAATGACGTATTTTTAAAAATAGAAATCAATAGGGGCGCCTGGGTGGCCCAGTTGGCTGAGTATCTGCCTTTAGCTCAGGTCATGGGATTGAGCCCTGCATCTGGCTCCCTGCTCAGTGGGGAGTTTGCTTCTTCCTCTGCCTACTGCGCCCCTGCTTGTGGCTGTCAAATAAGAAAATCTTAAAAAAAAAAAAAAAAGTATAGGAGTAATCTAGGCTATACTCTATAACTACTCTACTCTTACCATGGGAGGAGAATTACTCTTTTTTTTTTTTTTAAGATTTTATTTATTTATTTGACAGACAAAGATCACAAGTAGGCAGAGAAACAGGCAGAGAGAGGAAGAAGCAGGTTCCCCGCTGAGCAGAGAGCCTGATAGGGAGCTCAATCCCAGGACCCTGAGATCATGACCCGAGCCCAAGGCAGAGGGTTTGATGCACTAAGCCACCCAGGCAACCCAGGAGAATTACTCCTGAGAATTGAAAATAAGTCTTCAGACTGAGATACCAGTTGTAAATTGAAAATGAAGATCAATTAAAATTCAGTATACTTGGGGGGTGCCTGGGTGGCTCAGTGGGTTAAGCCTCTGCCTTCGACTCAGGTCATGATCTCAGGGTCCTGGGATTGAGCCCCACATCTGGCTCTTTGCTTGGCAGGGAGCCTGCTTCCTCCTCTCTCTCTGCCTACTTATGATCTCTCTCTGTCAAATAAATCAAATCTTAAAAAAAAATTCAGTATACTTAGATAATAGATTCCTAGTTCCTAAAATGCTGGGGCACCTGGGTGGCTCAGCGGGTTAAAGCCTCTGTCTTTGGCTCAGGTTGTGATCCCAGGGTCCTGGGATTGAGCCCCACTTCAGGCTCTCTGCTCCACAGGGAGCTTGCTTCCTCCTCTCTCTCTCTCTCTCTCTCTCTCTGCCTACCTCTCTGCCCGCTTATGATCTCTGTATGTCAGTTAAATAAATAAAATCTTTAAAAAAAAAAAAAATAGAATGCTGACAGTAAGTCTCAGGGAAAAGAAGAAAAAGATCTTTTTTTTTCCCCCGGTACTCTCCACGCCCAGCATGGAGTCCAGTGTAGGGACTGAATTCATGACTGTGAGATCCAGACCTGAGCTGAGATCGAGTTGGACATTTGACTGACTTGAGCTACCCAGGTGCCCTGGCAGGATCCTTTCCTATAGAAACTCCGTGATCTCGGGAAAAAGATGTTTTTTTTCTTTTTTTTTTTTTTTTTTAAGATTTTATTTATTTATTTTGACAGATCACAAGTAGGCAGAGAGGCAGGCAGAGAGAGGAAGGGGAAGCAGGTTCCCCGCTGAGCAGAGAGCCTGATGGGGGCTTGATCCCAGGACCCTGGGATCATGACCTGAGTGGAAGGCAGAGGCTTTAACCCACTGAGCCACCCAGGTACCACCAGGAAAAAGATGTTCTAAGGTATTCAGACATTTGAAGGTTTTCTAATGAGAAAGCAGAGTACTCTACACAGTGAACCTCAAAGTATAAACAAATTCAAGAATTACCAGATTTTTCTAAAAGAATTTTATTTGTGTATTTTAGAGAGTATATAAGAGTGAGGGGAGAAGAAGAGAGACAATCTCAAGCTGACTCTGCTCTGAACATGGAGCCCACTGTGGGGCTTGATCTCAAGACCCTGAGACCATGACCTGAGCTGAAATTAAGGGGGCGCCTGGGTGGCTCAGTGGTTTGGGCCACTGCCTTCGGCTCAGGTCATGATCTCGGGGTCCTGGGATCGAGTCCCGCATCGGGCTCTCTGCTCGGCAGGGAGCCTGCTTCCCTCTCACTCTCTCTGCTTGCCTCTCTGCCTACTTGTGATCTCTCTCTGTCAAATAAATAAATAAAATCTTAAAAAAAAAAAAAAGAGTCCATCACTTAATTGACTGAGCCACACTCAGGCACCCCAACAAGCACCAGATCTGTGAAAATTTCCCCAATGCTAATGACCAAGATCAAAACAAGAAAATCTGAAAATACAACTGCTTTCTAAAATATGTTCTTATGTCCATGAGAAAAGTACAGAATGCTTTAAAAGGTAGATTTTGGGGCACACCTGGGTGGCTCAGTCATTAAGGGACTGCCTTTGGCTCAAGTCATGATTCCAGGATTCTGGGATTCAGTACCACATCAGGCTCCTTGGCTCAGCAGACACCTGCTTCTCCCTCTCCCCCTGCCTGCTGCTCCCCCTGCTTGTACACTCTGTGTCAAATAAATAAAATGGTTTTTTTTTAAAGTAGATTTTGGACAAACCATAAGTGACTCTTAATCACACAAAACAAACTGGGGGCTGCTGGGGGGAGGGGGGTTATGGACATTGGGGAGGGTATGTGCTATGGTGAGTGCTGTGAAGTGTGTAAACCTGGCGATTCACAGACCTGTACCCCTGGGGATAAAAATACATTATATGTTTGTAAAAAAGTAACCACAGCAACTTCTTTCAAGATATGTCTCCAAAGGCCAAGGAAACAAAAGCAAAAATGAACTTTTGGGACTTCATCAAGATCAAAAGCTTCTGCACAGCAAAGGAAACAGTCAACAAAACAAAAAGGCAACCCACGGAATGGGAGAAGATATTTGCAAATGACAGTACAGACAAAAGGTTGATATCCAGGATCTATACAGAACTCCTCAAACTCAACACCCACAAAGCAGATAATCATATCAAAAAATGGGCAGAAGATATGAACAGACACTTCTCCAATGAAGACATACAAATGGCTATCAGACACATGAAAAAATGTTCATCATCACTAGCCATCAGGGAGATTCAAATTAAAACCACATTGAGGGGCACCTGGGTGGCTCAGTGGGTTAAGCCAATGCCTTCAGCTCAGGTCATGATCTCAGGGTCCTAGAATCGAGTCCCGCATGGGGCTCTCTGCTCAGCAAGGAGCCTGCTTCCCTCTCTCTCTCTGCCTGCCTCTCTGCCTACTTGTGATCTCTCTCTCTCTCTGTCAAATAAATAAAATCTTAAAAAAAAAAAAAATGAGATACCACCTGACACCAGTTAGAATGGCCAAAATTAGCAAGACAGGAAACAACGTGTGTTGGAGAGGATGTGGAGAAAGGGGAACCCTCTTACACTGTTGGTGGGAATGCAAGTTAGTGCAGCCACTTTGGAGAACAGTGTGGAGATTCCTCAAGAAATTAAGAATAGAGCTTCCCTATGACCCTGCAATTGCACTGCTGGGTATTTACCCCAAAGATACAGATGTAGTGAAAAGAAGGGCCATCTGTACTCCAGTGTTTATTGCAGCAATGGCTACGGTCGCCAAACTGTGGAAAGAACCAAGATGCCCTTCAACGGATGAATGGATAAGGAAGATGTGGTCCATATACACAATGGAGTATTATGCCTCCATCAGAAAGGATGAATACCCAACTTTTGTAGCAACGTGGACAGGACTGGAAGAAATTATGCTGAGCGAAATAAGTCAAGCAGAGAGAGTCAAGTATCATATGGTCTCACTTACTTGTGGAGCATAACAAATAACATGGAGGACATGGGGAGATGGAGAGGAGAGGGAGTTGAGGGAAACTGGAAGGGGAGATGAACCACGAGAGACTATGGACTCTGAAAAACAACCAGAGGGTTTTGAAGGGGCGGAGGGGTGGGAGGTTGAGGAACCAGGTGGTGGGTAATAAGGAGGGCACATACTGCATGGAGCACTGGGTGTGATGCCAAAACAATGAACACTGTTAGGCTGTAAATAAAAAATCCTTGTACAAAAAAAAGTAAAATTAAAAGTAGATTTTGTAAATTAATAAAGATTCAATAAAAATTTTATCTTTAATAAAATATTTATTTGACAGATCACAAGGAGGCAGAGAGGCAGAGAGAGAGGGGGAAGCAGGCTTCCCGCTGAGCAGAGACCCCGATGCGGGGCTCGATCCCAAGACCCTGAGATCATGACCTGATTGGAAGGCAGAGGCTCAACCCACAACCACCCAGGCACCCCAGATTTTATAAATTATTACAACAAAATTTGGTTAAAAGATTTGAAGTTTGGGGCACCTGGGTGGCTCAGTGGGTTAAAGCCTCTGCCTTCGGCTCAGGTCATGATCCCAGGGTCCTGGGATCAAGCCCCACATCGGGTTCTCTGCTCCGCGGGGAGCCTTCCTCCTCCTCACTAGCTCTCTGCTGGCCTCGATGCCTTCTTGTGATCTCTGTCAAATAAATAAATAAAATCTTTTAAAAAATTTGAAGTTTAAGAAGTACAACAATAAAAGGGTACCTGGGTGGTTCAGACTTAAGCATCCAGCTCTTTATTTCCACTCAGCTCGTGGTCTCAGGGTCATGAGATTGAGCTCCTTAACAGTCTCTGAGCTCTGGGATGAAGCTGCTTGAGATTCGCTACCTTTCCCTCTGCCCCTCTCCTGGCTCTCATGCATGCAATCTCTCTCTCTCTCTAGAAAAATAAAGCTTTAGAAAAAGAAAGGTAAAATAAAAATTTAAAAATACAAGATGTTTAGGGACGCCTGGGTGGCTCAGTTGGTTAAGCAGCTGCCTTCGGCTCAGGTCATGATCCCAGCGTCCTGGGATCAAGTCCCACATCGGGCTCCTTGCTCGGTGGGGAGCCTGCTTCTCCCTCTGCCTCTGCCTGCCACTCTGCTTGTGCTCTCACTCCTCTCTCTCTCTGACAAATAAATAAAATCTTTTTTAAAAAAGTACAAGATGTTTAAAATTACAGGATCACTTCAGAAGGTCCAACATCTAATAGGAACTTTTATTTCAAAGATTTATTTTACTTATTTTAGAGATAGTATGAACTGGGGAAGGGGCTGAGGGAGAGGGAGAGAGAATCTCAAGCAGACTACACACAGAGCCCGATGACTGAGTCATCGTGAGGCTCAGCCTCACGACCTTGAGGTCATGACCTAAGCTGAAATCAAGAATTGGTTGCTTAACTGAGCCACGCAGACACCTCTAATAGGAACTTTTTTTTTTTTAAAGATTTTATTTATTTATTTGACAGAGAGATCACAAGTAGACAGAGAGGCAGGCAGAGAGAGAGGGAAGCAGGCTCCCTGCTGAGCGGAGAGCCCGATCCCAGGACCCCGAGATCATGACCTGAGCCGAAGGCAGCGGCTTAACCCACTGAGCCACCCAGGCGCCCCTAATAGGAACTTAAAATGGAATGAGGGAAAGTATTAATCAGGGACATTTAAGGACACTACTCTGAAAGAGACTGTTGAGTACCCAACCTAATGGAAAAATGACCCACAGTGAGGCATGTTTTGTTTCAAAAGATTAGGAAAATGAGACAGCCTAAAAAATGGAATTGGGAGTTTGAGAAATAGTTCCCTTAAATGAATGGAGGTTAAGAATGTCCTCAAGTTTCTCAACAGTGATATGGGAAGGTAGGTCAAGGAAGTGGTGATTAAGTTTTGAATGAAAAATTTCTAAATTATGTTCCCAGCTGAGGTGTCAGTGTAGGCTAAAGATAGTTTTCATGTATTCAAGTCTGAAAACATTTGTGTCTTTTATTCTCTTTTTCTTGGGAAGCACCTGAATGATACACTCACCAAAATGGTAGAATAAGCCATGCAAGAGAAAGATAAGAGATACATGATAGGAGCTGGTTATTTCTGGAATGAGTGAAGAGAAATGCAGAATGCCAGTTGTGCAGCAGGCTTGAGCAGCCGTTCGAATACATAGAAGATCCACCAGAAGGATGAAATAGTCTGGAGAAGATCAGCAAAATGAAAGGAACTGATAGATTTTCTAATATATTTTACCATGTGTGAAATTACATTGGAATTAATTAGAGTGCAAGGAATAAATTAATAATAGTGGATACAGAAAGCTAATCCAAAAAATGTGGGGCCCTGCAGTGGCTCAGTCAGTTGAGTGGCTGACTCTTGATTTCAGCTCAGATCATGATCTTAGTCTCCCTGGATCAGGCCCCCAGTTGGGTTCTGTGCTCAGTAGGGAGTCTGCTTCAGAATTCTCCGTCTCTGCTGCTCCCCCTGATTGCTCACACATGCTCTCTCTCTAAAATAAGTTTTTTTTTTCCTTATATTTTGGTTATTTATTTGACAGTGAGAGAGGGAACACAAGCAGGGGGAGTGGAAGAGAGAGGGAGAAGCAGGCTTCTTGCTGAGCAGGGAGCCTGATATGGGGCTCCATCCCAGGATGCTGGCATCATGACCTGAGCTGAAGGCAGACGCTTAATGACTGAGCCACCCAGGCGCCCCTAAAATGAGTCTTAGAAAAAAGATGTAATTGTTGTAGGAAAACAAAGATGTAAAAAACTTTCAAAGTATGGTCATTTGGGGTGCCTGGATGGCTCAGTGGGTTAAAGCCTCTGCCTTCGGCTCAGGTCATGATCCCACGGTCCTGGGAGCAAGCCCCGCATCAGGCTCTCTGCTCAACAGGGAGCCTGCTTCCTCCTCTCTCTCTGCCTGCTTCTCTGCCTACTTGTGATCTCCATCTGTCAAATAAATAAATAAAATCTTAAAAAAAAAAAAGTATGGTCATTTAGCAGACAATAATCACAGTCATAATATAAACTATTTTACCAGACTTGCCAAATACTAAGGAAGAATATAAGGGGGATGGATTATATAAGAGAGCCAAGAACTTGTCTACCTTTGAAGTATGTTTTAAGTCAACGAATACAAATATAGTAGTGTAAGCATATTATTTTGAAAATATTTGCCTTTAAAGAATGAAACGGGGCGGGGCACCCGGATGGCTCAGTGTGTTAAGCCTCTGCCTTCAGCTCAGGTCATGATCTCAGGGTCCTGGGATCCAGCTCCTCATCGGGCCCTCTGCTCAGCAGGGAGCCTGCTTCTCCCTCTGCTTCTCTGCCTACTTGTGATCTCTGTCAAATAAATAAAATCTTTTAAAAACTAAATAAATAATGAAATGAGAAATGTGTCAAGATATGTTGTCCTATGTGTTTTTAACAGAATTGCTGAGGTGTAATTCACATACCGTACATATTATTTGCCCATTTAAAGTGATGGTTCAGGGATGCCTGAGTGGCTCAGTCGTTTAAGTTTCTGCCTTCAGCTCAGGCCATGATCCTGGGGTCCTGGGATAGAGACCAACATCGGACTCCCTACCAGCAGGGAGCCTGCTTCTCCCTCTCCCTCTGCTGTTCCCCTTGCTTGTGCTTTCTTGCTCTCTCTCTGTCAAATAATAAAACTATAAAAATAAAATGTACAGTTCAGTAGCTTTTAGTATAATCACAGAGTTGTACATCTTTTCGCTCAATTTTAATCATTTTCATTACTCCAAAAATATGCAACCTTTACTAGTCATGTATTTTTTATCAAAAATAATCCTTTAGTAACAGTTGACTTAAAATCTATACATATTACTTTGATAAAATGAAAAATGCCAATTGTATGTATTTCAGATTATTTTCTTAATTAAGGACAATCTGCAAGAGCACCTGGTTGGCTTAGTCAGTGGGGCATGTGACTCTTCATTTTGGGTTTATGAGTTTGATCCCCGTATTGGGTGTAAAGATTACACAGTTGGTAGAACATCTGACTCTTGGTTTCACATCAGGCTATGATCTCAGGGTCATGAGATTGAGCCTTGTGTCAAACTCCATGCTCAACACAGAGTCTGCTTGGTACTCTTTCTCTAACCCTCGCTCCCCATGCTCATTGTGCTCTCTCTCTTCTGAAATAAATCTTTAAAGTTTTGGGGGTTTTTTTGTTTTTGTTTTTGTTTTGTTTTTTGACAGAGATCACAATTAGGCAGAGAGGCAGGCAGAGAGAGAGGTGGAAGCAGCTCCCTGCTGAGCAGAGAGCCTGATGTGGGGCTCGATCCCAGGACCCTGAGATCATAACCTAAGCTGAAGGCAGAGGCTTTAACCCACTGAGCCACCCAGGTGCCCCTCTGAAATAAATCTCAAATAAAAGTAAATTTTAAAAAGGACTATCTGCAGGGGTTTGCTTTATTGCTAAAATACTTTCCTATGATCTTGTACTAATATCACCACTAACATACACGAAAGGATCACCCCACTCTTTATGAAGTGTAAGCATTTAAAAAATACTACTGTTGGGGCGCCTGGCTGGCTCAGTGGGTTAAGCCTCTGCCTTCGGCTCAGGTCATGATCTCAGGGTCCTGGGATGGAGCCCCACATAGGGCTCTCTGCTCAGCAGGGAACCTGCTTCCCTTCCTCTCTCTGCCTGCTTCTCTGCCTACTTGTGACCTCTGTCAAATAAATAAAATCTTAAGAAAAAAAAGTTAAAATACTTATTTAAGAATAATCTTAACATTTTTTTAAAGCAGAATTGGAGTTACTATTGGGTTTTACTTTATCAGATGGTATTTTGTTTACTTTTTAAACATTTTCCTTATTTGTCAGAGTATGCACAAGCAGGGGCTGGCAGGCAGAGGGAGAATTAGGCTCCTTGCTGAGAAAGGAGCCCAGTATGGGACTCCATCCTAGGACCCTAGCATCATGACCTGAACCGAAGGAGAAGTTTAACAACCGACTGAGCCACCCAGACATCCTCAGGTAGCATTTTAGATACTATGTATTATCTCACTGAATACTTCAAAACAAATGGAGTACTTTTTAAATGCTCTTTATTTTTCAATTGAAGAAACAGGATGAGTAGCTGACAAGGACTCAATGGATAGTAACCCAACCAAACCAGATACCAAACTTAGTCCTATGTTCCTATTTTATCATCCTATTAAGAGATACCTTAGTTATTTTCAAAACTATATTAAATATCTGATTTCTCTTTTTAGCATTTCAGTGCCGACTTCGGATTAGAGCTAAAATGGATTGGCATATTTATCCTTCATTTCTCCTTAAAGACCACATTTAAAGGAATACAAGGGGGGTGCCTGGGTGGCTCAGTTGATTAAGCATCTGCCTTTGGCTCAGGTCATGATGCCGGGTTTCTGGGATCAACCCCCATATCAGGCTCTCTGCCTACCAGGAAGTCTGCTTTTCCCTCTATCCTCTCCCTCTCTATCAAACAAATAAACAGAGCCTTTAAAAAAAAATAAAGGAATACCAGGTAATTATACATATAAACTGATAACAAGAAAATAAGATAGACTCAACGGTGGATAAAGCAAAATTCTGCAAAGTAGGAACCAATGGGTGTGAAGTAATACTACATATGGGAAAAGCCACAGCTTAGCTAGAATGCAGAGAGCTTTGAACTATGGAGGAAGATGGACCTTGAAGGAGCAAGGTATTGTGTAAAGATATAGGTTGGATAAAGGCTTTAAATGGAAATTAAATGAAAATGAGGATATATAACTTTTTTTTAAGATTTTATTTATTTGACAGAGATCACAAGTAGGCATCGAGGCCGGCAGAGAGAGAGAGAGGAGGAAGAAGGCTCCCCGCAGAGCAGAGAGCCCAGTGTGGGGCCTGATCCCAGGACCCTGGGATCATGACCAGAGCTGAAGGCAGAGGCTTAACCCACTGAGCCACCCAGGCACCCCAAGGATATATAACTCTTAATCCCCACCCTGCATGATTATCTTTTTAAAAAATTTTTGTTTTTTGAAGATTTATTTATCAGAGAGAGAGAGTACAAGCACAAGTAGAGGAAGCGTCAGGCAGAGGGAGAAGCAGGCTCCCTGCTGAGCCAGGAGCCCGAAGCAGGACTTGATCCCAGAACCCTGGGATCATAAACTGAGCCAAAGGGAGATGCTGAACCCCTGTGCCACCCAGGCATCCCAATTATCTTTTTTTTTTTTTAATTTAAACTTTACTTATTTAACAGATTAGCTTTTTTTTTTTTTTTTTTTTAATAAGAGAAAGAGCATGAGCTGGGCAGGGAGGGTGGGGCAGAGGGAATGGGAGAAGTAGGCTCTCCACTGAGCAGGGAGCCCAGTGTGGAGTTTGATCACCCAACATAGGGCTTGAACTCATAACCTTGAGATCAAGAGTCACATGCTCTTCTGAGCCAGGTGCCCCTGCCCAGAATGATTATCTTTTTTCATTTTTTTTTTTTAAGATTTTATTTGAGACAGAGCACAGAGGAAGAGTAAGGGGGAGAAACAGATTTGCCACAGAGCAGAGAGCCTGATATGGGGCTCAGTCCCAGGACCCCAAGATCATGACCCGCGCTGAAGGTAAATGCTCAACTGGCTGAACCACCCAGGTGCCCCCTTAAAGATTATCTTAAAGGAAAAGCCTGGCAGGATGCCTGGGTGGCTCAGTCATTAAGCATCTGCCTTTGGCTCAGGTCATGATCTCAGGGTCCTGGGATCCAGCCCCGCATCGGGCTCTCTGCTCAGCCAGGAGACTGCTTCCCCCTCTCTTTCTGCCTGCCTCTCTGCTTACTTGTGATCTCGCTGTCAAATAAATAAATGAAATCTTAAAAAAAAAAAAAAGTAAATTTGATTTTCCCCCAGTTTTAAGGGATACCCAAAGCATTCCTTTTTTTTTAAAGCATTCCTTTTAATATTGATAAGACCACCACTATCTGTCACCCATTTTATCACAACTGCCCAAGACAGAGATCCCAATAAGGAAGCTATAATCATAACTTATTAACCAACCTCTAAAACTTCTCAAGGCATAATCTCATCATGCTTCTTGTCTGGGTTTACCCCATTCACCCAGTTCAAGACTCTTTTTTTTCTTTTTTTAAGATTTTTATTTATTAGAGAGTACAAGCAGGGGGAGTGGCAAGCAGAGGGAGAAGCAATCTCCCACTGAGCAAGGAGCCTGATTTGGGACTTGACCCCAGAACCCTTAGATCATGACCTGAGCCGAGGGCAGACACTTAACCAACTGAGCCAGCAAGGCATCCCCAGTTCAAGACTCTTAAAGTTCTTTGATGACATCTAGACTTTTAACCCTATGAAGCTATTTTCTGATCTGTCCCAATCTTACTAACTGGCCCTCTCCACCTCCTTTCACCATGCCCTAATTCATAGAATTCTCAGAAGCAAAATTGGTTCTTGATTACTTCCTGAGACCACTGTCTTCCCTGGAGTCTCCTCAATTGGTAGTTATACTTTTTTTTAAAAAAAATTTTATTTCTTGGGGCACCTGGGTGGCTCAGTGGGTTAAAGCCTCTGCCTTCGGCACAGGTCATGATCTCAAGGTCCTGGGATCGAGCCCCACATTGGGCTCTCTGCTCAGCAGGGAGCCTGCTTCCCTTCCTCTCTCTCTGCCTGCCTCTCTGCCTACTTATGATCTCTGTCAAATAAATAAAATCTTTAAAAAAAAATTTTTTTTTAAGTAGGCTCTGCACCCAAAATAGGACTTGAACTCACCACCCCAGATCAAGAGTTGTTGCTAAAAACAAACAAAAACAAAAAAAAAACACAAACACAAACAAAACAACCAAAGGCGGGGGTTGGGTGGGGGGGAACCAGTTCTGTGCTCTATTGACTGAGCCAACCAGGCACCATCTGGACCTAGAGTTTTCTCTTTTGGAAGATTTTTAGATACAAATTTGATGTCTTTAATGGATATAGAACTCTTCAGATTGTCTCCTGAGTGTGTTTTGTTGATTTCAAGGAAGGAAGTAGTCCATTTCATCTAAGGTGTTGAATTTATGGGTATAGAGATTTCTATAGTATTCCCTTATTAGTCTTTTAATGTCTCTGGGATTTCTAGTGGTATTTCCTGTTTTGTTCCTGATATTGGTAATTTATATCTTCTCCATTTTTTCCTTAGTCATTTTGGATAAAGCTTTATCAATTTTTTTTTTTCTTTTAAAGGTAGGAATTTTTTTTAAAATATTTTATTTATTTGACAGAGAGAAATCACAACTAGGCAGAGAGGCAGGCAGAGAGAGAGGAGGAAGCAGGCTCCCCGCGGAGCAGAGAGCCCGATGTGGGGCTCCATCCCAGGACCCTGGAATCATAACCTGAGCCAAAGGCAGAGGCTCTAACCCACTGAGCCACCCAGGTGCCCCGAGCTTTATCAATCTTATTGCTTTATTAGACCAGTTTTTGGCTCATTTTTTTTTTTTTTTGCTTTTTTATTTTTACTTTCATTAATTTCCCTTTAATCTTACTACTTACTTTTGTTTGCTTTGGGTTTAATTTGCTTAGTTTTCTTAAGGTGAAGGCTTAAGTTACTGACTTTAGATCTTTCTTTTTCTTAATATAAACGTTTAATGCTGTAAGTGCTGTAAATTTTCCTCTAAGCACTGCTTTAGATGTATTTCACAGATTTGCTGTGTTTGATTTTCATTTTCTTTCAGACTAAATTGTTTTTTAAATTCTCTTGAGACTTCCTCTTTGATCTAACAAATAGATAGTTTATTGTTTAATTCCAAATGTTTGGGGATTTTCTAAATATTTCTGTTCATTTCTAATTTAGTTCTGTTATAGACTGAGAACATATATTTTCAGATTTTTGTTACTTAAATTTGTTAAGATTTGCCGTATGGCCCAGAACATGGCCCATGTTGGTAGGGATTCCATGTGTACTAGGAAAGAATATATAATCTGACATTTTTGGGTAGAATATTCTGAATGTCATGTCAAGTTGATTGGTAGTGTTGCTCAGATCATCTCTATCCTTACTAATTTTCTGCCTATTTGTCAGTTACTGAGAGCATAATGTTAAGTCTTCAGTTATACTTATGTATATAAGTATATATTTTTATATACTTATATATATAAGTATATATATATTTATATATATATTTTATATATATATATATTTTTTTTATTTTCCTATCTATTTTTGCCTTGTATATATTGAAGTCCAATTGTTTTAGGTACATATAAATTTAGGATTGTCCTTTGTGGAGAATTGACATCTGTCATTTTCTAATATCCCTCTTTGTCTCTGATGGTATTCCTAGATCTTAAGTCTATTTATCTGAAATCACATACTCCAGCTCTCTTTTGGCTAGTGTTTGCATGATATATATATCTACCCTTTTACTTTTAACATGTCTATGTTTTTATATTTAAAATGGATTTCTTAGGCGTGCCTGGGTCGCTCAGTCATTAAGTGTCTGCCTTTGGCTCAGGTCATGATCCCAGTGTCCTGGGATCGAACCCCACATCAGGTTCCCTCTCCATGGGAAGCCTGCTTCTCCCTCTCCTGCTTCCCCTGCTTGTATTTCCTCTCTCACTGTCAAAAAAATAAATAAAATCTTAAAAAAAAAATAAAATGGATTTCTTATAGTTAGCATATATAGACTTGGATCTTGCTTTTTAATCCACTCTACCAGTCTCTATTTTTTAATTTTTTAAGGATTTTGTTTTTATTTATATATATTTTTAAAGATTTTATTTATTTATTTGACAGAGAGACACACAGCGAGAGAGGGAACAGGACCATGGGTAGTGGGAGAGGGAGAAGCAGGCTTCCCAGCGAGCAGGGAGCCTCATGCTGTGCTCAATCCCAGGACTCTGGGATCATGACCTGAGCCAAAGACAAATGCTTAACGACTGAGCCACCCGGGTGTCCCAAAGATTTTGTTTTTAAAGTAATCTCTACACTCCCTGTGGTACTTGAACCCACAACTCTGAGATCAACAGTCACATGCTGCACTGACTGCGCCACTCAGGTGCTGCTACCCCCTCACCTCTTTTTAAAAAAGATTTTATTTACAATCTCTGTCTTTTAATTTGTGTATTTAGGCCATTTACACCTAAAGTGATCATTGATGTGGTTGATATAAAATTCCCAGCAGTTTTTAATTTCCAGCCCAAATTCCTGAAGGTGAGACATGTGTAGTTTTTATTTACCTTCCTCTTTACCCAACTTAGTTTCCATGGGCAATCATAATTATCCCTTGTCCCTTGGTTCCTGATCTTCCTTGCAAAATTTCATGTGTCTGCCTACTCAATTCCTATACCTTCATAGCAGAATTAAATGGAGCAAAACATACACAGTTAAGCTGAATGTTCTCACTATAAGCTGATCACCGCTATTTTCAAGTGTGCTTTTAACACTTAGTTTTGGTCTTGTAGCTCCTGATCATTTCAATCTTCTGTTCTCTGAGGTGACTGTTGTACAGAGTACTTGCCTCCAATCTCCATCAGCTACTTCTAATTCTTCACAGTTAACAAACTAATATCTTACTTTTTTTTTTTTAAAGATTTTATTTATTCATTTGACAGAGAGAGATCACAAGTAGGCAGAGAGGCAAGCAGAGAGAGTGAGAGGGAAGCAGGCTCCCTGCCGAGCAGAGAGCCCGATGCGGGACTCGATCCCAGGACCCTGAGATCATGACCTGAGCCGAAGGCAGTGGCCTAAACCACCGAGCCACCCAGGTGCCCCCTTACATTTTTTTTTTTTTTTGGAAGATTTTGTTTATCTGAGTAAGAGTGGACAGAGGGATGGATAGGAGAAGCAGACTCCCTGCTGAGCAGGGAGCCCACTTCGGACTCAATCCCAGGACCCTGAGATCATGACCTGAGCTGAAGGCAGGTGCTTAACGACTGAGTCACCCAGGCACCCCCTAATTTCTTATATTACTGAGAGAGGCAAGGAGCACTGCATCTTTTCATCATCGAATGTATCTGCCTACCTGCATCCATTGTTATATACTCTGTCTTCCATCTCCTCTGTTTTGGAATTTTCCTCCCATCTTTTTTTCTTATGTTGTTCATTTCTCTCGGTCTCTCTGTCTCTCTCTCTTTTTTTTTACTTCAGCCTGCAAACTCATAATATCTCCACCTTAAAGAGAACAAGGAAAGCTTTATAGACTCCATACCCCATCTGGTCCAGGATTTGAACTCATGCAGACCATCTCCATACTTTTAAACACTGTGCAGGGTATTTCAGCCTTAGGTTTAAAAAAACAATCTTGGGGCGCCGGGTGGCTCAGTGGGTTAAGCCTCTGCCTTTGACTCAGGTCATGATCTCAGAGTCCTGGGATTGAGCCCCGCATCAGGCTCTCTGCTCAGCAGGGAGCCTGCTTTCCCCTCTCTCTCTGCCTGTCTCTCTGCCTACTTGTGATCTCTGTCAAATAAAATCTTAAAAAAAAAAAAAATCTTTTTTCCCTCTTCACCTCCACCCAAGTCTGCTGCTTCCTCCATCTTTCCTTAAGCATTTGAAAGGTACCATTATTCATCCAGTTGCTCAAGCCAGCCCCCTCTACCCCAAATCAGCCTTCTGTCCTTTCTCTGCCTTATGGCCCATATTCATTAGCAACTCTTACTACACCAGCCTTTAAGTATGTAGCTGACCTTTGAACAGCGCTGCTTTGAACTGTGTGTGTCCACTCTGTGGATTTTTTTCCAATGAATACAAATGCTGTATATATATATATATATTTTTTTTTAAAGATTTTATTAGCACAAGAAGGGGGTACCAGGGGCAATGGGAGGGAGAAGCAGACTCCCCGTTGAGCAGGGAGCCTGACATGTGGCTCGATCCCAGAACCCTGGGATTATGACCTGAGCTGAAGGCAGATGCTTAACCAACTGAGCCACCCAGGTGCCCCAAATATATTTTCTATTATAATTTTCTAAACATTTCTTCTATATTTATTATAAGAATATAGTTTATAATACATACAACATACAAAATATGTGTTAGTCAACTGTTTATGTCATCTGTAAGACTTCTGGTCAGCAGTAGGCTATTAGAAGTTGAGGAAGGCAGGGCGCCTGGGTGGCTCAATGGGTTAAGCCTCTGCCTTCAGCTCAGGTCATGATCTCAGGGTCCTGGGATCGAGTCCCGCATCGGGCTCTCTGCTCTGCATGGAGCCTGCTTCCTCCTCTCTCTCTCTCTCTGCCTGCCTCTCTTCCTACTTGTGATCTCTGTCTGTCAAATAAATAAATAAATAAATAATCTTTTAAAGTTGAGGAAGGCAAAAATTAATGTGAATTATTATATGTGAATTTTCAACTGCTCAGGAGTTTGGTGCCTCCAACCCCCACATTGTTCAAGGGTTAACTGTGTTCTGGTTTTGATTTCCACTTACTGCCATCATTCCTCCCTAAGCAAGCCACTGTCACTTTTGCTTTGACTATTAAACATCCTCTTTCCTTCCAGTCTTGAGGTTCTATCACCCATCTACCATATAGCAGCCAGAATGTTTTTTTTTAAAGTGGTACTTCCAGCTCAAAATGACTTTTAATTAAATTTAGAATAAAATCCATGTTCCTCACCATGGCCATAATACTCTACTTTACCTTAGTACATACTGTTCTGCTCCAAACTATTCTTCCAGCTCTGTCCCTTTCTTCTCTGGCCTGCTCACCCTCTATTAGACATACTAGCCTCAGAGTATTTGTCAGATACACCAGGGTTCTTAAAACTTCAAGTCCTTTGAACAGCCTGTTCTATCTGCCTGGAGTGATCTTCTCCTGGATCCTCACATATCTTGCTCAATCATTTATTCATGTTATTGTTCAAATGTCAGACCTTTCCTGACCATCCTAACTAAAAACTTCTGCCTCCATTCACCTGTCCCCCTACTTGTTATTTTTTTTAAAGATTGTATTTATTTATTTAACAGAGAGATAGACACAGCAAGAGATGAAACACAGGCAGGGGGAGTGGGAGAGGGAGAAGCAGGCTTCCCACTGAGCAGGGAGCCTGATGTGGGGCTCAATCCCAGGACGCTGGGATCATGACCTGAGCCGAAGACAGACACTTAACGACCAAGCCACCCAGGAACCCCATACTTGTTAATTTTTTTTAAAGATTTTATTTATTTATTTGACAGAGAGCACAAGCAGGGGGAGCAGCAGGCAGAGGATGAGGGAGAAGCAGGCTCCCTACTAAGTAGGGATCCCAATGCGGGGCTTGATCCCAGGACACTGGGATCATGACCTGAGCCAAAGGCAGAAGCTTAACTGACTGAGACACCCAGACGTCCCACTTGTTAATTTTTTAATGGCGTTTATTATTAACCTACTTCTTAACATTTTGTCCAACATAAGGTTTGAGATTTGTCTTACTCACTACTTAATCTGCAATGCCCAGAACATTGCCTGGAACATAGAAAAATATAGTAGGTCAGTCATCATTAAATATTTGTTGAGCAAATGAATGAATAGAAGGGTAATTAATTAAGTAGAAGATGTCTCAGTGAGGCTAAAAAAGGCAGAAAATAGAAGCAAGAATATGAGGAATATACTGGATCAACTCAGAGGTTTCAGCAACTGATCCCAGTAAGAGAACAAATTCTATCAAAGGAAATTTTTAAAAATGTGGGATTATATTACCAAATAAATAATACATCTCAGAGCTGAAGGACACAAATTTCCAGATTGAAAGATTCACCAGCTCAGTGCTATCAATGAAAAAAGACAAGGATCTTTATCAAATTTTAGAGCACTGGGCAGAAGCAGAGATCCTAAATGTCCCTTGAAAGAAAAGAGCAAGAATCAGTAGCATTAGATTTCTTAAAAACTCACTGTATTCTGGAAGACAGTTGTAACAGTATTTAAATGCTGATAAATTTTTTTCCATTTAAATTTTTATCAGTTCTTTGTTAGGATGGAATAAAACCTTTTTTTTTTTTAACATGAAAAGATTCGGTAATACTACTTATACACACCATTGTAAGAAATTACTTGTAGATATTTTGCTGTAGGAAAATGGAGTATATCAAGAAATAAAGATACTTGGAGTCAAAGAAACTGCATCTAATCTAGAGGAGCAATATAGGAAGAACCCATTAACAAAGCACAAAGCCTGCAGCTGTATTAGAGTAGGACAGGAGGCTTTGGGTGGAAGGACTCTTAGAAAAGAAGATTTGATAAAATACTTGATATGGAAACAGATTGCCTTTTTGCATAACTTAATTTATTCTTACCATGTGAGTTGGGCCCTTGCAGTTGTACAGCTCATGTCCTCCATGGATGAAGCAACTGGAAATGCACAAGAGAAAGACCATTGTAAACTTTAGAACAAGACCCTATAGTAATAGGAATAGCTAACTTTTTTTTACACTGTATACTAAGTGCCAGTGATTGTTCTGAGTACTTCTACAAGCAATAACTCATTTCATTTGGTCTTACAATTATGTACATCCTGTCCTTATTTTACAGATGAGGAAATGGGCAGAAACATTAAATATATTGCTCAAATTAACACAGCTAGAAAGTGTTATATCCACAGTTTGAACTCCAGTATCACTGCAGAGCTGGTACTCCTAACTAATATTCTGTAGGTCCTCTGAAGAGAAAAATATAATTAAAATATACAAATTAGTTCTTTATGAGTCAAACACAAGACAATAAATACTTGATAATCTGTTCAACTAAATGTAGTGATAATTCTGTATTGCAAATTGAGGGGAGCTCTAAAAATGCCAGATTTTCATCTTTTAGAGCACATTTTGGATATATGCAGAATTTACATGGTAAGAAATCGTATTCAAAGTGTATCATTTAAAAATATGACGACTCCTGGGCTCTTGGGTGCCTCAGAAGGGTAAGTGTCTGACTCTTGATTTCAGCCCAGGTCCTATTCTTAGGGTCATGAGATCGAGCCCCAAGTTAGTTTCTGTGCTGGGTGTGGAGCCTGCTTAAAGATCCTCTCTCTCTCTCTGCCCCTCCCCCAGCCACTCATGCAAGCACTGTCTCTCAAATAAATAAATAAAAATATGGCAACTCTGTGAAGAAACAGTTAAAAAAGCTTGTCTCTTCAGAGTAGGCCAGGGACTGGAAAAGGCTGGGTAGAAGAGATTTTATTATAAGCCTGTTTTTTCATTAACTCATTATAAGCCTATTCTTTCTTTAACTACCACTTTATTCTTTGCATAAGAATGAAAGTTTTGTTTTAAGATATTTATTATTTATTTTCAGAGAGAGCACAAGCAGAGTGAGTAGCAGGCACCCCACTGAGTAGGGAGCCCGAAGTGGGACTCCATCCATCACCTGACCGAAGGCAGACACTTAGCCGACTGAGCCGGTGAGGTGTCCCAAAAATAAAAGTTTTTATTAGTAGGTCTTTCATTTTCTCCCTATTGTAATGTTTCTCTTAAGTACACATTGTGTTTCCTGCCTCTTTTTGGGTAAAGTTATTGTTTTTTTTGCATATGATTCTCTTTCATTTTTATAAATTGAAATCTTATCCTTCAAATCTACCCTCAAATGCTGCCACCTCCATGAGCCTTCCCAAATCTCTTACAGGAACTTTATAAGTTCCAGTACATATATCCATTTCACTTTATATTCTTGCTGGTTATTTTCCCTTGTTGATTGTAAACTCCTTAAACACAACCTTGGTGCTTAATAAATGTCAAATGTGCACTGAAGAAATATCAAAACCTGAGGAAATGTGACGAAGAAGGGCCCTATCAGCAACGTTAATGGCATCAGAATGATGGAGCAGATTAGAGCTAGTCATTGCATATTGACAATAGTTTCAGCATTTTGTTAGTTTCCTTCCAGTATCTGAGCAGTTTTGACAAACTGATGGAATTAACAATCAGCTTAGATGTTAGAGAATGGTGAGCTAAAATAGAGAAGTGTGGCTGTTAAAAAGAGTACTAAAATGATTACCAAGTATTGTCAGGTGAAGGTTTGTTTTCTAAAGCAAGAAAAACTTGTGCATGGGCACATTTTGTGACAAAAGGAGAGAGAGAAAAAGATGTGGGGAGATGGAAAATAATCTCTTGGTGAGAAAAGTGGGATACAGAACAAGTATGGATTCTATAATCAAGAAATATATAAGGGGGTGCCTGACTGGCTCAGTTTGTGGAGCATGCGAATTTTCATCTCAGGATTGTGAGTTTGAGCCCCCATTGGGTGTAGAGATTACTTAAAAATAAAATCTTGGGCACTGGGTGGCTCAATTGGCCACCCAATTTGTTGAGCAACTGCCTTCGGCTCAGGTCATGGTCCTGGAGTCCGGGAATTGAGTCCTGCATTGGTCTTCCTGCTTGGAGGGGAGTCTGCCTCTCCCTCTGACCCTCCCCCTTCTTGTGCTCTCTCTCTCTCATTCTCTCAAATAAATAAATAAAATCTTTAAAAAATAATAAAAAATTTTAAAAAATCTTTAGGGACGTCTGGGTGGCTCAGTCGGTTAAGCATCTACCTTTGGCTCAGGTCATGATCCTAGGATCCTGGCATCGAGCCTCACATTGGCAAGGAGCCTGCTTCTTCTCCCTTTGCCACTCCCCCTGCTTTTGCTCTCTGGTTCCCTCTCTCAAATAAATAAAAATCTTTTTAAAATAAATCTTTAAAATATATATATTGTATATATTAAATTATTTATATAAAATGCTGTTTGGTGTATTGTAACTATTTTGAAGGAATTATTGTCTGAAGTATAGATGGCTGCAAATATACCCTGTCAGTAGGAGGAACCATTGAGATCTTTGAGGCAGATCTCATTTTGCCAGTGAGAAATTCAAGCTGAATTGTGATTTGCCTAAGCTCATTTACACATTGTTAATGAATCATGTAGCTGGGATTTGTACTGTTTCCAAATCTATATTTTCCCTATTTCCCTATTCAGTCTAAAATACCTGTCTCCCTCCTGATGAAATCCTATTTAACTAAATGTAAGTGCTCTGAAACCTTTTTAAGTTTCTTTAAACTCCCTCTTAGGCACAGTAAATTTTTTCTAGACTCCTATTTTTTTTGTGTTAACTTTTATTATAGAATTAACACAATTTCTTTTCATGTCAATCATTTCCTCTTTAAGGGTTGGAAGCATGTCTTCTTTACTTTTATTCCTAGCATAAAGACTGGCAGAGAACTGGTGCTCAACCGTGTCTTCAGATTGGAATTCTTGTTATGAATCGTTTTGATCTGTGGAAATCGTCCCACGGGTGCTATTTATAAGCCATGCCAAAGATATCCAGGTAATTTATGCGTGTGGACAAAATTTTGGAAACATAGGGCATCTAAATAGCCAAACAGAAATATGAGGTGTCTTAAGCCCCCAGGGACTTGGATAATTCGAGTGATCAGAATTTTAGGCCTCTGTGAAAGTCAAGCGAAGGGCTATTCTCAGAAATGAGTTGGAAAAAAAGGAAAGTGAAATTGAGTGTAACAAATCTCTGTTTATAAGGGCTGTATATTGTATTTTTCTTTTAAGGGTCTATTCCTACTTTTCCTTCTTCCCGTATTTCATATTTGTAGACTTACAAGTATCAAAAAAGATTTGAGGCAAGTTTTAAGACAAGTAAAATAATTGTATTAGGTCCAAGGATAAGAAGACTATGCAAGTATGAAATTGTTATACATCCTAAGTGCTATGTCCTCTTAAAGGGACCAAATCAAATACCATCAGTACTGTGTCCTAGCCTAGGATCTCTGGGTAATTTCTGTTTCTCTTCTTAATCTGATCCAGTCTAGATACTACATAATCTGTGGACTAATTTGAAAACTTAATTGCAAAACATACTCTATGTAAAACAGTACAGAAAAGTGGAAAATAGCTTAAAGTAGATAAATAAATGGGCACCTGGGTGGCTCAGTCATTAAGATATTAAGTTATTAAGTCTGCCTTCGGTTCAGGTCCTAATCCCCCAGGGTCCTGGGTTGGAGCCCCAAGTCGGGCTCCCTGCTCAGCAGGGGGCTTGTTTCTCCCTCTCCCACTCTCTCTGCTTGTATTCCCTCTCTCACTCTCAAATAAAATCTTAAAAATAAAATATATAAATATATAGAATATAAATTTTATATAGATTACTGAAATATGTAAATGTTATTCAAATCATAAGGCAAAAAACCATAGTCCTTTGCTGCTGCTTAAATCTGCAACTGGTCAATGACACAGTAGCTGACAAGTGTCACCATTATGATTTCCCTTGATTACAAATTCACCTTCCATCAGCGAACTCCTTAATAGATTAGGCAGCTTTTTATAGAACAGTAGTTTCCCTAGATTACTCCAGACCCCTTTCTGCCACTACTGTGGAATAGTAACATATTTCCCTATTTGGTAATAATAGATCATTCACCCTAATCAGTTCTGTTACATTTTCTATTGGTGACATATCCAGTGTAGTTAACACCTGGAGTGAATAATTTGTTGTTTTTTTCTTTTTTAAAGATTTTTAAAAACTTATTTAACAGAGAGATCACAAGTAGGTAGAGAGGCAGGCAGAGAGAGAGGGGGAAGCAGGCTCCCTGCTGAGCAGAGAGCCCGAAGCAGGGCTCAATCCCAGGATCCTGAGATCCTGACCTGAGCCGAAGGCAGAGGCTTAACCCACTAAGACACCCAGGCACCCCCATCCCCTCATTTCCAGTCTGCATGGGTCTTTAAGTCTGAGATGAGTCACACTCAATGGACAAGCCACCCAGGCTCTCCAAGGGTCTTGTTCTTTTATCTATTCCATCACCCTATGTCTTTTGATTGTAGCATTTGGTCCATTTACATTCAAAGTAATGACTGATAGATATGTATTTATTGCGATTTTGTTACTTGTTTTGTGGTTGTTTTTGTATTTTTTGTCTGTACCGTTCTCTTGCTGTCATAATTATGGCTTTGCTGGCTTTCTTTAATGATATAGTTGGATTCCTTTCTTTTTATTTTTTCATATCTATTACTGAATTTTTATTTGTGGTTACCATTAGGTTTATATATAATATCTTATGTATATAGCAGTCTGTGTTAAGTTGATGGTTGCTTAAGTCTGAACCCATTCTAAACGCACTAAATTTGTACTCCTCTTTCTACCACCATGTTTTAGGTACAAATTATCAATGCTTTATATCCTGTTATTTTGCGAACCCCTTGACTGATTTTTATAGAGATAGTTAATTTTACTGCTGTTGTGCTTCCTACTTTTCTTACTCTCGCTCATGATTTTTCCTTTCCACTCAGAGTCCCCTTTAACATTTCTTGTATGGCCGGTTTAGTGGTGATGAATGCCTTTAATTGTTGATTGTGTGGAACTCTTTTTTTTTTTTGGAACTCTTTTTTAAAAGATTTTTCTTTTCTTTTTTTTTTTTAATAGATTTTATTTATTTAATTGACAGATCACAAGTAGGCAGAGAAGCAGGCAGAAAGAGAGGGGGAAGCAGGCTCCCTGCTGAGCAGGGAGCCCAATGTGGGGCTCGATCCCAGGACCCTGAGGTCATGACCTGAGCCGAAGGCAGAGGCTTAACCCACTGAACCACCCAGGCGCCCCTTAAAAGATTTTTCTTTTTTCTTTTTTTCTTTCTTTCTTTTTTTTAATTTTTACTTAATCTCCATACCCAACATGGGGCTTGCACTTTCGACCCGAGATCAAGAGTCACATACTACCAATTTAGCCAGCCAGGCACCTCTGCCTTTTTTTTTTTTTTTTTTTTTTTTTTTTTTCACCTCTGCCTTTTATTCTGAATGATACCTTTGCTGGATTGAGTATTCTTGGTTGCAGGTTTATTCTTTCGGCACCTCGAATATATCATGCCACTACTCTCTGGCCTGAAAAATTTATGCTGAAAAATCAGCTGATAGCCTTATACAAGGGAAGTTTTCCCTTGTATGTATCTGTTTTGTTTTGTTTTCTTGTTGCTCTTAAAATTCTCTATCACTGCTTTTAGTCATTTCAGTTTCTATTTATCATAGTGTGTACCTCCTTGGGTTGATTTTGTTGGGGGCTTTCTGTGCCTTCTGGATCCATATTTCTGTTTCCTTCACTTGAGAAGTTTTCAGCTATTGGTTATTTCTTCAAGTAAATTTTCTGCACACCTTTTCTCTCTCCTTCTGGAATCCCTATAATTTGCATGTTATATGCTTGATGGTGTTGCTGAGTTTCCTTAGTACATTTTCATTTTTTATTATTATTTTCTCTCTCCTGTTTAACTCAATTGTTTCCATTATTCTGTCCTCCTGGTTGCTGATCTCTTCTTCTGCTTCCTGTAGTCTATTTATCCCCTCTGGTGATTTTTGATGATTTTTTAAAAAATATTTATTTGACAGAGAGAAATCACAACTAGGCAGAGAGGCAGGCAGAGAGAGGAGGAAGCAGGCTCCCCGCGGAGCAGAGACCCCGATGCAGGGCTCGATCCCAGGACACTGGGATCATGACCTGAGCCAAAGTCAGAGGCTTTAACCCACTGAGCCACCCAGGCGCCCCTGGTTTTTTTTTTTTTTTTAATTTCAGAGAGAGAAAGCATGCTCAGAAGCATGAGTGGTGGGGAGTGGGAGAGGGAGAAGCAGACTCCCTATTGAGCAGAGAGCCCTATGTGGGACTCGATCCTAGGACCCTGGGATCATGACCTGAGCCGAAGGCAGATGCTTAACCAACTGAGCCACCCAGGGACCCCCCCTCTCCTTTTTTCCCCCCACATTTTTCTTATCTTTCTTTTTTTTTGTAAGTAATTTCTACACCCAAGGTGAGCCTCAAACTCACGACCCTGAGATCAAGAGTCATATGCTCTACCAACTGAGCCAGACTGGTGCCCTCTAGTGTATTTTATTTTATTTTTTTTAAAGATTTTATTTATTTATTTGATAGACAGAGATCACAAGTAGACAGAGAGGCAGGCAGAGAGAGAGAGGGGGGAAGAAAACTCCCTGCTGAGCAGAGAGCCCAATGCGGGGCTTGATCCCAGGACCCTGGGATCATGACTTGAGCTGAAAGCAGAGGCTTAACCCACTGAGCCACCCAGGTGCCCCCTCTAGTGTATTTTAAATTTTAGTTATTGAGTTCTTCATATCTGATTTTTAAAAAATGTTTTCTCTTTTTCGATGATCTCATTGAGGCCTTCCACTTTTTTTTTTTCAGTACAGTGAGTATCTTTATGAACATTTCTTTAAATTATCTGTTAGGCATATTATCTCCATTTCTTTTAGCTCTCATGGTGATTTTGCCTGTTCTTTCATTTGGGACATAGTCCTCTGCTTCCTCATTTTGTCTAGCTCTTTGTTTCTCTGTGTTAGGAAAGTCAGATACATCTCCTGTTCTTGAAAGTAGTGGCCTTATGAAGAGAGAGATCCTCTCATGCCCTGTAGTGCATTGTCTCTGGTGCTTCAAGGGTGTCTCCTGTGTGTGTCAGATGTATCCCGCCAGTGTGGCTGCACTGCATTTGCCTTCAGTCAGATTGTCTGCAGTGGCTGTCTTTGCTTATTGTGAGCAGGGTTTGGTCCCTCTGGTGTTAGTAACTTGAGTTGAATCAGATCAGGCAGTTTTCAGAGCTACAGTAGCACCAAACTGCAGGGCACTCTTCCTGTATTGGTCCTTGAAAAGCTTTTGTTGGTGGGTGGGGTTTGCAGTTAGAACAGATGTTTGCTCCCAGCCCACTCCTGTGGCCACAGTCTGACTGGTACGAGTGATTATCTGCCCCTCTTCCTGGGGAGGGAATCACTTTGGAGTGGTCCTGGTCCCTGTTGGGGCTGCTTGCACATTGCCAGGCTTGTGGCACCTCTTTGGATGGATAACTGCCAAGGGCATGTTGGGGGGCAGATTGGCAGGAGAATGTGGGGGTGGGGCATATAGTGCCAGCAACATCCTCATCAGTCTGCTGCTACAGGAAGGGTCTTGCAGCTGCGTGGGAACACTTTATAGGCTGGGATGGAGGGGACACATCCTCAGGAGAGCATGGGGTGGGATGCACTGTTAACAAGCTAGTTGGAGAGCGTTCATGCTGTGCTGATTCCTATGGTGTCCATGTGTCTAGGCAGGGTGTGTGTGAGAAGGAAATGGTACCTGCCAGCTATGTTGTTCTTGGAGAAATCTCCCAAAGATCCCTGTTCTCCAGCACTTGCTATGAGACAGGTAAATAAATGTTCCCGTATACCTCAGGCATTTCTCAAACTGCTGCTGCTTTGCTGTATCTCAGTGGGGCTGTTTGTTGTGGTGTTTCTTTAAGGGTGAAGACTCAGTTTCCTTTCACTCTCCTGTCTCTCCCAGAGCTGAACCCAGTGATAGAAAGTTCCAGATATTAAGCCACATTGATTGTAATACCTCGAAGTTAGGCCCCTCTGGTTTTCAAAGCTAAATGTTATAGGGATTTGTCTTCCAGGTGTGGGTTTATTGGGTACGGCATGCCTGATGTGGGGGGGTCTGTTCCTCTTCACTCTCCATGTTTGTGGAGTCCTTCCCTCTCACAGACAGGCCTGTGGCTCCTGACTCTGTCTTAACTCTCCTTACTCTCTTTGATGTGGCCTATTATCTACATTTAGCTGTGTAGACCATGTTCTGCCAGTCTTCAGGTCATTTTCTGGGTTATTTACACCATGTGGGTGTTATCTAGGTGTATCTGTGGGACAAGGTGAGCTGAGGATCCTCCTACTCTGCCTTCTTCCCTGAAGTTTTTTGAGCCTTAAGTTCTTCAAATTTATTAATGGTATTGTCAAAATCTTTTTATATCATTCAAAAAAGACTATACCCAGATTTGTCATCTGTCCTCACTCATAGTTAAGCAAAGAATACTATTTTAACTTTGAAAAGTATTGCATGAATCAAGAGATCAACAAATTATAGGAAAAGTCATAAGCTTAAGTTTATGTATGTCAGAATTTCATAGAAGTCCCGTGTCACAGTATATTCCAGATATTGCAATATTGTTAGTATTCTTGCTTTTCAGGATTGCTTCTAGCAATTCCAACAGGGAACAATTCAAACACAAAACTCCCAAGTTGTCATAAAGAATGACGAAACTGATATAACTAAGGTAGTTTCTTTATCTGATTATTTTATGTCTAGGAATTCTGCCCAGAAAATGAAGAAAGCTATGAAAAGGGTGTTTACTACTAATCCACAAGGTCATTTTCTTGAATCCATCAGAGAATTGAAGTAACCAGATGGCCTGAAATCTAAGCAAAGGTGCCGCAGACACAAGGGGAGTTTTCCTCTACTCACAGGTGCTTTCATGTGGTTATTCGTCCACACTCACAGGGACTGCTGGGCACAGGTGGAGACCAGAGACAAGCCTCTCTTGGTAGTGCAGGCTGGGGATGTGAGCACCTGCTGCTCTGTCAAAGACTCTTCTTCTCCATGTAACAAAGCTCATAGCTGCTGGGAAAGGAAAGCAACTTTTTACCCCAGAGTATAGGTGAAGATCCGATAAGGTTGGGAAAAAGAAAAGATCCCTGTCCCACTGGAAAAGAGCAGAAAACCACTCTGGAACCAGATCGTTAGAGGCTCCTACTGCTGGGAGAGGTCAGGATCACCAAGGAAGCCCCATCCCTCAGCTTGTTTTCTACCAGGGGACCCATTTTCTGGTGGGGCTTCTCTTCCTGGATTGCAGTTGGCCATCTTCTCACTCTGTCCGTACATGGCCTTTCCTCCATGTGTATAGCTGGAGAGAGAGTGCACCAGTGAGTTCTCCGATATCTCATAAGGACAGGAACTCCTAAGAGAAGGAACTGATCCGTCATTGTGAATATGTTGGCCTTTTGTTTATACATAGTCTTCTGTATCTTTGGTTAGTAAAGTCAATTGTGGCCATGACCATGGTGGAGAAAATGGTTTCCAGACCTGCCTAGCTGAGAATCAGATTGACTCCAGCAACTAACCCTGGGAGGAGTGGAACTCACTGATGAGAAGGGTGCTTTGCCACAAATTCGGTTATTGTTAATAATGGTGTTTTTGACATGATGTGGGTTTTGACAGTCTGGTGCTTAAGTGGATGCAGTTTTGTGTAAAGATTTTTCAAAGATATCTCATTTGTCTTTTTTTTTTTCTTTTAAGTAATGTCTACTCCCAATGTGGGCCTTGAACTTAGGACCCATAGATCAAGAGTCACATGCTCTACTGACCGAGCCAGCCAGGTGCCCCGTGTCTCATTTATCTTAAACTTTATTGAGGTATAACTTACCATAAAATATAATTCGGTATTTTTTTTTTTTTTTAGATTTTTATTTATTTGACAGAGATCACAGGTAGGCAGAGAGGCAGGCACAGAGAGGAGGAAGCAGGCTCCCTGCCTGAGCAGGGAGCCGAGGTGGGGCTCGATCCCAGGACCCTGGGATCATGACCTGAGCTGAAGGCAGAGGCCTTAACCCACTGAGCCACCCAGGTGGCTCCTAATTCAGTATTTTTTAGTAAATTTATTGAGTTGTGTGACAATCACTGCGATTCAGTTTTAGAACATTTCCATCACTCTAGTAAGATCCCATGAGCCCATTTACAGTTCATCCCTGTGCTTAGCCCTAGCCAACCACTACTCTATATCTCTGTAGATTTGGCTTCTCTGGATATTTCATATACATAGAAGCATATGATATGTAGCTCTTTGTGTCTGGCATTTTTCTTTTTCTTTTTTTTTAATTTAGATTTTACTTATTTATTTGACAGAGAGAGACAGAGCGAGAGAGGGAACACAAGCAGTGGGAGAGCGAGAAGCAGACTTCCCGCTGCGCAGGGAGACCGATGCCGGGCTCGACCCCAGGACCATGACCTGAGCCAAAGGCAGATGCTTAGTGACTGAGCCACCCAGGTGCCAAGGCTTTTTTCACTTGGCAAAATGTTTCTGGGATTTATCTATGTTGTAGCATGATTGGTATTTCCTTCCTTTTTATTGCTTAGTATTCCTGTATATACACGTCACCACCTCGTTGTCATCTCATTGCTGCTGTGAGGTACTCACCATGCCTTGCAGAGTTCCTGGCTGAATTCACAGAGCAAACGTCTTTGCATTTCACCAGTCTGTACTCTTGATGATTCAGCTTCCTTAGGGGCAGAGATTCCAATTGCAGTGCAGCCCTTTCTGAGCTTCTTTGCTCAACTATTTTTTTTTTTTTTAAGGGCAAGACTATTCAATAACATTTTAAAGATTTTATTATTGGGCGCCTGGGTGGTTCAGGTTAAGCCTCTGCCTTTGGCTCGGGTCATGATCTCAGGGTCCTGGGATCGAGTCCCGTATCGAGCTCTCTGCTCGTCAGGGAGCCTGCTTCCTCCTCTCTCTCTCTCTTTCTGCCTCTCTGCTTACTTGTGATCTCTCTCTGTCAAATAAATAAATACAAAATCTTAAAAAAAATAAAGATTTTATTATTTATTTGACAGAGAGAGATCACAAGTAGGCAGAGAGGCTGGCAGGGAGAGAGGGAGAGATAGGCTCCCTACCGAGCAGAGAGCCTGATGCGGGGCTCGATCCCAGGACCCTGGGATCATGACCTGAGCTGAAGGCAGAGGCCCCAACCCACTGAGCCACCCAGGCGCCCCTCTTTGCTCAACTATTATTGCTGAAAAATATTGATCACAAGCAGGGATATTAAAATGGACATGAACTCAGGCAGAAATCTTTCTAATCTTTTCCTCCCCACATTCAGAACTTTATTCTCCCCAAAGCCAAATGGCAACAAAGCCCATGTTTGCACAATGACTTTCTTCTTGTCTCTACTAATTATTATGGAAAATTCATAATTCCTTCATCCTTTCATAGGAATTGTAATATTTAGGTAGTTCTCACCCTCAAAACACAATGCCAGAATTATCAGTCAGATAGAAATGCCTCAGTGAAGATCAGGTCTTTGGACAGCAAACACTTTGCTGCTATTTATGTTACTATTGTCACAAAAAGGTGGAATCGGCGGGAGACTGGAGATGATGTAGTATTTGGTTTATAAATATTTGTGAAAACTTTCCTCTGAATCAGCTTTGGAGGCTAGGACCTGCTTGACTATCATGGCATGGTGGGCGGCTTGTGATCAGTGAAGATCCTAGTTGTGTGTGTGTGCATGGAGAGAGAGAAGAGCACTGGGGCTGTCTAGTTTTGATCCCAGTGATCTCTGGCTTCTAAAAAGAGCCAGGCCCTTCTGTTGATAACGCTGAGATTCCATGGGCAGACCAAGCTGGGCCTGTTCCACACAGAACGTTTTTAAGAACCTCCGTAAAATGGTTACAGGTTAGGTGGCTTTAAGGGGACCAGCCCTCTGCCTTTCAGTTCTTAGCCTGAGGTAGGTTGCAAAGGGGCAGATTCCTCTTGCGTTCTGAAGCTGCTGGCCCGTTTCTTTTTCTTTTTTTTCCTTTTTAAATTTTTTTTTTCTTTTTTACAGATAGAGAGAGAGAGAGAGAGAGATTACAAGTAGGCAGAGCAGCAGCCAGAGAGGGGAGGAAGCAGGCTCCCTGCCAAGCAGAGAGCCCGATACGGGGCTCGATCCCAGAGACCCTGAGATCATGACCTGAGCTGAAGGCAGAGGCTTAACCCACTGAGCCACCCAGGCGCCCCATGCTGGCCCGTTTCTTGACGGGTACACTCCATTGTAAGCCAGGTGAAACCAGATGGCTGAACTGCCAAACCTTTTAGAGGAAAATGGTCTCAGGCACTTTTTTTGGGCTGAGGGTGTATGGCCATCAGGGTGAATCTCTTCTAAAAACGCTGAGAACAAAACTAAGGGAGGTGCTTCAAGGGGACACTGCTTGGGTCCCCACCAGAATTTGCTCTTTGGAGAAGAGTAGTAAAGCCCTACAGTTACACAGAGTTTGTCCAAAGAAGCCACAGGATTGTCAGTACACCCCAATTTGTGCTTGGGAGCGGTGTACTCAGGACAGTGGGTGGGCAAGGTTTGGAGACTGGGACCAGGTCTTCCAGTTTACAGAGGGGGAACACTTCACGCGCGGCAAGTGCCCGGTGTTCGCACGGCTCAACTAGCAGGCTTCTTCCTGGTCCTTCCCCTGCTGCAGTTTGTCCTCCTGACGGTCACCTCTGCCACGGGAGTCCTCAACCTGAACAGCTGCCTCCTGCATCAGATCCAGCTCCTCGTGAGGCAGAGGCTTGCTCAGCCCAATCCTTTTTCTCAGAGCCTACATCTCCTCTAAGTTCTCAGAGTTGCATGTCTCTGTATAGAAAAGAACGTTTTGTTTCTACAGAAACGTTTTGTTTCTACAGCATCCGTCAAGGGTCCGAAGTCCAGACAATGTATCACCTGAAACAGTCATACCTGCCTGTGTGCTATTTGCTTTATATTGCTAGTGCTCCTAAGGCCCCACACCGGTGTTCTCGATGAAAGCCTCTGGCGTTGTGTCTAGTCTGTACAGATGAAATAACCAAATACCTGTAATGAGGAAAATCACTACCCTTTACCCTTCAGTTTCTGCAGGCTTCTGGAGACTCGGACCTTCCTCCTTCCGTGTATAAATGACCCCCAACGGACTGCTTTCCAGGCTTCCTGCAGAATCGGATACAGGGCTATTTCCTAAAAGGAATGGATTTTATTCAGAATGCATGGTCTTTGCTGGAGAATAGGAGTAACTGGAGAACGAGGTGCAAGGAAAGTGCCTTTAGTTGGCATTTGGTATCGATGAATGTTAGAGAAATAACCCAAATTGAAATCCTGATCACCATCCTGGCCCAGATTCTTTAGAAATGGGACCCACATGTTCCTGCTGGCCTTTCATCTCTTTTTTTATTGGAAAGAGACAGAGGGAAAGAGCGAGTGTGCAGGAGCAGGACAGAGAAGCAGGGCCCCGCTAAGCAGGGAACCCGATGTGGGGCTGAATCCCAGGACCTCAAAATCATGACCTGAGCTGAAGTCAGATGTTTGCCTGAGCCATCCAGGCATCCCACTTGGCCTTTCAAAGAAGACACAAGATGAAGTTAAGAAGGTTTATTACTCTTACGGAAGTGAAAACTTAGAGCTCTGATTTACAGGCTGAGGAGGTATGTGGTTATGCACATTCATTTCCACTGTTCTACACTATTACTGGCGTAGGCCAACTTTGACTTTTTGTGAGCAGTGCCATCATTACTATCGAGGCAGGCTGCAAAGCTTGTCGTCAGACTGTTCGAAACTTGGCTGTTCTCCAGTGGTTTATCCGAACAGTTTACCCATGTGAATAGTGAAGGCCATAAAGTCTTAACAATACAAATACCAAGGTGTAGAATGATAATCCCATTGAGGGTAAAATACAGAACCAGGCAGGATAGCTAGCTTTATTTCTCATTCTGTGCATTTCTTATTCCAGATACATGCAATTTGCTTGCTCTCCATCAGTTTTTAAACTTAATGTGCATGTCCAAAATTTGCAATGAAGAGACGTATCAGTATAAATGAAAGGCCACTTTTAAGTTCTTGGGTAAAAAACAACTTCTAAAGTTTTGCAAATGTCTATCAGAATTTATCATCTATTATGTTCTGTCACTGTAGGTCAGATCACAGTAGTAGCCAGTAAGTTTGAGGGCTTGATTTTTTTCAATTTATGATTACGTTTGATTTCCTGTAAGGATATGCAGAGATTTTATCAGCTTGTGACATACCAGGGGGTACATGAGTATTCAGGGTTCCACACTACTATATAATGCTGCATTTCTTGGTTTTATTTGAAACAATGCATATTTTTAGCATTTTTATGGTAGGATTTTACACTCATCATTTACACAAATTACAAGGTTCTGCTTCAAGTCTTTAAAAAAATTTTTAAAAATTCAGCCCATGTGCAGCACAAGAATATGCAAAACTACTTTACATTATACACACTTTTTATCAAAGGAGATACAAAATTCTGGCTTGTAGTTTTAGACAAATACAAGAAGCTTCAAACTAGACACAAAGGGTTAACATTAATTCTCAAATATAAGTCTGCACTTTGTGTTGTATTTCTCTGAGATGTGAATATCAAATTCCCAAGGGATTTAACTTTTTCCTTTTTTCAAAGGAAAACTGACAAATGTCCCTTAAGTCCCTCCCCATCATCTCAATCTTTTCATCTTCCTACTCTCCCTTCCCTTAGTGCCAGACACTTGCCTTGGATTAATGAACCAGGGGGGCCATTTACATACACCTGTGGACCAAATCCTTTTAGCTAAACTCCTCTCCTGCAAAAAAAATCGAAGCAGCCACAAACAGATGCAAATGGTTCTGCTACATTATAAATATGACTTAACACTAGGTAATCTAGTCAGCTGTGACTCTGAGTAATCAAAAGGAGTTGAAAAGGTCCCTACCAGTGTGCTTATTGGTGACAGATCAGTGGCCTTAAGAATCAAGATGTCTGATGCTAAGAGCACTTGAAAATCTTTCTAAATATACATGTCCACTGTTTGCTTGAGGGACTTCTCTGATGCTTATGCATAGATATTCTTTTTCAGCATGTTGGAGGCAATATTTTATACTTTCCTTCTAAAGGGTTATGAAGAGGCAACGAGAAGAGTGAGGGCTTTTCTTGCCCTTTTCAAAGGTATTGTTTTCTGTCACTTGTATCCACTGTTCCTAACCGTCATATGATACCTCAATGTGTGTACATGCATATTTGAATTACCCTTCTTTCGCTGAGTCAATGTACAGCCAACTCTTGATTATCTATGAGATAAGTGACATTTACTGCTAGCAAATTTCGCATTTAACATAATTATTTTCTGACATAGCTCACGTTCGCTGTTTTACATCCTTACAGACTACAGCCTCCTAAGACCAAGTTCTAATGCAAGTGTCACTTACGTCTTCTGACCCTCACTAGGAATGTGCAAGGAACCGAGTGCGCACATTCAGTGAGGGCTTTGGAAAAGAGCCTCAAGTACAGAAGGCGGGGGCAGCTACAACTCTGAGCATGAAGGACAAAGTTCAAGTTCCTCCTGAATTAACTCTTGCAATATACTTGGTTTCATTAAGTTTGTGATTGAAATTATGACTGCAAAACCTGAAACCTGAGGCATAGTCACTATTTTATACAGATAATGGAGAGTTGACTGTAATCATGTTATTTATGACTTTAGCCCTTTACATAAAAAGAAACTCACAAGAAAACATAATATGATAAAGAGATTAAAAGACTACCATATGACATCTAGAAGCATTTATTTTATGCAAAAAACTTAAATATGAGTATGTGTACACGAAAAGTGCACACATTACCTATGCTGAACAATGCCAAGAAACAATATATTGATGCAACAGTTGTCTTCTAAAATAAACATAAAAACTGAGCCCAGACTGGCAGACAAAAGCAAAATACTTATTTCCCATCAGCACAATGCTGAAGCTTGATAGCCATCCTAAAACCTCCAACTTTCCTTACAAAGCTGCCAAAGTCCAACTATTTAAAAAAATTGACTTTTTCTTTACATCAATAAAAAAAATCTGGTGACAAACATTATAAAACCAAATGCTGGGCAGTCTTTACTCCTTTAAAATTCCAAATATTCCAACATAATCACAGGAGTAAAAACCATTTTAAAGTGATATGCTTTATGAAACAAACAACAATATGTACATTTATTGCAAATTATATTAAACTAAAATGGAGGGGAAATCAAAATATGAAGTGATATGAAATCAATAATAATTTTAATTATTTTCTCACTCTGATAAAAATCAGAAAGCAACATTTATAAAATTGCCACCACATCACTTTTCATAGCAGGGAACTGAAATCTGTACATCTCATTTTTGCAGAAAAGTAGGCAGGCAGAAAGAATTATACATAAAAGTTTCCAAAAGGAAAAACAAAGAAATATTTAATCTGATCTCTTTTCTTCTAAAAAATTAATTCAGTAGACTTCTATTTTTTTTGTTTGTTTGTTTTCTGTGTAACATGGGAATTCCTGGCTCTAAAATTGATGAATTTTCAGTGTCAGTGTAAGGACATCCTGTTACTTTCTTTAAAATAAAAACTGCAGCATGGAAATCAATGGTGTATTATGCCTTTAAACTCCAGATATGCAGGAACTGGAACCAAGTGTTAAGCAATTTGCTTAATTATTGACTTTTCCTAAGAAAAGTCTAGGGGAAGGGAAGAATAGAGTTGCTTTAGCCTCTCTCTCAAGAGTTTCTGCTGTACATTTCCATCAAAGGACTTGTGGTCATGTGAAAAGGAAGTTAATAGTTTCTTTCAGTTTTCAAGGCAGAAAGTGTGTTCTGAAGTTAACTTCATCTTCTGTTCAGGGACATTTTGAATCCAAGTTTTCGCAGAAGCTGGAGCCTGCTTCTGCTTGGCTTTCATTTTCTCCCTTTGCAAATGAGTTTTCTTTTTACCTTGGGGAGGGGAGTAGAAGAAAGCAAAGTTAGAAAAGACATCAATAGGAAAACACATCAAACCAGAATTACTTCATTTCTATAGTTATTATCTAAAAATCTCAAAATTATTTTCCCATTTTTTTAATTTTTAATTTTTTTTCCATATTTTCCCATTTTTCATCTGAGACCATGTTTTAAGGAATCCTTCTCTAAACTATATAAACACAAAATACCAATGAAGAAGTTTTTATTTGCAGCCATTAGGTGCTGCTACCCAATGGCAGATTTGCTTACAATAACAAAACAATAAAAGCTATTTATTTGAAATAACTATAATTTGTCATTAGTATTATTTCAAAATTGTATTACAGAAAAAAAGTTACCAGGCACTTTTTTTAAAACTTTTTTTTTTTTTTAATTTTTAGATTTTATTTATTTATTGGAGAGAGAGACAGAGAGAGCATGAGAGGGGAGAAGGTCAGAGGGAGAAGCAGACTCCCTGTGGAGCTGGGAGCCCGATTTGGGACTCTAACCCAGGACTCCAGGATCATGACGTGAGCCAAAGGCAGTTGCCTAACAAACTGAGCCACCCAGGCACCCTACTGGGCACTATTTATAAGCAGCAAAAGAAGTTCTGACTTCCGAACTGGGTAAACACAGCCATCTTATTTATTTATTTGTTTAGATTTATTTATTTGACAGAGAGAGAGATCACAAGTAGGCAGAGAGACAGGCAGAGAGAGAGGGGGAAGCGGGCTCCCTGCTGAGCAGAGAGCCCGATGTGGGGCTCGATCCCAGGACCCTGGGATCATGACCTGAGCCAAAGGCAGAGGCTTTTAACCCACTGAGTCACCCAGGTGCCCCATCTATATTTTTAAAAGATTTTATTTAAGTATTTGAGAGAGAGCGCCTGAGCAGAGGGAGGGGCAGGTGCAGAGGGAGAAGCAGAACCCCATGGAGCATGGAGCCTGATGTGGGGCTGGATTCCAGAACCCTGAGATCATGACCTGAGCCGAAGTCAGACACTCAACCAACCAAGCCACCCAGGGGCTCCCCAAACACATGCATTTCAGTATACTAAAAACAAACAAAAACAAGGAAGAAAATTTAGGGGCATCAAATCCCCACTGATCCCATTTCCCCAGTAAGGAGAGAGAGTCTGATTTCTGGAAGCATGAGCATGGGGGATATGGTCTCTCTTCTCTAACCCAACTCCTCTTTGGGAGGAGAAAGAACCCATCTAATAGTTGAGAGGCGAGGGGTGGAAACTAAGCATGCTGGGCTTGTCCTCTCCTAGATTTGTTTTCTTTTGCCTCCAAAAGGGGCATTCAGGTCTGCCTGTGGTTGTTCAATTTAGAGGCAAGGCATTAGTAACCACCTGGCCTGTCATTTCTTCATCTTTCCTCAGCCATATCAGTATTAAAACTGGGTCTCCTTTGCAACAATTCCAAACTTGGCAGAAAGGTAAGGAAGTTGTTTACTTGTATTCCACTATGTATGGAATCATATTACTAAGATGACAGTGCTTAAAAAACAACCTTAGTGATTAAGATTCTTAAGAAGACTTAATTTGTTTTAATATATAAAACAGATTTAATGTTCTATCAAAAAATCTTCCAGAAGCTGCCTGCTGCACCTTCAGGAAGCTTCCCTTTCCCAGCTCTGAATTCTCAGCATCTTCCTGGGCGCTCTCACAGACTTCAATGATCCAGATCACTGGAAGAATTCCATGTACTTGATACTGTGTCCCAAAGTGAACTGTCATCATATCCAAGCACCTGGCTTCTAAGAAATGTCGTACTATTTTGATAAAAACTCACCTATTACTGAAAAAGTATTCATATCAAAGTGGTTGTGGAACTCATGAGGATACATACTTAGGGGTTACTATGATTTTAAGATATGAACCCAGGTGGGCGCCTGGGTGGCTCAGTGGTTTAAGCCGCTGCCTTCGGCTCAGGTCCTGATCTCAGGGTCCTGGGATCGAGTCTCGCATCGGGCTCTCTGCTCGGCAGGGAGCCTGCTTCCCTCTCACTCTCTCTGCCTGCCTCTCTGCCTACTTGTGATCTCTTTCTGTCCAATAAATAAATAAAAATCTTAAAAAAAAATAAAAAAAAAGAAAGATATGAACCCAGGTAATGACAGGAAACTTTCTCAATACACAAATGAGCACAGGAAGTAGGAAATTCTTTGCTTAAAAAAAAAATCCAAGATTTTTGAACACTTCTACACTAAGCATGCTAAGCTAAACATACTCATCCAAAGAAGGGAAAACTATAGTCTATTTTCCTATAGGTAATTTCTTTATATTTAGTTTCTTCAGAAGTCCCAAATTTAAGGACTGCTTCTCCACTGGTATCTCCTGATTGATAGTCTCTTCCCTGTAGAAGAATTTAGCCCTAGGGGGGCTAAACACCTGGGTGGCTCAGTCATTAAGCATCTGTGTTCGGCTCAGGTCATGATCCCAGGGTCCTGGGACCGAGCCCCGCATCAGGCTCCCTGCTCAGCAGGAAGCCTCCTTCTCTCTCTCCCACCACCCTTGCTTGTGTTCCCTCTCTCGCTGTCCCTCTGTCAAATAAATAAATAAAATCTTTAAAAAAAATTTAGTCTTAAGTGTAAGCAAAACATACTGAAGAATCAAGAGACCTATAAAAATACATTTTCAATAAAAATGTTTGGACTGTTTGCCGTCTGGATAACAGCTCAAAAACATAAAGGAAAAACAAGTAAACTTAGTAACTGAATCGCTGATCTACCCTTCACCCAAAACTCAGAAAACCAACATTAATTGTCCAGTTGTCAGATACTGTTTCCTGACCATAAATACACAAATGGCTAATTATTATAAATGTATAGGATAAATTCCAGGAATTTTCTCAAGTAACAATTCCAAACATAGCCCAAAATACAGACAGGCACATTTACTGGAATGTGCACATGTAGGCGCACGCACACACATGCAACAGCTGAGGGAATAATATATTTACTGCAAAAATCCAAGGGTATCTAAAAATTCTATAGTTAAGTTTACAAGTAAAATGCTCAGTATCAACTCCCAGATTAAAGAAGCAAAGTTTAGGCCAGTAAATTTCTGCATATACTATCCATGTTTTGGATAAAGTATCCACCCTTGAATTAATAAATAAATTATACAAGTAGGAAGCATACTCAAAGTAATTATTATTGACCTAACGTTCTCAGGAAGAGGACCGAATAAGAGGAATCCTAGAGGGTCAGCGCGCGCTACACATTACAACCGCTGGCCGTGGTATCAGAACAGCTCTAGAGGCTACCGTTTATCAAGAGTCCTACGGGGGCGCCTGGGTGGCTCAGTGGATTAAGCCGCTGCCTTCGGCCTTGGGCTCAGGTCATGATCTCAGGGTCCTGGGATCGAGCCCCGCATCGGGCTCTCTGCTCCGCAGGGAGCCTGCTTCCTCCTCTCTCTCTGCCTGCCTCTCTGCCGACTTGTGATCTCTCTCTCTGTCAAATGAATAAAATTAAAAAAAAAAAAAAAAAAAAAAGAGTCCTACGGAAGAGTGCGGCAGGATTAAACAGGGTGGTGTACAGAAGTATCCAGACTGTGGCCGGCATATCCTGGAGTGCCCAAAATGGTTTTCATTAATAATAAAATCACACAATCGTACTACACGTATCAAGCTCGAAGACGGAGCGAGATTTCGAGGGGCGGTGCTAAGCAGGTGGTGTGGCCTGGCGCTGTGAGGCCCCGCCCGCAGAGGGCCGGCGAAGACTGGAGTAAAGCCGACTGGGTAACGCCGAGGGGAGGGGGTCTTTTTGGACGTTACTATGGAAACCTGTGACCAGAGCAGGAACGGACCATCTGGCAGGTTAACAAATCAATCAAGTGAAAGGTATGAAGAATAATGCAAGGTTAAGGAAGAGACTGAAGTGGAATCTGTAGAGCGCGGGGCCACAGAGAGGCACCAGGGCTCGGCGACCGACTTACCACATCGTATAGCCTTCAAGACTCGCTTCAAGCCCGGGGCGAACGGCTTCAGTGCAGCCGTTCAGATCTCACTCCACCAGGGAGGCTTTGAGTCTCCAGCGCGATAAGCAAGCGATCACCCTGGGGTCATCCTGCACTCACAGATTTAGTGTTTGTTGGCTCTCAAGCTCCGCAACCCTGTATCTTTTCTAAGTAATTAGCTGGCTGAAATTTTAATGACAACCTGACAGGATGACTGGAGGTGCTGGATTAGCTCTATGCTGAGAACTGTAATCATGGGCTTTACTCTGTATGTGATCCTCACCAGTCTCAGGCAAATACAGGTGGGATGTCAAATCAATCACAAGTAATACTTGTAGTTAATGAGAAGAATGTTTATTTTTATTTATTAATTTTTAAGTACAGTCTATGCCCAAAATGGGGCTCGAACTCACGACCTGGAGATCAAGAGTGGCGCACGCTATTATACTGAGCCAGCCAGATGCCCCTGAGAAGTAGGTTTAATCTTTTTTAAATTTTTAAATTTTTTTTTTTTTTTTATTTGACAGAGAGAGACCACAAGTAGACAGAGAGGCAGGCAGAGAGAGAGAGAGAGAGAGAAAGAGAGAGAGGGAAGCAGGCTCCCTGCTGAGCAGAGAACCCGATGCGGCACTCGATCCCAGGACCTGAGATCATGACCTGAGCCGAAGGCAGCGGCTTAACCCACTGAGCCACCCAGGCGCCCCAGTAGGTTTAATCTTGTAGGAAGGTGGAAGCTACAGTCCCACCATGAAATAAAAATGAAGCCAGTACCTTCAGGATTTTGACCATTTAACATTTCTCCTTCAGCTGAGATAGTTAAAATACCAGCTGAATCACAAATAAGGAACTTCTGACTTGGTGTGCCTATTCCATCTTTTGGTGGTAACTACACGTTATCTTTTACAGTATTACACAGTATCTTAAGAGGAAAAACAGAGTTCAGAATGTTCACAAGTATTTAAAAAATGTTTCAAAGTATGGCATAAACTACAGGGGGGACCAGCACACCGGGGTGCTCACTAAGGGATGGCCCTGGGTCCCAAGTCATGCTCTGCGTGGCACGGGCCAGGTGCCCAGAGACAGTCTGTTCAGGTCTCCTTACCTCTAACCTAGGCTTGTACCTGCTTCATACTGACTGTTGGCAAGGCAAATAGATGTTTAACAACCTTTCCCTATGATTACTATTGTTTTATTAATAAATATGCCAAGCCCCACCCCAAATATATTCTGCACATTCTTCTACCCAATTTTCGTCAGTCTGACAATGTTCTTAGCATGGGTGCTTCTTTTTCTTTAAGTGTGCCGCTTCCAAGAAACTGATCTACTGCTTGGTTTATTCCTCCCTGATGCTAACAAGCAGGGGCTTTTGTTTGCATATACTCTGAAAGAGGTTAAAAAGATGACGACAGTTGGTCTGTTTGGCTTAACCTGTGGTTATTTTAAATAAAATAGTTTTAGGGGTTCCTGGTTGGCTCAGTTGGAAGAGCATGTGACTCCTGATCGCAAGGTCTTAAGTTCGAGCCCCACGATGGGTACAGACATTATTAAATAAACTTAAAAATAACTAACTAGGGGCGCCTGGGTGGCTCAGTGGATTAAGACGCTGCCTTCGGCTCAGGTCATGATCTCAGGGTCCTGGGATCGAGTCCCGCATCGGGCTCTCTGCTCTGCGGGGAGCCTGCTTCCTCCTCTCTCTCTGCCTGCCTCTCTGCCTACTTGTGATCTCTCTCTCTCTGTCAAATAAATAAATAAAATCTTAAAAAAAAAAAAAAACTAACTAAACTAGCTTTTTACATAAGAGTTATAAAAATTAACAATGCAAACGGACTCCAATATGGAAATTATTACACTTATGAGCTACATTAGCTATTTAAGGTGCACAAGAAAATAACGTATAGTAGTATTTTCCTTTCTTTTTTTTCCCCCAGATTTTATTTATTTGACAGAAAGACAGTGAGAGAGAGGGAACACAAGCCAGGGAAGAGGGAGAGGGAGAAGCAGGCTTCCCGACGAGCAGAGAGCCACATGCAGGTCTTGATCCCAGGACTCTGGGATCATGTCCTGAGCTGAAGGCAGAGACTTAATAGACTGAGCCACCCAGGCGCCGCTAGAAGTATTTTCAAAGCACTCTGTTATACCAGTTTTGTGTGCATGTGTAGTGCCTTAAAAATCAAGACTTAATTTTATTTAAAATACAATTTAGCATGGCAGTTACAACTCTGGAGGGTTTAATCCTGGTCCCACTATTTATATAAGCAGAGACCAAAAGCCATGTGGGGTCCCTGTACCTGGGTTTCCTGCTCTTTGTGACCTGGGAATAATGGTAGAACTACCACAAAGAGGTGTTTTAAGGATTTAATAGATTAACAAAGACCTTAGAATTGAGCCTGGCTCATAATCAGGACAGTTCGATCACAAGTTTCTGAAAGTGTTGGGGATCATTTTTCATATGTAGCAATTTTTTTGTTATAGTAAAATTTGACTTAACATTTACCACTTTAACCATTTTTAAGTACAAAGTTCAGTGGCATTAAGTACATTCACAATGTTGTACAATCAAGGCCATTCATTTCTAGAATGTTTTCTTCTTCCCCAAATGAAACTCTGTACACCCTCTGAACACTAGAGCTTACTACTCCCTCATCACGCTGGCGGCCACCACTCCACTTTCTGTGTATACAAATGTGATGGCTCTAGGTACCTCAGATAAAGTGAATCAAATGACATTTGTCTTTTGGGGTATGGCTCATTTCACTTAGCATAATGTCCTTAGGGTTCATCCATATCATAGGATGTGTTGGAATTTCATTCTGTTTTATGTAGTAATTAAGAAAATCCTAGGAGTGTCTGGGTGGCTCCGTCGGTTGAGCGTCTGCCTTCGGCTTGGGTCATGATCCCAGGGTCCGGGGATCAAACCCCACATCAGGCTCCCTGCTCAGCGGGAAGCCTGCTCCTCCCTCTCCCTCTGCTGCGTCCCCTGCCTGTGCTCTCTGTCAAATAAATGTATCTTAAAAAAAAAAAATCCTATACTTTTACTGTATCATTCAGCAGACCAAATCCGAAAGTTTTCTGGTCTCTTCTGGAGCTGACATGCTAGGGAAATAAGAGCAAGAACCTTTTCACTTCGGATACACTTGTATCGCCAACACCCAGCATGATGCCCAGCACTCTTACCAGCTGAGTATTGGTTAAGAGAACGGATGACGAGTACCAGGAGCAATGCCGATGTGCCTACAAGGCGTTCAGCTCTACACGGGAGGGGATCATGAGCGGTAGTTTGTGGAGTATGTGAACTTGCACTCAGCAGTTCACCAGGATCCTAGACTTAAGTGATAGAGCTAGAATGGAAGGGCATTTTAAACAAGGTTTAGGAAAAGATAAAAGGAAGCCTGGGAGAAAGTTTCAGAATGTACTTTTTTTTTTTTTTAAAGATTTTATTTTATTTATTTGACAGAGAGAGAGATCGCAAGTAGGCAGAGAGAGAGGAGGAAGCAGGCTCCCTGCGGAGCAGAGAGCCGGACGCGGGGCTCGATCCCAGGATCCTGAGATCATGACCTGAGCCGAAGGCAGCGGCAGTGTCTTAATCCACTGAGCCACCCAGGCGCCCCTCAGAATGTACTTCTATGTTAAATTAGTAGCGGACAGGGGCGCCTGGGTGGCTCAGTTGATTGAGCAACTGCCTTCGGCTCAGGCCATGATCCTGGAGTCCCGGGATAGAGTCCTGCATCGGGCTCCCGGCTCCGCGGGGAGTCTGCTTTTCCCTCTGACCTTCTCACCTCTCATGCTCTCTCTCACTGTCTCTCTCTCTCAAATAAATAAAATCTTTAAAAAAAAATTAGTAGTGGACAGTTCGATCACAAGTTTCTGAAATATGTGTGCAAAATATCTGATCTATTCTACTGAGTTAACCTGGTAGAGCGCTGTCAAGTACATCTAATTTAACGACCTAGCTTCACTGAGAACATAAAACCATCACACTCCTGTTTTGGCTAACACACTGCCCCCTGTGACTTACTAGCTAGCATACTTGAGAACTCTAAGGTGTTTTTCACTCAAGACATCTTTAGATTTTCAAGAAGGCTCAGTGCTATTTTTCAGCAGTCTCTGGCATGGAAGCTGTTTGTTGGTTTGATGACGTTGGGGACATCGGGCAGCACAAGTAGAGCAGGGGGCTTTGCAGGCGCTAATCACAGACAAGGTCTGGTGGTTACTGAAAACACTTTCAGGGAGCAAGTAAGTACCCTGGATATTGGGGTTAGAAGGCAAAAAAAGCACAGTGAATGAGAGGTCAGGTCAGGTGGCCCAAGTGGCCTGTGTGCGGTGATCAGTACTAATGGAACGGCTAGAATAGAATTTTAGAACCCTTCAGAAAATTCTGGCCATCTTGAAGAAACTATTCAACTTTTGTGTAACTGGAAAGTGTATTAAAGGGTAGAGAAACTGGAATTCCAAACCATGTTTACAACAATGACTGAGCACTTACTCTGTGAAAGGCACCTGGTTAAGTGCTTTATACTTATTGACCCATTTAATTCTCAAGACAGTCCTCTGAAGAAGGTATTATTAATTATACTTTCTTTTTTAAGATTTAAAAAATTTTTATTTATCTGACAGAGAGAAACAAGGTGAGGGAGGCAACACAGCAGGGGGAGTGGGAGAGGGAGAACAGGCTTCCCGGTGAGCCGGGAGCTCGATGTGGGGCTCGATCCCAGGACCCTGGGATCATGATCTGAGCCGAAGGCAGATGCTTACTTGACTGAGCCACCCAGGTGCCCCTATTTATTATACTGTCTTACTGATGACAAAGAGGAGGCCGAGGTTAAATATGATGTTCTAGGTCGAAGATTTAGGTATTTAGTTCATAACACTACAAGTGAGTAGGAGAAACACCCATTACTTAGATCAGGTTTGGGCCTGGGTCTGCTCCCATGAGATGTTGTAAAAGGTAGCTTGAGACACTTAAAATATAAGAAAATTTAACATGAATAGTAATTTAAAAAATGTACTTGTTAATACATATGCTTCATATGTATTATGTGGTAGCTGGTAGGATCATCCTAAGATGATCACGATCGTCTCTTTCCTACAAAGAATTCAGATGCTTACAATCTCATTCAAGGGGAGATGAATTCAGTACAGATATACAAAGAAAAAAGAAGGGTGTAGGGGCGCCTGGGTGGCTCAGTGGGTTAAAGCCTCTGCCTTCGGCTCAGGTCATGGTCCCAGGATCCTGGGATCGAGCCCCGCATCGGGCTCTCTGCTCAGCGGGGAGCCTGCTTCCCCCCACCCCCACCTGCTTCTCTGCCTACTTGTGATTTCTCTGTCAAATAAATAAATAAAATCTTAAAAAAAAAAAAAAAAGAAAAAAGGGTGTAGGACTAAGTTCTAACTGTAGGCCAAGTGCGAAAGGAGCCAACTTCTAGATCTGCAGCTGGAACACCACCATTACAGGACAGAGAAACGGAAGATCCAGCCCAAGAATGACCAGAGAGGAGTAGCTGTGAGGTGGTTTCACTGGAGAGTGGGGGAAAGAGGTAAACTGTTGACTTGTATTAAAATTAACTCTAACAAGTGGAATTCAAGAGCAGGATATACCTGTTTGGGTGCTATGACTTTTGTCTTCTCCATTCTGAGACCCACCCCCTTTTCATTTTTTTTGTTTAAGATTTTTAAAAATTTATTTATCTGACAGATCACAAGTAGGCAGAGAGACAGGCAGAGAGAGGGGGAAGCAGGCTCCCTGCTGAGCAGAGAGCCAGATGCAGGGCTTGATCCCAGGACCCTGGGATCATGATCTGAGCCAAAGGCAGAGGCTTTATAACCCATTGAGCCACCCAGGCACCCCAAGACCCCCACTTTTTAAAAAAGAATTTATTTGTTTGACAAAGAGGAAGAGTGTAGAAGCAGGGAAACAGCAGAGGGTGGGGAAGAAGCAGGCTCCCCGCTGAGCACGAGTCTGACTTGGGGCTCGATACCAAGACCTCAGGATCACGACCTGAGACGAAGGCAGACACATAACTAAGCCACCCAGGTGCCCCATCCTGAGACCTTTTTACCCAAAGGCAGCCCTTTAAATGAAGGAAAGCCCATGTAACTATGTGAAGGATACTGAGCAAAATTTAGTACTGTCCTTGCTAGTAAGCAGAAATGCAAAACATGATATCCTAATTAAAAATTAACCAAAAGAAACAAGATCTCTCTTCAAACTGGCATCCTGGAGGTTATGAGATCGAAACCAACGCCGTTATAACCTACTCAGGAAACAAAGGGCTGTTTGTAGACCCAAATGCCTCGGAGTTTGGGGGTGACTGGCACATGCTAAAAAGAAAACAAAATGTCTCAATGGCGTCCAGACAGAACGGCCCCCGTTACCTTTGCAAGTCAATCTGTCTCTCTGCTGGTGCTGCCTTTTTGGCTCCGTCTTGCAGTTTCGGTGCTTTGGCATTACCTGCTTCCATACCCCCCGGGCTGTCCTGACTGACCGCCGGTCTCTTTCTTCCTTTGCCCAGAGGTTTGTTCATGTCATCATTTTTGGCTGCATTGCCCTGAGATTCCGACTTGGGTCGGCGTCCTCTCCTGGGTTTGGAAGGGGCAGGGGGTCCTGATTCATCTACTTTCTCATCTGTTTTTTGCTGGATGTTCTCTGCGCCAGCTGCTGCTACATTTCTTTTCTTTCCTCGGTCACTGCTGATGTTGCCCTGGGTGGTCTGATCAGAAATGATCTCCTAAAAGAGCACAAAACAATTCTATGAACATAAATTCCTTAAGTATCAAGATCTGTACTGGAATGAATTATTTTGAAAGTATTCTCGAGGACAGGGAATCCCAAGGCTTCTAATGAACTCCTTAAGGAAGTTATGGTAAGTTTATGTGTATGCACACGTAAAAACGGTAAGACAAGAAAAAAAGTAATACATTACTTTTTAAAAGAACAAAGACTGCATTAAAAATCATGCACATGACTGTATTTACACATTTATGCCTATTATGTACGTGTGCATATGTCTGAAGAACTCATTAAGAGGCAAATGAAAGAAGAAACCCGTTGATTAGCCACGGGTACGAGGAAAAAGACGACTCCTTCCGGACAACAAAGGCAGCACCTCTTGCCTGAATCCATGGGCTCGGTCTTGCTTCTTTTAACCACTTCCTTCACTCATCCTTCATATTACAATCCAATCTCCCTCACACAGTAAATAACAAGAGAGTATGTCCTGATTTTTTTTCCCTTTAAGAAGGAGCGGGACAGTAGCAAAGGGAAAGAGACTTTTAAGCAAGTTCCACATCCAGTGCAGAGTCCAGTGTGGGGCTTGACATCCCAACTCTGAGATCTTGACCTGAGCCAAAATCAAGAGTTGGATGCTTAACTGACTGAGCTACCCAAGCGCCTCAAGAATGTCCCGATTGCTGGATTATTTTTATATACATAGTAAATTGGTTTATGCATTAATCTCTTTGAAAAACTGGTCAGCAAGAAACACTCTCTTAGATCTTTCTCTTCCTTTAGTATACCAACGGGACAGTTTTTTGACCCTAGAAGACTGAGGATTCAGACTTTGGAAAGAAATGGCAACATTAACTTATGGGAGACCTAACTGGGAGATGATTAAGTTTTGTCAAAATACAACTCCTGTGTGTTCAGAGCTGTATCGAAATTTGTTAAAACATTCCTTGGAAGGGTGCCTGGGTGGCTCATTTGTTAAGTGTCTGCCTTTGGCTCAGGTCATGATCCTGGGATTCTGGGGCCGAGCCTGCTTCTCCCTCTCACACTCCCCCTGCTTGTATTCCCTCTCTCGCTGTGTCTCCCTCTGTCAAATAAATGAATGAACTCTTTAAAAACAAAAACATTCTTTGGAGGGGCACCTGGGTGGTTCAGTTGTTTAAGTATCTGCCTTCAGCTCAGGTCATGATCCCAGGGTCCTGGGATCAAGCCCAACAACAGGGAGCCCCTCACCCTGTTTGTGCTCACTTTCTCTTTCCCAAATAAATTAATAGAATCTATAAAAAAACAAAAAATAAAAAAAATTCTTAAAAAAAAATTCTTTGGAAGCATGAAAAAGTTAAAATAAGGGTTTGGAACAATATTATAGATTAATCATAAATTAACATTTTGGCTTCTCAAAAATTAGAATTTAAATATCCCATTTATCTTTTATTAAAGTATAGCTGACATATAACATCAATTTATATCTTACATAGAATTTTAGATCACAGGCTAGAAAAATTATAGTTCTTTGTGCCAGATAAACATTTTTCTCCCTCGTACCACCTCTTTCTACAAGTTAAGTATGTTTAAATGAATGTCTGTGGCAATATGCATTATTGCATCTAAGTTTGTTTACATCAAGACTGTTTAATTCTATACAAGAATCCCACAATATTCAAGTCTACTGGTTTCTGAATTCCAAGAGTTTTGGCAGTGAGAGGCTCCCTTATCTGAATCTACTGACATACCGAACTTCAGATAACACACAGCAAGAGGTTGAATAGTGAAAGACTGACTAAAAAAGTATGCTCATCTGTTCAGTGTGATTCACATAGTGAGTATGCATAGTTCAGCTCTTGTGGAACAACTGTACAGTCTTGTATTTTATGTACCTCAGAGCAATTCCTAAAACATTTGATGAATACTATAAATATATGGTGGGCAATAAAAAGATAAATATGTTGATAATATGATTCTGTAGGAAAAGAAGTAATAGTATTCCCATGCTATTGCTACTGAGGTAAGTGACGGGTTTCATTCTACAGTTAAACAGAAGCTTAGAGAAGTCAAGCAATCTGTCTAAGTAAACACATTGCCAATGAGTGGCAGAGCCGGGACTGAGACTCAGGTCTGATTCTTACCGTTGTTTTTCTCCTGCCACAATACTGTTAAGAAAATCGGGTGCCATAATTATAAGGTCAGCAATAAAGAATGTAGCCATTAAACAAAAACTCAAGTACATTTTAAAAGGTGACTCATAAATTTAACTTTCAAAAAATATAACAGAAATAAAAACAGTATACACATTCTTTTATAGGAGTCAATAAACTTTGAAAGCTCTCAAAAATTCTGCATTCCTAGTCTTTCCAATTCTGGGCGCAGCGTGCGGGAGAAGGACACAGGAAGCACCATGAAAGCGCGGCAAGAGACGGTATACGCGAATGGAGAATACGTAGTACGCAGTCACTCGTCAAGTGGGGGCTGCTTAATGTCTATCATGAAACCGATAATCTCTGCGAGAAATCCATTTGTTAAATTTTAAAAATTTACCTTATTCTTTACCGGGTCAATATTCTTCACAGGCGTGACAGAAATAATTCTCACAGGGTTCTCTTCATTTTCACTAACTCCAGTTTCTACTGCCTCTGAACTCTGTTCCCTGTTGAAGAAAAATAAACCAAAGCTTCTTTATTTCACATGGACAGAGAGCCTACGCTTTCACTAACCAATGAGGAAACAAGCGTACGCTAATTTAGAAGCCCAGCCAAATGACGCAACATTAGCAAGATTCTGATCTTCTGTGGTTATAGACCACTGCTGTATTATATCATGTTACTGATTCTCTTTAACCCTACTAATGTAAGACACAAATGACTGCCTAAAACCAACAGATAGCTGTTTAGAAACAAAATCATACAACTGTTCTAAGAATTTCTCTTGGGGGAAGGAAAACCTAAAACAAAGGAAAAATACCGTGATCGGTGTATTATGAATAGTGCATAGTTGTGTTGTCTCTAGTGTGTGTATGTTTGTTTTAAGTTTTTAATTTTTTTTTTATTTTATTTTTAAGTAACCTCTAGGCCCAAAGTGGGGCTTGAACTCCAAACCCTGAGATCAAGAGTTGCGTGCTCCACTGAGCCCACCAGCCGCCCCTCCAGTCTGTGCTGTTATGCTCTGCAAGGAAGAGGGCTGGAAGAAGAGGTCGCAGGGGAGGAGTTTTGAGACCCACCATTTCTGTAAACCACAGACGTTCCATGTTAATTTATTTTATATTTTGGGGTTCTACTGCTAAGAATGTGTTTAAAACAAAACCAACTGAGTTTATAGTTAAAATTTCATGAGTAAGAATAAAAATCTTTAAAAGCTTCAATTTTTAGTGTTGATAAGAATAGGGTCAGATAGAAATTTTTATGCAGTTTTATGCAGCTAACATGGTAAAGACCTGATATGTTAAAATAAACATGGAATATTCTTATAAGTGTTATAACAATTTATCTTAACTCATGCTATACTAATTTTATTGAGTTAAAATTAAAATGCATATAAATTCAATTTAAGAGTTTTATGATCATAGTTTTCCTAAGTGTTTCATTTTTTTATATAGGCATTTCTATGTAAATTCATTGTAACATATATTAGATATTCTTAAATTTGGGGCACTTGGGTGGCTCAGTTGGTTAAGCATCTGCCTTCAGCTCAGGTCATGATCCTGGGGTTCTGGGATCGAGCCCCCTATTGGGCACCCTGCTCAGTGCAGAGTCTGCTTCTCTCCTTACCCTTCCCTGTGATCTCTCTCTCATTCTCATTCTCACACTCTCTCTCTCAAATAAAGAAAATCTTAAAAAAAAAAAAGAAAATTATTTCCCATTTCTATTCCATTTACTTTTTTACACACTTGGTATGTTACATGGGTTCAAAATGTAATTGTGTACTCTGAATTTCCATCAGTAATTATACTAAAAGTCAGCACTATTATTTTATGCCAAAATGTTTCCCAAAGTCTGTTTTTGTGATCTAGTGCTTTAGGTAAAAATAAAATATGAAACAAGTAGAGAGTGATAGTAACAAAGCCAAGTGGAGGAAAAACATTGCCTTGATCGATTTCCGGTTGAAGGGTTCAGCTCTGAATTTACATTAATGTTGCTTCCAGTCTCAGCTCCGGTGCTTCTAACATATGGTTTCCTTCCCGTTGCTGATAAGGGCTTGTTTACTGCACCAAGTACTCCAGCAGGTTTTGGCTAAAAATTACACATATGCATGTTATTTTATAATTTACTGTAGGGATTCCCATAAATTTTAACACATGTAAAAGATACTTTTTAGCCTAAGCCAAGAAACTGTTACTTTGGAAAGGTTAATTCTAAATTTATTAGAAATGATAATTTTGTAAAATTGGGTTTGTCTGAATACAAGTCAGAAGTATTACTTCTACTTAAATAGGCAGTACTTAATTATCTCCTATTGTTCAATCAAAATAAAAAGTACCCCTGAAACACACAGCGAAATACTTAAGATATAATGTCTTACAAGTAAACAATTACAAGTATATAATAACAGTTTAGACACTTATTTTTATCAAAAATTAAATTTCTGTTGCTCTTTTAGATGTCATAGTACTTTTTTTTTTTTTAAGATTTATTTATTTATTCATTTGACAGACAGAGATCACAAGTAGGCAGAGAGGCAGGCAGAGAGAGAGAGAGGAGGAAGCAGGCTCCCTGCTGAGCAGAGAGCCCGATGCGGGGCTCGATCCCAGGACCCTGGGATCATGACCTGAGCCGAAGGCAGAGGCTTTAACCCACTGAGCCACCCAGGCGCCCCAGATGTCATAGTACTTTTATAGAATATAAATTATCTAACTCATTAATACTTAAAAAATTTTTTTTTAAATCTTACATATCTAAATTTATTATACCATTTTCCAAGAAAATCTGCTTTGTGGATTCTGAGTAATTTGAAGCCTACTACTACTGATAAGAACATATGATCGTAAGTCAAGAGTCACTTATGGCAGAAAAAGGACTGAGAACAAGATGCTACAATCCATAATACGGTCCTTAAGAATCAGGAACTATAAATTCCATGGGACATTTAAAAGTTATTTCCTGAACAGCAGAAGTAATATATACATGAGACAAAGATTTCCAAATTAGTACATAATACCTTTCCTGTTAACAGAAGTACTCTGGTCTCTTCTGAAATGTAACTCTTGTCATTACAGAAATCCTACCAAAAGAAAAAAAAAAATCAAGTGAGCAAGTGTATTTTCACCATCCAAACAAGACTTTTCAGGCACTGCGCATTACAATAACAATTACATTTGGGACAGGATACATAGTAATTCCTTAAGCAAAGCATATCTAATGAACCATGTCATTGACTCTAGCTTTAACTCAATGGCACATAAGAGTTGGCAAATATCAGAGTTCAACTACATAAATCACATTTTAAATAAAACACATTCCTATTTTTTCATATAGTTCAGGCAAATAGTCTCCAGGTTATTCACTGAACTTTCTCTACTCCGTTGTAAAACCTACTTCATCCCCAAAGCATTCAAAATGGTACAGTGCATATATTAAGCACTTAATATTCACTAAAATAACTCCACACTGGATTTCAAAAAAATTATTCTCACTGAAAAAAAAAACTGTCACTTTCACTGAAAGTACTGTGTTCTTAGAACCGTAAGACTGTCCAAATCATGTAAGTAAATACACTGCCAAAATATAATTAAGTGAATTATCATGTTCTTTGGTGGCAGTGATGTTTAATATAGTTAATAAATGAATTAAACCTAATGTGGACACTGATGTCTTGAAAGTTTTACCTACATGAAACCTAAGAGTACTCTGATGCTTCTGTCAAATATCTGGGGGAACAGCACCCATATGAACCCCAATGATGTCATATAAGTAAAGTGATTCACTATGACCAAGAAGTTTATTAATTTTTTAAGTACTCTCACTTAAAAATTATCTTTGTTTTCTTTTATTAAGTTTACTTTCAAACTGGTGTCATGGGGAAGAACAGATGGTTTATGTGTGCCTATAAAGACGTAACAGTTTCAGCATGTGTTCCAGGCACAGCTATATCTCCCCCTGCCCCCACAAAGGCTTTCGTGCAGCTTAAATCAATGTTACAAAGCCTGGGTACCAACGTTCATTCACTTTATCCATCACGACATACTGTAGCCTCACTAGGCTCATTACCTCTATATGCTTAGTTTCCTAGTGTTTAAATTTATACCAGATTAAAAGCAACATATCAGAAAAGGAAATGAGGAAAGCTGCTTATTGAAAAGAAAAAAAACAAACAAAAAACAAAAAACCAAAACACCTGGTTCTTCAGTATGGAGGTTCCTCAAAAAGTTGAAAACAGAGCTACCCTATGACCCAGCAATCACACTGCTCAGTATTTACCCCAAAGATACAAATGTAGAGATCCGAAGAGGCACGCGCACCCTAATGTTTATAGCAGCAATGTCCACAATAGCTAAACTACGGAAAGAACCTAGATGTCCATCAACAGGATAAAGAAGATGTTGTGTATATACACAATGGAATACTATGCAGACATCAAAACCCCTGAAATCCTACCATTTCCAACTACATGGATAGAACTAGAGGGTATTATGCTAAGTGGAGTAAGTCAGAGAAAGACAATTATTATATGATCTCCTTGATATGACGAATTTGAGAGGCAGGGCTGGGAGTCGTGGGGGGTAGGGGGGGAAAAAATGAAACAAGATGGGGTTAGGGAAGGAGACAAACGGTAAGAGCCTCTTATCTCAGGAAACAAACTAAGGGCTGCTAGGGGTTTGGTGGGGGGAGTAATGGGTGGCTGGGTGATGGACACTGTGGAGGGTATGTGCTATGGTGAGTGCTATGAATTGTGTAAGACTGATGATTCACAGACCTGTACCACCCTGGGGTAAATAATACATTATATGTTAATTAAAAAAAAAAAAAAAGCAAACAACCTAGTTCTTAAGAAGACTGAAAACACTAAGTTTGAGATATCAAAACAAAACCAACTAAACTTTGGTGTACTTACAAATAGCAATTTCTTTGTTTTCTTTTATAAAAGTGGGCTTCACATCCAACATGGGGCTTGAGCTCACAACCCTGATCGAGTCCCGAGAATGAGCATCACATGTTCTACTGACTGAGCCAGCCAGGTGCCCCATTTAATTCCCCCCCTCTTTTAAAAGATTTATTTATTTATTTATTTGAAAGAGAGAAGGAGAGGATAGAGGGAGAGTGAGACGGAGAAGCAGACTCCCTGCTGGGGAGAGCTCCTGAAGTGGGGTTTGATCCTAGGACCCTGGGATCATGACCTGATCCAAAGGCAGATGCCCAACCGAGACACCCAGGCACCCCAGCAATTTAATTCTTAATGATGGGATCACTATTATATGAAGACTTTTATTTTTTAATTTATTTTTTGACACACAGAGAGAGAGCACAAGCAGGTGGAGTAGCAGATAGAGGGAGAGGGAGAAACAGACTGCCAGCTGAGCAGGGAGCCTGACGTAGGACTTGATCCCAGGACCCTGAGATCATGACCTGAGCCACCCAGGCACCCCTTACATGAAGGTTCTATTTGGGTACTATTCTGGTCACAGTAACTCTAGGTCAATAATAAAAGTAAATTCAAGAGCTCAGGTAGGACTACTTACAAAGACCAGTACCTATTAAATGAGAGAGCAAGTAACTCTGCAATCTTTATTATTCCTATCAAAAACCACGCAAACTAAGTGCTGAATACTAAATTAAAGAAAATCTGTTTAAAATTTTTGTCAAAGTACGGCATTAAAAGTAGGAAGCTCCATTTCCTGGGCATGTTCTGTAAAATACTCTAAGGGAGGGTATTACCCTGAAGCATATCTTAAGGTTTGAAAAATGTATAAAACATTTTTAAATGATGTATTTTTTCCAATTAAAAATATTTAGGACTCCGGGGTTGTCTGGCTGGCTCAGTTGGTAAGAGCATGTGACTCCTGACCTCAGGGTCCTGAGTTCAAGCCCCATGTTGGGTATGAAGCCTACTTAATTTAAAAGAAAAAAAAATTAGGATTCTGTTTTTTAAACAAAGCATAGGAAGGTTGAACTTCCAAATACTTCCTTAAAGCAGGAAATAAATAGAAAACTTAAAAAAAAAAAGTTTAGTTGGAAAACAAAGAGCTTTAGTTAGCTGGAAAATTTACTTACATGGAAGACTTAATTTGCTGATAGCAGAACTAATGATGTATTATTACTACCATCTACTGAATGCTTACTATGTGACAAACTCTTATAAACATAAAATTATAGACATAGTATTAATAACTGTTCATAGGTATTATCACCTAAATTTTAGAGAAACAGAAATTGAGGCTTAGAAGAGTTAACCTGTCTAACGTCCCTTAAGTTAGAAGCTGTTGATCAGAATACTGGTTTATCATCTGCTGAGACCAGTTCTGTTAATTCTAACATTTTATTTCGTGTGTGTGTGTGTGTGTGTGTATATAATATCTCTATTATATATGTATTTATAATATTTATATTTATACTATTTATACCATTTTAATTCTTGCCTAATAAAATACAGTGTTTTAATAAAATGAAATTAAAATAACTTAAGAAATCTGATAACTCCTTTTCCGTACTAGAAATATCCAGAAGGAAGAGCTCACGGAGGAGCACCACCCATAAAGCTTGATTTGCATTCTCGTACCCTGCAAGGTGAGAATGGTGTTTGTTCAGGGCTTTGGAAGACAACCTCCCATTCCTTGACATAAATATGAAGAAGTATTTCTTACTTTGTAGTCAAGACAATCCACTATTTCCCACTAGGGTTGATGGTAACTGAAACTTAAATCAGTTTAGTGTGGTAGAACAATGAAGAGAAAAAAATTACCTTTTCAGGTTGTGTAAAAAATTTCATTGGAAGGACTGGATCCTTTGGTGATTCTGCATTGCACAAAGCACTTTTACTATTTATAACACAGAGAGCCACATCACATACTGTATAAAGTTTCTAGGGAGGAAAGAAAGATCACATATAACTTTCAGTAGCACAAAATAACCATAGGTACCAATTCTACCTGATGTATAAAATGAAATCAAAAGAGGGATATGCGGGTATTATTTATTCCTCCAACAGTTCACATTTGTGTTAGCATTTCTTCTTACGTAGCCTCCTGGTAAAAACAAAAAATAAAAAACAAACAAAAACACCCTTTACCTAATTAACATGAGTGTTGAGTATGCATTAAAAACAAACCAATTCAACTAAACCCAAGGGAAAGAAACAGGAATATCTACTTGTCTGTAACTTACTAAAAATTTTAAGACAGCTACAGAATAGTAAATTTTATTAGTTCTTATCCCCCTGCTCTGTAGAAGTTTTAATGTCCTTTTGAGGGTAATAAACAGTCCTCAAACAATGGAATTCAATTATAATAAAATACAATAAAACTGACCATAAATATGTATTTTTATGAATATTCTATAATCTGATTTATTATGTAATAGAAAAAACAAGTGGGACAAGGACTGTAGTATTTTTTCCTGTAATTATCTTAATACCTACTGGCCTAACACATATCTTACTTCATTTGTCTTGGATTCATCTGGAGACTGGGCATCTTTTGTTAACTTGATGTTCTCTGCCATCTTCTTCATAAAGGCATGGCTATTGTTTTCATTCTTTGTCATTAAAACTTCAAGCATGAACCATAGGCACCTAAATGATGAACATATTTGCCTATTAAGAGACTAAATGTAGGTGCTTTGCTTAATGGATTAAACATCTTATTGGGAAGGTCTGTTGTTTGGATATAACAAAGTAAGAGTAAAATATAAACTAAACCATAAAATACTAAAAATGAAACACAGCTTAATGTAAGAAAATCTGGCAGTTTCAGGAGGCATGTAAAGATTCATTCTGTAGGGATTCAACAGACATCTAGATGATCTGACATGTGTCACTGCCCAGCAATGACGAGGAAACCAGCAGGCAGCAAAGTCTTTCCACTCTATTTGCAAACTATGCAGGTCTAGGATTTGTATGGAATTCTGCTGTGACACGGCTCCGAATTGCATGCGCACGGTAATCAGTCATTCAGCTAAGCAGTCACATCTCAAACTATTTTTGTTTTCCACTTATTATTGTATACTAATTTAACACATTAAGTATCTGAAGGGAGCACCTGAATTTCTAAGTAAAAGTGAATCCCAAATCAGGATGAACATCAGAATCCCTGGGGAAAGGCCTGTTTGTAATAGTTCCTAGGATGATTCTCAGGCAGCCATGGGACTTGCTTCAGTTAAGCCGTCAATAGGGGAGAAATCATTGGATGGTAACGAATGCATACTTCTTTGCCTACATTCTATGTAAATGTTTTGAGAGTCTACTCTAAGGGGGAAATATAGCACTAGGTTAATGGAGTTCATTTTTAATGGACCTGTTTTAAAAGAACTATTAAAGTGAGTCCTTTGGGCTGAAATAAAAGGACACTAGACTGTAACTTAAAACCGTAAGAAGGAAGAAAGAACACTAGCAAATACTAGAGGTAATCACGTAAGTAAATGTAAAAGCCAGCATTACTGTACTTTCAATTTTAACTATTTTTACATAAAGACTTTAAAGGAAAATGCATGAATAATTCCAATCACAACATCAATACTAAAGGGAGAGGGATAGAGATGTGTAGGACAGAATGTTTGTGTACTATTGAAACTAAGCTGCTACTGTTCAATCTAGGTTGTTACAAATATTATTTGGAATCTCTAAGAAAATAACTAAAAATACACAGAAAAGGGAATCAAAAAGGCTCACTACAAAAAAGTAAATACAAAAGAGAGAAGCTGTAATGAAGGATATTAAATAACAACATACATAAGACAGAGAAAACAAATAGCTGAATGGCATAAATAACTCTTTACTGGTAATTACTTCAAATGAAAATAGATTAAAGCCGCCAATCAAAAGGCAGAGATAAGCAGAATGGAAAAAGAAAAGAGAGAAAAAAAAGATTGACCTATATCTGTCTGCAAGAGACTCACTTTAGAAGTAAAACCACAAAGGATCTGAAAGTGAAAGGATAAAAAACATATTTCATGCAAATAATAACCAAAAGAGGGCTGGTAGCTATTTTATGATCAGACAAAATAGATTTAAGCTAAAAAAAGATTGTAAGAGACCCAGAAGACTACAATGATAAAAGGTTCAATTCAGCAAAAAGATATTACTATTACATACAAACCTAAGAGTCCCAAAATTACATAAGCAAAAATTGACAGAATTGAAGAGAAATACATGATTCTGCATAATAACCTGAAACTTCAATATCTTAGTTTCTTTTGTTGAAAGATATATGTATTTATTTCAGAGAGAAAGAGAGAAAGCATGAGAGTGAGCACGAATTGGGGGAGGGGCAAAGGGAAAGAATCTTCAAGCGGACTCCCTGCTGAGCGTGGAGCCTGATGCAGGGATCAATCCCACAACCCCGAGATCATGACCTGGCCTGAAACCAAGACTTGGACGCTTAATGAATTGAGCCACCCAGGCGCCCCTTCAGTAACTTATTTTCAATAATGGAGAAAAGCCAGACAGAAGATCAGAAACAGAGAACCTGGTCTGATTCAAGATGGTGATGTAGTAAGACCCCCAAACTCACCTCCTCTCAGGAACATACTGTGTCTGAGCTACATATGGAACCAATTACCTCTTAAAAAATCTAAAGGTGACTGAGTGATGACTACACCTTAGGCAAACAAGAGAAAAAAACACATCAAAATGGGTAGGAGAGGCTGCGACACAATCTCACCAGGAACCCCACACCTGGTGCTGTGACCCACAACTGGGAAGGAACTCAAATACCTGGAGCTTCTTCCTGAGGGGTAAAAGGTTCAAATCCCACACTGGTCACCCCAACTTCTAAAATAGGAATTTCAGAGATGAGTCCCTAAAATGTCCCATAGTGGGCCCCACAAGCCTGTAGTGATTGGAGAAATGCCACTTAAAGGGTTTGTGTGCTGGAACTGACCCACTCTGGGACCCAACTCAGAAGCAGCTGAAAGTGAAGAACGTTAACCTGCTTAAAACCTAACCCCAAGGGGCAGGTGTCTAATTCAACTTACACATCTAGGAGCCTGCTGGAACGCTCTCCAGAACAGAGACTGGGGAGTACCATCTTTACATTCTCCCTTTGTTGTGCTCCAGAGGACGAGTAGCTCCCAGAAGGGAACCTTTACGCATGTCTGGTGCCCTGATTTTTTTGTGGGTGCTGCCCAGGGGGACATCTCTTGAACACCTGGCTCTGGAGAGCAAAGAAACTTGTGCGTCGGGTCACATGGGAATGTAATAATCACCTAGAAAGGAATTCAGACCCCTCCCTGGGGCCCCAATTTCTGTGACTGCTGCCAAGGGACACTTCTGCATCACCTGACACTGGTGGTCATTGGGGCTTATGTTCCTGGGTCCCAAAGGAATGTAACCAGTGCACAAAGAGTGCCTAAAGAACTACCAGCTACCACCCCTCCCAGGCACAGAAAAAGGCAACTGACCCAGGGCCTGGTTTTTCTGTGAAGTAGGCCTATTAGCCAGTCATCATAACTGTGACCTGAGGGGTAGGCTTCTAATTAAAACAATCATCTAGAGGCTGACTGAAATTCTTTCCAGGGACCTTGGAGGGCAGGTGCTATCTTCATAGTCACCCTCTGCCATGCTCCAGAGTAGTGTCTCTTGGACGGGAGCTTTGAGTCTGGTATCTGATTTTTGTGCCTGATGCTCACGGGGCACCCCTTAATCAGCTGGCTGTGGTGGCTGGAGGGTCTTGCATTCCAGGGTCCCAAGGGACTTTGGTAATCAGAGGGACCACTGTTGGCAGGCTAAGACCCTGTTTTTCCTGTCAAAAGTTTGCTCTGTTCTGGAGCTTTGGACAAAGGGCAGGACTTAGGTTTGCCACACATTTAGTGGCCTATGGCACTTCCTCAAGGAACAAAGGCTATAAATGCCATGTTGGTGCTCTCAGTCTTTCTCCAGCTTGTTGCTATCTCCCAGAAGAGGGCTCATATACTCATTTGGAACCCCAGTTTTTATGAATGCCAATTAGGGGATGTACCTCAGGATTACCAGGCTCTGTGGTAGTCAGTGAGGCTTATGTTCCTGGGCCCTCAGGATTGTAATACATCTGAATACTTTTAAATGCAGCTGCCTGAAGGTCTGGCTTCCAGTCAATCTGAATCTAGGTGCAGAGATCCTCCATTATGGGACACTGACAGCTCTTGGCACATTCTTAACTACTGGGAGCTATTAAAAATATAAAAGGCTGCTTGGATAAACTCAAAGTTTTGAGAGATGACCAAGAGCTGGGGTAGAGCTGAATAAAAAGGTTCAACTCCTCCATAAGGTCATTCCTTCAAGACTAGAAAATATGGTTGTTTCATCTACTGTACAGAAACCTATTCAGGGGTCAAGCAAAATGAAGAAACAGAGGAATATGTTCCAAATGAAACAATAAGATAAAACCTCATAAAAAAGCCTTAATGAAAGGAAGGTAAGTAAATTTATTAAGAGTTCAAAGTAATGGTCATAAAATGCTCACCAAACTGGGGAGGAGATTGGATGAACAGAGTGAGAACTTGAATAGGGATGAAATTTACCAAAATACCAAACAGAAATCACAGAGCTGCCAGGTGCTTGGGTGGCTCAGTCATTAAGTGTCTGCCTTCAGCTCAGGTCATGATCCCAGGGTCTTGAAATTGAGCTTTGCATTGGGCTCTCTCCCTCTACCACTCCCCCCGGCTTGTGTTCCCTCTCTGTCAAATAAATAAATAAAATCTTTAAAGAAAAAAAAAAAAAAAAAGAACTCATAGAGCTGTATAATAATGGAACTGAAAAATATAATAAAGGGGTTCAACAGCAGACTGGGTATGAAACAGAAAGTAAGGATCAGTCGACCTAAAGGAAAGGCAGTGGAACTTACCCAATCAAATCAGCAAAAAGAAAAATAAAGGAAATAAAAAGTGAAAATAGCTTTAGGAAATCAAAGGATGTCAAATGGATTAATATTTGAATTGTAGAGCTTTCAGAAGAGGAAGAAAGCAGCAGAAATCTTATTTAAAGAAATATAGCTGAACACTTCCTGAAAACAAGGACGGAAACAGACACCAGATCCAGGAAGCCCAGAGAGTTCCAAAACATACAAACCCAAAGAGACCTACACCAAGACACATTCCAATTAAAATGTCAAAAGTTAAAGACAGGGAGAGAATATTATAAGCAACAAGAGAAAAAAAATGGTTACATATAAGGAATCCCTATAAGACTACCTAACACATTGTTCAGCACAAACACTGTAGATATCAAAGGGACTTCTTTAAGTAGAAAAGAAAGGCCCTATTTAGTGACAACAACACACGTTAAATAGTATCACTGGAAAGGTAAATACATACTATAGTAAAGGTAGTGAATTACTTATAAAGCTAGTATGAAGGTTAAAAGACAAAAGTAGTAAAAGTAACTATGATTCAATAATTAACAGATACACAAGATAAAAAGATGTTAACTGTAACATCAAAAACATAAAATGTGGGGAGGAGAGTTAAAATGTTGAGATTTAAGGGCACCTGGGTGGCTCAGTCAGTTAAGTGGCTGCCTTTGGTTCAGGTCACGATCCCCAAGTCCCTGGAAGGAGCCCCATACCAGGCTCCCTGCTCAGTGGGGAGTCTGCTTCTCTCTCCCCCTCGCCCACTCCTTCTCTCTCTCAAATAAATAAAATCTTTAATAAATAAATAAATAAAATAGCATCCCATGAAATTAAAAAAAAAGTTGACATTTAGAATGGGATCAAACTTAAGTTGTTATCAACTTATACCATTGTAAGTTGTATGTAAGCACCATGGTAACCAAGAAATAAAAACCTACAGTAAATACACAAAAGATAAAGAGGAAGGAATATAAGGAATATAAGCATACCACTAAAGAAAGTCATTAAACCACACAGAAAGTAACCAAAAGAAAAATAGGGAAGAACTACAAAAACAGCCACAAAACAATTAACAAAACAAACGACTGTAATAATATACAAAAAGAGTGACACATAATGAGAAAGGGGTCAACAAAGAAGTAGATATAACCTTTGTAAATATTTATGCACCCAACATAATTTAGGAGCACCTAAATATATAAAGCAAATATTAACAGACCTAAAAGGAGAAATACAATAATTATATTTATAATTTTTGACATATTGGGACTCTAATACCCCAATCAGTCAAATGAACAAATCACCAGACAGAAAAACCAAGAAGAAAAAACATGGTCTTAAATGACATTTTAGACCAGATGGACTTAATAGATATTTACAGAACATTCCATACCAAAGCAACAAATACACGTTTTTCCTAAGTGCACATGGAACATTTTCCAAAACAGATCATATGTTAGGCCACAAAACAAGTCTTAATGAATTTGAGATTGAAATAATATCAACCATCTTTTCTGACTATAATGGTATGAAATCAGAAATTAATTACAGAAAGAACACTGAAAAATTCACAAATATGAATAGATTCAACAACATGCTACTGAACAATCACTGGGTCAAAGGAAAAATCAAGAGAGACATAAAGGGTATACCCGAGACAAACAACAATGGAAATTAACATACCAAGATTTATGGGATGCAGCAAAGGCATCCAACCAGGGAAGCTCTAAGAGTGAAATTTATAGTGATAAACACCTATTTCCAGAAAGAAACTAATTTTACACCTGAAGGAGCTAGGAGAAAAGAAGAACAAATAGAGCCCAAAGCTGATAGAAGAAGTAAGGAAATAACAAAATTCAGAGCAGAAATAAGTGAAAGAGACTAAAATGACAATAGGAAAAAAAAAATGGATGAGACTAAGAGCTGTTTGAGAAAACTGACAGATCTTTAGCTAGACTGATGAAGGAAAAAAGAGGACTCAAAAATCAGAAATCAAAGACGAAAGGTTACGACTAATACCACAGAAGTACAAAGAACCATAACAGAATGCATGAAAAATACAGGCTAACAAACTGAACATTCCAAAGAAATGGATAAACTCCTAGAAATATACAACTTACCAAGACTGGATCATAGAGAACAGAAAATCTGAAAGACCAATTACTAGGAAGGAGATTGAATTAGTAATTGAAAACTGCCCAACAAACAAAAATCTAGGACCATATGGCTTCCCTGGTGAATTCTACCAACATTCAAAGAAGAATTACCATCAATTCTTCTCAAATTCATCTAGAAAAGAGAAGAGGAGGAGATGCTTCCAAAAATCATTTTACAAGGCTGGCAGTACCCTGATACCAAAACAAGGCAAGGAGGCCACAAAAAAGAAAAACTACAGGCCAATATCTCTGATGAATTTAGATACAAAAATCTTCAACAAAATATTAGGGAACTGAGTTCAACAATACATTAATGAAAGGATCATACACCATGACTGAGTGGGCTTTACTCCATAGATGGAAGCACGGTTCAGCTGTATACCACATTAACAAAATAAAGGATAAAAATTGCTATGATCATCTCAACAGATGTAGAAAAAGTGAATGACAAAATTCAACGATTTACGATGAAAAACTCTCAACAAAGTGAGTACAGAGGGAACATACTTCAACATAACAAAGACCATGTATAACATCATACTCAATGGCGAAAGCTAAAAGCTTTTCCTCTAAGATCAATAAGACAAGGATATCCACTTTTCACCACTTTTATTCAACAAAGTATTGGAAGTCCTAGCCAGAACAATTAGGCAAGAAAAAGAAATAAAGGCATCTAAACTGAAAAGAAAGAAGTACAACTGTCACTAGTTGCAGATGGATGAGATGGTATAATACACAAAAAATCCTAAAGACTCCATCGAAAAACTGTTAGAATAAACAAATCCAATAAAGTTGCAGAATACAAAATCAATACACAAAAATCTTGTATTTTTTACATTAATAATTACCGGAAAGAGAAATTAAAACATTCCCATTTATAAGTGCATCAAAAAGAATGACACCTAGGAATGTACTCAGCCAAGGAGGTGAAAGATCTATAGATCAAAAACTCAAGACATTAATGAAAGATACTGCAAAACCTAGAAATAAATGTAAAGATATTCCATGTTCATGAACTGGAAGAATATTGTTAAAATGTCCATACTATTTCAAAGCAACCTACAGATTCAATGCAATCCTTACCAATGGCATTTTTTCACAGAATTAGAAGAAATAATTCTGAAATTTATATGAAACCATAAAAGACACTGAATAGCCGAACAGTGACACAATAAGTTAATAATTTCCACAAAGTTAAAAACCACACTTTGAAAAACATATAATTTAATACTTCAAATTACATGCTAACTTGATTGTTTAAAGATCCTAAAAAATGTTGCGTGCTAGACAGAAAACATGTGCCAGTGAGTTCATTTCTAACTCATTACTTCTAGTATGTCAGTACTCTTTTTCCCACATCACAGTTCTCTCTCTTAAGTCTAATCCCTCTTCCACATGACTGCTTTGCAACTGAAATATACTAAAACGTCCTCTAGACCTCTAGACCTTGTGTCCTAGGCAAACAAATACATCATGTTTTCGTTTTATAGAAGTGCTTTCTGGGAAATGCCAAACTAAAAGTTTTTAAAGAAAAAAACCTGTAAATACAAACGTAAACATTACAAGACAAACAAAAACAAGAATTGGAAGATATTTTGGGAATTATTTAATCTCCTGCATGTTATGGGTAAGGTAACTGAGAGCCAGAGGTAAAGTTTTTAGTCATACAGCTGGGACTAGAACCTAATTATGTGGCTTCTTAAAATACAGATCAACTAAAAGCCCTAAAATTTTTTTTTTTTAAATGCAGACTTATTTTCAAGCATTTGAAATAGAAAGACTATATTATTGGGATGATGTATTGGAAGCAGCAACAATGAAATGACAAGCCCTCGAACTGTAAGGAGCTCATAGCCCAATGCTTAACAGTAACGTTGGACAAGATATAACACCTCTTCGAATTAAGATATTGACACAGTTTCAGTGACAAAAGCTGTAGGAGGTAGAGATAAATGTTGATTACAAACTTAAATGAGATCAGGATTTTTTAAAGATTTTATTTATTTATTTGACAGACAGAGATCACAAGTAGGCAGAGAGGCAGGCAGAGAGAGAGGAGGAAGCAGACTCCCTGCTGAGCAGAGAGCCTGATGTGGGGCTCGATCCCAGGACCCTGAGACCATGACCTGAGCCGAAGGCAGAGCTTTAACCCACTGAGCCACCCAGGCGCCCCAAATGAGATCAGGATTAAGGTTTAATGCCACACACACAAAAATCATAATATATTTATTTATTTTAAAAGGATTTTATTTATTTATTTGAGAGAGAGGGAGAGCACACGCTCAGAGGGAGAGTGAGAGGGAGAAGCAGGCTCCCCTCCCCACTGAGCAGGGAGTCTGTTGTGGGTCTTGATCCTAGGACCCGGGATCACGACCTAAGCTGAAGGCAGACACTCAACCAACTTAACCGTTACCCACGCGCCCCTATAATACTTGCACATACAAGTTGAGGATACCAGTTTAAGAGTGCAAAGCAAAATCATGATAAGAGAAGAGAAAGTAAATACTGCTTTAAAGTTTCCTGGAGGTCGGAGGCAAGGCAATCAATGTGGTTGTCATTGGCCACTGGGCCTAACTGTCCCACTTTGTCTCCCTCAGCACAACCCATCACTACAGCAAACCTCCGAGTAATGAAAATCTGAAACTGTTTGGGAAATTCAACAATCCAAATGACTATGGGCACACTTATGAAGACTTATCCTGTTGCAGGAACGGTTATGAATCTGACTGACCTCAGAGAGTACATGGAAGAGGCAGTTATGAAGGCCTTTGATCATAAGAATCTGGATCTGGATGTGCCACACTGTGCAGATTTTGTAAGCACAACAGAAAATATAGCTGTATATATCAGGGAAAACCTCCAGAAATTTCTTCCTCTGGGAGTTCTTTTATAAAGTAAAAGTAAATGAAACTGGCAATATTGCTGTCATCTATAAAGGAAAACTGCTTTTAGGGATTAAAACTGTAGGAAGATTAATTTCTTTCAAAGGTCTTTGTACCCTTGGAGTATTAAGAAGTCATCACATAATTGTTACACCTCCACATTGTGTTCTGGAGGGCCTGATTTATTGAAATCATTGTGTGTAAGATCTACTGTGAATTCAAATCTATCTTAAAACCAAACTTATAAAAAACAACCTGAGTATCATTTAAAAAATCATTTATCTGTAGATTAAAAATCACTTCATTTTCAGTAAAATGTTGTGGTGTGGAATTTAAAAGCAAAACAAATCAATTCTTGTGTCCCCATTAGAAAAAAAAGTTTACTGGCGGTCATCTGTAGACAAACTTGGGCTGCCTCTCACTCTTTCACCTTGTATCATATACAAAGTTCTGTTTTACACAAGTACCACTTATTCAACAAGTGTTTTTTAACTGTTTACTTGCCTGTGTTTCCACTAGATACAAATCTCTCCGTGACTGGTGTTAACAAGCCTAATTTTATACTACCATAATCCTGCCACAGAATTTTTCATGTGTACATGCTCATTTTTAAGGCATCTTTTGAGTATGAAAGTAAAGTTTAGTTTCAAGGAGAGAAATTTTTACTACATGGCTTTCAAAATTATCGAGGTGATGTAACTGAAACCTATCTTAATACAAATAGTGAAAATAATATAAAAACTAAAATAACTAAACCAACCTATTTCAAAGTCTCAGTTAATTGCAAACAGGAAACAAAAGAATCAAAAAGAACCTGACAGATGGGGAAAATTTTCTAGGATGAAATTTATAATAAACAAAACCACAAACAAGTTTTTATTCTAATGGGAATAGTAACAGGAAAAAAATTATCATTTTTCAATAAGTAAAAGTTTCTAAAATTCTTGAAAATCAACATGACTTACTCTTTAATATCACGAAGCTGATCAACATCTTGTGATCTTGTAAAATCTGGATCATGGGCTAGCAGGTGAATCATATATGGAACTACATATTCAGGCAACAGTGATAATAATTTCTCTGAAGTGAAAACATTATTATTAACAATAGTCATAACAGCCTTTACAAAATGCCCCTCTAATTTTGCATTCAAACCACTCCAGTTTCTATCTTTTCCTCAGTTATTTTAAAGTTATAGGCAACTTGCTATCTAGATGATACTGAAATGCATTTCAGTGCTGAAAGTTATTAAAGCCAAAGGATAATTTGAGATTATACAGTGAGTCCTTCGTAAAGCTGGGAAAATAATTCTCTCTGACATCTGAGCAATGTGTTTAAATCAAGCCACACTTGTGATCCCGTAAGAAAAATACAATTCCTCCAGTCTTATATATCATAAATAACACTCAGACACCAGGATTTTAGATGTTAAGTATATCACAACTATAGCAACGGCATTCTATAAAAACTGTAGTGTTCTTATAAAAATACTACAATGGAAAGATATGAAATAAACGCCCCCTACAAATCGATACACTCGCACACTTGGAGCTTTCAAAAGTACTTACCAGTAGCCATGGGATTCTGTTTAATGTACTCCCTGCGTATACTGATATTTTTTAGTAAACACTGTCGTGCATGTGCTCTTCTCTCCTTCACAGGATCTTTGGCACACAAGGCAAAGATCGCCATATACTCCAACGGGAGCAGTAACTTCACGAGAGCCTTATGCAACTTCTGCGCAAATATCTGCCTTACTTGGTAGCACTCATCCTACAGCAGCATAAAACCAAAAATACTTCAATAAAAATGTCAGTACTTTTAAAACCATGACAAAATAATCTAGTTCAGAAAAAAACCTGGAAAACATTTACTAAAGAGCAGTTTGTTCTAAAAGTCCTCATTTTAAAAAAATGATTTATTGGGGAATACATAACAATACTTAGAAGATATTTAGTTAGAATAGTTATAATAGCAATTCCTTTTGTGTACACAGTAAATGGATCTGTGTCCACAGAAAGTAAATGTATTTAACTTTGAAGGCCAAGTAATTGACAAAAATAAGACGATTACTTACATTAATAACAAGTGCACAGAGCTGAAACTGTTCTGGGGTTATAATTTCATGGTAACAAGGTTCCTGAGCAAGCTTCATTATGGCACTACCAGCAGCTAATCGCAAGCGAGACATATCAGATTTACTATAAACAAACAAAAAAGAAATAAACATTTCCTATAACCATTATCATTGATAACAATGCTTTGATCCCTTTTTGAGTTTTAAGGTCTTTAACTTTATGCTTAAAATGACATATAATGTACAAATCTGGGGAAGTTAAACCTTGAGTCCTTGAACTCAACACAGGGAGAAAGGCTCAAATGATTGTGACTAACGATAAACTTATCTGCCTTCGTTTTCAGTTATGTTCTAGCGTAGGTCCTCTACCATAACAAGCAGCTCTGCTTGTGATCACGACTATGATCACTGCAATGCCAAGAAGAACCATTTCTATCAGGAACAGTATTCCTCATTTTAGGAGGAATACGCATTCGTTGTAAAATACTCGATTAAATCACCTATCATATTAAATCTATTTCCTACAGTTTTTAAATGCACATCCATATATACACACGTGTAACATCTGATGAAATGGAGGTGCTAGCAATGAGGAGCTGATTTACACCACAGAAGGGGAGGTATCAGACAAATATCTAAAAGGAAAGATATGGAAATGAGAGCCAGTGTCTATCTGGGCTACTAGTCTCTGGGGCAGACTTCCTTTTGTAATCCAACCATCCCCCCAAGGAGGTCCAGCACTTCCACTCCTGCCCAGTAGTTTTTTATTACCTAAATGGTAAAATGTGACAATAAACGGGATGAAAGAAGAGTCTTATTTCAACTTATGTTAAACATAGCATGGTTATGACGTTTTAAAGACTTCGGGAAATGTGGAAAGCTAGCTGAGTCCATCACTACCATACAAGAGGAGAAAACGTGGCACTCTAGAACAACAGGACTATCAAAGTGAACACCGGTATTCTTGAGGGAACTTCAAATGGCTTCTCAGACAAATGATTGAGGAATTAAAAAAAAAACCAAAAACCAGCTACCATCTGGGTGCTCAAGTCTGTGCTAGGCAGTGTGTGAACATTTCACAGGCTTTATCTCATTTAATTTTCACGCTGTAAGATGAGGAAATTGATGCTTAGAGAAGTGATTTATAGATTCACACACTTAGTAAACGGAGTGTAGAGTTGCAGAAATTTCTGATGCCAGAGATCAAGCTACACCATGGTATATATAATACCTAATTAAGATTTGCCTAATATTTCATGACATTTGTGTTCCACAATTAACTATTCCCTTATTTTCTGTGATGATAAAAAATGCTGGAAAGAACATGTTTGCATATTTGTTTTTATGATTTTTTTATTGTTTCATGAGTGTAAAAATAGTCAAAAGGGTAACACTTATAAGGATCTAGACACAAAATGCCCAACTGTCCTGCCAAGACTGTGCCAATTTATAATCACAGGACTAATGAGGGGACCCATTTTCCTGAACCCAAGAAGCAGTGATTACTTTAAAAAATATTTTTGCTAATTCGATAGGCAAGTATCGCTAAGTTTAAACTATTTATTGTATTTAGTGATGCTAAACATTGTTAAAAAGTAACACTGGTAATTCGTAGTCTTCATCTCTATTTGGGATCCTGCCTATTTATCTTATTAAAAGCTCATTATTAAGCCTTTGCCATAGTTTCTCCCAATTTAAAACTTTTTATTACCCCTAACTCAGCTCTAATCTTCTAATCTGTTCCTACAAAACTACCCTTGACTTATTCTATGACAAAGATAATTTTCCATGGTTTCCTTCAGTTTATCAAAGCAGTCAGCATCTCTACTGTAATTTGCTCATTTCCTAATCTCCTCCACTGGAATGCATATTCCTTGGAAGAAGAGATTTTATACCTTTAAAAAAAACCCATAGCAGTGCCTAAGATGACAGTGCTCAATAAAAAATGAGTGCATAAATGAATTAAATCTATCCTGTAATAACACATTTTAAAGTAGGAACACATCACGAGTAGAATTCTATAGTTTTATCTGTTGGTACTCCTGGACCCTAGTAAATCAAGAATTTGAAACAAACAAGGATCATGAAAAATTTGCTTTTATTTTCATCTTAAAGTGAATAGGAAGAAGAAATGGTAATTTCACAAAACACTGAAAATGTGCAGAAATGGAAACTTTTTTTTTTTCTTATTTGCAGAGCCTTGTTTTAATCTTCTGCAAACCACCAGGAGGGCTGTGACTTTTCCTTCTTTGAACTCTTCCACTAAAGCATGTATTCCTTTCATGGTACTAAGTCACCCCCCTTGTTCAATTACTATACTATAGGGTAAAAGACAGGAACTGAATCTTCTCTGTTTTTGTCGCAATGCTTTTCATGGTGTTTTGCAAAGAGTAGTATTTCAACAGGTATTTGCTTAAGCGAACCATATGTTGAAGCCAACTGTAACATACAGTGATTATGACTAAACATTGGAAAAAGTTTGGTCTTTAGAGAAGAGACATTCCATCATCATTGAGATGAGAACCCCCATGGAAGTACATTAGGTCTGATCCTGAAGCATATGGTGTAATTACAACATTCAGTATTAATTAGGTAAATAATTCCTATGTAAGTTCCACCAACATTTTGAGCTGTAAAAACTGGAAAGGAAGAAAGATCTCACCTGATCCTCTTTTGCTCTGTCAGGTCACCCTCACTAACCAACATCGCTGATAATAATCGAAGAGTTGAATTGGCAGATTTAGACTGGTTGTTTTTCATACCCAACAGCCACCTTACCAGAAGTTTAATTGCCTGTACCTATAAAATATTAACATGCTAAAAAAAGAAAGGAACTTAAAATTCCAATTACAGGGAAGATTAATGTATGTCAATTAGATTAGTGAGGTTGCTTAATTGCTGGTGGACATGTTTTATTAAATAAGTCTGTAGGGTAATAACAATTAACAGTAAAAATATTTATTCTGTTTAATCTGTAATAGGCACTCTCCTCAGAGCTGTACATGTATTAACTTATTTGATGTTCCAAACAAGCCTACAAGGGAGGTGTTTTTATTTCCAATAGATTAGGCAATGGAGACACATTACTATTATAGATAACATGCCCAAAGTCTGGCTTCTGAACCCAGGCTTTTCACACTTGCCTAAGATTTTCAAATTATTTGAAAATATACTGTTTAAAAATAACTATTTAAACTATACCTGTTATAGTCATGAAAATGAGCTATTTAGATAGATCTTAATATTTTTTATAATATTGCAAAAAGTATTTTGAAGAAATCATTAAGTCTGATCCTGTCTGTCCTGATTAAAAAAATTAGGAGATTCCATAATTATTTGTGGTCATAATTACCTGGAGGTTTATACTCAAAATATTGCTACCAGTGCATGTCAGAGAACTAGCTAAAGGATCTAGGTGTTATTTACTATATTTATAGACAACTTGGAAAAAAGAATTGATGGAACACGACTAGGAAACTACACAAGGTGAAACATGTTAATCAAGGAAGATGATAACAAATAAGTCTTGTCTTTAATCCCAATACTACCACTTTAAAAATTAGTTTTATTGAGGTACATTTTGTATCTATCAAAAGTTACGAATTCGATTAACAGCATCTGTTTTTGCCAAGTTAATATTCATATTTTTATAGACAGTGGTAGTGAGGCTATACTCGAGAGGCTTCTGAGCATCAACATCCTACAAACAATTTCTGTGAAACAGCCTCACTGATATTATTTTAGCAGGTGCAAAGTTCTACAGAAGATCCTGACATAGATCTATATGTAAATAACTCAATGAAGACGACAATTTCTTTGAGATAAACAACTTTTGATTTAAAAATAAAGTACCTCATTTAAAAATACTATTAGTTGTCAGGTTAAAGAAAAAATATCTATGAATGTTCATTATTTTAACACAAAAATTATCAAGGCCTACACAAATTTACCTTTGCTAGTACTTCAGGGGAAACCTCTTCATCTGGAGACCATAATTTTCCATTCTTCTCACCTGTTGACTATAGACAATTGAATATATTTAACTCTTAGAAAGAATTTTAAAGTTTCCTTCATTATGTTTTTCATGCTGAACAATGCAGTGCTCTAGGAAACCTTTAAGTGAGTCACCAGAGCTTGAAAAAGAACAACAAAGTTGGATGACTTGAACTTCTTGATTTCAAAACTTATTACAAATTTATAGTAATCAAGACAAATGGATGGCACTGACAACTATAGGCATACAGACCAATGGAATGAAACAGAAATATGTGAACTCACATATATGGTCAACTGATTTTTAACAAGGTTGTTACGGCACCCAATTACTTAAACAAATGGTGCTGGAAAAACTAGATACCCACAAGTGTAAAAAAAAAAAGAAAAGAAGAAAAAAGAAGATGAACTTACCTTAAATCACATACAAAAATTAACTCGAAATAGATCAAAGACCTTAATTTAAGAGCTAAAACTATTAAAACACTTAAAAGTTAAGATACAGGACAAAATCTTCATCATCTTTGATTTGGCAAGTATCTGACAAGAGTTTAATACTCAGAATATATAAAGAATTCTTACAACTCAGCAATAATAATCCAATTAAAAGTGTGCAAAGGACTTTGAATGTCTAAGAAGATACAAACATGGCCAAAAGCACATGAAAAAAAAAAAATCCCTTATGATGTTAGCCATTAGGGAAACACAAACCAAAACCAGAAGATACTGCTTCACATCCACTAGAATGGCCATTATCAAAAACACAAAAAGAGGAAGCACTGGCAAAGATGTGACAAAAACTGGAAGACTTGTGCACTGATGGTGGGAATGCAAAATGGTACAGCCACTATGGAAAACAGTGTGGTGATCCCTCAAAAAGTACAACAAAGAATGACCACGTGACCTAGCAATTCCACTCCTAGGAGTTATCTAAAAGATTTGAAAACAGGGACACAAATGTTCACATCAGCATTATTCACAAAAGTCAAAAGGTGCAATAAGACCCAAATGTCCATTAACTGATGAATAAACAAAATGTAGGTTACACATACAACAGTATTATTCTGGCATAAAATGAATGAACTTCTAATACGTAACCAAATGAACCCTGAAGTCATTATGCTAAGTGAAATATGCCAGGCACAAAAGAACAAATTTTATATGGTAAGAGGTATCTAAAAGAGGCAAATACAAAGTTAGAAGAAAGTACAACAGAAGTGTTATCAGAGGCTGTGGGAAGGAGGCAATGGTGGTTATTGATAAATGAATGCAGAGTTTCTGTCTGAGATTAAAATATTCTGAAAATAGTGGTGACAGTTACACAACAATATGGGTACATATTTTAGGTGGTACTTTGGGTCATTTTGGAGAGTTGTTTGGCTTTCCTGGGTATTTGCTATGTACAGAGGAGGCATACAGGGTATAAAACTTTCTTATTTTTTAAAAAACCAAACCAAACAAAAACACCCACCCAACAACAAAAACAAGAATGTTGGCATATATAAGTGATATATGCTTAAAAATGGCAAAAATGCCAATGTTTATATTATGTATATTTTACCACACAAACAACAACAAAAAAGAGCCGTTGTAAACTACAATCTAGTCATCTTAGCAGGTGTCTTAAATTTCACGTTTATCCCCATTCACATCTATCAATAGAGCAAAGTACAGCCTGAATGTGTTGAGTGGGAAATGACACTTGGCCCATGCTCTTCCATTCTAGCCTATTACATCCAAATGGGGGAAGGGAAAAAGGATGGAATGTATTGGCAAAGGTCCTTTTTAAGTTTGGATACCGAAGGCTCCAAGACTATTGGGTCATGCAGAAGGAACAGGTAAGCTGGGATAAATTAGCACTGCACTGAAAGTCATCCACAATGATCCAGCAGGTAAAACTGGTTTGTCTTCACTCAACAACTTTTTAATTTAGATCTACTTGGTAAAGTAATGATTCTTTTTTTTTTTTTAAAGTAGTGATTCTTAATCAGAGGTGTGTTTCAGGAACCACCTGGGGTGTCTTTTCAAGCTATATATTCCCAGACTCCAGCCAGAGTTAATAAATTAGCATGTGGACACACACATGTGCATGTACCGCCCACCCACACACTTCAATAACTAAAACAGAATATATATCTATGCCAAAAATGCAGTGTATTTATATTTCAAAACACTAGTTAAATACAAATCCACTCATATTTTTAACAACATCTGATAAAATTCTAGCACTCCAGTAAATCGTCCTTCAAATGTTAGGATAATAGCATTTGACTTATATTTTTTACTTCATGATTCATCCATTTTATGTTCTCATTTTTTCTTTCTTAAATGTTAAGTTCTGGTAATAGCTACATGAAGTCAGGATGTCATTTGGAAATTTAAGTAAATAAGGAGGGAAAACACAATAATTTAAGAGGAAAAGAAAATTAAATAGAGAAGCAGAAATGTTTTTGTGATAAAGATGTAAACAGTTTTAGTATCATTATTCTAAATTTAATTAAATTAGAAACTTACCCTGTCATTCATTAGCAGATCTTTCACAATAAAATTTGCTACTACAGATTTCATTGGGGAAGCAAATTGATCTGGAGCTAACATAGAAATGTGGCCCAATGAAACTAATGGAGTTATAAGTTGTTCTGGTACATCAGCGTTCAGACTCCTACTGAGTGGCTATAAAAATGAAAGAGTCAAAATTATCAGTTTGTTTTATAAATATCCAGACATTCTATGGAAACAGTAAATGTTCCTGACCCTCCTGAATTTGCTGTGCCCAAACAAAGCTGTTCTAATGATATGATCAAAAGTAGCTTCAGCCATATTAGACACTCAATTCTTATTTTAATTACTGAAACTCGGTAAGAAAGAATCCAGAAAAAAAAGAAAGAAAAAAATAAAGTACACATAAAAGGCAGAAGTAAAAACAAGAACATTTCTGCATCATCAAATCAGCATAATTTTCAAGCGATCTATAATAACAGCCTTGGTATGTTGGTGGACTTGGACATTTTAAAGACCGTGGACCATTAAATAAATGTTCGCTGTTTAAAGTAACAGGAGTACCTTTCCAGTAGTGGAATCAGGCCAAATATCATATATAAGAAAAGGCAAACAGGACTAATTTTCAGGTAGGGCTGTCAAGTACTTTAAAAACTGGGTAGTTCAAAGTTACTTTCTGAGGATACATACCACTGAGCCAATAAAGCTAAAACTAAGTGAAATGTTCTAACACAAACACAAAGAATATTCTTCTGTATGTAGTGTTTGAACATATACGAGATCTAAAGACTGTGAATACAGTGCTCAAAAAAGACAGCCCCTGCTCCCACAGAATTTATGACTAAACAGCCCCTCCTCCAAAAAAACTACCTTCTATCTTCACCAAACCACACAGCATAAAAATAAAAATCAACATAAACGCATCCTATATATTATATATACCTCAAAAATCTGTGCAAGCTGGACTTCCTTATTTGTGAATATGGCATGTATACAGTGAACAGCCTGTTTTGCTTGGTGTGGAGTACCTCTCTTTGCTTTCTGATGTAAAATGGGAATTAAGGTCCTGTAAAAAATATCATAGTTAAAAAAAAAAAGCCCATATAGCACAAGTAGTTTTTTTGGTTGTCTCCTCTAATTCCTTTCCCATAGCTGTTTGGATGTATGTTGGTAGAGAAGTTTCTTCTTCTTCTTCTTCCTTTTTTTTTTAAGTTTATTTACGTAATCTCTACACCCAAGTGGGGCTCGAACTCACAACCCTGAGGACCGAGAGTTTGCATCCTCCACCAAATGAGCTAGCCAGGTGCCCCAAGAAGACTCCCTTAAAAATTAGCTCATCTACAGAAAGATTTAAAACTCCTTATCTGTCCTCCATTATAATCCAAGTAACACAATGTCTCAAGAAAAAGGTACTTAAAAGAGACAATTTTTGTTTTTTGTTTGGACAATTTTTGTTTTAAAGCTACCTCATGAATATGGAGAAATAAACAAGCCACCCTTAATTTATAATCTAAAATTTGCCCCATGCCATACTTTTGTATTTACCTTCTAAGTACATAGTCCTAATTTTCCATTCACCTTTTATAAGCCCCTTCAGTTATTTTAATGTAGTCATGGGAAAAAAGTAACAAAAGACCAAGTTTTATTAAAGAGCTGAAATGATACCAGTGAAACAAAGTATGCAAGGATACAGACACATATATATACATATTGGTAGAGGAGTAATAAAAGCATCTAACGATTATTGAGAAATTGTGTAAAGCACCATTCTAAATGTTTTTACATTAATTAAGTCAATTAATCCGCATAGTCACCCAAGGAGGACTATTAAACAGATATGAAAACTAAAGCACAAAAATATTATTTATTTAAATTTCTTAAGTTGATGGAGCTAGGATTTGGTGAAGTTGGGATGTGAAGATGTATACTTCTGTTAAGATCCATGCACTTAACCTCCATATTGACACTGAAGATCAAAAGTAAACAATCTTGCCTTAGGACAATATGTACTCTATTGTCTTACATTACAGTCTTAAGCATTAAAAGTTGATGATATGGGAAAAACTGTACGAAGAAAACAGCATGTGCGTATCAACCTATAAAAGAACAGGTATACACATCAAGTAGATAAAATACTCATATGAGATGCCAAATTGCTGACAGTGACTCTCTTTTATATTACCTGAAGTTTCACCTTTTTACAATGAACAAGCAAGTATTTTTCTTTAATCAAGAAGAAAATCTACTTAAGGCAAAAAAAAATTTTAAGGAAAGATACTTGTCATTCATTTACTGCAGTGGTCCTATTTTATAGATTATAAGTCAGTGGTGTCAAATACCATGGTGACAAAAGGTCTTCTCATGAAAACAGAAGGGTAGACATTAAGAGTGATAGCCCAGATCCCAGGTCATTCACCTCAGCCAAAAAACTGTAACATATACTAGTCAGTATAAGTTGGATTTGACATTTCTGAGTATGCCACATTTCTTTGTATGCAGGTTTAGAATGATAAATTAGAGATTTCTATGCCCAAGTAGCCTCCTTAACTGAGTACTGTCTTTCTCTCACAACCCTATTTACCAGTAACAATTTTTATAATACAAGTAACAAAGGGAGACAGAGCATTGATTGAATTATTGTTAAATGTATTATTTATTCTTCTTAGTCTAATGTAATGAGGACACATACATCAATTTTAAACCTTTTCCTTGTTATTCTAGTGTGCTATAATCTAATGATGCCATCAAGGTTATTGTTAAGGCCTGCATTGTTGTGCTTCTCTGCTTTTCAAAGATTCTCCCCTTCCTTCTTCACTACTAGGCTTATGGATAAGAGGTTTTGGGGCGCCTGGGTGGCTCAGTGGTTAAGCATCTGCTTTCGACTCAGGGATGGAGCCCCTAGTTGGGCTCTCTGCTCAGTGGGGAGCCTGCTTCTTCCTCTTCCTCTGCCTGCTGCTCTGCCTACTTGTGCTCTGTCAAATAAATAAATAAAATCTTTAAAAAAAAAGATTAAGAGGTTTTATTCCTTGTGTCCAAAATTAACTATTCTATCTATCCCTATTTTTCCATTGCTTCATTTGGGATAGAATTCCTTTCTGAATAAATCCTTTACCTTAAAAAAGGCTTTCCAACCTTGTTAAAAACTCACCAGAAACTTTATCCTACTGTGAAATTTTTTTTTCTCAATGTACAAATATAAAGATTATTCTCTCTAGACTATAAACTCCTTGAGAACAGGCACTGTGATAATTCTTTATTATTAGCCAGAATAGTTCTGAGAATGAAGAGGATGTACAAAATATTGATTTATTTCTCAAATGAAACTAATAGCTCACAAATTTAATAAAAACTAGGAGTCAGGAGTCCTCTTATCCTATTATTATCCTGTAAGGAAAAACTGGTTTCATTTGGATATATCTGCAACTATTTGCATATACCCTGAACATGTGATTCAACAGCTATCAGCAAGGTGTTTTTCCTCTAAAAGACATCTCCCACATCTTTTGTCTAAATATAAACTCTGAGCACAAGTTTGATCCTAAGGCAACCTCTTTAAGATGCCAAAGCAAAAATACCAAAAAGTATTTCATTCTTATGATGAAAGGGGAAAGGTAAGCTTGAGGGAGAGATCAAAACTATAAAAGACCACTGCCAATAACCAAGCAATTAATAAGATAAGCTATTAAGCACACTACTTGATTATCCCATTCTTTGGTGAGACATGAAGGTAGCAGTTTTTGAATTTAAACCAGCTAGAGGGAAAAAAATGAACATATATAGATAAGGAAGATATATTAACCAGAAACTTGAAATTCTGTGAAAACTCCTGAATATTAATATTTAAAAATAATCTTGTTATAAACAAAGTTTCAGTTTGTTCTGCCTAATTTATTCTTCAGTTTGTTCTTTTAATGGTAGAGGAGTAACATGAGGCAGAGAAAAGATAAAACAAAGGATACCAAGAAGTAGTTTTTTTTTGTTTTGTTTTTTAAGGAGGATCCATGCCCAATGTAGGGGGCTTGAAGTCATGACCCTGAGTTTAAGAGTTAGATGCTCTACCGACTGAGTCACCCAGTTGCCCCCAGACAAGTAGCTTCTAAGTAAAGTTCACTTTCCCCTCTCCTATCTTTCTCCATGAAAGGGAAAACTGCATGGCTCCCACACTTAAAAAACTTTTGTGTTAAACAAAACAAAACAAAAAAAACCGTTTGTGTTTACCATGAGAAAAAATATACTCACGATCGTATCTGGGGTAGGTCTGTTTCTATTTTGTGGCCTGTATTTCTAAAAATTTGTATAGCAGCTTCTGCTACCTTGTCATCTTCCATTCTGAGGCACTGTAACAGGGACTCATATGTCTCTGCAGAGTGGAACGAGGTAGGATGTGTGAAAGACAGAACCTGGAGGAACAGATACAACTTTAGAAGTATAGACAATGGTTTTAATCCATTAAAAGAAGGTAATTATTTTCTATTATAAATACAATTCAAAATACTGGGCTGCATATGCTAGCTATACAGAATGAAGATTTTATTTCATAGCTTCCTTTGAAATTTGTTGCATTTAATGAGACATTAGCAGAAATATCATGCATTAGATTCCTTAAGAGAGGTGATTTATAGCCCTTGCCCTATTTTCTTCTTCCCCTCTTAGTCTATTCTGATAGTGGGAATGCAGAAAACGTGGCTTCTTTTTTATGGACTATGATACTGTGATGTGAACAAAATGTTAACACAAGGCTTTACTTCGCTGGCAAAAAGATACTCTATAAGGGATATTTTAAGTGGAATCCATCACAAAAAGTTCACTGCTTGGAACTATAAGCAAGCCATAACTGTGAACTTTCATCATGATTACAAACATAAGTAATTATTGCCTTATTTATTTCTACATAAGTTCCAGTCTATCCCAAAGGAATGTACAGCAAGTTAGACATAACATGTCTGCAAAGTTTACTTTCCACGAAGTGGAAACAATTTAGTTAGCATAATATCAGGAATAAGGGCTAAAAGGGGAAAAGTGGGGAGCAGGGGATGGAGTATATAGTCTTCATTAACTTATTTAATAAGCACATATTTACTCGGTTATAAAGTAAAGAGACGGTCTCATTTGGTTAAGTCCTTGTTGACAATACCTAGACAATATGTTGACATGTTAATAAATTGATAATATAAAACCTTGTAAGTTTTACTTAGAAAAAAAATGGGAGAATCAAATTTGAAAAACTGAAGCAACCTATTAAAAATGTTCTTAAAATTACTTTAAAAATATAACCTCATCATTAAAAATATAATTAGAATTTTTCTTGCTAAGCATATAAATTCTTTTCATGAAATTATGTTTAAGACTGTTCCAATACAATCCCATCACTCTCTTTTCTATCTCATGTTCACTGCATTGATTTTTCTTTTCTCACTTAGCTTATATATTATAGTGATCTAAATGTTTCTTTGCCTTCAATTTCCTCTCCTCTTTACTCCATCTCATGAAAGCTCTGTCAAGTTCCGTTATCATATTAAAAGACAGAATGAAAGACCCTGATAATACCTTTCTGCTCCATCAGCATTCCACAATCTAAAACCAACCTTGTTTCCTGTTACTCCTCAAAGCAATCCTTTACTCTGCGTCAGTAGACTCCCAACAGTTCCTAAAGTATGCCAAGAATTATTTTCTTGTGTTTCTTTGTGCTGTGTTTCCTCTAGATTAAGTCATACCTTGTCCATAAAGTCTTGTCTGACCTGGCTCTTATTAATCGCTCTATTCTTTGAATTCTTTGGCATAAGAATATAAATATGATTAGAAATTGTTTAAAAATTCCCTGATCAGACAGATGCTATCATGTAATTCCTGCAAGCATATTCCTACTAGTCCAGATGAACGGTAAGACTGGATTATTTAGAACATACTGTTACAAGCACATGTTATTAAATACAGGTATGCAAATGATGAATGAAACCTGAAACCCCTCCAAATTATTATTTTATAATGTAAAACAATCACATTATTGTAATGTAAAATAAATACTGTTTTTATAAACTATGATTTCTACCACAAATGTTTAATCTTTCAAACAGTTTCCAGTGAAATAAAGCTCAACCCTTGCATATCCTTTTTTTTTTTTTTTTTTGCATATCCTTAAGGGAGTTCAAATTAAAACTGGAAAGGTATGGAGACAAAATTATCTCAAAAGTACCTTAAGAAGCTCAAGTCCTGAACGAATAGCTGTATCTGGACTTACACCCTCCTCTTCATCATCTGCTGTCCCCTCTATTGATTTATTCATCAGTTTTACCAGTGCACTATTAAAACGAGAAAAATCTAAATTAGTAACCTTACTAGATTAGTAACTGTATCCTAATTGCTTTGTGGCAGAATACACATGGAATCTAAACATCAGATACAAACATGCTCCTGGAGGTAAAAGTTATTTTGTAACTTTTTAAAAAACAATTTATTTATTTGACAGGCAGAGGTCACAAGTAGGCAGAGAGGCAGGCAGAGAGAGGAAGGGAAGCAGGCTCCCTGCGGAGCAGAGAGCCCAATATGGGGCTTGATCCCTGGACCCTGGGATCATGACCCGAGCCGAAGGCAGAGGCCCCAACTCACTGAGCCACCCAGGCACCCTATTTTGTAACTTTTTAAACATTGCTCACTTTTTGACAGCTGAGCTTATTTTTTTAGTTTCTCTCCCCACACCACCTCCCAAACTTCATGTGTAACTCTACTGCAAACCAACACAACTGAAATTAAAGGACACATACTGGAAATAGAATTTAAGTTAATACTGATTTCTATATATAAAGGTATCATTTACAATCTTAGGAAAAACAATAGATGGCTGTTGCTAAATGGGCAAATGACAATTCACTCAAAGCAAAATGTTGACAAAGATGTTTAAATTAATCCGATAATTAATTTACCAAATCAGTAATTACATTCCTAGAAACTCATAGCAAAGAAGCAGTTCATCAAAAGCATCATGTTATATTCATAAATAGACCCATCAATTAAAAACCATTTAGTTACAAAAACACAGACTCTAAGGGGCACATGCATCTTGATGTTTATAAGCAGCATTATCAACAACAGCCCAACTGTGAAGAGAGCCCATGTCCATCTGCGGGAGAACAGATAAAGAGGTGGTACATATATAACACAGAGTATTACTCAGCCATCAAAAGAATGAAATCTTGCCATTTATAATGATGTTGATGGAACTAGGGTGTATTATGCTAAGTGAAATAAATCAGAAAGACAAATACCATATGATTTCATTTATATGTAGAACTTAACAAACAGATGAACATACGTAAAGGGGAAAGAAAAAAAAGAAAAAGAGAGAGGGAGACAAACTGTAAGAGACTTTTAACAATAAAGAACATACTCAGGGTTGATGAGCAAGGTGGGTGGAAAATGGGCTGGATGATGGGGATAAAGTGGCCACTTGGGATGAGCACCCGATGTTGCATGTAAGCCAGGAGTCACTAAATTCTACTCCTGAAACCAGTACTGCCTGTATGTTAACTAACTAGAATTTAAATAAAAATTTAAAACACCACTTAATTGTCCAACATTATGGAATTAGTTTTTCAAACATACCTAACCACCACACAGCAGTATTACTTGGTCAATAAAAATCAGGCTTGTACAGAGAGAGTCAAGTATCATATGGTTTCACTTATTTGTGGAGTGACATGGAGGACATTGGGAGATGGAGAGGAGAAGGAAGTTGAGGGAAATTGGAAGGGGAGGCGAACCATAAGAGACTATGGACTCTGAAAAACAACCTGAGGTTTTGAAGGGGCGGGGGTGGGAGATTGGGGGAACCAGGTGGTGAGTATTATAGAGGGCACGTATTGCATGGAGCACTGGGTGTTGTGCAAAAACAATGAATACTGTTACGCTGAAAAAATAAATAAATAAATTTTAACCCTCAAAAAAAAAAAAAAAATCAGGCTTGTAGCAACATGGTACTATTTTAAGTAAAAGGAGATGTGATTTTTAGTTTTGAGACTGCGTCCTCAGCAGTGAACTGAATATAATACTACCTTATTTTGAAGGACATTAAATATTACAGCAAATGGCCTAGTACATAGCAAATATTTAACAAATGGAAGCTAATGATAAAAGTTTTAGGTTAAAATTTTTCCTTTGGAAAAACATGCATATTTTAATTTAAAAAATTTTAAGTACAAAATATATAAGATGCACAGATGCATCATCTATACAATTTAAACCACTTTTGGTACTTTTGTTTCCTTTTTTACATCACAAGAATAATTTAAAAACCTTAAGTATCTTCAATTAATAAAAAAATTTTTTCTTGCGAAAACAAATTAGGTGTGTGTGTAAACATTAGCCTGAAATATAATTTATCATATAATTCACCTATTTAAAATGTGTAATTCAGTGGTTTTTAGTGTATAGTCATAGGGTTGTATAACCATTACCACAATCTAATTTTAGATTTCTTCCCATCCCCCCAAAAAACTTCTTTTCCAACAGGAGTCACTGCTATGCACTCGCATCCCCTCTAGCCCTAGTCATCTACTAATCTACCTTCCGCTGCTATACATTTGCCGATTCTGAGTATTTCATATAATAAAATACAATATATGGTCTTCTGTGACTCTTTTCACTTAGCGAACTGTTCTTAAGGTTTTCCCATGCTGTAGTATGCATCAGTATTTCATTCATTTTAATCCTGAATACTCTTCCAGTATATGAATATAAGATAATTTACCCATTCATCAATTGATAGACATTTGGGCTGTTTCCACTTTTTTGGCTATTATGAATAATGTTGCTATAAACATTCATATACAGGTATGGGCATATATTTTCATTTCTCTTGGTCATATATACCAGAGTGGAATTGCTGGTAGCTGTAGTGACTTTCTATGTTTTATCTTTTTGACGACCAGCGAACTGTTTTCCAAAGCCGCTCTTTCGTTTTACATTCCCACAGGCAATATATGAGGGTAACAATTTTTTCGCATCTTTTCCAACTCCTCTGTCTTTTTAATTACAGCCATACTAGTGGGTGTAAAGTGGTGTTTCACTGTGTGTACGCACACACATATAAAAACATTCCCACCTCTGCACAAAAATATTGCCTTATGTCCCCTTATGTGGTCAATCACTCTCCTTTTTCCATGCTGGCAATCACTGATATAGTTTCTGTCACTATAATTTTACCACTTCTAAAATTTCATTTATTTTGTGTCTGACATTTTTTATGTGACATAATTCTTTTGATATTCCTTCATGTTGTTGAGTAGAATCAGTAGTTTATTCCTTTCTACTGCTGAAAAGTATTATATTATAAGGATATATCACAGTATGATTTTCTAATTACCAATAGAAGGACATTAGGTATTCCTAGTTTAAAGATAAAAATAAAGCTGCTATATGCAATTAAGTGTATGTACTTATGGCAATTTATGCTTTTTTTTCTTGTAGGCAATATCTAGTATTGGGATTCTTGAGTCATATGGTAACATTGTATGTCTACTTAATGTTACAACAAGACTGTCTCCTGTATCATCAACACTTGGTATGGACAGTTATCTTTAATTTTAGCCATTCAAATGGTTGTACAGTGGTATTTCTCATTGTAATCCAGATTTATATTTCTCTAATGAGGAATAATGTTCACTGTCTTTTCCTGTACTTATTTCCTATTTGTGTATCTTACTTGGTGAAGTCTGTTCAAATCTTCTGTCCATTTTTAAATTGTATCGTTTGTCTTACTGAGTAGTAAGAATACTTTTTATATTCTGGATATAATCTTTTATCAGATATATGCTTTCCAAGTCTTTTCTTGACTTGCAAAGCATACATCTGTAGCTTCGCTTTTCTTTCTCATAATGGTGTCTTGCAAAAAGGAGAAAGTATTTAATTTTCTTTCACTGCTTGTGCTTTTTATGTCCCATTTAAGAGATCTTGTTCACCCCATACTTTGTTTTAAAAGTTGTATTAGCTCTGACATTATATAGTTTTAAAAAGTTATTTTTAATTTGAGAAAAACATTCTGAATTAAACTTTGTTAGGAGGAAATGCTATAAAATGATACATGTATTTAACAAGATTATAAATGTGCTTGAAAATTTTATAAATGTATTTGATTATTTGTAAGAGGTCAGCCATACATTTACTTAGTAAGTTTTATTGACTACCTATTATGTGCCAAGTCTTAGGATCTGTCCTGAAAATAGAGTGCAAAACAAGACAGGCATAATCTTTTTTCATTATAATGTAGGCTGATCACCATTATGAGTCGAGCTATAAGTCTTGAAACCAGGACTGTAGTCCTTCCTCTTATTACTTTAATTTCTAAATTAGAGAAGTAATACATATTCCATATACTTCACAGGGGTATCATGCAGCAAAAGATTATTACCAATTCGAGTACATGTTCAAATCTGCTTGGGAAATCTATGTGTCTCTTTCTCTTCTATGCTGTGTAACCATGGACACAAATCTTCACCATTTTACCTCAGGTCTAAATCCTTCCACTGAACAGACTACCTACTTTACCTTTAATCTAATACAGAATAATGGAGACCCTGAGTGAAAACCAGTTTTCTATACCCCTACCTTCTAACTTCCTCTAATTTGCATCTATTATTTTTTTCAAGTCATAGGTGAAGATTTCCTTCTTCCTGTTCCTCTTCTTTAGGGATGTTGCACTATCATAATTCTAATTCTATTCCCCCTTTCCCCATCTTCAACCTCTCTTCTTTTCTATTAGTACCCCTTAAAGATATTTCAATATTCAAAATTCCTTCATTAAAAACAACAAAAGACCCTTCTTCAAGTTCACTCCCTTCCCACCATCTCATTTTTCTCCTTTACTTTTAATAGCTGAACTGTCCACAGTGGCTGTCCCACATCCCTATTTATCTCCTAAAGCAGAGTTTCAAAGTGTGACAAGGTCTTTATCCCCTTTGATTTCTCATACCTAAAGGTTGCTAAGTGGAACCTACTGGTATCCTGTTGAGTCAGGCCAGTTACCTCTGAGCTTGCGCAGTCTCCTCTGCTCAAATATTATCATTTTCTCTGTGTATCATGATGTGGATGTTGAGAAGGACTATCCTAAGCTCTTCTCAATAGTTGAGTCATCTGGGTTTGCCCTTGCTCCCCCAAAGAAACTATTCCGGCCATTGTGATGTTTCTCCCTTTTCTAAATCCAATGGATGCTTTTTAGTATCTATTTTACTTCTGGGTAGCATCTGACCCCTCCACCTTTTAGTTTGTCTTTTCTGTTATCACTCTTTTCCAATTTTTCTTCCACTTTTGACCATGCTTCCTTAAAAAAATTTTTATATTGAATTGTCATACAATATTATATGAGTTTCAGGTATAAAGCATAATGATTTGGAATTTATAAACGTTATGAAATGGTCACCACAGTAAGTCTAGTTACCACCTGTCATCATACCACGTCGTTAAAAATGTCTAAGAATTAGATGAATTTCTTATCTTCTGCCAGACTCTTAATTTTCCTCAGGATTCAGTCCTCACATTTTTCTTTTTAAAATTTACCCTCTCCCTGAGGTTTCAACCATTACTGCAATCACTACCTCACTCTCAACCATTATCTAAAGACAAATAACTAACTGGACCATGCATATGTGTATTTGTATAAAAACAAATCTGGAGAAAATAAATTGGTTGTATGTAGGATATTTTCTACTATCCTCATTCCTTTCTTCCAAATTCCTTCCTTATGGTTAAAAGTACATGCAATTTTTTAACTACTTCTTGATTCCTTCTGCCTTTGTTCTACTTCTTCTTCCTAGAATAGCTACTACTGTTCATTTAGTAATTACAATGTGTGAGGCATTGTGCTAAGTATTTTATATATCTATGTCATTTTAAGCCTCTCAACAATTCCAGTTGTTACTGTAATGTATTATTCTTATTTTAAAGGTAAGAAAATTAAGCTTAAATAATCTATCCAAGGACACTGGGCTAGTGGCCTGGGCTGCTCTTCCCCTGCAATCTTTACCTGGCTACCCTCCATAATTCCTACTGATCTTTCATTACCCATTTATGTGTGATCTATTTCAGAGCCTTCTCTAACAACAAATCCATCCCACACAATATGGGTTATCTAATATCCTTCTCCAGTTTACCCAATGTATTTTACAAACTGCTCCATTAAATATATGTTACATGAATAAGTAAATCATCTATTTGTAATTTAATAGTCCATGAAGATTTGATTACACAGAAAGAATATCATATGACGTACATATTTCTCATTAAAATTAATAAATTGGAATTTTGCATAAAATTAGTCTCTCAGAAACCCTAAGTTGATTTCTCTGAGCCTAAACACCTATGATGTTACTGAAAAAACTGAGTTTTTGGTCGTTTAAGACTGGAAATTAACCACTAGCTAATAACTGACAAAAGTAATGAAACCCTATGAAGCTTCATGGAAACAAACAGCAAATGCCCTTATATGTCTCTTTCACAGTCAATACACAAAGGCAAAAGTACTACTTACATGTATTACATCCTTGATTTACCCCATTAGAATTAAACGGCATAGAATAAAGGACACTGACATCAAAATAATAAATCTGGTGGGAATGTAAATGGTATGGCCACTGTAGAAAACAGTATGGAGTTTCCTCAAAAAATTAAAAATAGAAATACCACATGATCCAATAATTCCACTTCTGGGTATTTACCAAAGAAAATAAAAACATTAATTTGAAAAGATATATGCACCCTTTTGTTTACTGCAGTATTATTTATAATAGCTAAGATATGGAAACAACCTAAATGTCCACTGATAGATGAATGGATACGCGCGCCACACACACACACACACACACACACACACACACACACAGTGGAATGTTATGCAGCCATAAAAAGAGACAAGGTCTTGTCTCTTTTTTGCAACAACAGGGATGGACCTAGAGGGCATTATGCTAAGTGAAATAAGTCAGACTGAGAAAGACATATACTATATGATTTACTAACATGCGGAATCTAAGAAAAAAATAAACAAAAAGCAGAATCAGACCTATAAATACAGAGAACTGATGGTTTTCAGAGGGAAGACGGATGGAGGGATGGGCAAAATGAGTGAAGAGGAGTGGGAGATATAGGCTTCTAGTTATGGAATAAGTCATGGGAATAAAAAGTACAGCATAAGGAATATAGTTCATGTACATACAATATCATTGCATGGTGATACATGGGAGCTGTATCTGTGGTGAGCCATTGATACAGAGATGTTTAATCACTATTTCGTACAGCTGAAACTAATGTAACATTGTGTTTTGAAGTAGACCCAAATAAAAAAAATTTAAAATTACTTCCATCCTTTGGAAAAATAAACAAATAAATCTATGGTTTTTGTCATTACCCAGCTGTGAACAAACCACTTACTCTCTAAAATCCTTAGTTTTATTCACAAGTAAGAAAATTAAATAAAAAGGAATTATCAGTTAAAGAGAAAAAAGACAAACATCACTGTCATTAGCTGAATTGTGTACTGTGGAAGTCTAACCTCCAGTGCCTGATGTGATTATACTTGAAACAAGGGCCTTAAAAGATATAATAAAAAAATGAAGTGAAATGTGTGGAGCAGTATCCAATATGACTATAGTCCTTATAGGAAGAAAAGATTAGAACACAGACAATGTGACACCTTGTGAGGAGACCGCAAGAAAAAGGCCATCTGCAAGTCAAGGAGAGAGGCTTCAGAAGAAATCAAACTTGCTGACACCTCTATCTTGGACTTCTAGCCTCCAAACTGTGAGAGAATTAATTTCTGTTGTTTAAGTCACCCATTTTGTGGTATTTTGTTATGGCAGCCCTAGAAAGTCAATACAACAGGCATTTCAATACAACAAAAGCAGTAGTTCACATATCATGAAATAACTAATAGCTAGAACCAGCTCCTCTAATCCAAGGCTGTTTAAAAAGAGAATCAATAAAACCAAACCAAACCAAACCAAACCAAACCAAACCAAAAGGGAGAGAGAACCAGTTAAGTGCTTTATAATAACCCAACGTGAAAACGAAGACATATAGCTTGTCTATTATGCCAGGCTGCTTAGTGTTACATGTTATCTCTGATTCTCATAGTCATCCAACAGGGAGCTATGACAAAAATATTGGAGTTAAAAATAAAATGAAAACTCAGATAAATTACTGGGCTTCTTCCAAAGCCACAAAACTGGTATGCAGTAGACACCGGTTATAAAACCAGATTAGTCTAAGGGGAACTTGTGCTCTTTTCAAAATACTACTGTTTTCACATATTTCAAGTAAACAGTGATATATACTAAAGGAATGTTGTGTGGCCATCAAAATGATTAAGAAAACTCAAAGACTGATTGATAGCCTACAGATAAAATATTTTCTTCTTTCTCCATTCTTGATGTTCTAGGTTTTCTTTAATGAGCGCATATAGGCTAAAGATAAGAACCCTTAAAAAATAAAAAAGCACTGAAGTAAGCCAATGACCAGAAAATAAGCAGGCCCTTCTTTCAACTTCAATTAATACATACTTCTGCCATTAAAAAGGCATACAGGGGAACTTTTTAGGTTTTCTTAGGGACCCAGAATTTAAACTTATAATTCTGTGGTTTCAGATTATGTTCTATTTTTGAGTGAATATATTTCCTAGCTTACCTTATGGCTTCTGAATCAATGTGCACAGGTGCAATTCTTTCCAACAGAAATTTGACCATCTCTAGAAAAGGATTTGTTGGCTGCTTAGGATTTGCAAGTTTTCGAGCTATTTCTCTCTATAGAAAGGAAAGATTTTACCGTAAGTGTAATTTTTCAACATAAGAATGATTATAGGTATCAAAAGCATTTAAAGATCCCAAACCAGCAGAATCTGCTTTAGACCTGACTAAATTTCTGTCTTAGACCCTGACTAAAATTATATACTCATCAGGTAATCAATGCAAAATCTGGACTGTGGAGAACAGAAAGGGGATGACATGGTATGACTTATGCTTTCTTTCTCAAATTTCTCCCATGAAGTTATTGCTTAGTAAACAATCCTTTTTAATGCTCTACTTTTAAAAGTTAAAAATTTAAACTTTCATGGATATGTCTTACTAGTTAATTTCAAAATTTATTTCAAACTAATAAACATGTTTATTTCATAATAATTTTGTAATACGTGTTTTATTTCAGTTAGTGATTGATTGATTTATTTTTTATTTTTTTAAATTTATTTGACAGAGAGAGATCACAAGTAGATAGAGAGGCAGGCAGAGAGAGAGAGAGGGAAGCAGGCTCCCCGCTGAGCAGAGAGCCCGATGCAGGACTCGATCCCACGACCCTGGGATCATGACCTGAGCCGAAGGCAGCGGCTCAACCCACTGAGCCACCCAGGAAGATTCATTAAGTACATAATTTTTTAGTACAGAAAGTACTACAAGTTTTACAAAAAGTAAAAAGTAGTACATAAGTAAAAGTAGTACATAAAGTTTTTTAATTCTGGAAGAGCATATCTGATTTCAAAGACAGTGGTATTACATCAAATATCTTCTACAAAGAAAACACATTATTGAAGGAATTTCTAAAATATATTAGGACTTAATGATTATAGAGCCTCCAAAGAAAATGTTAAATTTACGAAGTGCTGGGCACTGGGGAAAGAAGTTTAATAATAAGGCTTTTGATATCTGTATAAGTAAATGCAAATTTTGTCTGAGAGGATAAAGCACATTAAAAGTGCTTTCCAAAATATAAAAGAACTAACAAATAATAATCACTTTTCATTAAAAAAAAGAAAAAAAAAACCCCAACATTAGTGATATACGTTCAGAGGGACAAGGGAATAAGGAAAACATTCCTACTGTAGTTTCAGTGACATCTTGACATAAATTAATTATAAAAATATTAAATTAGATACCATCCATATTTGTTAACAGAGCATGTCTCAGGAAAATTTCTTAGTCTTTAAGAGATGCCTGGTTTATTTTGCAAGCTGTAATCAACTCAGCAAAATTTTAGCATTTGAGAAAATAAAAATATTTCAGTTAGTGCTCAGTCCTTACATACTTTGCTCTAACCCATAGGTACACACTTTAAATCTGAATTTAAGTACGTTACTATCTTTTAAAATCAAACTTATTTTGTGTGGATCTCCCCAAAAGGAGATTTTTTTTTTCTAGTAAAAAAATTTAAATACTTTAACCTAAGATAAAGTCAGTGATCATTTAATAACAAATAAATCTATTGGAAAATTGCTAGACAAACTATAAAGTCAGTACTTTGGAACAGGTTACTAAAAAAGGGAAAACGAGGCATTAGGAGAAACATTAGGAGAAACAGTAATGGTAGAAAAAATAAAGGAAATGTTAAAGGGAATAAGAGTAATTCACAATTACCTAATCAGTCATAACACTATAAAATACACCTAGGTACATAAACAATAACACTAAACACAATAAACTTTTATTTTAAAGTAACACTTGAAAGTATGTTTAAAGTTGGGCATGGAGCCCAACATGGGACTTTAACTCATGACCCTAAGATCAAGACCTGAACTGAGATCAAGAATGAGATGATTACCCGACTGAGCCACCCAAGCATCCTACAAAATTAACTTAAAATGTGATGTTTTTGTATTCCAATATAACCTTACATTTAAGTAATCCCTCATAATAATATTTTATGCATGCAATATTTAGGTATTCTCACATAGCAATGATATGTGATAATCTTAAGTGATACTAGGGATAAGCAGCAAGCTAAACTGTTTTGTGACAATAAAAACCAACTAATTAGTTTGTAGCAACAAATCAACAGTTTCCTTATTTTCTTTACACAAGAAAAAAAAGTATACCCACACATACTTTCAGTGCACAAACAAGAAATTTTATAACTGAAAAGTAGTTGACAAAGCTTCAAACAGAAGTAATCATTTGTAATCCTTTTAGGAAATGACAGCGGAAAGAATTAAGAAAATGAATTCTTTCTGCATCCCTGACAATATTTCCAAAATTTCTCACCAACTCCGGTAACAACGCAGATTGATACTACTACTGATATTTACTAATTACATAAATTATTTAGTATTTTAAGCACCCTTAACAAGTATCAAGGAAATACAGAAATAGTACCTATTCTCTTTTTTTTAAAGATTTTATTTGAGAGCACCTGAGCTCAAGAACAAGTAGGAGAGGGACAGAGGCAGAAGCAGACTCCCTGCTGAGCAAGAAGGCAGAGGTAGGCCTTGATCTGGGGACCCTGTGATCATAACCTGAGCCAAAGTCTGACACTTTACCGACTGAGCCACCCAGGTGCACCAACCCCTATTTTAACAAGCTTATAATTTATTAATTGTTATTATAAAACAGCTTAAAAAGTCTGCATCTGGGGGTGCCTGGGTGGCTCAGTGGGTTAAGCCTCTACCTTCGGCTCAGGTCATGGTCTCAGGGTCCTGAGACTGAGCCCTGCATCAGGCTCTCTGCTCAGCAGGGAGCCTGCTTTCCCCTTTCTGTCTGCCTGCCTCTCTGCCGACTTGGACTTGGATCTCTCTCTTGCTCTCAGTCAAATAAATAAATAAAATCTTAAAAAAAAAAAAGTCTGAATCTATATATCCTTTGTTCTCCATACATTTTTCTTTTCTCATTTTGACAATAAAAAAATGTTTGCTTAAAAAAAAAAAAAGTATTCACATACAGTGTTCCCTCTCATATACTTTTGTTTTCCTAATCAAAATGTCCCATAAGAGGATTTTACAGTATCAGTATTTTTTGCAGCTGGAAACAGTAAACTAGATAAAGGCAAATTCTCATGAGAAGCAGTTCCTAAAGGTTTAACTTTCATGTTACAGTGACCTATTGTTTTTAGTTCCTGGAAAGAGAGAGAGATAGGTGGGTTTCCCCCACCAATAAACAATTCTCCGGACAGAAGCAGGATGTCCTACAATTCAGCTCAATTCTGATACTGTCTACCCTGAGGTAGCATCCGTTGGTTCCCAGAGGTTATGATTTCAGTCTTAAGGGACTGCTCCCTCCTAAACCCCAGACATCAGTCAAAAGCCCAGGTTGTTACCTACACTTCCAACCAACTAGCTGTAAATCCAGGTTCTCACAATCCCCTCCTTCTTTGGGTTTGACAAACTCGCTAGAGTAGTTCATAAAACTCAGAGCAAAATTTACTTCCCAGATTACTGGTTTATTATAAAAGGATGCAGAACTAGGGAAGAGCCAGAGGGAAGAGATACATAGGGCAACGTATGTGGAAAGGACAGAGAACTCCTAATCCCTCTGTGAGCCTGCCCCTCTCCCCAGATCTCCAAATGTCCACCAACCCGGAAGCCTCACTGAATCTTGTCTTTCTTGTTTTTAATGGAGGCTTCATTACATAGGTTTGATGATCAAATCACTGGCAACTGGTGACTGAACTCAATTTCCAGCCCCTCTGCTCTTCCCAGATGTCAGAGGGTAGTAGGAATGACAGTTCTAACCCTCTAATCATGGGATTGGCTAGGCAGGGAAGCAGTCCCCACCCTTAGGCTAGTTTCCAAAGGAACTCATTAACATAACAAAAGACAACTTCCCATCTCTCAGCACTTAGGAAATTAAAGGGTTTTAGTTCTGTGCCAGAAATGGGGGACAAGAACCAATATATATTTCATACTATAAATCACATCACACCTCATAGCATTCTCACTGAACCACAGAAAGGTTAAATTAAAAGAAAACAGGAAGCACATGATGATTGTAACTAAACAGCGTAAGTTAGCATCTCTCTCTCCTTTTGTTCTTTTCTTCTCTACTTCTTCCAGGAACTATACCTATGTTAATATATACCAACCAGCCTTAAATTTCAGACTTCAAAACACAGCTGCTGCAAGGCCACACATTGTTATCTTCTCCTACTCTTCAAACATATTCCCTGCTAACCAATCACTAAGCTAGAAATACAGCAGTCATTCTTGACGTAGTGGTCTAATCCCCACTCACCCTTTAAGATTCGATTCTGGAACCACTTATTCTAAAATAAGCTATTCCCATCTCCACCCATGCTGTTCCTTTCTGTTACCAAAGTGCACCATTCTATCAGAATACTTACCACACCGTATTCTCTGCTGAAATATTTGCCTGCCCCTGTCACCGAAACTGCAACTTCAGTGAGAGACCATGTACAATACAATTTACTAAATCCATGCAGTGATCTATAATGGTGTCCCTTGATCAAGGGACAACCCAAAATTTGGCCTTCAGAAGATACAATGCGGGCGCCTGGGTGGCTCAGTGGGTTAAAGCCTCTGCCTTTCCCTCAGGTCATGATCCCAGGGTTCTGGGATTGAGCCCCGCATCGGGCTCTCTGCTTGGCATGGAGCCTGCTTCCTCCTCTCTCTCTCTGCCTGCCTCTCTCCCTACTTGTGATCTCTGTCAAATAAATAAATAAAATCTTAAAAAAAAAATTTCTAAAAAAAAAAAGAAGATACAATGCATATTCAGATAACCCTGCAGGGAAGGGTTTTTTAAGGTGTAGTCCTTGAAAGACTGGTATCAGAATCACTTTAAGACTGTTAAAAAGATGGAGATTTAGGATCCCTATCCACTTATTTTAAGAATTCCTAGTGTTCGTTATAAATATGTAACACCACAAGAATTACTTTTCATTTGCATTTCACAGGGCAGTACAAGAGATCTTGTATTAGATCATATACAAAATTTCATCTTATCTTATTCTAACAATCTTATGAGGTTGATAATATTTATAGGTGAAGAAAAAGGAAGCTCAGAAATATTGAGTAACTCACCAACAGTCACAATGGTAGTATATAGCGCAGCTGAAATTCAAACCTAAGACTGTCTCAAATGTTCAATTAATAAGCTTCCTGGAAAATCTTGAAGTTAGCTCACAGGGAGGTGCTACAGCATTAAAGAGCAAGCAGAGCTCATGCTATGGCAAATATGCGACCCATCTCTAGGACCGAGGTGTGGAAACTCAAAACCTAAAGTCCAAAGGGAAAGCCAATCTATCCAGCACATATAATACCATCGCTCATTCTCTCTCACTACAGCATCATGTATACATGTATTAATCCACAGTATGTGTCTATTACTCCTCGCTCCAAGTGTTTGATCGCCATTCCCACATAATCTGTTACTGAGTAACGGTCACCTCTTGAGAAGTGACTGCCATTTAGAAAAAAAGGAAGTGGTCATATATACACATCAGCAGGGGACAGAAAGGGACTCTCAGAGATGGAACAAAAGCTACATAGAGCGACAGAAAGTAAATTTTGTGTATTTCTCCTTTTTTTTTTGAAGATTTTATTTATTTATTTGGCAGAGAGAGAGACAGTGAGAGAGGGAACACAAGCAGGGGGACTGGGAGAGGGAGCAGGCTCCTTGCTCAGCAAGGAGCCTGTTGTGGGGCTGGATCCCAGGAGCCTGACCTGAGCAGAAGGCAGACAGCCAACGACTGAGCCACGCAGGTACCCCAGTGTTTGTGTAATTCTTCTTTATTCTTTTCTTAAAACTTCAGAATGAAACTGTCAGGAAAAGAGGAATGTGATACTAGAGGGTATATGTTAACTAGTACCAGCAGCCCTTGTGGATAAAGACAAAATAATAAAGATATTCTGGAAAACAGCAAAAACTCTTCTAACAGTGGTCATTTTCCTGAGAATTTAAAGGGTATTATAAATCCTATTTTGTACTCAAGAATATACAGGTAAGTTAAATAATGTCTCAGAATACACAATGCTAATGTAAAGCCAGAAACTACTGTGAAACATCCATCAAAGAAAATAAACTAAAAAACATGACTAGCAGAAATTTTTTCTTCTAGAATAGAGTTCTATTAGCTATTCTGTGGACCATTACTTAAAATAGCCTCAGAATAACCCTCCCCCAACCCCACCAAAAAGTATCATTACCGTGCTCTTCCCAATGCAACCGCGGTCCTCATCTCTACTTCGCGGGTTGCTAAAATCAGGAGTGCTGACTGGCTGCACTGCAGGGCCGTGGTATTCATCCTGAGATATTTTGGTTACAAACATCTGTTTTACATATACTTTTTGGATTTGGAAATTTTTTTTTTTTAAAGATTTTATTTATTTGACAGAGATCACAAGTAGGCAGAGACGCAGGCAGGCAGAGAGGAGGAAGTAGGCTCCCTGCTGAGCAGAGAGCCCGATCCGATCCGGGGCTTGATCCCAGGACCCTGGGATCATGATCTGAGCCAAAGGCAGAGGCTTTAACCCGCTGAGCCACCCAGGCGCCCCTGGCTTTGGAAATTCTTAAGATATATTTATGGTCTGACAAATAGTAGGAATTCATGTTTTTGCAATTTTTTCAAATTCAAGCTCAATTTCTGTTTTCTCAGACCAAAAACACCACTTGATTGTTCTTTCTCAAGGTCATTTGTTGAGCAGTATTCAGTCTGTACTGGCTCCTCCTACAAACAATGGAATGTATAGAAAGAACACTATTGAGGACCTGTAAGACCTAGACTCTACCTGCAGCTCAGCTACCATCACCAGCTGAAACCTTAAAATTCACTGTCTTTATTTGTAAAATGAAGTGGTTAAACCAACCCTTTCTTTTTTTAAAAAGATTTTATTAATTTGAGAGAGCGAGAGCGAGTGAGCGAGCATGTAAGCCAGGAGAGGTACAGAAGGACAGAGAGAATCTCAAGCAGACTCCGTACTGAGCTCTGAGCCCCAGGCGGGACTCCATCTCATGGCTCTGAGATCATGGCCTGGGCGAAAACCAAGAGTTCGATGTTTAACCCACTGAGCCACCCTAGTGCCCTTAAAGCAACTATTTCTAAGGTCTTTTCAAAATATTTCATTCTATGATCCAATTACATTAGTAGATACCCTGCAGGACACAGTACTCTAGAACTAGAATACTAAATGCCAAAGACATAAATGCAACCTTTTAACTGTTTACAGCAAACCACCCTGCTCAGAAGGGCAAAAGCAGAGGCAGTCTGAGCACTTGGCATCTCCTCACCCCTAGGCCAAAGAGAAGAGTCCACAGTTCTCTTCCCTAAATTGGCTTCCCCTCATCTCTTCCTAATTCTTATTTTTTTAAAATCCACTTAGAGACCCAATATTCCAAGAATGAATAAAAAATACCTATTCCATGCTCTCAGACCACTTTGTATATACATCTATCATAGTCCTCATCTCTTTATACACAAATAATTATTGCACTCTCATTCTTTTTAGAACAAAGTTAGACATAAATATCTGAAATAATTTTCTTTTCTCTTACTCAGCTCTGTAAGCCTGGTCCCAAACATAGTAGTTGTAACATATGCAATATGACAGAAATATAATTTAATTAAATCCTAAAGGGCAGTGCAAGGCCAGGCATTAGGACATATATACACAGATACACCCATGAAATTTTCTAATCATCTTATGAGTTTTTTAATGTTTATAGATGAGAAAAATGAGGCTACAAAATACTGAAGAACTTACTAAAGGTCACACTGGTAGTTAATGGTACAGCTGAAATTCAAACACAGAAAAATGCTGAGTAAATGAGTGGATGAAGTTTTCCTTCCTGATATTTTCAATGAATACTGGTTTTCTATAAAATAAAGAATCCAGGAATAGAATGAAGACAAAAGCCTAAAAGGAATTACCTTATCTATAAATGCATATATGGCAATGTAACTGTTGCTAATTTACTGACAAGGGTTATTTCCATGCTAATCCGTGAGTGAAGAAAATGCATACACACATAAGCATTTAGAAAATTCTATTTACTTAACAAATGTCTACTAAATACAAAGCATACTGTCCTGCTCAATTACTCGGACCAACCTCCCTGGCTTAGTTCTCTAGTGTTTTTCCTGGAATTTGGCTAAACAGTTTTAAGAGAGCTAAGCTAACCACAGATATACTTCCGGATAATTTACAGTTCGCAGTATTGTTAAATTAACACAAATACTTTATGTAAAGCAGACTTTAATAAAATATAAATTTCAACAAAGCGAAGCCAAGAGAACACGTGCAGAAGTATAATTTACTAACCACACAAACATCTGCCTGTTTGCACGAACAGGTTGGGCTGATTAATAACTCCAGCTGAGATCGCAATTTTTCATCATCACCAAGAACCTGGTTAAATTTCTTCACAAAATCTTGTGCTTTCCCAGGGTCAGGCAAATTCTCTGTAAAATTGAAAGAGAATCAGAATTATAAAAGAAAAACTACCAAACTAAAAGCAAGCTCTCTCTCTCTTTTTTTAAAATATTTTATTTATTTGACAGAGAGAAATCACAACTAGGCAGAGAGGCAGGCAGAGAGAGAGGAGGAAGCAGGCTCCCTGCAGAGCAGAGAGCCCGATGTGGGGCTCGATCCCAGGACCCTGGGATCATGACCTGAGCCGAAGACAGAGGCTTTAACCCACTGAGCCACCCAGGCGCCCCTAAAAGCAAGGTCTCTTAAAAATTATGCTGAGCTATCAAAAAACAATCAGCCTCACTCGTTCTTAGAAATTAAATGATTACTTTCTCTTACTTAGTATTAAATTGATAGTCCCATTATGTAAATTATTTGTCTGTTTTGATGTTTATTATACATATATACGGAATGAATAAACAAACTCACTTGCTATGGTCATCAGCTTTCCAAACATGGCAGAACAGTTAGCCTCTGACTGAAATTTAAAACAGAAACAAAAGAAGTCATATGTGCTACCAAAATTTCTGTTAAGAAAATCCAATTACACATTTTTAAAGAAAAACAAACAAACAAAACTAAACCAAAACAAAAAACATCACAAACCAGTCACCAGAAAATCTACACCTTAAGTTGGTAACAAAGAACTGTGGAGTGGCAACAACTATTAAGTTAGGACAAAGAGAAGGAAAGGTGATGTCATAAAGAGGTTTTAAATATTAAAAAGGAGTACATAACTTCCACAAGGAAAACATGCCAGAATACTGAACTGAAGATAATGGAAATAATTTTCTTCAAAATTACTGTGAAACCATACATCAAAGAAAATTAACTAAAATTATTAAGAGTACAAAAAAATTTCTTCCTATTCTGAATAGTTCTATTAACTATTCTGTGGCCTATTACTTAAATAACCTCAGAATATCCTCTGCCTTCCAAAAAGTAATTTTGTAGAGTCCAACACAATAATAAAGTATTACTTTATTACTAAATTTGTATGACACTGGAATAATTTGGATCAGAAATCGGTAAACTAAGGTCCCATGGACCATCTGTTATTGTTAAAGTTTTGCTGAAACACAGTCACATTTGTTCATTTACATATTGTCTAGGACTGCTTTTGTGATTTTGGAAACAGAGTTGAGCAGTTCAACAGAGACTTTATGGCTGGTAAAGCCTAAATTTCTGTAAGCTGATCATTTATAAAAAAATTTTGCCAACCCTTGCTTTAGCATCAATAGACCCTTGAAGGATCTCTGTCTACAAGTTCCTAGTTAAGAACACCTATTCTAGTAGTGAACACGTTTAGAAATATATTAAGAAATTATTCACGTTTCTTTCCCCCATTGTCCAGAAGACGCTGGGCAGAATTTTTTTAATTTGACTTTGCCATATTTATAGAATTGGTACCTAATTTGATATTGACTCTACAATGAAGGACCCAAAATCATGGAGTAAAAAAAAACAAATCATGGTTTCTCAGAAAATTTTATCTCAATGTTTAATTCTAATTATTTGAAAATGGATGAACCATGTATAAATTCTTAGTATCTAAAATGATAAACTAGAAATTACCATTTATTTGTTCATGCTAGAAAATAAGATTTTGTTATATTCATTTACAGTGAAAATACAGCTTAGAAATCTAGAGAAATTATGTGTAACCAAAATTTGGAAAACACTCAATAACAGTTTTTACTTGCTTCATTATATGTAACTACACAAAAACTGAATAATGACCATAACAAACTATTAATTTAAACAAATCATGAACCTACTGTAGGTTGCTTGTGCAAATCCAACAGTTCTCGTACATGACTTCTAAGCATGTTCTGACACTTCCACATTTCATTGAGAGCTCTGTTAATAAATATGAAAAAATATGTAATATAACAATCTGGTAATTATTCAACTTTACTATTTTTCTTGCTGTATGGGACAGATACACCATGCTTCTCCATCTATTTAAAAATTTTAAGCAGCAGCACCAGCATTTATTTACAGGATTAAGACAGGTTAGTTTAAAGTAGTAAATAAAAGGGGGCGCCTGGGCGGCTCAGTGGGTTAAGCCGCTGCCTTCGGCTCGGGTCATGATCTCGGGGTCCTGGGATCGAGCCCCACATCGGGCTCTCTGCTCCGCGGGGAGCCTGCTTCCTCCTCTATCTCTGCCTGCCTCTCTGCCTACTTGTGATCTCTCTCTCTGGCAAATAAATAAATAAAATCTTAAAAAAAAAAAAAAAGAAGAAGTTATAGGAGGATGAATAGGATCTTTCTAGGTAAATGGGGACTGAAAGACTTTTTTTTTTTTTTTTAAGATTTTATTTGTTTGAGAGAAAGAGAAAGCTTTAGTGGCAGGTTGTGGAAGGGGCAGAGCGAGAGGGAGAAGCATACACCCCCCCACTGAGCAGGGAGCCAGACGTGGGGCTTGAACCTAGCACCCCAAGATCATGATCTAAGCCAAAGAGTGACACTTAACCAACTGAGCCACCCAGGTGCCCTGGACTGAAAGACATTCCAAGCAGAGGAAACTAGAATGTTCTAGTACGAAAAAAGATAATATGTCATCAAAATGCGTGGGATAGGTAACAAAATTTTTTTTTACAGATCTGGGGCAGAGAGTGTGAATGAAGTATCATCAGGAAGCGAGAACATACTGCAGAAAAGGATCAGATCATAAAGGCATTTTCATGGTAGGCTAAGAGGTATGAATAAAGGGCTGCAGAAATGAACTTCACAGAAATGATGCAGATTCAAGGCATCAAATTTAACTTGAGTGTTTATTATTCTAGACTTCCTTCTCTCCATGAAAGCAATTTTCTTCTCTCACAAACCTAGTTCATAATTCCAGGTACCCAGAGGGATCTCTGAGATATTAGTCTATGTTGGAGTATTATTTGCCAATATTTTGAAATATAGAGAGATCAAAACCTTAGGCCAGGGATTTACTACCTAGGGGAGCATCAGGAATCACCTGCAAATTTTTTAAATGGCCAATGTCCCCTAATATAATACACTAAGGACCCAACATAAGTTACCTCTGTAGAATTTCTGCTGAAAATGAATAAGCCCAATCTAATAATGAGGAAACACTGGATGAACCCGAGTTGAGGGGATATTTTACAAAATTGGACTGGGCCATGCAATACTCTTTCCTAATCATCAAAGTTATAAAAGATAAAGAAAGGCCAAGGAATGGGCTCCAAATTAAGAAACTAGAGACATGACAATGAAATATACAATCTGTAGTCCTAGAACAGAAAATAAAAAACCTCATAAAGCACATTACTGGAACAACTGAGGAAACTTAAATACACACTAGATTAGATAATGATATTGTATCAATGTTAAATCTCTTGATTTTGGTAAGAGTACTCTGGTTATATAAGAGATTATCTTGCTCCTAGGGAATATACAATGAAATATTTAGGGGTAAAGGGATCTAATGTCTGCAATTTACTCTCAAATGGTTCAGAAGAAAATATTTATGTAGAAAGAAAGAAAAAGTTTATGAAAATGGCAAATGATAAAGCAAATGAATCTGGGTAAAAGGCATATCATAACACTTTGTACTATTCCCGCAACTTTTCTATAAGCTTGAAATTATATGAAAGTTAAAAGACAAATACATAAAATATAATATACACATATTATAATAACACACACACACACACGAGCTGAGGTTCTTTTCAGAATAATCGGAATTCTTAGTGACAGGACGTGTTTACTTTTTAAAAAGCTTTATTACAATGGAGTGACCACACATTCTAGTTGGCCTGGGACAGTTAAAGTTTATGCCAATTGCTGGATCAAAAATATTAATAGTGCCTTTCAGTTTCAAAAATATCCCAGTTCAGACAAACAATCATATGGTCATTCTACACAGGGGTGATCTGAATATACTTTCCTGATTAAGAAGCAGTATTTAGTTCTTAGGATTTGTACTATAAAGCTCCAATAGTGTAATTTACATCCCTGTCAACAGGTAGACAAAAGTAATTTTGACAAGGGAATTTCTTTGAATCCCGGAAATTGTATTATTGACTCAGTTGCCAAATATGCCTATACATATTGGAATATTTTTTGCTTTTAATTTATTTGAACTTCTAAAAATTTTCTGTATAAACATCATCTAAGGTTCTTTTTTTCCTTGAGACCGTGTGTGAGTGCAAGGGGTGGGTTGGGTGGGGCAGAGGGAGAGAATCTTAATGAAGCTCTGTGCCCAGACCTGGCAAAATCTAAGCCAGTATCGAGAGTCAGACCCTTAATTGACTAAACCACCCAGGCGCCCCTGACGTTCTTGATTCAACTAGAAGAAGCAACAATCCCACCAAAAATTATTATATAAGGTAAAGTAATTTTACAAAATCTTTAACTCCAAACAATCATTTAAAAAGTAACTTACTTGACAGCATTTGGATCCAAACTAGCATATAAATAATACAAGCATTTCATTCTCTCTTCTGTTTCCAAGTTGTGGGGGACAAGATACTGAGCAAAGATTTTCTCTACCAACAGTCTATGAAACAAAAAATCCCAATAACAATTATTCTATTTTTTTTTTTAGAAGCAATAGCCCTTTATATTTTAACCACCTCATGCAAAGATACCAGATCTATGTGTGTAAATACAATGGAAAAGATTAGTAGGTGACCAGTTCCTTTCCTTGGAATACGGTTTTTATTTGATTGTTGGTGGTTCTTGTTTTTTGTTTTTGGAGTACTCTCTATGACCAATGTGGGGCTTGAACTCGTGAAATCAAGAGTTGCATGCTCTACTGACTAAGACAGGCAAGCACCCTGGAGTATAGTTATTTTAAAATTTAGAGCTATGGTTCACTTTTTGTCAGTATGGAACATTTGTTCTAAAAGGATTTATATGTTACTCCTAAATACAGGGTGCAAGGCTGTGCCAGCTATTCTTCATCACTCCTGAGCTATAGGAAGTTACTTAGCAGTCAAGAACAGCTAATTCTAAAAAAGAAAGAAAGAAAGAAAGAACCCAAAACCAAACCAAAACAACCCAACCCACACACCCACACATTAATTTCCTCCAATTACAATCCAACTCCTTTCCAATGTGGTCATCTAAAATCAGGGGGATCTTCCTTCGTATTACTACTTCCTGAAAATTTAGCTTTTCCTGTGTGTATCTGATCTCTTGTCTCTCCACAGTCTAAATTTCTTAATGATACTGGAATAACCGTCTTGCTAAGCTTATATTTATTAACTAGAACCACAAGAATAAGACAATACAAGAAATCTTCATTAATCAATAAAATACGCAGCCAGTGATGCATAAGTTATCAGTCTAATTCTATCAAACACTGCAAAGCACTTTGCAAAAACCAAAATCATTACTACAACCCAATATAGAATTACAAGTAATATTCGGAAAATGAAAACAATGTAAGTCCTTAACACAAGTAAAGAAATTTTGTAACAAGTATGGGGACGCATGTTAATTTGACATACTGTGGTGATCTCTTCCCAATATACACAAATACAGAACCATTACGTTATATACCTATTATCGTTATGTGTCGATTATTCCTCAATTAAAAAAAATCATAGCACTGCCTCTATTGATACCTATTATGTTGCAAAAAAGTAAAAATAGTAACTAGCAGTTATTAAATAGTCCCATATTGACAGGCTTGGGCTAGGGAGCTTTATGTTCGTTTTTTATTTAATCCACATGACTATCTTGTATGGAAAGCTTTATTATTTTTTAGATAAAACCAAGGTGCACAGAAGTGAGCTGTGTATAAGCACATGTCTAATAAGGTGCAGAATGAAGATGTGGTCTCTGGTCTGACTCCAAAGCCCGTACCCACTTCACTAATTATGCTACTTGAAAATTTGTACCAGTCCTATTTAAACATAAAATGTATAAATATGCAGAAAGTGATTTCCAAATTCAGAAACAAAAAATTAAGAAGTATATTATATGTCAAAAAATCAAAAGCACGTTTATAGTCAACCATTCTACCAACATGCCAGACTCACTTGTCATCGATGCTATTCTGATAATAAATATGCAGAAGTTTGTCCTTTATCCAGCTGACCTTCTCTGCAGCTTCCTTTCCTGCTTCACCATGAAGACAGTATTTCTTATAAAGCTGAGCCAGACCCATCATAGCTTCTTTTCTTACTCGCCACTAAAAAGTATAAAGTTTATTGAATGAGCAAGATGCCAAACTTTAGTATACTAATCTGCAAAAATTGGCATTTCTTCACTAGGTTTTACAATCAGACTTCTATGTACCTAAGCTGGCATAATACTTATTTTCCTAAGAAGCAACAAACTGCTTTACCAATAATTCTGAATATTCCTTTCATAAATCAGACTATTTAAAAGATTGTCTAATGCAAATACTACTAAATCACCTACCAATTTATTTCCCTCACAGCCAAGCAATCAGTAGTAAATCTTACACATGATTTCATTAGATTCTGTCTAAAAAATCTGCCCAAGTTTTAAAACTGATGAAAAGGTAAAAGAGAAAGTATGTGATTTATCCTGCAACCAAGAGCCCTATCACCTGTAACGTTTTATCCTAATTACACTCCTTTTGATATTAACTCAGAATAAAAATAAAATTTAGTATCAGGATCCTAAATTACAAAGTTGGAAAGCACCTTAGTGATCATTTTAAGTGAACTTCTTTACTTTATAGATTAAAAGGGCAAATGATTTACCTAGCCACATACTAGTTAGTGGAAGAAGACTCTTTGGGACTTCTAGAGACTGGAACAGTTTGCTAGGAGGAAAGAAAGGTGGCAGGAAGAAGGTCGATAAAAAAAGGAGACTATAAAAACCTACAGTTAGAACCATGACAGTGAGATGTAATTAAAAGAAAAAAAACAAACTAAAAAAGATATTTGTCTCAGTAACAAATCAGAGCATATGATCTTTGGTTTATTTACATTAATATTTCTTTACAATCTTTTGTATAATTTCCTCATTTTTAGGCTATTTAGATGGAATGAAACTTTGTTCCCATATAACAGGTAACTGATCCCTTTGACATTTCACACATGAGACCAAATAATGTAAGCAATGAAATTTAAGAATAAGTCCTGTCCCCACATTTTATAGAGGAGAAAACAAATTTCAGAAAGGCTACACATAAGGTCATCTAATTTACTGCACAAAATTGGGGTCCTAAAAAATATCCAGTAGATGCTATTATGACCATATCACACAGGCTCAGGAAGATGCATTTATTCAACTCTTTCAGAAACTATAAACAAACATTAGCAGAAGCAGGAGTGAAATGTTTCTAAAAGGAAGAAATAATAGAAGTGGTAATACCTTCAATCAAGTGTGTGTATGGAGGTGGGGACGGGAGAGTTACTAACTAACCAACAGGTAGAGCTTCATTTCATTTAAATAAAAGCCAAGAGGAAAAACTTGTTCAAAGTTATAATAACTGATACAGCTGAACATGTTAAACAGCGCCTGCCTGACATATTTGCCTCCTCCACCAAAATAGTTAGAAAGAACCTAAAGAATACCTCTTGCTGTATTTTATAACCAAGAAATATAGTTTTACTCTGAAACTACAGCTAAAGGACACTGGTTTTACCAGGACAGTGTGCTTTCAACTATGCCCCAAATAAAACAGCACGCTGCAAAGGTAACTTGTGTTCAAGTTGTTAATACGATGTCTGATCAGCCTGCCCTGCATGTCTGTGTCTGGCTTACAGTTGATACTATTCCTTAGCAACAGGTTTTGTTGTTCTTAGTACTAGTCTTCCTTAACAAATCATGTTTTTAACTGTAACCGCAGAGAGGAAATCACACAAAAAAGTATCTGAACATACAACTGTCACTTCAGCCCTTGGCTTGGCATAGCAATATAGAAATATCACTTTCATATAAAGTATGGTATTCTTTTAGCCCAATGAATTACAGATCCAGCTAAGTTTATACAACATGGTCACTTTTGAAAATGGAACTGTAAGAAAAAAAACATAGGTGATCACTCACTATTCTATTGAAACTCATAACTGAAAAGGTAAATTAAAACTTTAGAAATAATTTCTTTGTCTTTAGCAAACACTGTAAATATAATAAATTACAAAAGAATAAAATTCCTCAGATTTTACCCGTTTATCCAGTGTTCTTTCTCTTACAAAGCCAAGAAGTTGATCATTTACTAAGGCAAGGTCTCTTTTGGCAGCTGTTATTATAGTAACAATGACATCATGACGAATAGCCTCTTCGGGATCATGTGACCTAACTTTCAAATACTCTGTAATAAGAGAAAAAAACTAAAGCTAAATGTTAGCTATGATACTTGTCATGTTCAGAATGACAGAAAAGACTAATGCTTTAGGCTTCCAACCATATTGAAACAATGTTTGTAAAAAGTGGCATAAATTAAAATCATTTTATTTTTGATGTGGCAATACCATACATAATCACAAAATAAAATACACCACACTATTTCTTACTGGAGTCACATTTTAACAAATAATGTATTTTACCTCAACTATTGTGGAAAAGTCAAATCACAATGAAGTATCTGATTTATATATTCAGAACTTAAGTTACAATACAAATTAAAAGAAGTAAAAGAAAAATAGTAAAAATGCTTATAGCAAGTTGCTAACAGGTATATTTCTATACATTACACAATATAAAATACAGAGTAACTAGAATTCTATGACCTCTAAAAAAGATTCTTAAATAATTACAATACAAACAAAACCAAAACAAAAAAAATGATTCTTCTCTTTTGGTAAACAGCATTTTGATAAAATCATTTATTTGCCAATACCAAACAAGCAAGTTCAAATGCTCTATGTTCAAGTTAAGAATGGGAAATTCTAGTCTACTCCAGGAGATAATCACTTTCCGGATTATTATTAGATTATGTTTCTAAATTTAATTATCACATAGGTACAATGATTTGTGTCCAAACCCAATGTCTACTTCCTCAAACTATGATTTCCAAAAAATTCTGAAGATTTCAAGAGTAATTTTATTGTATAAATATAAAATCACTTATCAGCCCAGGACTGATAAAAAACTGAAGTAGAGGCAGAGTTAAAACCTCTTCAGATATTAAATTTAAGGTCAAAGGTCACATCTAAAATATATTTGTGTGATTACTCTCATATTTATAATAAATCAGCCAGCTTACCTGTGAGATCCTTTGCTAAATCTGGGTGATTCATTAAACAGTGACTGGCAAATTTCACACTTTCTAATCTCACAGGAACGTGAATGTCATTAAATCTACATGGAAAAGGTTGTTAAAGATTAGTTGTAAGGCAAAATAATTATTTTCAAATAAAAAATTATTTTCATATCTACATAAGTGCCTATAAACAACAGTTACCGATAAAAAAGTGTTATTTTATAATAACAGTATGTTCTGAAGGGAGAATATTAAAAAATACATATTTTCACAAAAACATTTTTGAAAACAATGTTTACCATGCTTAAACAAAAGTATAAACACATCCCCCAACCCAAACTACATACTTTGTAGAGCCCCAAATTTAACAAAAATAAAAATTTAAAACCTACAAAATCTACTTCAAAAAAGTTAAAAGGGGAAAATACTGGACAAAGAGGTAGAAAGCAAATCATATGAGAGGCAGATCTAGAAGTTCAAAGGTAAGTTCATAAAATGTATGTGTTGGGGTCCCTGGGTGGCTCAGTGGGTTAAAGCCTCTGCCTTCTGCTCAGGTCATGATCCCAGGGTCCTGGGATGGAGCCCTGCATCGGGCTCTCTGCTCAGCAGGGAGCCTGCTTCCCCTCCTTTCTCTCTCTGCCTGTCTCTGCCTACTTGTGATCTCTGTCTGTCAAATAAATAAATAAAATCTTAAAAAAAAAATGTATGCGTCATAACTGCCTTACAACAAAAAAGTTTCATATGCTGGGACGAACTTGTATTAAAGTTCAACTTTCAAAGGTTGAGTATATTGTAAAAATGCAATAAATATGAAACAGCACATGTAGATCCCAGTCTGTACATAATAAAGGTAAACTTAGCAACTCATGAATTTAAAATTACGGGCAATTTAAAAATAATTGTTAATTATAAAAATCTGGTTTTAAAAAGCAAAACTATTTTTAGAAAGTAATCTCATAAGATAACCAATTAAAGTTATATAATAAATGCCTTTTTTAAAAAAGATTTTATTTATTTATTTGAGAGAGAGCACAAGCAGGGGAGAGGCAGAAGCAGACTCGCTGCTGAGCAGGGAGCACTATGCTCCAGGATCCCAGAACCATGACCAGAGCCAAAGGCAGATGTTTAACTGACTGAGCCACCCAGGTGCCCCAATAAATGTCTTAATAAAGCTTACTTTTTTCTTACTTTCCTAAGTAAAGACTAAAATTATAATTTTATTTTAATAAATCTTGCATTTAGGATTTATAAATTTTCTTTTTTTTAAACATTTCTTTTTTTTTTTTTTTTAAAGATTTTATTTATTTATTTGACAGAGAAAGAGAACACAAGTAGGCAGAGAAGCAGGCTCCCCGTTGAGCAGAGAGCCCAATGTGGGGCTCGATCCCAGGGCCCTGAGATCATGACCTGAGCCAAAGGCAGAGGCCCAACCACTGAGCCACCCAGGCACCCCAGGATTTATAAATTTTCTATCTGCCAGAGAAAAATGAAAACATTACCATTTATGATCAACTAAATTACAAAGTATCAAAACACTTCTTGCTAAATAATTAAGGAAAATAATACAGTAAAACAGATACACTGGTAATACTTCTTCATTTTAATGAATTCAATGAATGAATGCTTCATATGTAGAAATATGAAGGAGACTATTAGAAATAGCAGTGAATATAAAATTATGAATATAAGAATTTCTTACAGTTGATTTAGTTTTTATAAGTAATTGTTTTGCTATAAACATCAAGGCAATCACAACAGAATCACTTCTTTTGTTTATTGACAAGTATAGTTGTTTCATTCCCTCTATTTTAAGTTGTCATAAAATCAAGTTTAATTATTCAAAATAGCTAGCATTTACAGACCTTCAAAATGGCCTGTTCTAAGCAAATTAAGATTGTCAGTGTCAGAGATTTCTCAAATATCAAAATATAACTGGCAAATCTAACTTGGGATCATTATCATGAATTTAAGAAAATTTCTAAGCCCACCTTCTCAATCAGCTGAATTAAACAATGAAGAATCTTTAATATTCACCAGAATACTAAGAGTAAAAACAGACTTTTCATGGTCTGAAGCAAGATACATGTAAATGGAATGCAAGAGGGAATTTGATAAATTTCAAAGATATTTTTCAACCTTATCATCAAGTTGAATATATCCTAATAATTCTAAGTTCTCAAGAGGGAACATTAAAAATTATCTGAATCAAGGGCAACGTCATTTTCAATTTTAAAATCGTACTATAATACCAAATTAGTTCATAACATAACATTATTCAATTAGATAAACTACAGACCTAAACAATAAACACTAGTAAACGAATACATTGTTGGACTGAAGAATGGCATGAACTGGATCATTATGTCTTCAGTCTCATGATTTAAAAATCTTAAGATGGAACATTCTCAGATATTGCCTATCTATTTATTCTAATGACACTATTGTAGCACAGAAAGATTAAAAATTGTTATGTGGTAAATAATAAGCATTCTTCATAAAAAATCTGATGTATAATTTGTTCTCCAAGAAAGAGCAACAGATACTTAAAAAACAAACAAACAAACAAACAAAAAACCCACCACATATCAATTAAAGTTTTGGTACGTGTGGTTTTAATCAAATGCACCATACTGACTGGCCTCCAAAACATACAAGTCAGAATCCATAGAATTATATGTTCTCTTACCGTCCAAGAAAACACTGCCAAAGAGGACGATTCTGTGTTGCCAAATCAGAATCCTTAGAACCAAATAATTTAGCTAAAAGTCGAACAACAGCTAATCGCTCTTCTCCATCATTGCTCTAAGGAAAAAGAGAAAATAAATGAAGCCAAAGTTTATTCATCAGATTACAGAAAACAACATGAATCATTCGTGAGAAGCTACAGTTTCCTATTTCCACTTACAACAATGAGAACTTTAAAATATCATATGCTCTCATTTACTATGTGGAAATTGATGTGATTCCATGTCACATCATCTGGTTCTTTGTTCTTATTTTACACCCCCTCCAACTGCTAATTTATGCCTACTTCACTGCTTATTTGCAATCTACACAGACATTGTAGAAATATGAAGATAATCATTCAATTCTAACATTCCCTAAGAGTCTTGGAAAAAATTCTGTGAAAGGCAAAGCTGCAAATAAGTCCCACCCTGGTAAGTTTTCTTTTCTTTCTTTCTCTTTTTTTAAAGTAGGCTCCACACTCACTGTGGAGCCCAATGTGGGGCCTGAACTCACAGCCCTGAGATCAAGAGTGCTTAACCGGCTGAGCCACCCGGGAACCCCCCATCTACTAAGTTTTCTTATAAGAAATCTTTCTGCCATTTGAACTCCAACATAAACTCCTATCAATTAAGGTTCTGATATATGAAATTTTAATCAAGGATCCCCTAGGGACACCAGGGTAGCTCAGTCAACCAGCATTCTGCCTTTGGCTCGGGTCATGGTCTCAGGTTCCTGGGATCCAGCCCCACTCTCTCTGTTCTCCCCCAGCTCTTGCTCTGGCTCCCTCACTCTTGCTCTATCTCAAATAAATACATAAAATCTTGAAAACAACAACAACAACAACAGCACAAAAACAGATCCCCTAAGTTACTGGAGAATGTAACACTGAAGAATGTCATGATTCAGGAAAACTCACTTTTTTTTTTTTAAAGATTTTATTTATTTATTTGGCAGACAGAGATCACAAGTAGGCAGAGAGGCAGGCAGAGAGAGATGGAGGAAGCAGGCTCCCTGCTGAGCAGAGAGCCCGATGTGGGGGTCGATCCCAGGACCTTGGGATTATGACCTGAGGCGAAGGCAGAGGCCTTAACCCACTGAGCCACCCAGGCGCCCCCACTTTTTTTTTTTTCTTAAGATTTTATTTATTTGACAGAGGGAGACAGCGAGAGAAGGAACACAAGTCGGGGGGGGGGGTGGGTGTGGGAGAGGGAGAAGCAGGCTCCCTGTGGAACAGGGACCCAGACACGGCAGGAGCCAGACATGGCGCTCGATTCAAGAACCCTGGGATCATGACCTGAGCCAAAGACAGAAGCTTAACAGCTGAGCCACCCAGGCACCCCAGGAAAACTCATTTTAATAGAAGAACAAGAATATTAAGAAGATCTAAAAGGTCAGCAAAACAACATTATAAAAAAATCAAAACTTAGTTTGAAATCCTTTTTTGATAAAGACTTCCAATTTTCTTATCGTGAATCAATAAATGCTATGCATTCTGTTTCAGTTTCACTAGTGATGTCACATCTTACTATAAATTAAGTTATTCTGAAACCATGTGATATGTGAAACTTTAAAAATCACATATTGACTAGGAAAATAAAGGCAGTAACAAAAAGCAAATGCTAATTTTCTCAACCATTCATATACAATGTGTGTCTACAGTAATACCAGAAATCCAATAAAAAAAATTCTCATGGAAAAAGCAGGTTAAAAAAAATAAGGAACATGGGATATGGTCTTTGTTACGAATAGTTTATCTTTCAGGAAAAGGGGTTTTGTGGGTAAAACAGGCACCCTTATCAAAGAGGTAAAAATGAAAACGGGGGACGCCTGGGTGGCTCAGTTGGTTGAGCAGCTGCCTTCGGCTCAGGTCATGATCCCGGCGTCCTGGGATCGAGTCCCACATCGGGCTCCTTGCTCGGCGGGGAGCCTGCTTCTCCCTCTGCCTCTGCCTGCCGCTCTGTCTGCTTGTGCTCACTCTCGCTCCTCTCTCTGACAAATAAATAAAATCTTAAAAAAAAAAAAAAAATGAAAACGGTATCAAGCTTTAACATTTGTAAATGAAAAAACTGTTTTCTTCGACAAAGTTTTTCTCAAGCAGTGTGACAACAATGCAGATTAGGACCTTTTAGTAAATCCAATCAACTAACCAACACGACTTATTTTATTAAAGAAAAATCAGTCTACCCCTTAAACGTCAAAAACTAAATTAAATGGAAGTTTTATCCTACTTGTGACTACTTCAGTGACTTAGTGATTATTTCAAATGATGTGACATTTATATTTATATTTTTAATTACTGAAACTGAGTGACAACCTGCCCTCCTACCTTATAAAAATTTAAAACACATTCCTTGAGTGAGGTTGGTATATGATTATAGTGATGGTAAACTGATTTTGGTGCAAAAACCATTTGGTATCTCTGAGGTGGTGTCTCAGTCCACACACAGAAACCTAGAAATCTAGTTCTTAATTCCGTCCCCCCATCTATCACGGCAATCTTATTTAAGAATTGAAGAGGTGTGACTTTTTATATTCAGACTCTATGTAGAGACTGACAGAAAATATTTTAATGCCTTACACCTAGAAATAATTTGGTATGGAAACATCTTTAGGCTGTTAAAATAAACTCAATATTAAAAAGTAAAACAAAACCTTGTTCTCCATTTAATATTTTTCAAGTAGTAGTTTTTCTTAGAAGCTTGGTACAATGTCCTTTTATACTATAAGTGATAAATATTTATAATAAAGACAATATGGACAATTCTTTTTTTTTGGAGGGGGTGAAGGGGGAGAGGGAGAGAGAGAATCTTAAACAGGCTCCATGTCCAGCACTTTTGAGTGGTGGTGGTAGAGAGGGTGAGAAGCAGACTCCCCACTAAGTGCGGAGCCCAATGGGGCTTTATCTCACAACCCTGAGATCATAACCTGAGCAGAATGCTTAACACCAAGTGAGTCATGCAGGTGCCCCCAATATGGACAATTCTTAATCATCATGTATACATGTTGAAAGAGTCTGAAAACTGGAGTTCTAAGAAGTCCATTTTAAGTGCAACTAGGCAAAATTATTTCATCTTAAATTTTTCATCTCAAAACTCAAAACTGTAATGTTGGTCCTAACTATACCACAGTTTAAGGATCAAATAAGATATCAGATATAAAAAACCTTTCACAAAGTTGAAAATATTGAGCAAATGTAAGCTGTTATCTCACATAGTTCAACTGGAATAAGGGGGATCGAGTGTCAAGTTCTTCATATTTTTTGAGGAGTTACAAATCCCTTGTTTATTTGTCTATAAAAAAATAAGATATGCCCCAAGTCATACAGTAAAATTTTGTCCTTGATCTATACTATGAAAGGTTCATAGAGTTATAATCAAGATCCTGAGCAGTCAGTTTGAAATTTTTTGATGTTCTAAAACGTATCTGCCTAAATAATAAATACTATTTAATAACAATATGTATTATAAGGGATAATACCATTTTTCAAATCTATTATTGTGTCACTCTGTTAATCAGATATTTAACGAGGAGAGTTATAATTTTCCTATGTAATTATATTACACCTAGATGAGACTGCTTTACTGAAATGATTAAAAATGCATACCTTAACTAACTGTAAGAAGATAAACTAAACTCACATTTTATTCTTTTATAAGAGAAAAACAATATTTATATCTTTTACCGTTACATATAAATTTTTCTCTTAAAGCTTAAAAAACTTAAAACTTATAGTCAGTCCTACCTTTAGTTTGAATTCAAGCTGCGGCATGACAGATAATAACAAATGAGGATCTATTGCAAAAAGTTCCTGAATCAGATCAAATACATGTTCTGACAAATCACTTACTGATGATCTTCCCAGCACCAGGACTTGATTGAAAAACTAAAGGAGATATTAAACAAAAATAAAATATCTATTTCACTTAAAAACTTGGACAAATTTTTTTAATAAACCTGTCTAAAAAAGATATAATTAGGCATTATATATACGACTAGAGAGATTGAAACATATTTCAGTTACTAATATTTGATAGAATAGTCACTAAAACAGAATAAACCTCTAAATATCTAATTATGAATGTTATAGGGAAAAAGGAATTCAGTTGTTAGTTTTCTTCCAAATTAAGATGGTATTTCTAGGAATCTTCCATAAAAACAGAACAACTTTGATAGTTTATGTAATTCACTATAAAAATTTTTATAGATAAATTTCCTTATAATAGAAAAATTTTGAAGTCTCAATCTTTTTGCCTTTTACTTAAGTCTGACGAATTTTGCCATGAGTTTAGTAATAAAGACTACTTAAAGGTGGGGGCTGAATTCTTGTTTTTTTAAATGCCCAAAGTCAAAAAGGTTTTTGACTGAGAGTATCAAGAGAAAAAAGTGATGATACCAAAGCTAACTGATAATTTAAAAGAATGCTAGGAAGAAACAAAGAGAATATCAAAAGCACAAATTAAAAGACACCTAACACTCCCTGCCAATACACGTACACACGTAGGAAAAAAAAATATTAAATTTAAAAATGCTAGAGGCAGTTGCACATAACTGATGTAGCCTGTATATTTGGTATACTCATCAAAAAATATATTTCCTTTGAAAACTGACACATGTTAAAAATTCGAAAATACTCATACTTACTATGCACACCTCGGAAAAATAAAAAAATAGTTTTAAAAAATACACATATATAAAAATGATCACGCATAGAACACTAATTCTGGAAGGATATACTTAAAGTCCATTGGTAATGATTATTTCTGAGGACTGAGATTAGGGTATCCAGAGTTGAAGAGACACACTTTCCACAATATATTCTTTTGTGAAAAGAAACTTTACTTTTACCATGTTTAAATATCAGTTTAGTAATATAAATAATACTAATAATTCATACCATTAATATACTCTCACCTGGGTTTTTATATGTGGAAAATAATTCAACAACAGATAAATGCATACTTAAGAAAATAGCTATTAAAGGAAAACACTGAAATAATCTAAATGCAAAATAATAAGGAAATGGTTAAATTATGGATATATGTCAATTCAGAGAAATATTTATAGTCATTTATATTAAACAGAAATAATTTCAAAATATAGAAAATACATATAAATACAGACAATTCAAAATTTTATACAGAGGATATGAAAAAATAGACATGAATGTGAGCAAATGTGCAAACAATGGAATTAAAAATTATTTTTATTGTAGATTAATTTATTGATTTTTTAAGTTAAAAAAACTTCAATAAAGAAAAAAGTATTTTTATTAATATACAACAGCTATTTAAGAGAGAAACAAAAGAGTTCAGAGGAATAACCTAGAAAAATAAAGGTAAAGAAGGAAGGAGAAAGTGAAAGAGATCAGCATACTCAGGAGATAAAAAGTTAAATATAAAGGCAGCAAAAGAGGGGTGGGAGTTGTGGACAAGTTTTTATAAGATATCCTCTTACGCCATTTAAAAATAATGTCAAAGCTTACACAGTTATATTGGATTTGGTCACATCTGGATGTATCAGTTCTTTTATGTATTTGTTCCAAATAGATGAAACCGTTTATAGGCTAAACAAAACTGTATGTGAAAGATCTCATAATTAATACAATGGATTAAGAATTATGCAGTTATGGAATAAATATAAACAGAAATACATACATTGGCAATGCATGCCTCAATAGTTTGGACTGTCCTTTTCAGTAAGACTTTTGCAAGGTCAAAGGACTGTTTATTTAAGTTCTGAAACACAATAAAAATATGCAAAGTTACAAATGAATTTGTGAATTTATGAGAAAGAACCATGTTAACACTACAATCTTCAAATTGCCAAACTATAAAGCAAAAACTATCACTGAACCGCATTTAAGGTTTTACCTAATATTCTCTAGTCAAGTGGTCTTAAATGCAAAAGTTGCAAATAGCACTGTAAATAAAAAACTAAAATATATTAGACAGCCAAAGTCAAACTCTTTTTTTTTTTGTTTAGTTTTATTAAACTGAAAATGGACCTAAGGCTTTCCGGGTTTGTTAACCAATCTGACCTGCCAATTATACCCATGTATTCTAAATAAATACACCAACCTCCTACCTCCTACACCCCCACCCCCATGTAACCCACCATCCTAAGTACTTCATTGTCTAATCAATGTGTGATCTAAGAAATAGTACACCTGGAACGTGTTCCAAGAAAATTGGTCAATTAAGATAGTTTTGAAACACGGATTACTGTGTTTGCCCCTCAAGATTACCAGTGCACTATAACAAATTAAAGAGTCTGAGAAAGGCCACAGAAAAGACATATTCAATTTTTAAAAACATATTTGGGAATGGATTTCTTATTTTAAAGACTATCTATCAGCATCTCTATACTTTGAAGTATAGTTTAGTTTGGACTAAACAGATGCATTCACCATCATCTTGCACCTCTCCCAAAAAAGAGGCTGGGAAACCCTATACTGTAGGTGAGTAATCAGCAAAATTTTTATGCAAAGAGCCAGATGGAAATATTAGGCTTTCTGAGTCATACAGTTACTGCTGCAACTACACAGTTCTGCTGTTGAGTGTGAAACAGCCACACACAAAATGAAAATGAATGAGCATGCTTGTATTCAAAAAAACTATTTACATAAATGGGTAATGAACTAGATTTGTTCTACAAGACATAGCTTCTTGACACTTGCTCTAAGATTTTATTCCACTGAAAAAAGGGTAAGAAATTAACTTAAAATTAAGGTAAGCTTTCTATTTCCTAAAACAGTATATATATTTCCTAATCATAAAAATACTAACTAGAATATAAACACCAAGTATGCTATCTATTCTTCTGTTTTTCCCCTCTTATTTTGCCTGACATGCCCCCCCACCATTACTCTCAAAATTTTGGCAAATTACAGATTCGTTTGAATTAATAAAATGCAAATAATATTTGGAAGCAGAAGAAGAACTTCTAATTAATTGCATTATTAGATAAGTGCATTATTAGATACACTGTTCATCTAACATCTGATAATAGGTCACTGAACCATTAGAAGAAAAGAGAGGGAGGGTAAATATCAAAAATATGGTACGACTGAATCCAGCCCTGTGGTGGAGCTTGTGGAAAGCTAAGTCCTCCAGGTCCTTAGGAAGAAGTAACAGAGAAAAACAGAAAAACCAAACAGGGAGAAATATACAGCTATGAATCATCTCTTTCCCCTTAACATTAAACCATACAGTTCCTGCTTCCGCCCAAATCTTTTTCTGAAAATGCCCAAGAAAATCGGATTCTGAGAAGAAATACAATTCCTATGTCCCACATCTGTGTTACAAAGAAGGAACTACATTTTCCTTCCCCAAAAATCCTACAACAAAAAAACCCCAAAACAAAAAACAAACACCTAACCAAGACAGTACTTTCTTTCTAATTCCGACATTACAAGTAAGTGACTGTGAAAGATTTTGTCTTCCAGAAAACAGGAAGCACTTTACTGAATGAAAATCTTCTATAATATACATTAATCAATAAATCCCCTAAAAAAAATAGCTCTAAGACTGATGTGTGTTACATTATTTTATTGGGGCTTGAAAATGATAGTGGGAATAATTATGTGAAATTGCAAACGGTGGAAAACAATTGTTTTATATGTGTAGTACTACCTTTAAACATAACCCTTAGTATCTTCATATTATACAGACCTTGTGTGCAGGAATGAGGTTAATAAGAATGGAGTCCAATAATTCTTGAGTAACTCCATCACCTTCCATGATGATAGAACTCATCAAGTCTAGCATGTGCATTTGTACCTTCTTATTGTGGCTATTGCTTAAAGAAAAAAAAAAAATCAAGCTTGAAAATTATACTTCCCAGTTTAAAACAACTATCTCAGATAAAAGAACTGTTACTTGAAGAAAGCATACTAATTTTGACTGTTCTATTTACTTTCTTGCTCTGCTAACTATAACAACAGCTGTAAGGCATTGTAAAGTAGTTTACAAAATCAAAGACTTTTAGAATGAATTAAGTCACCACACAATTAGGAGTCAAAGAGTGGGTTAAATCAACCAAACAAAAACATCAGCTTCAACGAAAGGACATCTTGCTTATTTGTCCCCAGATTTTAAAGGGTGATAAAATTTTAATTAAGAAAACAAAAAAAGTACAAGATAATGATAATAGACAGTTTTTCATCCTTTTACATATTAATACATTTCCCAAAATGAAACTATAAACACCAAAAAAACCTTAGCCAATACAAGTAATTTTAGCCATAATATCTTTGTCACTAGAGATTTTAGTTTACCAATACTGAAAATCAAAAGTTTGATATGAAATTTTTATCAGAATTTATGACTAGAAGTTTCTGAAAATGTCACTTAGGTATCTCACAAAGAATTTCAAACAAAATGAGAAGTCAACAAGGTATAAAGCCTAGAATCAGCTTTAGCCCTACCTTCTTAGCTATGCCAGTGAAGAATCAACTGTAGGCCTCCTCAATAAATACCTCTCTACTGCTGATCCAGTACTTAACCTAAGAAGACTGGCTATAAAACTGCTAAAAACAAGTAGAACATCTAGGCTTCTCTCCTTTGACTACAATTTTTTATTTATTTCTAATTTTTTTATAAACATCTTTGACTACATCTTAACTAAAGACTTAAAATATCCACTTTCACATTTATCAGATATATATGTAAAGATAAATCAAGAGAAATGATACAATTTAGTGATACTACAGATACAGGGATATAGAAAAGTTTAAATCAAGGCAAAATTCTAACATCATTTATGTATCTCTTACTTTTTAAAAAATTAACCTGAAATAATGTATAAGAGACCTGTTGAACAGCACATGTATGTGAAGAAATACCTTGAGTTTGGGAAAGGCACCACCTGAAAGGAGCAGAGGGAATAATCCCTGGAATTTACCAAGGTCTGAGACTAGAACATGTTCCAACCAAAGTGGAAAATCTCACAATTCACATCAATCTCACAATCTCACCATTCCTACCATCTTGTAATGAGAATGGTAAACCCACATATCCAAGCTCAACGAGCCCCAAGCACAAGAAAAAGAAAACTCCACCATGGTACATCATAATCAAATTGTTTAAAACCAGTAATGAAGAGAAAATCTTAAAAGCGGGTAGAGAAAAAAGATACATTATGTACAGAGGAACAAAGATTAAGAATGACAAAAACTTTTCATTAGAAACAATGAAAACCAGAAAATGGAGCAACATCTTTAAAAGTACTAAAAGAGAAAAAACAAACAAACAAACAAAAGAAAAAAGCCTATCAACCTAGAATTTTTACCATGAAAATAATCTTCAAAAATGAAAGTGAAATAAAGACATTTTCAGACATACGAAACCAAAAGAAATCTATCAGCACCAGACCAGAACTATAGAAATGCTAAAGAAAGTCCTTCAGACTGAAGAAAAACAATACCACATAGAAATCTGCATTGACACAAAGAAATGAAGAACACCAGACAAATGGTAAATGTGTCAGTAAATACAAAATAATGAGCTCCTCTTTCAAAAGGCAAGTCTTTCTTAATTTACTTGTTTGAGAGAGAGACCAAGAGAGCTCAAGCAGGGGAAGGGGCAGGAGAGGGAGAGAATCTTCAGGCAGACTGAGCTGAGCAGGGAACATGTGGCTCAATTCCAGGATCCCAAGATCATGACCTAAGCCAAAATAAGGAGCTGGCCACTCAACCAACTGAGCCACGTTGGCACCCCCAAAAGGCAAGTCTTTTATTTACTCCTAGCTTAATATGAATTAATTAGGTCAACAATAAACTTACATCTTTAGGTTCAGGAAATAAAAATATTAATGGATCAAAAGAAAAGTGTGTGTATGTACAAGTAAGAGGAAAGTAGAATGTCAGAGTGGGAAGTGGACTAAGTTGACAGTAAAGATCAACAAGAGGGGCAGAATGATGACAATTTCAAGAGTTTTAGAATTTTGTTGGCAATTTTAATTTTAAAAGAAAAAGTTGCAAAAATGTGACAGGATACAAAAAATGGCCACAAATTGTTCTATCTCTATATTCATATGGCTTTAAAATTCTGTTCCTCCAAGAAGATACGGAGTCTATCTAACAAACCTCTGAATCTGGGCTTGACTATGTACCTTCCTTGGCCAAAGTAAACATGAAGTGAACAGAGGTTTAAAAGGTGCTTGTGAGGTAAAGCACGTTCTTTCCTGCTATTTTTGAAACCCAGTCAGCATCTGAAGAGGCCTGGGCTAGCCAGCTGGATGATGAAAGTGTGAGAGAGAGAGACACATGACCTAGTTGTCCTATTATCTCAGCCAACTGCCAGATGTCCTGTCAACAGACTGCAAATAGAGGAGTGAGCCCAGCCCAGATAAAAAGAACTGCCAAACAGAATTAGGAGTTAAATAAAATGGGGTCTATTTTAAGCCAGAAAGTTTGGGGTTGTTTTGTCATGCAGCAAAAGCTAACTAACACAAAAGGTAAAGTTCATACAGTTTATCATTTTTTCCATGCCTTCATTTAGTTGCCAAAGGAAGCTTTTTCTCATGCAGTCTCTTTATAAGCTTCCATTTCTACACCAGTTCAGTCCAGTTCTTTCCTATTTATGCCAGGTTAAATTCTGTTCCTACCATTCTAGGGAAACAGAAAGCATGATAGCATAGTATCCATAAAAAAAATCTACAGAAAACTCTAGAAATGTGCTATCCAATGTGGAAGCCATTAGCCAATAGCCACATGGCCACTGAAAACTTGTAGTATGGACAGAGCCATAAGTTGAAATAATAATGCTTTTGTGGGTGCCTGGATGGCTCAGTCAGTTAAGTGTTGGACTCTTGATTTTAGTTCAGGTCATGATCTCAGGGTCATGAGACTGAACCCCATGTCAGGCTCCGAGCTCAGTGGGGAGTCTGCTTGAGAGTCTCTCTCCCCCTCTACCCTTCTCCCTGCTCATACATGTTTGCCCATGCTCTCTCTCTTTAAAATAAATAAACCTTAAAAAAAAAATTAATGCTTTTGGATACTGTAGAATAAAATATATTATTGAAATAAATCTAATTTGTTTCTTTTTAACCTTTCTTCACATGGTTACTAGAAAATTTAAAATTTATATGAGAACATTATGTTTGCATATAGTGCAATGCTGTAGAACATATCTCATGATGATGCTTGGTTTACTATTCTAAAAAACCCCACAAAAAACCCCCAAGCAAACAAACAACAGAATAAAACACAACAAAACACTGAACTGAAATCAGAGTTTAGGTTCTCCTATTCAGTGATTTGTCCTTGGGCAAGCCACCACACTCCCTACTCCCTTTCCTTATGCATTAATTTCCCTATTTCTCTAAAGAAGGAGGAATGCTTAAGGTTTTTTTCTCACTTGAAAATGAGAAGTCAGTGTGCTTAACCACTGAGGTACTGATTTTCAGCACTCACTAATGCTATTTATAATACTTATAATTTCCACTTCATAATTTAATATTTCATTACATATGGTCTCACACTTCTGAGTCAACCAATGTAACTGATACCTAAACTAAAATAGTAGTATAAGAGCAAAAGCAGCTTTCAGACAACAGGTTTGGTTATTTTCCTCTTCATGTCAAGTCTTCTAAGGGAAACATTTCATTATAAATCTAAAAGATCACAGTCGCAGGCAAAGTACACAATACTTCAAAATGCACAGCAAGGAAAGAGACAAATAGAAATGTTTAAAAAATAACTTACTTGATCACTGAGAAGAGAGTTCTAAAAAGCTGAATAAAAATTTCATTGCAATCTTCCAATTCGAAGCAGATGTTGTATGATTTAACCCAAGCTAAGTTCTTAAATAAATAAATAAATAAATAAATATTTATACTCGCACAGAATAGCTACACAAAAGCAAATCCAACACTACAATTTACAGAATTACGAATCTCTATTAAAGCTTACAAAACTATATAAAATTAAAGTCGTTAAACTTGTCATATACTGGGACCTTTAAAAAGACATATATCTGTTGGCATTAACTTACTCTAGTGGAAAAATACTAAATTGTTAGAGATTAGTAGATATATATACATACTAAATATAAGCAAGTGAAAATTCAACTTAATCCCTCTTCAGATTAGAAAGAATAAAAACAGAAAGATGAAAATAGAGTTTCAAGTAACTCCAAAGTACATCCCAGTGGAATGTACTTTATCTTTTTTTTTTTAATATTTTATTTATTTGACAGAGAGAAATCACAACTACAGAGAGGCAGGCAGAGAGAGAGGAGGAAGCAGGCTCCCCACGGAGCAGAGAGCCCAACGTGGGGCTCGATCCCAGGACCCTGGGATCATGACCCGAGCCGAAGGCAGAGGCTTTAGCCACTGAGCCACCCAGGCGCCCCTGGAATGTACTTTATCTTAAAAAAGACATTTTATTAAGTGGGATCTGTATAAAACAAAAAATTCATCCTACATTATAAAGTTACTGTAAGAAATTTTCTATTACGTGAATAGTGTGATATTTATTAAATTTTATTTTTACCTCTAATAAATAAAAGTATCTATTAAACTGTGGGCTCTTTGTATCCTCCAAACCTTTTAATTGTCTGGTAATAAACAAAAATATGTCCTGTTAAAAAAAAATGATAAAATTAATTTAGACACAAATACTTATCATTCTTTCATAATACACTATTAATAGTCTGTATACATATTCTCCATTAAACACAATAAAAGAAAATTCTCCTTAGCCAAATGACTTGGGACTGGCTTAGACCATTACTCCAAATAATGAGAACAAAGCAAACTATATCTTTTAAAAATGATAATAAAAATTATTACTGGCATAAATTTTTATGCTTTCTCATTCTTGGAGAACTGTAAATTCTCTATTTTGTTGCCCTTTCTTCTACTACAGAACGTCCACTTTACTCATTATCTTCATCTTGCATCATGGCAAACAATTATCTTCATTTTAAGGACCTGGACAAGAGTCTTTCCATTACTATTTTCTACATGAAACTAGTAATTTTCAGTAGTATGAATTTGATATGTGACCACAAACTTGTGTGGAACAAAAACAGTAATAGACTGGTTCAAGGGTTGTGCTTTTCATAACAATAGTATGCCATTTCTTAATAGGCTTATCAACATGCAAAAAAATGACTTTAGGACAACAGAAAAGAAGGCAGTTCAAAATACTAAAATTTGCTAGGAATAAAAATTATTAAGAATATGAAGTTAGCTCAAAAAGATCAATTCAAAAGAGTTCCTCAAACATTTTAAACAAAGGCAGAAACCTCTGAGATAAGCACAATATAATTTTGCATGTACTGTGCAGGGTGAAATAATAATCTGAATACATAGATTCTGTTACACTATTGTTTTATAAAGTGTCACTAACCTACTATTTATCCCTTCAATTCAACCACCTGGGCTTTGTGATGGGTTATTATGAAGGTTACATAGAGCAGACAGGGACTAGCTCTGATGTACATCTTTCAATGCCTCAATAAAAATACCAGTCATTTTTGTGGATATGCAATGAATTTTAACTGAATAATTCATCTGTTTTACAACTTATGATATAATCTTATGATGATGAAAAGTGAATAATAATAAAAGCTAGGTCTTAAAGGTAAGCTATAGTATAAAGTATAAAAGTAAACTAATTCTGTAAAGATTGTATTTACCTTAAGTTTATCATGGGAAGTATATGGAGCTTCTGGGGCATAGATTCGAAAAATGTCAGCCAAACAACATGCTACAAGGAGACGCACATCTTTATTGGGATTCCTGAGGAAAAATTCAGATGCAAGATGCAAGGCTAGTGGGAGATACTGCTGTTTTTCATCTTCTGAGTCCTGATCCATATCCATAAAAGTTTTTACTACCATCTGTAAAAGTACATAAAAAGAAAAAATACTCAACTCCTGATATTTACAAATTAGAAGACATATTTTAAGAAACTCATGCCCATTACAACACAAACTATTAATTAGTTACTATCAGAGGATTCACAATCAATTTGTGTAAATCTTCATTTAAGACTCTAATTATTTTAGGTAAAATTTAACCCAGATAAATAAATTCTTAGTCTCATACATACAACCAAATTCATTTGATATTCTGCAATATCATCAATTATGTTTCTTTTATATTTTATTATCAAAGCTGCCTTGATTTAGGTAGGCTCTTTCAAACTGCTCTCATTTCACACTTTAGTAGGTTTTGGATTTCACGAAAGAAAACCATGTTTAAGCATTTTTATGTAGCTGTACTTCTGATTAAAAGTTGTAATTATAAAATAACCTCTCTTATTGTTTGTAATTACAAAATTATCAAATGTACATTTTAGAATCACTCTAAAACAAAAAACCCATGCTCATTATTTGGAAGAATACTGTTAAAATATTCATATTGCCCAAAGCAGTCTACAGATTCAATGCAATTCTCATAAAAAAAAAAAACAGAAGTATTTTTTCACAGAACTACAACGAAGAATCCTAGAATTTCTATGGAATCACAAAAGACCCTGAATTGTCAAGGCAATTTTGAGAAAGAAGAACAAAGCTGAGGGTATTTTAATCCCAGATTTCAAGGCATACCGTAGAGCTGTAATAATCAAAACTACATGGTTAACAGGGGATGGGAAAATGAGTGAAGGGGAGTTCTAAGCACAGGCTTCCACTTATGGAATGAATAAGTCATGGGGATGAAAGAAATATAGTCAGTGATATCGTAATGGTGTTTTATGGTGAGAGATGGTAGCTACACTTGTGGTGAGCACAGCATAATGCATACAGTTGTGGAATCACCATGTTGTACATATGAAACTAATGTAACATTGTGTGTCAATTACACTTTAGTAAAAAGAAAAGAGAATTAAAAAAAAAAAACACACAAGGGTACTAGCACAAAACATATAGCTCAGAAATAAACCCATGCCTATATGGTCAATTAATCCACCAAAGAGGCAAGAATATACAATGGGGAAATGATAGTTTCTTCAATAAGTGGTGCTGGGAAAACTGGACAGCTACGTGCAAAAGAATAAAACTGGACCACACACAAATATAAAATGGATTAAAGACCTAAATGTAATACCTGAAACCATAAGACTCCTAAAGGAAAACACTGGCAGTAATCTTTTAGACATTGACCTTAAGTAATATCTTTCTGGATCTGTCTCCACAAGCAACAGAAACAAAAGCAAAAATAAACTCCTGGGGGCTTCTGGGTGGCTCAGTGGGTTAAGGCCTCTGCCTTCAGCTCAGGTCATGATCCCAGGGTCCTGGGATCAAGCCCCACATCGGGCTCTCTGCTTAGCAGGGAGCTTGCTTCCTCCTCTCTCTCTGCCTGCTTGTGATCTCTGTTTGTCAAATAAGTAAATAAAATCTTAAAAAAAAACCCACAACAACTCCTCGGACTACATCACGCTAAAAAGCTTTTGCACAGCAAGAAAATCATCAATAAACCAAAAAAGACAACCTACTGAAGAGAATATATTTGCAAACGATATATCTGGTAAGGGGTTAATATCCAAAATATATAAAGAACCCGTAAGATTCAACAACAAAAAAACCGAATAATCTAATTTTTAAAAATGGGCAGAGGACTCGAACAGACATTTTTCCAAAGAAGATATATATATAAAGATGGCCGAGACACATAAAAAGATGCTCAACTAATCACTAATCATCAGAAAAATACAAATGCAAACAACAATGCAATATCACCTCATACCCGTCAGAATGGCTAGTATCAAAAATACAAGAAATAACAAGTATTAGAGAAGATGTGAAGAAAAAGGGACCCCTCATGCACTGTTGGTGGGAATGTAAATGGGTGTAGCCATTGTGGAAAACAGCGCTGAGGTTTCTCAAGAAATTAAAAATAGAAACACCACATGCCCCAATAATTCCACTTCTGGGTGTTTACCTGAAGAAAATAAAAAACTAACTAGAAAAGATACATGTACCCCTACGTTTATTGCAGCATTATTTACAATAGCCAAGATACAGAAGCAACTAAATGTCCGCCGAAAGAGAAGAGAATAAAGGCGATAGACACACACACACTCATACTCACACACTAGAATATTAATCTACCATAAAAAAGAATGAAATCTTGCTATTGATGGTAACATGGATGAACCTTCAGAGTATTATGCTAGGTGAAATAAATCATACAGAAGATGACTTTTTATGTATTGAATTTTATCATTTTTTTCTGTGCATGCTGAGGTGATCATATTTTCCTCCTAATTCTGTAAGGAGAGTAAATCTCACTGACTGGTCTTCTAATTTTAATCCAAGTTTCCATTCCTAAAATCTAATTCTAGCCCAAGTTTCCATTTTAAAATAACACCAACTAGGTCATAACATTTGTACATTGCTAGGTTTGAGATGCTATTATATTACTTCAATTTTTAATTTCAATTAAATTGAAACTGTAATTTCAATTACTTTAATTCACAAAAGAAACTGACCTATAACAGAGATTTCTAAAGACAACTCTGTCCATTTTATTTTTTAAAAAATCTTTTAAAGATTTTTGATTTTTTCTTATTTTAGAGAGACTGTATGAAAAGGGGGATGGGCAGAAGGAAAGGGAGAGTATCTCAAGCATTTTCTGCACTAAGCATGGAGCCCAACATGGGGTTCAATCCCATGACCCTGAGCCGAAACCAAGAGCTGGACGCTTAATCACCTGAGCCACCCAAGTGCCCCCAATCTTGTCCATTTTAGAAATAAGGTTGTACTGGCTTCAAACAATTGATAAGTGATCCCTTTTTGCCTACTATATGAAAAGTTTATAATAATGCCGCTTTTATCTTTCTTCCTTATATTTAGTGAAAGTCAAATGCTTGAAGAATTATAATGGAATTTAGAAAATATTCTGGACTGAATGACAATGAAAATATAAACTATCAATAGTTGGGGGATTCAGTTAAAATTGTACTTATAGGAAATTTATAGCCTTAAATGTATAAACTACAAAGGCAGAAAGAACGAAAAACCAGTAATCTACATTTCCATTGCAAACAGTTAGAAAAATACCAAATTAAATAAAAAGGAGGTGGAATCAAAGGGGGGAAAGTTCAAACAGCCGTCAATGAACCTGAAAAACATACAAAAGAGAAAAACCAAACAATGCCAAATGTTGACTGTTGAAAAGACTAATAGAATGGACATGTCTCTTTAAGAATAAATCAAGGAGAAAGAAAGCTGGCACAAACTGCCAATATAAGGAATTAAAAAGAGGACATATTATATTATTCATCCTGATAAAAATAATGATACACTGGAGAGGGCTGTCACACAAAATACACTATCTGGATAATTCTATTTCTATGAAAAGAAACTAAATCTGAAATTTAAAACCTTCCCAGAAAAAAAATCTCCAATGTTAGATGGCTTCACTGGTGAAAAGTCCCAAGACTATGTAGATCTGTATAGTACTAGCTCCTCTGACTGAAATACCAAAACTTTCCAGCCATTCTGCTACAGCTTTGCATCCTGGTTTGGTATGCAGTTACTAGTCAGTGAGAGCCTACTTACTATTCAACTACAAACATCCCTTTGAGATGTTAAGCCTTATTTCTTGGTTATCTATTAACATTTTAGTAGAGATTATCTAGTTGGAATTAATAATGTAATACAGAAGATAAACACCTGAAGTTTAGGAATTCTTAGAGAAATAAAGAGCACCCAATGGGAACTGTGAAACTTTGAAGTCATCGGAGACATAAAGTATTCTGAAAGCAATCTGAGCAAGTTCAGCAGGAGGCAAGAGACAAAGTAAAAAAGGGCAAACTGTACTCCTAAATGCCATAACTAAGGAGTTTAAAATTTTATTTTATAGGAAATGGGAGTTCCTATTATATAGGAAATAGGACAAAAAATATTTGTCAGAAAAATCTATGTATTTGTCATCTATTGCTATGTGACAAAATACCCCCAAACTCTGTATGTACCTTAAAACAATAAACATATACTTGTCACACAGTTTCTTTGCTGGTGGAATTGAGAGAGTGACTTGGCTTGGTGGTTTTGCTTGGACTCTCTAATTAAATTGTAATTCATCAAAGCGGTAATCATCTGAAGGTCTAATGGGCCTACCAGGTGTGCTATGAAGGTAGCTCATTCACATGGTTGGTAAGCTGGCACTGGCTTTTGGCAAAGGGCATCAGGGGCTCTCCGGACAGCTGCTCTAAATGTCCTCATGGGATGGCGCTGGCCTTCTCCCAGGGAGTGATACAAGCACCAAGTCATAAATGGCAATCTTTTACGAACTAACCTCCAAAAACCTACACTGTCACTTCTGAAATAGCCTATTAGTTACTCAGGACAGCCCTATTCAGTCGAAATATAAGGAAATGAGGCTCATTCAGGGCCATCTTGGAGGCTAACTACCATATTATGTCTCATAATATTTACATCTTCTTTGGTACTCTCTCATAAAGACGCCGGTTTTGGTCATGTGACTTATTTTGGCCAATGGGACATTACCAAGCATAATGCAAGGCGAGGCCTGGTAACCAGGTACACGGAGAGCCTGGGATGCTTCCTACTGGAACCCAGCAGCCACGCTGTTAGGAAGACCAGACTATCCAAGAAAGAAGAGACCATACACAGAACCCTGGAAAATGAGTCAACATTTAAAGGCAGACTACATAGAAAACTCAAAGCCCTAGCTGAGTTCCCAGCTAAAGTTAGCTTCTAAGAGTAACCCTGGGTTACACCACATGGAACAATCATATCACAGAGCTGTGAGGAATAATAATTTTAACCCATGAAGTTCTTACTATACAGCAACGATTAAATTAAACCACATCCATTCTGCAGTTTTTAATATGCCTTCCTGTACTGCAGAAGCAGGAAAGCTAAAAATTATATATCCTTGGTCATCTTACATTAAGGGTTACAGTTATAACCTAGTTTAGCCAATCAGAGGTACTTATTCATGATTTGGAAAGTGGAAGCATGGAAGAGGTTGTGTTGCTATTGCTTCTGCTATTTTCTTTTTTTGGCTGGCACCTACGGAGCAAAGGCATTTTGTGGTATGCGGCAGTAGCAGCATTAAGCTTTGTCAAGACAGATAGGAAGGATTTATCCATTTTGTGCTGGTACTGATCTTTCAGGTGTGGGAGGCTCTGGAGCAATCATTATGGCAATGGTTTACTCAAGACAATATTTCTGAGAGGTAGGTATTACTGTCATCTAAGTTTATGGTTAAGGAAAGTTGTGCACTTGTAGGTAATCTGCCCTGGTTCACAGAGTCCCAGAACAAGATCAACACTTAGCACAGAAGGGAGGGGAAAAAAGAAAATATTAGAGGGCAGCACATATGATAAGGGTATAATTTAGTTGAAATTTGACTTCAGATAAATATCACATACATGGCTGTTTGAACTGGGGAGCACAATATAAAGCGTATTTCTTAACATGGGTTGTGGTTAAAAAAAAATCTTTGAAAGCTGTGACAGTGGTTATTATATTAGTTCCCCACCAGTATCTTATATCCTTTTTATTATTTTTATAAAGATTTTACATATTTATCGGATAGAGAGATAGACAGCACAAGTAGGCAGAGTGGCAGTCAGAGGGAGAGGGAGAAGCAGGACCCCCCTGCTGAGCAGGGAACACAACTTGGGCTCAATCCAGGGACTCTGGGATCACGACCCAAGTCGAAGGCAAACGCCCAACTGACTGTGCCATCCTGGTGCATCTCTTATATCCTTTTTAGAGTACCATATGGTTTCACTTCCACTAGCTACACAGAGTAGTCAAATTTATAGAGACAAAGTAGAACCGTGATTACCAGTGATTAACAAGAGGAGAGAATGAGGTCTCAGTATTTAATGAGGACTTTGTGTACTTTTAATGGGTACAGAGTTTCAGTTACGGATGATGTAAAAGTTCTGGAGGTGGATGGTGTACAACAATGTTAATGTATGTAACACCACTCAACTGTACACTTAATGGTTAAAATGGTAAATTCTATGTTACTTATATTTAACCACAATTTAAAAAATCAGTACAAATGACTTCTAAAACTGGGGAGATATTTTCTTAGCTACATGTTAATTAATGTTACAACCAGGTGAAATAAACACAAACATATCAAAACATGTAAACAAAACAAAACAAAAAAATAAAGTTCAGGATGAAATAATAATAGTATAATAAAAATAAAAACACAAAAGAACTTATGATCCTTGGGAATCAGCTAGTTAGGTTTTCAAAACTTTCAGAAAGGAATGCTATTAATATATTCATAAAATATAGACAAGTATAGCACGAATGACCTAACCTGGCAAAAATACAAATGAGGATGACTACACATTACTGTCCCTATGAGCCCAAATACAAACATCAAAAATGGAATCTTAAAGTGAATACAGTATTTTTGTTATAAATGGCTTTGTGCTCATATAGGACATGGGAGTAGGCAGAGAGGAAAAGAGGAGTAAAGTTAATATCTGGAGAACACAGGAGACTCTTTACTATTCTTGTAGCTTTTTAAGTCTGAAATTTTATCAAACTAAGAAACTAAAATTAAAAATGAATGCATTTACCACAAAATACAAGACATATATATTAATAGCTGAAATGAAAGTTTCACCAAACAGACTTGTCTTAAAAAAAAAAGTTTCTGATTTTAAAAGAACATATTTACCATTGCATAATTAGCTTGATACACAGATGTTACAGATCTAGGAATACAATGACACAAAGTATTCTAATTCTACTTTAAAACCTTAAAAATATAAATTGAATTACAGGTTTCTAAAGAAAATAATTTTGTCTGTTAACATATGTATCCTCAATGATTAGAACAGTGACTGGCACAAAGTGGGTGGGCATACACTTTTTTTTTTTAAGGGTTCAATGTTCAGTTTCCTTTAATGACCCCCATCTCCCTGAAGGGCAGGTACAGGCAACTAGGCGACGGCAAGAGATGTTCACTTGAAGATCTTGCCCTGATTGAAGGTTTTGCCCACATGCTGGAAGGCCCCCTCCCAGGAAAAGTACTCTCGGACCAGCGTCTGGGTCTCCTCGCTGCCAGGATCCAGTTTCCGCCAGGTATATGACTCGCAGTCCACCTGCCAATCTGGACTCAGTGGAAAGGCAAGCTCCTGGCCTCGGAAGACCCAGACTCCAGAAATGGAGCTGCTTTTGTTGGTTCCAAAGAGGATGACACTGGCAAAGGCATTCTTCCTCAGTTTGTCCAACCGCTGGAACATTCCAGTGATGAGGTTGCAACTCATGAAGGTCTGGGTGAGCTCTTCAGGGAAGCGGTACTCAGCGTACCACAGAGACCAGCCATCCTTATCAAGTGCTCCCAAAAATACGGCAGCGCCACAGAGAGTGTGTCCTCATTGGAGTACTTGCGCTTATATTCGTCCAACACAAAGGTACTCTTGGGCAGGTGAGCGAAGGGGTCCTTGGCCTTCGGCTCAGCAGCCAATGCCTGTTCACATTCATCTGTCTCCTCCTCGGGAGCAGGGGCAGCAGCCTTTTTCTCCTCTTTCCGCTCAGCCTGGGGCTTCTGCTTCTCTTCCCGATAACCTTTCTCTTTCCGTGGGGTGTCCTTTTTAGGCTGGCTCTCTGCAAACTTTTTAGCATCAAACTGGGCCATCTTCTCACAGAGTTTCACCTCCCCCAAGACAGCCCGGAACTGGGGCTGGTTAATGCAGGTGAGGAACCAGCAGTTGGTATTGGGGAAGGCCTGGCGGAAGGAAGGTTCCAGGACCTGTTTATAGAGTCACAACAGGGTGCACACAACTGTGATGTCAGCCAGTGTCACACATTCGCCCACCAGGAAAGTCCGCGTCTTCAAGTGAGCATCCAGTAGGCCCAGAATTCGCCTCACTTCCTCCTTTGCATTCTCTGTGGCCTGCTTGTTGTGGTGCATGATGCCCAAGGTGGGGAAGACGCTGGGGGCACTGTGTCGCCATCAGCAAAGCTCACCCACTGCACCACCTGGGCTGCTGCCTCGGGAGTACTTCCCTGCAGCTCCTCATTGCTCACATAGTAGGCAATGGCATTGCTCTCGAACACACAAAATCCATCGTTACCCTCAAATGCTGGAATCTTGCCTGCAGGAAATTTCCGGAGAAATTCAGGGGTGCGGTTGGTTTGGCCAAAGTGGAAGTGGGGTGGTGCGGAGAGCACGCGGACCTGAGCCCCGCTGTACTGAGCAGCAATGAGAGCCTTGAAGGCCCTCCAGTTTTCAGAATATGTGTACAGGGTCCCAGCCGCCATGGTGATTCCACAGAGAAAGGGGCATACACTTTTTTAAGAAAAATATTAGAATTCACAAAATGCATCTTTTTTTTTTTTTTTTTTTTTTTAGATTTTATGTATTTATTTGTCAGAGAGAGAGACCAAGAACAGCAGGCAGAGGCAGAAGCAGGCTCCCCGCTGAGCAAGGAGCCCGACGTGGGAATCAATCCCAAGACCCCTGGATCATGACCTGAGCCAAAGGAGACGCTTAACCAACTGAGCCACCCAGGCATTCTGCACAAAACACATCTTTAACATCTACTCTGATTACATACACACATGAGTGTTTTATATGTGTTTGTGTGTGTGTGTGAATGTATGTACACACACACCAACATTGTGACCCCTGATATATATTCCTACCGTTCTGGCATAAAACTTACTCAGTTCTAGATAATCAATTAGTAAGTATATATCCGGCTTTGTTTTTTTATTTATTTTTATTTATTTATTTTAATTAGTTTTATTTAGAATTTTTAAGTAAACATAATCCTAAACATGGGTCTATAGCAGGGGTCACAACCAGAGAAGAGTGACATGGAAATAAGGACTGGGAAGAAATGGAGAACATGTGCCCCAACTGAAGACAGAGTGAGCTTTAGTTAATTATTTCCAGGCGACAGTGCAGTAAAATCTTGCAAAATCATCCAGGTGTTTAGGACACAACAAATTTTTAAGTGAAATCATCTGATTTGAGAATTTTAGCAACTCCAAAAACTTCCCACTATTGCAAAGGAAAAGCAAAACATATCTACATGTTCTATGTGGTCCTCAAATCAACAATTTACAAACTGTTGGAAATAATTTAAGGAAAAATGTCAATACAGCCATCTTTTCAGGTAAATAAATTATTCTGAAAAGTTGTTTTCCCTCTTCCTTTGTACTTAATAGAGAAATACAAGTCTTTAAGCAGGGTTTAAAAAAACTATGAAGAGGGACGCCTGAGTGGCTCAGTTGGTTAAGCATCTGCCTTTGGCTCAGGTCATGATGCCAGGGTCCTGGGATTGAGTCCCACATCGGGTTCCCTGCTCAGCAAGAAGCCTGCTTCTCCCTTGTTGTGCTTTCTCTCTGACAAATAAATGTTATTTTTTTATTTATTTGACAGACACAGATCACAAGCAGGCAGAGAGGCAGACAGGGGGTGTGGGGTACGGAAGCAGGCTCCCCACTAAGCAGAGAGCCCGACACAGGGCTCAATCCCATAACCCTGAGGTCATGGCCCGAGCCGAAGGCAGAGGCCTTAACCCACTGAACAACCCAGGCGCCTCAATGACAAATAAGTTAAAAAAAAAAAAAATCTTAAACAAACAAACAAACAAAAACCTATGAAGAGGGGTGCCTGGGTGGCTCAGTCATTAAGTGTCTGCCTTCAGCTCAGGTCATGATCCCAGGGTCCTGGGATGGAGCCCCACACTGCATCTTGATTTTTCATCTTAAGTATTATATTAACTGGTGTTTTCTGCAGATGCCTTTTATCAGGTTGAAAAGCTCTCTTTTATTCCTTTTTTTAATTTCAAGATTTTATTTATTTAGTTGACAGAGAAAAAGAGAGAGGGGGGCACAAGCACAGAGAGTGAGAGAGGGAGAAGCAGGCTCCTTGCTGAGTAAGGAGCCTGACATGGGGCTCCATCCCAGGACCCTGGGTTCATGGATCTGAGCTGAAGGCAGTTGATTAACAGCTGAGCCACCCAGGCGCCCTGCTATCTTTTATTCCTAAAGTGCTATTAGTTTTAATGATGTGTTGGATCTTTTTTCTCAGATATTTTTTCTACAATTACTGAGATAACAACATGAGTATTCCATTTCATAGTAGTTTATGTTGAACTACATTAATATTTAAATAATAAGCCAAATTTGGGGCGCCTGGGTGGCTCTGGTTGTGATCCCAAGGTCCTGGGATTGAGCCCCGCATCAGGCTCTCTGCTCAGCGGGGAGCCTGCTTCCCTTCCTCTCTCTGCCTGCCTCTCTGCCTACTTGTGATCTATCTGTCAAATAAATAAATAAAAAATCTTTAAGAAAAAAATACTAAGCCAAATTTGTACTCCAAGAAAGGAGTGAATTTGCCTCCCACCTGCAGGGGACATCTGATGGTGTCTAGAGAAATTTTTGGTTGTAACATAGAGAAAAGGAGTTCTATTGGCATGTAGTGCATTGAGGCCAAAGATGTTGCTCAACAATGCACAGGACAGCTCCCCACAATCACCAATTGCAGGCTGAGTGAATCAATACGACCATGGTTGAGAAACATGATCTAACAAGAGGTTTGGCAATTTTATTGCTCTTTTCACTTTGCACATTGCATCTGAGATCTATCCGTGTTGTTGCATGTATCAGTTAATTTGTTCCTTTTAACCAAGAAGTATTCCAGTAGGGATATAGTTTAAATACCTTATTTATTTGATAGATAGATAGAGAGAGAGAGTACAAGTAGGCAGAGCAGCAGGCAGAGGGAGGAGAAGTGGGCTCTCTGCTGAGCAGGGCCAGATGTGGGGCTCAATTCCAGGACCTTGGGATCATGACCTGAGTCAAAGGAAGCTGCTTAAATGACTGAGCCACCCAGGTGCCCCAGGAATATAGTTTAAATATATTTTACATATATTTATGTATGTAACATATTTTACAGAATTTCAATCATTTTACTTTTTTTGAGACATGTTGACCTATTATTTGGACTAGTTTTTCACAATTAATGAATGAAGCCACTATAAGTATTTATGTATAGGCTTTTCTGTAAACATGTTTATATTATATCTCTTGGGTAAAAACCTAAGAGTTGGATTGTTGGGTTATATACTAACTGCATATTCACCTTTAATATTTATACAAATTGCCAAAACATTTTCCAAAGTCATTGTATTATTGTGCATTCCCATGAGCATTGTATGAGAGAGGCAGCTGCTATTCAGTAACCTTGCTGAGTCAGTTTTAGTTTTCTGTTTATTCTTAGCTATACTAGTAGGGGTGTAGTGGCATCTCACTGTGGTTTTAATTTGTATTTTCTTTCCTTTTTTTTTTTTTTTTAAAGAGGGAGGGGGAGGGGCTTGAGATCAGGACCTGCCAAAACAAGAGTCAGATGCTTAATTGACTGGGCTACCCAGGCTCCCCTTAATTTGTATTTTCTAATAAAATTAAACTAATAAAATTCAAAACTGAGCATCTTTTCACGTATTTGTTTGCTGTTTGTACATTTTCTTGGTGAAATGTCTTGTCAAATCTCTTGCTTTTTTTTCTGTTAAATGAGTTTTGAGAATTCTTTATATATTTTGGATACCAATTCTTTATCATATATGTATTTTGCAAATATTTTCTCTCAATGTTTGCCTCATCTTTTAAGTTTCTTTGTTTTTCTTTTTTTTTTTTAAAGATTTATTTATTTATTTGACAGACAGAGATCACAAGTAGGCAGAGAGGCAGAAGAGAAAGGGAAGCAGGCTCCCTGCTGAGCAGAGAGCCCAAAGCCATGCAGGGCTCGATCCCAGGACCCTGAGATCATGACTAGAGCCAAAGGCAGAGGCTTTAACCCGCTGAGCCACCCAGGTGCCCATCTTTTAAGTTTCTTAACAATACAGAATGCTTTAAGGATGATTTAAGTGATGAAGTCCAATTTATCAATTTTTTTCTTTTATGGTTTGTGTTTTCGGTATCTGACCTAATATGTATTTGCCTAAACAAAGCATGCAAAGTTTTTCTCCCGAATTTTTTGTAGACCATCGATAGTTTTAGGTTTTTACATTTATCTCTATAATTCATTCTGAGTTAATTCCTACATGTCCTGTGAGTTTCGGGTAAAGGTGTTCAGGCACCATTTGTATAAAAGACTATGCTTTCTGTATTGAACAGTTTTGGCATCTTTGTTGAAAATAAAACTGACTGTAATGTGTAGGTCTATTTCTGGACTCTCCATTATGTTACACTGCTCTATTTATCTATCCTTTTAATAATACCACATAATTTTGATTACTGTAGCTTCACATTAAGTTCTGAAATCAGGCAGGCGTATGAGTCCTCTAACACAGTATAAAAATAGGAGAAAGATATGAACAGACACTTTACAAAAAAAATTACCCACTGGTGGTAGGAATATACATGTATGTCAAAACTTGTCAAACTTACGTCCTGAGAGCAATTCTCTGACACCAACGAGGTGTACAACATTTCAATTCAGTTCTGACAGTAACTACCAGGAATGAGTACAAACCTCACAAGTTAAGAGGACAAAATTCTTCTCAACACTGCCCCCTGCTTCAGATGCCACCTGCAAGTCCTGGAGGCCACCCATACTTCTGACAAACCAGCTATATCTTTGGGGCTTCCTACAAAACCCTCAGGTTCAGTAATTTCCCAGAACAACTCACAGAACTCACTGAAAGCACGATACTGATAATTACAGCTTTACTATAAAGGATGCAACTCTGAAACAGCCAAGTGAAAAAACACTTCGGGAGGAAAGAGGTGGACAAAGAACTTCCATGCCCTCTTCTAGTGGAATCTAACACAACACCCTCCCAGCACACCAGTGGGTTCACCAACCAGTGAACTCCTCTGAGCCTTAGTATCCAGAGGTTTATTGGAGTTTTAATATGGGATTAATTATCATATGACTGAACTCAATCTCTAGCCTCTCACCTCTCCCAGAGGTCAGGTGGCAAAGTTCCAACTCTCAAACCATGTGCTTGGACTTTCTGATGACTCTCTAAGAGTCGAGGGGAGGGCCAAGAGTTGCCTAATTTCTGAAACAAAGACACTCCTCTGTGCTAAGAACTGGAAACAAAAAGTAGATATATTATTATATCATATTGCATAGTTTACTATGTGCAACCTATTGTATTTCTCAATCATGAGTCAATATGGCTTTTTTTTTTTTTTTTTTGAAGCTTTATTTGACACAGAGAGGGAGGGAGAGAGCAAGCACAAGCAGGAGGAGTGGCAGAGGGAGAGGGAGAAGGCTCCCTGCTGAGCAGGGACTGCAGTGTGGGCTCATCCCAGAGCCCTGGCAGACACCTGACTGACCGGACCACCCAGTGCCCCTAAAACTATTTTTTTTTTAAGTCACTACCTTGGTGAAAAAGTCTAAGATCTTTTTTAGCTTCCTCACTGGTAAAAATTAAATCAACCTTTTAAAGGTCCAACAAAGACAATGAGAGCTCTCGTTCACTGTTAATCCAAATGTAAACTGATACAACCACTTCGGTGTTTTCAGTGAAGTAGAATATATGCACACCCAATGACACAACAATTTCACCTATGTGTGTGTCTATGTCCATGCCCTAAAGCAGGTTGTACATGTACACAGAATATGTATATGAGTATGTTCACAGCAATGTTGTTGGTAAATGCCAAAAAAACCTAGAAATCAAATGTCAACAAAGACTGAATAAGTAGTACAACAGAGTACTATTTAGAAATAAAAATAAATGAAAAACAGATATATAGGCAGTAACTTCTTCGATATCAGCCACAGCAACTTCTTTCAAGATATGTCTCCAAAGGCAAAGGAAATAAAAGCGAAAATGAACTTTTGGGACTTCATCAAGATCAAAAGCTTCTGCACAGCAAAGGAAACAGTCAACAAAACAAAGAGGCAACCCACGGAATGGGAGAAGATATTCGCAAATGACAGTACAGACAAAAGGTTGATATCCAGGATCTATAAAGAACTCATCAAACTCAACATACACAAAACAGATAATCATATCAAAAAATGGGCAGAAGATATGAACAGACACTTCTCCAATGAAGACATACAAATGGCTATCAGACACATGAAAAAATGTTCATCATCACTAGCCATCAGGGAGATTCAAATTAAAACTACATTGAGATACCACCAGACACCAGTTAGAATGGCCAAAATTAGCAAGACAGGAAACGTGTACTGGAGAGGATGTGGAGAAAGGGGAACCCTCTTACACTGTTGGTGGGAATGCAAGTTGGTGCAGCCACTTTGGAGAACAGTGTGGAGATTCCTCAAGAAATTAAGAATAGAGCTTCCCTATGACCCTGCAATTGCACTGCTGGGTATTTACCCCAAAGATACAGATGTAGTGAAAAGAAGAGCCATCTGTACTCCAATGTTTATAGCAGCAATGGCCACGGTCGCCAAACTGTGGAAAGAACCAAGATGCCCTTCAACGGATGAATGGATAAGGAAGATGTGGTACATATACACAATGGAGTATTATGCCTCCATCAGAAAGGATGAATACCCAACTTTTGTAGCAACATGGATGGGACTGGAAGAGATTATGCTGAGCGAAATAAGTCAAGCAGAGAGAGTCAAGTATCATATGGTCTCACTTATTTGTGGAGCATAACAAAGAACACAGTGGACATGGGGAGATGGAGAGGAGAGGGAGTTGAGGGAAACTGGAAGGGGAGATGAACCATGAGAGACTATGGACTCTGAAAAACAACCAGAGGGTTTTGAAGGGGCGGGGGTTGGGGGTGGGAGGTTGGGGGAACCAGGTGGTGGGTAATAGGGAGGGCACGTACTGCATGGAGCACTGGGTGTGGTGCAAAAACAATGAACACTGTTACACTGAAAATAAACAAATAAAAAAATTTTAAAAAAAAGATATAAGTAATAACATGGACGACACTCAAACATTGAATAAGATGTATAACACAAGGAAGCATATGATATCATTCCATTCATATAAAATTCAAAACTAAAACTAGAAAAAAATCAAACTATACTTTTAGAGATGCATACATAGACAATGACATTATAAGCAAACTAAGAAGACTGCATTGATACAGTGCTTACAGAAGTTTGGGTGTATTGATATATATATTTTTTTTCTTTCTCTCTTTCTTTTCCCTTTCTTTCTCTTTAAGTAGCCTCCACACCCAGCATGGAGCCCAATGCAGAAGCTTCAACTCATGACTATATGATCAAGACTGAGCTGGTATCAAGAGCTGGACACTTAAATGACTGAGCCAATCTGGCACCCCAATACTATTTCTTTATTCACATGTTCACTTTATAGTTACTTATTAAACTACATAGGTTATGTATTTTTTAAGCTATATTTCATACATAAGAGACACACCATATGTTTTTAGTAAAATAGTTAATAGCTGTTTTTAATTATAGTAAAATAGTTAATAATACATTTTTAAGTGTGCTAATCATCGTGTGATTTTGAAAAATAAAGTATTCTATTTTTTTAGGAATACATTTTGAAATAATAATGAAATGATATAATGCTTGAGGTTTGCTTCAGGAATTCATAAATTAAATTTAAAAAATTCTGTTTTGTCCGTTTTTGGATTTGTTTGAATTTTTCCATAATAAAAAGTGACAACATTTATAAAATTACATGTACCGTAAGAATCTCAGATTCCCTTTAAAGCAACTAATCTATTACCTTTTAGATAATGTAAGGACTTCAAAAATTTAGACTCCATTAAAAATGAGAGGAATAAGTGGGAGAAGGGGAGAGAGGAAGAGGTATACAGGGAGAAATGGAGACCTAGAGATATTAACTAAAAAAAAAATGTAATGAGTTAATGCCAGTTCTAGGGCTAAAAACTAAAACCTGCACCTCAGGATTAATAACCTAATACCTTCCTGACACCATTTTAACTCTCACATGTCAGGGCTTTAAATTTTCAAACAGGTTTGTTTTTTTTTTCCATTTTACTTATAATTCTGTCTTTTCTGCACTAGGACTTTTAAATACTGCAAAGGCAATAACAAATGTATTCATTTGTGTGGTCCAAATCTATAAAACTGTACACAGCACTCTATTTGATGAATTATGAATGAAACCATTAGTTCAGACAATCTCTACCTGTATACTAATCTTTAAACAACAACAAAAAAATCCACCTTTCAGGGGTGAGAACATATGAGCTTGGAGTTACATAAATCTTATGATTTTTATATTAATATGGTGGCTCACTCACTAAGTGTACACATGGACTGCTAGATTAGAATGAGTACTGAGCTGTTTGCCAGCACGCATTCCTTTCCACTTTTATGTAATTACATGTAACATAAATCTTTCCATCTAATGTAAATTTGGGGTGAAATCTGAGAGAAGCAGTTGAGGCAGAAGCACAGATAATGCATAAGCCATAGAACCACAATAAAGTCTGTCTAATACACATTCTGATTTGGAAGTTAAACAGATGAGCAACTTTTGGGCTTAATGCTCAAAGTTTAAGTGACACACTGACCAAACTTAACCACATTATTATTTTGTCTTTTCATTGCACTAGATTTTAAATGTCTTTCAAGAAAACTTTGGTATTCTTTTTTTTCTTTTCTTAAAGATTTCATTTATTTATTTGACAGAGAGAGAAACAGCGAGAGGAGAACACAAACAGGGAGTAGGAGAGGGAGAAGCAGGCTTTCTACTGGGCAGGGAGCCCAAAGTGGGGCTCCATCCCAGGACCCTGGGATCATGACCTGAGCCGAAGGCAAATGCTTGATCAACTGAGACACCCAGGCACCCCAAAACCTCAGTATTCTTTTCTTTTTAAAAAGATTTTATTTATTTATTTGACACAGAGAGAGAGATCACAAGTAGGCAGAGAGGCAGGCAGAGACAGAGGGGAAACAGGCTCCCCGCTGAGCAGAGAGCCCAATGCGGGGCTTGATCCCAGGACCCCAAGATCATGAGCTGAGCCGAAGGCAGAGGCTTAACCCTCTGAGCCACCCAGGCACCCCAAAACTTCAGTATTCTTAAGGGCCTTGACTGCTTATCTCAAAAGTGAGTTACCTTAATACTGAATACAGGTTATACAACTTACATTCCTTCTTACACCATACCTTATCTTACCCTAATTCTCAAAATCAAACTCAATACTTCTAAGTTATTCTTAAAACATCTATTTTAATGTCACCATAATTCAAACAATGGTTCCCACTGACCAATATCTTCTGACATTTATTTTATTTATTTATTTATTTTTTAAGATTTTATTTATTTATTTGACAGAGAGAGAGAGATCACAAGTAGACAGAGAGGTAGGCAGAGAGAGAGAGAGAGAGGGAAGCAGGCTCCCTGCTGAGCAGAGAGCCTGACGCGGGACTCGATCCCAGGACCCCGAGATCATGACCTGAGCCGAAGGCAGCGGCTTAATCCACTGAGCCACCCCAGGCGCCCCAAGAAGTTTCTTTTTTTTTTTTTTTTAGATTTTATTTATTTATTTATTTATTTGACAGAGAGAGATCACAAGTAGATAGAGAGGCAGGCAGAGAGAGAGAGAGAGAGGGAAGCAGGCTCCCTGCTGAGCAGAGAGCCTGACGTGGGACTCGATCCCAGGACCCCAAGATCATGACCTGAGCCGAAGGCAGCGGCTTAACCCACTGAGCCACCCAGGTGCCCCGACATCTTTTGACATTTAAAACATCATAATTTATACTTTTATCTTACTTTGATGTACGTATATATCCATGTATGAATATATATGTATGTATACACTTGTAAATATAAAATGTTATACTGATTTCAATCCCCACTCTAATCGAACTATATTATCTTCCAAAAACATCCCAAGCATCTCTTTTTTTTTTTCTTTTAATTTTATTTATTTATTTGAGAGAGAAAGAATCTGAAGTAGACTTCATACTAAGTGCAAAGCCTGATCTGGGCTTGATCTCACCACCACGAGATCATGACCTGAGCTGAAACCAGAAGATGGACACTTAAGCAACAGAGCCACCTAGGTGTCCCATCCTACGTATCTTTAAGGCTTTGCACGGAAAAAAGAAAGAACTCATAGAGAGCACAACACTTAACTGAAGAAATAATATGAATAGGCCCTACAACTGCTTCTACCTCTAACTATCCTCCTCACTCAAAATACTTTTTTTCTTTTAAGATGTTATTTATTAACTTGAGAGAGAGCGTGCACACAAGCAGGGGGAACAGGAGAGGAAGAAGCAGGCTCCCTGGTGAGCAGGAAAAAATAATGGAGGACTTAATCCCAGGACCTTGGGATCATGACCTGGGCCAAAGGCAGACGCTTAACTGATTCAGCCACCCAGGCACCCCAAAATATACTCTTGATTAAAATATTAACTTAAAAATTTCTGCCCAAATTCTACTTCCCCTTCTTTTGTTTTTTTTTTTTTAGAGAAAGAGCCAGAAACAGTGTACACACAAGTTGGGGGAGGGGAAAGGCAGGAGGAGAGAGAAAATCTTTATGCCCAGCATGGAGCACCACATGAGGCTCAATCTCACAACCCGGAGATCATGAACTGAGCCAAAATCAAGAGTTGGATTCTTAACCCACGGAGTCACCCAGATGCCCCTCTACTTCCTCTTCTTGATGCCCATTTGATCTCATCTGAATGGATCTCTGACTCCTCTGAACAGAAAACAGAGTACCAATTACAAAGCATTTATACTATGGTGTCACCTTGCTGTACTGGATAATGTAAAAATCATGCATTCTCAAGACTTTGACCTCTAAGAGCTAGGGGCCACATTTTACATTTTCTACACTGGTCTTGTAAAGTAAGGTAGAAGTGCATATTTTCTGAGGGAATGAAATGCACTAATACACTTTCTGACATGCTCTAAACTTTAGTGGTAGACCAAGTCTGAGAATGTAAATCTCTAAAATTCTTATTTGTCAATAACTATGTATACATTTCAAGACTAAGTGCTAATATTAAAACAAAACAAAACATTAAAAACAGGACTACCATATGATTCAGCAATTCTACGTCTGGATATTTATGTGAAGAAAACAAAAACACCAACTTGAAAAGATATCTACACCTTCATGTTTACTGCAGCATTATTTACAACACCCAAGATATGGAAACAACTTGTGTCCACAGAAGAATGCATAAAGAAATTGTGTTTTTTAAACACACACTCTCACACCAAAATACTACTCAACTACAAAAAAGAATGAAATCTTGTTATTTTCAAAACATGGATGATCCTCAAAGGCATTATGCTAAAGTAAAATAAGTCAGAAAAAACAATACCATATGCTCTCTCTTATATGTGGGATCTTAAAACAAAAACAAAACACTAAGCTCACAGGCTCAGAGAACAAAATGGTGGTTGCCAGAGGTGGGGGGTGAGGGGTGGGAGAAATGGGTGAAGTGTTTATTTTTTTAGTTTAAGTTGAATAATTCCTAATGAAAAAAGAAAGAAACCCTGCAACTGGGCAAGAGGGGGGAAAACCCACAAGAAACAACAACAAAGCATCAATACAGCTATTTCATTCAATTTCAACAAATTAAGTTACTCTCTGGGAAAAGCTCAATAAGCTGTTTTACTAACAAGCCAGTAGAGATTACTTAATGATACAATTTGTTTTGTTACTAATATATTTAGTTGATGTTAGTATTCTTTAATGAGACATTATTATTTTATACCTAAATTGAGTGGTATAGAAAAGTTAGATGCTACACATACCACTACCCTCTTCCTGAACTCCAAACCCAAATTTATTCTAAAGGCCCATTCTATTAGTCCCAAGCCATTTAATAAGTATATACTATAAAACTACACTTTCAATGACTCCTGAAAGTTTCTTAACTAGAGGAAATGTTTTACTACATTTAATTCCACTTTTAAGGTAATCCAGTACTACTAGGGTCCTAAAAATAACCTGGATACTGACTGTAACAGAAACAAGTCATCACAGAAGCTATTTTAGCTTCAAGGGAAATTTATAAGATCCTAAAATATGAATAGCTTTGAAGCCTGAGTGGTTCGCACCTGTACTGAGGTTTCAAAGGTTCTGACTTTGGTTTTAACATAATCATAGATGTTCTTGGGCTAACAGGTTGAAGGATAAAATGAGTGAAGTCAACATTATACAAACCAATTAATTATTCTACAGTTTGACCCTCATGTAACAGAAAAAATTCTCAATGAAGACATATTTTTGTAGGTAAAGTATTTGTAATAGTACTAATAACTTTTATTTACTTAGTTTTTGCTATGTTTGGGAATATTTCAAGTAATTTAAATGTACTATTAACTCCTTTAATACAGTGATTACTTATGGGAGAGATTATTAACATCCTCATTTAACAGATGAGGAAACTGAGGCTAAGTAACTTGCTCCAGGGCATAAAAATTCAAATCCAGGCAGTGTGGTTTATCACTCTTGTGTCCCTCTTACCCTCATCCTATACATTATATATAGTATAGTAGGGCAGGACAAGTGGTTGTCCAAAATGACTATAGAAAATTAAAATACCTACACATACAGAGAGTACACTGTTGAAACTATACTGTTGCAGTGCTATAAATTCTAAGTGGTTATGTTTCCAAGCCAACTCAAAAAGCCTATTTTCCTCACAATGTAACTAGGTGAAGACCATAGTAGAGAACTTAGATGGGAGGAGAAGGCAGCTTAATAGATAGAACTGTGGGGTGGCACAGTTGGTTAAGCGTCGGCCTTCAACTCAAGTCATGATCCCGGGGCCCTGGGATCGAGTCCCCATTGGGCTCCTTGCTCAAAATGGAGCCTGCTTCTCCCTTTGCCTGCCACTCCCCCTGCCTGTGTTCCCTCTTTCAAGAGCTCTGTCAAATAAATAAATAAATAAAATCTTTGGGGGGAAAAAAAAGCAAAGTAACTGGCTTATATCAAGGTTAAGTGGATTAAAATTTGGAAGAAAGAGGAAGAAAAACAAGGTTAAAGCAGTCATATACACGTGGCAAAAAACAGATGGAATTAATTATGGTACGCAGAGTGAAAGCCAGAGGATAACTAGTTGTAAGTACTGGGAAATTCGCTAGGGGCAAAATGAAAAGATAATGGTGGGAAAGGGTAGACAGTGGCAGGGAAGCAGAACTGGACAAAACCTTCTATATCAGTTGCCAGAAAATACTTCTGCCCAAAAGAACTTGAAGATTGCTACAGAAAAGTTAAATCAAAAGCTGTTTTTTTTTTTTAAAAAGATCAACAATATGGACAAATCTTTAGCTAAACAGTTGAAGAAAAAAGAGAGAAGACTCAAGTGACTGGTATCAGAAATAAAGAGAGGATATTGCTATTGATCACACTGAAATAAGGATTTTAAAGAAATACTATGAAGAACTGTATGCTAATAAATTAGACAACTTAGATGAAAAGCATAAATCCTTAGAATAACACAACTAAAATAAATTGAATAACACAACTAAAATAATAAATTGGGCTCAATTCCATGATCCCAAAAGATCATGACCAGAGCAGAAACCAAGAGTCAGACACACAAACAACTGCATCACCCTGGTGCCCCTTCCCACCAGAAAACATTTTAAAATCTACACAAGATGGACATTAACCAAACTTACTGTAGTAATCATTGCACAATATATGTAGGTCTAGTTATTATGTGGTATACCTCAAATTTATACAGTGTTGTGTATCAATCATATCTCAATAAAACTGGGGGAGGGCAGAGGCAGTGTGGTACTGACACAAGGACAGGTATAAAATCAATGGGAACAGAATGAAGGGTTCAGTATAAACCCATACATCAATGATCAACTTATTTTCAACATGTGTACCAAAGCCATCTAATGGGGAAAGAACAGCATTTTTAATAAAGGATGCTAGGGAAAGAACAGTTTTTTCAATAAATGCTGCTGGGACAACTGAATATTCACTTGCAAAAGAATGAATGTGGACCCTCACACAATGCAGAAAAATAAACAATTTTGACCAATTTCAATTTCTTTAATACTCTGACTGAAACAGATCAAAGACCTACATATAAGAGCTAACACTATAAAACTCCACAAAAAACAGGCATAAATCTTTGGGACCTTAGTTTAGGCAATGGTTATGAGATATGACACCAAAAGTGTAAGTGACAAAAGAAAAAAAAAAAGATAAACTGAGGAATTTATCAAGATGAAATATTTATATACCAAGGACATCATAAAGTGAAAAGACAACCCCAAAAACAGGAGAAAATTTCTGCAAATCATATACCTGATAAGGAGCCTATATCCAAAATAAAAGAACTCTTACAATTCAATAATAAGAAGACAAATAACTCAATTTAAAAATGGGCATAGGACCCATATAGGTATCACTCCAAAGAATATACAGAAGTGGCTAATGAGCACAGGGAAAGATTCTTGATATCATTAGTTATCAGGAAAATGAAAATCAAAACCACAATGAGTTGCACTTGGGTGGCTCAGTTGGTTAAGTGTCCAACTCTTGAACTCAGGATTGTTAGTTCAAGCCCTGCACGGATATACCACTTCATATCTACAAGGTTAGCTAGGATCAAAAAGTTAGATAATTACAAGTGTTAAACAAGTGTTAAAAAGGAGGTGGAGAAATTGGAAACCTCATACACTTGAAAATATATAAAATGGTATACACACTTTGGAAAAGTTTGCATTTCCTCGAAATGACTCAACAGTTGCCATATGACCCAAAATTCCACTTTTAAAAGCAAAAAAAGTAAAAATGTGTGTTCACACAACAATCTGTACACATTTATAGCAGCATTATTCCTAACAGCAAAAAGGTAGAATTACTCCAAATGTCCATCAACTGACGAATGGATAAACAAGATTTGATATATCCATATAATGAGATATTATTTGGCCATAAAAAGGAATGCAGCACGGATGCTACAAAATGGGGTACGCTACAAACAATATGCTAAGTTAAAGAAACCAGTGTTGAGAAACTATGTTATATGATTCTAACTATATGAAACATCTGGACAGGGGAAATGAACAGAGATAGAAAGTAAATTACTGACTGCTTAGAGCTGGAGGGGCATAGGGTAGTGACAGCTAAAGGATACAAGGTTTCTTTCTGAGGTGATGAAATTGCTCTAAAATTGACTCTGGTGATGGTTCCACATACCTGCGAATATACTAAAACTTTAAACAGGTGACTTGTATGTGAATTAAATTTCAGTAAAGCTGTTTTAAAAAAAAGAAAATACAAATGGATAAAAATGAACTGGAGAGAGCTCCTAAAATCCTCATATTTTTCTACAAAAATACTCTTTTAAAAGTTAAATGTGTAATTCCTTTAAGGCAATGAAAAAGGTTCAACTGACAAAACTCTGATTCATAAGTCACATTCCAACATTAGAAAAGAAAGTACTAGAAGGGAATAATTGTCCATGCAAGCCAAATAAACTAGCCATGACTTTTCCTATATAACCACTGGACACTGACATCTATACCAAATATTATACTTCCCCTGACAAGGTCTAAACAAATGGGGGAGGAGGGAATGGGCAATGGAGTCACCTAGAGAAACTATGGGAGACTGTGAAGACTCAGACAGGACAATCTTCTGCAAGGCAGAGTGCTTTCCTGCTATAAAATGAAAAAGGCCTAGGGTATTATCAGACAGTATTATAATATCACAAAATTAAAATGAGGGGGAGAACACATTAGATTGTAGGGTGTATACTATATCACCCTCTCTTATAAATGCGGAGCAGAGAGAAACATACTAAATTACCTGTTTTCAAGAGAAGAAAAAGTTAATTTCAAAGAAAAGATTTTATATAGGTCTCTTGTTGGTAAGTAGAATATCCAAGATTTAGACATAAATCTTGGGATTCTCAGTTGAGAACTCACAGACTAAGTTAAAATTTACAATTCACTCTAGATCAAAGATCCAGTTAAGATCCTGCCATTACAGTTTCTTATTCATAGACAGACCATATACCCCAATATGCCTCAGTTAGCCCTAGTTCACACCTGTTGTCTCAGCATAATTACTAAAAGCATCTCTCATCAGTGTTTTCCATCTTTATCCTGCTTGATCCATACCCAGAACCCCCTCATTAGAAACTTTTATTTCCAGCATCCTTAATTGTAAAATTTCCTTTATAAAACACAGTATTCTGGGGGCGCTTGGGTGGCTCAGTTGGTTGGGCAGCTGCCTTCAGCTCAGGTTGTGATCCAGGGGTACTGGGCTGAGCCCTGCATCAGGAGCCCTGCTCAGTTGGGGAGCCTGCTTCTCCCATTCCCTCTGCCACTCCTGCAGCTTGTACTCTCTCTCAAATAAATAAGTAAAACCTTTAAAAAACCATTCTTCCTCCCAACTCCTCCATCTTTTAGTCTTATTAAATCTACTATTTGCTTTTAATCTGAACTCTAAATCTTCAATCATACTCTATAACCAACCCTTCAACCCCCTTACACTTATCTCCCTGTTGACCCACACCCAAATGTACCATTTCAATCATGCTCTAACAATACTACACACCCCCATCCTGGATTTGGTAATTCTTGACTTTCGGTCCAGAGTGGTTTCCATTGGCTGAGTCCACCAGGCCAGCAATGCTAACGAATGATGAGTATATATACATCCATTCTACCTTAATCTCTGAAACAGATCTCTTCCTTACAGCAGAGAGAAAACACAAATTAAATTCTGGATTTATTCAGACCACAGGTGTGAATTCCATTTTACCTCTTAATGGATTATGTGACCCGAATAAATTACCTTTGTGTGCCTGTAAGACAAAAACAAGAATACAACCCTAAAAGACTGTGATATTTAGAAAGAATGGACATGAAGTTACTTTCCAGCTTAGTGTCTGGCATACACTGGTCTGTGATAAGTAAGAATTACCTTATTTTATCAATTCTAAGACCCACTTTTTAACATGTCTGATATTGAGACTGTTTTTTTTTTTTAAAGATTTTATTTATTTATTTGACAGAGAGAGAGAGACACACACACACACACACATACACACACACACAGCGAAAGGGAACACAAACAGGGAAAAGTGGGAGAGAGAGAAGCAGGCCTTCCACTGAGCAGGGAGCCTGATGCAAGGTTCGATCCCAGGACCCTGGGATCATGACCTGAGCCGAAGGCAGAGGCTTAATGACTGAGCCACCCAGGAGCCCCCGAGACTGTTTTAAAATCAGTGGTCTTATAAAAAGTGACAGCCAGGGGCGCCTGGGTGGCTCAGTGGGTTAAGCCTCTGCCTTCGGCTCAGGTCATGATCTCAGGGTCCTGGGATCGAGTCCCGCATCGGGCTCTCTGCTCAGCGGAGAGCCTGCTTCCCTTCCTCTCTCTCTGCCTGCCTCTCTTGTGATTTCTCTCTGTCAAATAAATAAATAAAATCTTTAAAAAAAAAAAAAGTGACAGCCAGAAGTAATTATAAAAGAAGTGTTGCTTGCACTCATACAAACTTCAGTCTGAAAACTTTGTGCTTATAATGCCTGGTAATATCTACAAAATACCAGCGCCATATCTTGCAGCATTAAGTGTTAACAGCTTGGAAGAGTATCTCAGAAACAATAATGGACCACTTTGAAAAGATTCTGCATTACTAATACTTTTGATGAAAAAAAAAACACTGTATGGAAACACATAAATGTCAATATCTAGTTAAAGGAAAGGTTTAGAAGGGCCAAATTCTGAATATGAAGATTTTTGGAATGACAGCAAATTTATTTCATTTTCCTTTAAGTATGTAAATATATAAATGGGCACCTGGGTGGCTCAGTCGGTTTATTGGCTGCCTTCCGCCCAGGTCACAATCCCAGGGTCCTGGGATCGAGTCCCACATCCAAGGAGCCTGCTTCTTCCCTGCCGGCTGCTCCCCCTGCTTGTGCTTGTGCTTGCACTCTCCCTCGCTTGCTCTCTCTGTGTCAAATAAATAAATAATTTTTTTTTTTTTTAAGATTTTATTTATTTGACAGACAGAGATCACAAGTAGGCAGAGAGGCAGGCAGAGAGAGGAGGAAATAGGCTCCCCGCTGAGCAGAGAGCCCGATGTGGGGCTCAATCCCAGCACCCTAAGATCATGACCTGAGCGGAAGGCAGAGGCTTTAACCCACTGAGCCACCCAGGCACCCCAAAATCTTTAAAAATAAATAAAAATATGAAAAATTTTTGTCTAAGTTATCTACATGAACTCTTTCAACAAGTATAACATGAAAGTTTCTATGTGTTAAAAAATCACGGACACCTGGGTGGCTCAGTTGGTTAAGCAGCTGCCTTCGGCTCAGGTCACGATTCCATGTTCCTGGGATGGAGTCCCACATCGGGCTCCTTGCTCAGCAGAAGACCTGCTTCTCCCTCTCCCTCTGCCCGCTGCTCCCCGCTTGTGCTCTTTCTCTCTCTCTCTGATAAATAAATAAATAAAGCCTTTAAAAAAAATCATTAGATCATGGGGTGCCTGGGTGGCTCAGTGGGTTAAAGTCTCTGCCTTGGGCTCAGGTCATGATCCCAGGGTCCTGGGATCGAGCCCCACATCTGGCTCTCTGCTCGGCAGGCAGCCTGCTTCCTCCTCTCTCTCTCTCTCTCTGCCTGCCTCTCTGCCTACTTGTGATCTCTGTCAAATAAATAAAATAAAATCTTAAAAAAATCATTAGATCATAATTTAATTGGTAATCTTTTTTTTTTGACAATGGGTTCATATCCATGGAATTGACTGGTCTTCTACCTATACCATCACTAACAGCATTTGAGAGGACAATGCCTGAAAAGATGATGTTCTATTTTATAAGATATAACATGTGCTCTAAATTTGTGACCAATAAATTATGCACCTCTCCTAAAGTACATGGGCCTAAAAATCGAAGGATGGAAATCAGAGCGCCTCCTCTATTATATCTATATCTAATACCCTACACTCAGAGAATTTTTGCTTTCATCCCTAAAACTTTTAGCTTGCTAGTTAGAGATTTTGGTTTCCACGAGAAAAATGCTTCTATTACAGGACAGAATGGTTACACTAAACTAAAAAGCTGGGATTTCCACCTGCCCATGAGCTGTTCAAGCCAATGAAACAACAGGTAAAGAAGGTTACTATGACTGGTGTGACAGATCCCAACTTACTACAGGAAAACTTGCTGCTACTGTGCAACTGGAGCAGGGACAAATAGGTTTGGAATTCAGCAGATGGGTTACATAGTGTTGTCAAACAAGTGGTGTGAATAACCAACCAGCTGTGGTTCTTTAAAATAAAAAAAATTCCTATACAATTGTAATATACAAAATAATGCATTTAGATGTTGCAGCAATAGCTAATTGCCTATCAATGTTTCTATATGTTACCCTCAATTTCTGTCTTCATCATGTTGTGCAATGGTACCATACCCTCAATAACTAAGGCAATTCTTAGGATTTCTGCATGCAATATTAAAAGTTCACAGGAAACTATGATGTCCTAATAAAGTCAGAATCCCTAAGCGTTTCAGTCAGAGCACCTGTGAATGAAGTTTAAGGACAATCTACCAAATTAAAAATAGAACCACAGCAGCCTGAAGTACTGGGTGAAAGCAAAAGAAACAGAATGGGTCATGAAAGAAGGAAGTTAATTAAGGCCCTATGACTAAAACAAAAATGAGGCCTATAAACAGCTATGCAATTCTAGTGTCCCTGCTTGCTAACATCTGTGTGCAAATGTATTAACTAATTTGTTTTTCTTTTCCTCCTCTTTTCTCTTAATTATTTTAGATAAGGATTGTCAGTGGTGGTTTTTAACCTGTGTTTAGAGGGCTGAGAAACTTTTTCTGCAAAGGATATTGGGCGCCTGGGTGGCTCAGTGGGTTAAGCCACTGCCTTCGGCTCGGGTCATGATCTCAGGGTCCTGGGATCGAGTCCCACGTCGGGCTCTTTGCTCAGCAGGAGCCTGCTTCCTTCTCTCTCTCTCTGCCTGCCTCTCTGTCTATTTGTGATCTCGCTCTGTCAAATAAATAAATAAAATCTTTAAAAAAAAAAAAAAGAAAAGTAAATATTTTAGGGGCATCAGGGTGGCTCAGTTGCTTAAGCAACTGACTCTTGATTTAAGCTCAGGTCATAATCTCAGGGGTATGAGACAGAGTCCTGCATCAGGCTCTGTGCTAGGCAAGGAGCCTGCTTAAGATTCTCTCTCACTCTCCTTCTGCCCCTCCCCAGTCATCTCTGGGGCAGGGGGGAAAGTAAACCATAGGGTAGGTTTAGGCCATAAGGTCTCTGTCAAAAGTACTTAACTGCTCTATCAGTATGAAAGCAGCTATGGACAGTACGTAAATGAATGAGCATGGCTGTGTTCCAATGAAACTTTACTTACAGTCTTTGAAATTTGTAATCTATATAATTTTCAGACATCATGAAATATTATTATTCTTTTTTTTTTAAAGATTTTATTTATTTATTTGACAGAGATCACAAGTAGGGAGAGAGGCAGGCAGAGAGAGTGAGAGGAGGAAGCAGGCTCCCTGCCAAGCAGAGAGCCTGATGCGGGGCTCGATCCCAGGACCCTGGGATCATGACCTGAGCGAAAGGCAGAGGCTTTAACCCACTGAGCCACCCAGGCGCCCCAATATTATTATTCTTTTTATTTCCCCCAACCACTTAATAATGTAAAAATAATTCTTTGCTTCCAAGCCTACAAAAACAAACAGCAGGCTAAATATGACTAACTCCAGTTAGACTATTCAAGTGGAAGAGCATTTTACCCAAAAAAGCAATGAACAGAATTGGGTATGTTATCACTTAGAGATTGGCTGATGTGACTATTGAGATTATCTGAAAAGGGATGAAAGCATCTTTATTTTTAAAAGAGGGATAGGTGTACCTTGTTAGATAAAAATATGAAGTAATTATTCTTGTTCTGTGGAAGTTCACATATCAGTAGAGCAGTGTGCTAATTATTTACATAGTCTCTCAACCCCAAATCCACCCTTTTATATTCTGTTTCTGATACTAAGACTAGGATTATGGAAAACATGTTGCAGTCTTCTCTGACTGCAAGTAAAGTGATGAGAGGGCTGGAAAAGAGAAAAAGGACATCCTTCTTGTTTTTCTTGCTATTCTTGCCAATGTCACTCCAGCAGTATTTGGCTTCTTTCAGCACTCAATAACCCTCAATTGACAGTATTTGTTATTAGTATTTTTAAACACTGAATGACTTTAGAAAGTAGCTTTGACTGTTGACTTGGTAATGTTTCTAAATGAATTCAGTTGTAACCACAGGACTATAATGCACTTCTAGGCACATTAATGTTATTTCAACAAAATAACATTAGCTCAATCACAAGAAATGTCAAGCTCCTTCTTGTGAGATCTCCATTTCCAAGCTCAAACTCCAATTCCAACAGCATTTTTAGGACTTTAAAACACATGCATGGGATATTTCCATACTTTAAAGCCCATTTCAAACTGCCTTTGAGGAGCTTCGATCTACCCTTCAACTAGAAGCAATTAATCTATAATGTAATGACATGCTAAAAGGCAATTATCAAAAGAAAAATATAAAAGAATTCTGCAAATGCCTCCCAAGCAATGAATATGTTCAATTAAAATCATATGCTCATAAACAGATTATCAATATTTGGGAATATCTAGCTCTGTGAAAAAAGACTTTCAAATGAAACACACAAATTTTCATTACAGATTAGCATTAACAGGTGAAAATCTGAAATCAATTTTGGTGATAGGGAACACGAACTTTAAACCTCAATTAAGTGAAATATTAGTTCCACTCCCCCCACCAACAAGAATTCCATTTTTCTCATGAACAGACCTGTGTTACCAAAAAATGTATTGAAGCTTTATTACGTTCCGAATTTTGTTTAAAAAATTAGTGGAAATTTGTCTCCTCTTATTCTGTAAGTACCTATACAATATCTTCTTGACTCACAAAGGATAAAATATTTACTATCTGGGGGCGCCTGGGTGGCTCAGTGGGTTAAGCCTCTGCCTTCGGCTCAGGTCATGATCTCAAGGTCCTGGGATCGAGCACCGCATCGGGCTCTCTGCTCAGCGGGGAGCCTGCTTCCCTCTCTCTCTCTCTCTCTGCTTGCCTCTCTGTCTACTTGTGATCTGTCAAATAAATAAATAAATTCTTTAAAAAAAAAATTACTATCTGGCCCTTCAAAAAGTCTACCTCCCAAGATACATGAGTCCTTGTCTCTACCAAAAAAAAAACACATACAATGTTCCAGAAATGTTATTCAGAAAAGCAAAAAACTACTGACCCAAACACCCATCAATAATGGTATGGATAAATAAATTTTGGTATATTCATACAATGAAAAAGAATTATTGCACCCCCTAACAATAAAGTTGAATCTTGGACAAGGATGTTTTAATAAAATGGCCAGATGTAAAAGAGTATGTACTACATGATTCTATTTGTACCAAGTTTGGTGACAAAACTTTTGATAGAGATCAGAAGAGTGTCTATCTCTGGGGAGGAAACACAAGTCAGCCTGCTGGGGTGCCAGAAATGTTTTACATCTTGAAGTGGATTATGATTATATGTAAATACATATATAAGAATTAACAGAATGTTACACTTCTGGTTTATATATTTTAGTTATGTATAAATTACAAAACATATATTTTTTAAAAAGAAGAAAGAAACACATATGTTAATGCCACAAAGATCATCTCCCAAGTCCCTAGGACTTTACATTTTTCAGGCTGTATGTGTGGCTGAAGATGATATAAGAAAAAGTAGGTAAACTTGAATACAGATTAACAGGAATTATCAAGTTTAAAGAACACAGAGAGAAATTATTGAAAAAAAGGAAAGAGTCCCAGTGATCTGAGGGCAACATTAAAAAACCTAACATATGTGTCATTGGATTCTAGAAGAGAAATGACCCCAAATTTTCCACATCTGCTTAAAGACATAAATTTACAGATCCAGGAAGCTCAGTGATTCCAAGGAAGGACAAGAATGGGAGAAAAACACCCCTTGGAACATCACCGTTAAACTGCTGAAAATAAAAAAAGTCAGAAATATCTTGAAAGCAGCTAGAAACTACAGATTACGTAGAAGGAACAAAAATACATATAATCACTGACTTCTCATCTGAAACAAAGAATACAAGACAGTGGAACTACATCTTTAAAGCACTGAAACTGTCCACCTAGAATTTTATATGCAAAAAGTAATATCCTTTAAGGGACGCCTGAGTGGCTCAGTGGGTTAGGTTGCTGCCGTAGGCTCAGGTCATGATCCTAGAGTCCTGGGATGGAGTCCCACATTGGACTCCTTGCTCCGTGGGGAGCCTGCTTCTCTCTCTGCCTCTGCCTACTTCTCTGCCTGCTTGTGTACATTCTTTCTGATAAATAAATAAATAAAATCTTAAAAAAAAAGTAATAACCTTTAAAAATGAAGGTAAAGTAGCCATTTTCAAACAAATAAAAACTACATAAAATTACCTCAGCAAATCCTCACTAAAATATACACTAAAGGGAGGGGCCTCAAACTGGAGGGATATTATCATAAGGTAGAAAATCCAGTATTTGGGAAGGAATGAAAAGCAACAAGAAATGGGAATAAGTGCACAAACATAAGACTATTTCCCCTGCAACTTATTTAAAAGACACAGAACTCTTCAATGTGGGGTTTATAAATATATCTGTGGCATAAAGGGAGGGGGATAAATGGACCCATACTGATAAGAGAGTCTAAGACCGTAAAATGTAAAAGATGTATTTCAATCCCTGTGCAACCAGACATAGACAGACATAAGAACAAAATGGTATGCCTATAAAGCCAATAAATAATTAAACCAGAATTCTAAAAAATAGCATAGTAAAAGACAGTAAAGAAGAGAAAAACAAACAGGTGAGACAAAGAGAAAAAAGTACAAAATGGTACACATATATCCAACCACATCAATTAAATGTGACTTATTCCAATTTACACAAAAATTGCTAAAATAGATAAAAAACGGTATTAAAAATTTAAAAAGCATAACCCAACCACATGCCAGATGCATATTAAATATAAAGACATGCTGGTTAAAAAAATATGTGGAGGGCGTTGGGTGGCTCAGTGGGTTAAGCCACTGCCTTCGGCTCAGGTCATGATCTCAGGGTCCTGAGATCGAGTCCCACGTCGGGCTCTTTGCTCAGCAGGAGCCTGCTTCCTTCTCTCTCTCTCTGCCTGCCTCTCTGTCTATTTGTGATCTCGCTCTGTCAAATAAATAAATAAAATCTTTAAAAAAAAAATGTGGAAAAATATATAATGCAGACAAAAACTATAAAAAAGATGGAGTTTAGACATGAAGAACATTTCATAATGCTAAAATGGTTGACCTATTAGGAAGACCTAACAATCATAAATCCAATGATATGTGCCTTACAACAATTATAAAATAAATGAAAGAATAACCAACAGAATTAAGGGAGAAATATATAATTCCACAATCACAGTTTGAGGTTTTATCACCCTTTCTCAGCAACAAAACAGGCCAAAAATTTTCAAAATCAGTTAAGACTTTGATGATAAATAAGAATCTCAATCCCTTAACAAAATGGACACTAAATGACCTTATAGAACACTGCATCCAACAAATAAAATATACATTCTTTCCAGGTGCACATGATATGCTTGCCAAGAGAGGCGATATGGTAAGCCAAAAAAACAAATCTTAACAGATTTCAAAAGGCTGTAATCTTACAGAATATGTTTTCTGATCACAGAATTAAATTAGAAATCATTAACAATCAGATATTTATAAATACTTCAAGTATTTGGAAATTAAATCACACATTTCTGAAGGACTCATAAGTCAAAGAAAAAAATCACAAAGAAAATGAAAAAGCATTTCTAACTAAATGGTAATGAAAACATCAAAACTAATGAGATGCAATTAAAAGTGCTTTAAAAGAAATGCATAGCTTTAAAAAGCTTATGTTAAGACAGTGGTTCTCAACCAAGGTGGTTGGGCAATATCTGGAAACATTTTCAGATGTCATTACTGGAAGGAAGGCGCCTGCAACTGGCACCTAGTGGGTACATTTGTAGGATGCTGCTAACCATCCTACAATGCACAAGACAGCCCTCCAAAATAAAGAATTACCTGGTCTAAACTGGCAAGAGTGCAGAGGTTGAGAAAACTCTGTATATGAAATAGAAAAAAGAACAGAAATCAATAGAAAACAAACAAGCAATAGAAAAAAGTGAGCAAAACCAAAAGTGAGATCTTTGCAAAGTAACAGATTTGACAAAGCTCTTGCTAAACATACCAATTTAAAAAAGAGAACCAACATGAGCAATGCAACAAGGGACTATCACCACAGATCCTATAGACATTAAAAAGATGGTAATATAAATACCTACTTTATGTGAATACAAAACTTAGAAGAAATGGACAAATTCCTTAAAAATACATTGTTGGTGGAACTGTAAAATAGAACAACCACTCTGGGGAAAAAGACTAGCAGTTGCTTCTTAAATTAAATACAACCTGGGGGGGGGGGAGGGGCGCCTGGGTGGCTCAGTGGGTTAAAGCCTCTGCCTTCGGCTCAGGTCATGATCCCAGGGTCCTGGGACCGAGCCCCGCATCGGGCTCTCTGCTCAGCAGGGAGCCTGCTTCCTCCTCTCTCTCTGCCTGCCTCTCTGCCTAGTTGTGATTTCTCTCTGTCAAGTAAATAAAATATTAAAAATAAATAAAATAAATAAATACATACATACATACATACATACATACATACATACATACATACAACCTGGGGCACCTGGGTGGCTCAGTCAGTTAAGCGTCTGGCTTTGGCTCAGGTCATGATCCTGGTGTCCCAGGATGGAGTCCCACATCAGGCTCTCTGCTCAGCAGGGAGTCCTCTTTTCCCTCTGCCCCTCACCCCACTCATGCTCTTGCTCTCTTTCTCACTCTCTCTCTTGCTCAAATAAATAACTAAAATCTTAAAAAAGATAAATTAAACACAAGCTATTTTATGATCCAATGACTGCCCTCCTAGGTACTTATCCAACATAAATAAAAGCATATGTCCAAAAGAAGACTTGTACGGGAATGTGTATAATACATTCACAATAGCCTAAAGCATAAACAGTCCAAGTTTCCATCAATACAAGAATGTAAAACAAACTAGAAAGTCATACAATGGAATAATGTGGGGCCACGAAAAGGTACAAACTAATGATACAGGCAACAACATGGACAAATCTCAAAAACATTATGAGGTATGACAGAGGACTTGCACAAGAGTAAATACATATTGTGTAGTTCTATTTACATGAAGTTTTAGAAGAGGCAAAACTAACCTAGGTTTAAAAAATTGTAAGTGTGGGCACCTGGGTGGCTCAGTGGATTAAGCCGCTGCCTTCGGCTCAGGTCATGATCTCAGGGTCCTGGGATCGAGCCCCGCATCGGGCTCTCTGCTCCGCAGGGAGCCTGCTTCCTCCTCTCTCTCTGCCTGCCTCTCTGTCTACTTGTGATCTCTCTCTGTCAAATAAATAAATAAAATCTTTAAAAAAAAAAAAAAAACTCATCAAATAGTGTTAACCCTCCCACACCGAAAAACTATACTGTCAGTTCTAATTAACACTATCTGTGCTAAAGGGTTTAGAGGTAAAGTATACTGACGAATGCAACTCACTTTGAAATACATTTAAAAAAAAAAATGGCTGGAAAAAAAAAATGGCTGGAATAGATGTATTCATACACACACAAGCAAAATACAGCAAATCCAGTTCAACCAGTTAAGAATTGATTCACTCTCTCACACTAACAACCTGACAAAAGAGTATGCTTACTTCTATGCATAAATATTATTTAACTCAGTCTGGTCTTTTATACATAATCAGGAGAGAAGGGCACCTGGGTGGCTCAGCTGTTGAGCATCTGCCTTCAGCTCAGGTCATGATCGCGAGGTCCTGGGATCAAGCCCCATACTGGGCTCCCCGTTCAGCGGGAAGCCTGCTTCTCCCTCTCCCACTTCCCCTGCTTATGTTCCCTCTCTAGCTGTCAAATAAATAAATAAAATCTTAAAAACAAACAAACAAACAGGAGGGAGATGGGAAGACAGATCTACTGCCAAAAGAAGCATACTTCAGCATACTTATGCAAAAGAAGCATAATTAAGTTAAAGTATCTGATAGCTTAAGCATTTGGGCTTCTGTTAAAAATTAGTATTTAGGGCGCCTGGGTGGCTCACTGGTTTAAAGCCTCTGCCTTCAGCTCAGGTCATGATCTCGGGGTCCTGGGATGGAGTCCCGCATCGGGCTCTCTGCTCGGCGGGGAGCCTGCTTCCTCCTCTCTCCCTCTCTGCCTGCCTCTCTGCCTACTTGTGATCTCTGTCTGTCAAATAAATAAATAAAATCTTAAAAAAAAAAAAATCAGTATCTAAACTTAACATAAAAATCCTGTAACTAATTTTAAAAATCTTTTTTAGACAAGATTTTTGAGAATAGTTAATATGAAATTTAGCAATAAGGAAAATAAGGTATATTTCTGGGGTTCTCAGCATATATTCTCTGTATCAAGAATACCAGACGGGCTTCATGAAAATGCAGCAGAAAAAAAAAATGCAGAAAATTGAGGCCACCCCTAAACTACGCAATTGGGGGTAGAGGGGTGGGAGATTACCAAGTATCTAATTTTTTTTTAATCAACCAGGTATCTAATTCTTTTTTTTTTTAAATATTTTATTTATTAGGCAGAGAGAAATCACAACTAGGCAGAGTGGCAGGCAGAGAGAGAGGGGAGGAAGCAGGCTCCCTGCAGAGCAGGGAGCCGATGCGGGGCTCCATCCCAGGACCCTGAGATCATGACCTGAGCCGAAGGCAGAGGCTTCAACCCACTGAGTCACCCAGGCGCCCCTCAGGTATCTAATTCTAAAACCACCAGGTGATATTTTAAAACTCTAAAAATCTGAGAACTGCTAATCTAGATTAAAAGCTGCTGAGTATGCCCAAGATTTAAAATCTTCTCCATCTAGTTAAAACCAGCACCTAAAGCTCCACTTTGGCCAAATAAGAAAAGTCAAAATTGGGAATATTAAGAAGACAATACATTCAACTTAGATAAAAAACATAAGTAATACATAAAAAATAAACATTTGAGATTTTTCCACAGTAAAAAATATATAGGAAGGACACTGAAAATACTCTAGATATTATAAAGATGGATATATATAAATATACATTTGCCTGGACCCAAAGAATGTGCAATGCCAAGAATAAACCTAAGGTAAACTATGGATTTTCGGTGATTATGTGTCAACACAAGTTTGCTCTAGGGTAAGAAATGTACCATTCTGTTAAGTGATACTGACAATGGGGGAGGCAATAAATGTGTTGGGGGAAGGAAGTATATGGGAAATCTCTGTACCTTCCCTTCAATTTTGCTCTGAAACAAAAATTGGTCTATGGGGCACCAGGGTGGCTCAGAGGGTTAAGCCCCTGCCTTCAGCTCAGGTCATGATCTCACGGTCCTGAGATCAAGCCCCCACATCAGGCTCTCTGCTCAACGGGGAGCCTGCTTCCCCGCCCCGCCCCCCCCCCCCCCCCCCCCCGCCTGCCTCTCTGCCTACTTGTGATCTCTGCCTGTCAAATAAATAAAATCTTAAAAAAAAATTGGCCTAAAAATAAATGCTTTAAAATATCATATTTTGAAGGATTATTTAATGATATGGATATACTCATGCTATATTGTTCAATGAAGATCAGAATATAAGACATTTACAGTGTATCAAAATTTTATTTTTAGGGCACCTGGGTGGTTCAGTTGGTTGAGTGACTGCCTTTGGTTTAGGTCATGATCCTGGAGTCCCGGGATAGCGTCCCACATCAGGCTCTCAGCTCCCTGGGGATTATACTTCTCCCTCTGACCTCCCCTCACATGCTCACTCGCTCTTTCTTAAATAAATAAAATCTTTTAAAAAAATTTTTATTTTTTTTAAATTAAAAAAAAAAGGGAATACGAATTTTGGGTGATGATGATGTGTTTATGTTCACGGACTGTAACAACATACTACTCTGGTGTTGGATGTAATGGCAGGGAAGAGGAGATAGGAAGTTGATGGAATTCTGTACTTTCTACTTAAATTTTGCTAAGGACTAAAATTGCTCTTAAAAAAAAGAATCTATTAGGGGCACCCAGGTGGCTCAGTGGGTTAAGCCTCTGCCTTCGGCTCAGGTCATGATCTCAGGGTCCTGGGATCCAGCTCCGCATCAGGCTCTCTGCTCAGCAGGGAGCCTGCTTCCCCACCCCCCTCTGCCTGCCTCTCTGCTTACTTGTGATCTCTCTCTCTCCGTCAAATAACTAAATGAAATCTAGAAACAAATAAAAAAAAAACAAAAAACCCCAAACCAGCATCTATTAAAAAAAAGCATTAAGTGAATAAAAATGTATAGAAAAATATAAAGAACAAGTGGAACAGGTATTATAACTTTAAAAATCTGGTAAAGTATCAATTAAAGGATGAGAAATGAATATAATAGAAAAAATCACATATTATTAGTTCCAAGAGATCTAAAATCAATTTCATCTTATTACTAACTCATGATTTTTACCACTTTATTCAAAACTAGGTACATGCTTCAAGAAGAAAACCATTTTCTAAACTTCTGCCAAAAACCAACTAGTCTTCTTACACATGCTGACTCAATCCTTAAACATTTTCATTCAAGGATTTTTTTTTTCTATAATGAAAAACTCACCTATTTATTTTATAATGGCTAGGTGAAGGATAGTCAATTCAAACATTTGAAATTAAAGAACAATTATACATTGTCCAATAAATTGCACATGTCCAAATACAAGTTTAATTTTCAAGTATTAAACTTAACAATTTAGCATCAGTTTATTATTATTTACTTAAATTCCTAATAGAAATTCTAAAAAATTCTGGAAAAAGCAAACACTAAATATGTGATAAAAGTCCAATTCATATGATAGTCTACTACATAAAATTCTACTAACCACTCTTAAAATTTTACTCACCCATAGTCTTCACACCTAGTGTCATATAACTAAACTCTCACCAACTAACAGATCTAGTCAGACAGTATCAATTAGAAGTGGATTACTATTCAATCAAAGATGCTATCTGGTCTGGAAATGAGGACAAAAAGACCACAAATCAGCCACAAAGGTGGTATTCATGTGTAAAAAAACTGCTTGATCACTTAGCTTTGTTAATCATGCAGTACTATGCCTTATACACCAACTGACTCCTCAGCACAAATGTGGGAGAGTTTGTTTTTAAATCAAATTCCTTTCTTTGGCATTTAAGTACTTAAACAATTTCAGGAGGTACCTTCCTCTTTTTTCTCCCAACTAATCTTTTAAGATGCATTAGCTCTACCAAAACTGTTCTACTCATTTTCTTCAAACACACCAGGCATGCTTCTGCCACTCAGTTTTTGATCCTGCTGATTTGTCTATAATGTGTTACCACCTATTTGTCTACCACACTCTGACCCTTCAAATTCCAGCCCAACTGTCACCTTCTCCATAAAACTTTGCATGATGATCAAAATACATAGCACTTCTTTATCCAAAAAAACAAACACAATCCTAGTAATTGGCATTTAATTTATAAATTATAAATCATATAATTTTTATAAATATATATGATTATATAAATAAAATAGATAAATTTTATAAATAAAATTCTAAATTCTAAATTATATAAGATAATCTCAAATATTCTTTTTTCATATAAACAGAAATCCATTCCAGTATTATTCTAGTATAAATCCACTTTCCCCAATTTAAGGGCTGTTTTTTAAAAAGATTTTATTTATTTATTTGACAGAAAGAAAACATAAGTAGGCAGAGAGGGAGATAGAGAGAAGGGGGGGAGGCAGGCTCCCTGCTAAGCAGAGAGCTGGTTGCGGGGCTTGGTCCCAGGACCCTGGAATCATAACCTGAGCCGAAGGCAGAGGCTTTAACCCACTGAGCCACCCAGGTGCTCCATTAAGGGCTGGTTTTTTGTTTTGTTTTGTTTTCACTTTTTTAAAATTTCTTTTCAGCGTAACAGTATTCATTGTTTTTGCACCATACCCAGTGCTCCATGCAATACGTGCCCTCCCTATTACCCAACACCTGGTTCCCCAACCTCCCAACCCCCGCCCCTTCAAAACCCTCAGGTTGTCTTTCAGAGTCCACAGTCTCTCATGGTTCATCTCCCCTTCCAATTTCCCTCAACTCGCTTCTCCTCTCCATCTCCCAATGTCCTCCATGTTATTTGTTATGCTCCACAAATAAGTGAAACCATATGATACTTGACCCTCTCTGCTTGACTTATTTCGCTCAGCATAATCTCTTCCAGTCCTGTCCATGTTGCTACAAAAGTTGGTATTCATCCTTTCTGATGGAGGCATAATACTCCATCGTGTATATGGACCACATCTTTTAAGGGCTGGTTTTAACAGCACCAATCACAATGCTCCTACCTTGGTACAAGTTCTAAATGGTTGATCTTAATAATTTTAAAACATGAAAAATAAAACATACCATAGCAGTTCCCAACTTTTAAAATAATCACATCACAAGTGTGTATGGCCAGCTGAGTCCATACAACATATGACTTTTGATCGTGGAGTCGTGAGTTCAAGCCCCACATGGTGTATAGAGACTACTTTAAAAAATAAAAAAATAAAAAAAATCATGGTATTGGCATTCTATATACCAGTCAATGTCGCTTATTTCATATGTGATTTTTAATATGGCTTCACCTAATTTCTATTTAATTCAAGGTTTTGAATTAAGACCTAAGTGAAACTTGATTTCAACACCATCTTTGTTATTACCATTTTGTCTCCATCTCCACACATCCTCATTTCTTTAAATAAACTAAAAAAAACCCCTAGAAACTAAAGAAGTCACTCAATTCCCTTTGGGTTTTTAAGGAGATCTAAATAGGGTTCTTATCCCTCTGAACCTCAACGTGATGTGTAAATTTGATCATTCCCATAAGGAACTCTTGTTGCTGGGAGTTAATAAAATGGGTTTTTTGCAACATATTAATTTGCCAATTTTCTAATTTAAAAGTAGGCATTACAGGATGCCTGGGTGGCTCAGTTGGTCAAATGTCTACCTCTGGCTCAGATTATCACCCCAGGATCCTGGAATCAAGTCCAGAATCGGGCTCCTTCTTGCCCAGTGAGTAGCCTGCTTCTCCCTCTGCTTGTGTGCATGCCCCCCCACCGTGACAAATAAATAAAATCTTCAAAAATGTAAAAAAATAAAAGTAGGCATTATTTAAAAATACATTATGAGAGCCTGAGCATTCCTATACTAGCTGGTAGAAGTCCAAAATGGTATAACACTTATGGAGGAGAATTAGACCACCTTAAAAAAAAAAAATCACTCATAAATTTACTCTTTGACCCAACAATTCCACTCCTAGAAATCTGTCCTGAAGATACACTTCTACAAATACAAAACACATGAACAAGGATACTGACATTAGGATTATCTGTAATAGCAAAATATCAGAAACAATCTCAAATGTAACAATGAGACTAGTTGAATAAACTATAGTAAACTATAGTATAAATATAGTATACTAAATATATTTATACTATATATTATATATATACTATATATTATATATATATTATAAATATATTTATATTCATATATATTTATATATTTATATATATTTAAAATATATATTTTATATATATTTATATATATAAATATATTTATATTAATATATAAATATATAAATATAAATATATATATTATAAATATATAAATATATTTATACTATAGTATAAATATAGTATACTAAAATATAACGAAAAAGAATTAAAAAATGATTTCCAGATATGGAAATTTCCAAGTGAAACTGGAGTGATTTCCAAGATATACTAGGTGAAAAAAAGCAAAGTACAAAAGAGTACATATAGTAGTCCACTTTTTTTTTTCTTTAAGATTTTGTTTATTTGAGAGGGAGAATGGGCAGGGTGAGAGAGAGAGAGGGGCAGACTCCCTGCTGAGCAGGAAGTCTGAGGCAGGGCTTGATCCCAAGATCCTGAGATCATGACCCGAGCTAAAGGCAGATGCTTAATTGACTGAGCCACCCAGGTACCCCAGTAGTCTACATTCTGAATAAAAAGGGAGACAACACAGAAAGGACAGACCAAAAATTAATGAAAATGACAAGATTTATTTATTTTTATTACAGAGAATGTATATGCCTGTATGAGTGGGGGAGAGGCAGAGGAAGAGAAGTCCTCCAGCAGACTCCCTGACGAGTGTGAAGCTGTACACAGATTGAGAGCGGAGGATGTGGGCAGCAGCCTGGCTCTCAGGGTCCTGAGATCATGACCTGACCCAACCTCAAGAGTTGGTCACTCAACGAACTAAGCCACCTAGGCACCCCAAAAATGATTACCAATAGTGGGTGGGTGCATGGAAAGGATAAGGATGGGAGTAAGGCTTCTGAAAAGTTTAAGTTTTTATATACTACTGACTCTTGAAACATGTAAAATTAAACAAAAAGAATGAAGTAATTCCTAAAACTGAGTACAAGTACTCCAACTCAACAACAACAAAAAACAAACCGATTAAAAAATGGACCAAGGACCTGAAAAGACATTTCTCCAAAGAAGATGCACAAACAGCCAATAAGCATGAAAAGATGCTAAACACCACTCATCAGGGAACTGCAAATCAAAACTACAATGAGACATCACCTCACACCTATTAAGAGAGCCACTATCGGGTGCCTAGGTGGCTCAGTCATTAAGCGTCTGCCTTCTGCTCAGGCCACGATCCCAGCGTCCTGGGATCGAAGCCCGCATGGGGCTCTCTGCTCAGCAGGAAGCCTGCTTCTCCCTCTCCCACTCCCCCTGCTTGTGTTCCCTCTCTGTCTGTCTCTCTGTCAAATAAATAAATAAAATTCTTGAAAAAAAAAAAAAAGAGAGCCACTATCAAAAAACAGAAAATAACAAGCGCTGGTAAGGAACTGGAGAAACTGGAACCCTTGTGCACTATTGGTATAGCTGCTATGGCAACAGTATGGGGGGGGGTCCTCAAAAAAATTAGAAATGGAATCATCATATGATCCAGCAGTATATATTCTGGGTATATACGCAAAAGAATTGAGAACAGGATCTCAAAAAGATGTATCCATACGCATATTCCCTGCAGTATTATTCACAATAACCAAGAAACAGAAACAACCTAAATATCCATCAACAGATCACCATATAAAGAAAACGTGGTATATACACACAATGGAGTATTATACAGCCCTTAAAAAATTCTGTCATATGCTACAACATAGATAAGACTTGAGAACATTTTGCTAAGTGAAATAAGCCAGACACAAAAAGATAAAATAAGATTCCACTCACATGACGTATCTAAAGTAGTCAAACCCCTAGAAACAGAAAATAGAACTGTGGTTCCTAGGGGCTGAGGGAGAGGGGAAAAGGAGGGAGTTATTCAGTGGGTACATGGTTTCAGTTCCGCAAAATGAAAAAGTTACAGAGATCTGTCCTATTAACAGTGCGTACATACGTACATACGTGGAAGGGGGCAGAGGGAGGCGCACACACACAAAAAATGCACATAGTTAACAGTGCTACACTGTAGACTTAAAAACAGCCAAGATGGTAAATTTTATGTTATGTGTTTCTTAGCAGAATTTAAAAAAAAAAGTCAAGCAAGGATCACATTTACCAGTGGAAATAGAAAGTATTGTGTGTATAAAAACTGAATACAAAGAGAAAGAAACCTATTGTACATAAAATTGATATCACTTAGACAAAAGAATTCAAATTCAACAAATACAGTACTCTATTCAACCTTAGGGGGACAACAAAACTGCAAAAAAATCATGCAAGGGATACTGGTATAGTACTGAATTTTTTTTGAGCTTACAGCTGGGTAGTACAAGGCAATAAATTTATCAAAGTTAAAGGAAAACAGGATTTATATGTAGAAGAAAGATGGTATAAATAAGGAATGGAGGAAGTTTAGAAAACACCATGGGGCTGGATTTTTCTTTTTTTTTCTAAAGTAACCTCTGCCCCCAACATGGGGCTTGAACTCACAACCCCAAGGTTAAGAGTCACATGCACGGGGTGCCTAGGTGGCTCAGTCGGTTAAGGGCCTAACTCTTCATTTCAGCTCAGGGTCCTGGGATCAGCCTCACAAAATGGTCTCCAAGCTCAGGGTGGAGTTGGCTTGTCCCTTTCCCTCTGTTCCGCCAACCCTATTCACTAAATCAAAAAAAAAAAAAAAAAAAAAGAGCCACATGTTCTACTGTCTGAGCCAGCCAGGTGTCCCTGTGGTGCTGGATTTTAACTGAACCAAATGAACTCATGATTTAAAGTATGTATCTACATTTCCTAACTCTATACACTGGAAGGTCCTGAAAAATTACATCCTACTACCTATACGAACCCAATGCCCATGCCAGGACCTTGGTTTACAAACACCACTCTCTAACTAGAATGGAAATAGGACTCTGGAAAAAAATGACCTATCTAAATCTGGACCAGACAAGAAAGCACAAGGTGAACAGGTTGCACCAGAAAACAAAGAAGTGCTCAAAGACTCAAGAGAGACATGTCAAAAAGATACTGGATGTTTCAAAATACACCAAAGCCAGCATGCTCATTTTGGGATAATTTGACTCTCAAAGGAAATAAAGACAGCAGACTATAATGCACTGAATGAAGACTCCACGAGTAATTTTTTTAAAAAGGGGAGTAGGTGAGGCTCAGATAGTTAGGTGTCTGCCACTGGCTCGGGTCCTGATCTCTAGTTCCTGGGATCCAGCCCCACAACAGGGTTCCAGCTGGCTCAGCGGGGAACTGCTTGTCCCTCTCCTTCTGCCTCTCCCCGTTTGTGTGCACTCTCTCTCTCAAATGAATAAATAAACTCTTAAAAAAAGGGGGGGTTTGGGGGAGCAGAGGGAAGGCTCTTTTCTACAGAGGATGGCCAGCTAACACATGTAAGAAGGAATGACAGAATCAAAAAAAGGCAAAATTTTATAACCACCAAAGTTAAGTAAAAATTGTTGGAAAACAAATTATTCTTAAAAACTCTTAGTAATTGCAAAGCTGGGAAAGGTATATTTGCAATGAAAGAGTTTACCCATAATAACCAAGCGATCAAACTTAGCATAACCAATATGACAGAATGACATTCTGTGCCTCCTGATGATGTAAAGGAAACTAACTATACATCACCACTTGCATGGTAAAGTATATGCCAAAGAAGTTCAACCTAAGCACAACAAAATGAGACAAAAACAGATTATGACACTCCTATGAGACCAATGCTTCAAAAATGTCACATCATGAATGACTCCCCTCCTAAAACAATGGTGACAGAACTTTCTAGATTAAATAGAGACTAAAGAGGGTGTCTCAGTGGCTCAGTCAGTTAAGCCTCCGACTCTTGATTTCAGCTTAAGTCATGATCTCAGGGTTCTGAAAGGGAGCTCTGCATCAGGCTCTGCGGTCAGCAGGGAGTCTGCTTGAGATTCTCTCTCCCTCTCCCTCTGACCCCTGCCTTGCACACATGTGCTCTCTCTCTAAAACAAATAAAAATCTTTTTAAAAAGGAGACCAGGGAGATGTAACATACGCAAATGATCCTATACAGAAACCTGGATAGAAGAAAAACTCTAACTTTTAAAAGGTCATTTTTAGGGCAACTGGGAGAACTTTACAATGAACAGGATAACAGATAACACTGTACCAATTTTAAGTTTGAGTGTGATAATGATCACTGGGGTTTTTTGTGTTCTTTTTGTTTTTAACATTTTATTTATTTATTTGACTGAGAGAGAGATAGTAGAAGCAGGGGGAGTGGCAGGGAGAAGGAGAAGCAGGCTCCATGCTCAGTGGGGCAACATTTTATGTTCACCTATATAGTATGTGGGGCTCAATCCAAGGGTCCTGGGATCATGCCCTCAACAGAAGGCAGATGCTTAACTGACTGAGCCACCCAGCTGCCCCAAAGATCATCATTCTAAAAAGAACACTGAAGCATTCACCAGCAGAATGTCGCAATATCTGTATTTGGTATAAAAAAGTGTGTCATGTCTACCTCCCTCTGTGTGTATACGGAGAAACAAAAGCAAACAAAGGCCACAAAATGTTAACAATTGGTAAACCTAAGTGAAGGGATCTGGGTGTTGAAGGTACAATTTTTTCCAACTTTTCCAGAGGTTCAAAACGTCTCAAAATAAAAGGTTGAGGTAATTCTTAAAAAGGAGTAGGTAGTGGAAAAATCATCATCATTAGCCAGTAATACTCTCCAGTAAAAATTCAAATAATAAAGGAAAGAGAATTCTAAGATCAAATCATGAGATGCCCACATATAATTTCTCCCTACTTAGCACATAAAGAAATTTCTATGAATTTTTCTTACAGTATTTGAAATAAATTTCACAAATCTAGCAAGTTGGCTACAAAAATATACTATTATTTTTTGAAAGTGAAGTGTTTTTCAAGTTTATGAATACTGCTAGAGTCTACAGCTGGTATACTCTTGATTTGTCAGAAGAGCTCCTGTGATTAATCTATGTAAAGATGGCTACAAATTCTTTCTTTCTCTTCCAATGAGAACCAGAGTCATTTTTTTCTCCCCTTGAATGTAGATTGGACAATGACTACTTTAACCGTAAAGTAGATGTGACATTGCCAATTCTGTACCAAGCCTTTAAAAAGTACTGGCAACTTCCTCCATGGTGTCTTAGAGCCTGAGTCCAGCTACCTGGTGAGGGAGACCACATAGAGAAGCCCAAAGATTACATCGTAGATAGTAAAAAGGGCCCAGCTGAGTTCAACCTTACAGCTGTTCCTACCAAAGCAGGAAGTGTTTAAGAGAAACCAGTGTGGCTCTTCTAGACCAGTTTAGACACCAGCTGAATAAATGAATGAGAGCTGTAAGGAACATGGAGAAGAATAATCAAGTCAAGCCAAACTTGCCCAAATTCCTGATTCACAAAATTTGTGAACTAAAGAAGAAAAGTGGCAGATGTCAAAAGGTAGAAGCAACCCAGGTGTCCATTGACAAATGAATGGATAAACAAAAGATGCTTTATATATACATAGTAGATTATTTAGCCTTAAGAAGTAAATTCTGACACACACTATATAGGTGAACCTTGAAGACATTATGCTAAGTGAAACAGCCAGTCACAAAAGGACAAACATTATATGATTCTACTTATACTAGGCTCTTAGAATAGTTAAATTCAGAGACATAAAGTAGAAAGGTGGTTGCCCCTGGCTGGGGGAAACGGGAATCAGAGTCACTGTTTTTTTAAGATTTCTTTTATTCATTTTTTTAAAAGATTTTACTTACTTATTCAACAGAGAGTAAGCATGTGTGCACGCCCAAGTAGGGGAGAGTGGGCAGAAGGAGAGGGAGAAACAGGCTCAGGGAGCCTGACTCTGGGCTTGATCCCAGGGTCCTGGGATCATGACCTGAGCTGAAGGCAGCCGCTTAATGGCTTAACCGACTGAGCCACCCACGCACCCCACATTTATTAGAGAGAGAGAGAGCGAGCACGTGCGCCTGCACTCCCACAAGCAGGGGGAGGGGTGTTCAGAGAGGGAGAAGCGGACTCCAGCTGAGCAGGGAGCCTGATGCAATATGACACCAGGCTCCATCCCAGAAACCTGAGATCAGGACCTAAGCTGCAGGCAGACCCCTAACCAAGTGACCCACTGCCACCCAGGTGCCCCAAGAGTTACTGTTTAGTGGGTATAAAGTTTCAGCTGGGGAATATGAAACAGTTTTGGAGATGAGTGGTAGCGACAGTTACACAACAATGTGAATGTGCTTGACACCACAAAACCATACTCTTAAAAATGATTAAAATGGTAAAATCTATTATATATATTTTACAATAAAATTTAAAAAAAAACAACAAAAGACTCCACTGTTTTAAACCACTAAGTTTGGGGTAGTTCTTCACACAGCAACAAATGAGCAGAATAGTTCCTCTATACAAATGCAAGTCTAAAAGAAGAACTGTGCTAGTTAGCATTACTCCCCAAATACGTATTGGCTATATCACAGGGCTTCATTTTAAGAAATCTTGCCTATTTAATTTTTAATTTCCTAGCAGAATCTTCTGCAAAGAAGATTTAATACAAATATTAAAATAAAATATATGAACAGATTTTAGATTGGCCGTTAATAATGAATTATATATAAAATAAGCACCCTATGTGGCATTGAGGGATAAATAAAAATCTTTTATGGAAGTGAAAATAATTATAATCCAAACAGTTATTTCTGGGATCCACCTGGAGGAAAAGACGGGAAAGAATTCATGGCCGGCCTTCCTGCCCCTAATCTCTTCTTCCCCTCTCACAACCTACAACTGATGAGAAAAGAGAGATGCCTTCCCTTAAATCAAGCCCACCATATCCTAATTCCTAACTATATCAAATAAGCCATACCATAGAAAGGAAAAGTGAGAGTGTGGGGCAGAGGGAATGGTTGACACAAAGACAAAGATGACAGGAAAAATACAAAGAAAAATACAGAAATAACAGCTGGTGGGAGAAAAATGGGGGACATATTCAGAAAAACGAAACCCTGTTATTTATTTAATCTTTCCTAATTCTTAACACCAAAGGAGTAAGAATTTTGATATAATTCTGTGACTGAATGAATATTGCAGATTTGGGTATGAAATTAATAGCCAGAGAACTGTCTGGGGTACTGAACTCTCAGATCAGGTAACAAGAAGTGGATATAAGGAACAATCTTCATGGCCCCTGGTTGGCTCAGCTGGAGTGTGTGACTACTGATCTAGGGGTCCTGAGTTCAAGCCCCATATTGGGTGCAGACATTAAAATACTTAAATCGTCAACCTGGTCCATCCCCCTCTGTAAAAATCAAGGCTTATCAAGGACCTTCCACTTCCAAAACAGCAAGAAAGGTAGGAATAAAATGTTAGCCAAAAAAAAATAAAATAAAATAAAAGAAAGAAAGAAAAATGTGAGTAGCATGTAGTTCTATATTGATACATGATTTGAAACCAACTGTGTATAATAAACTGTGCTGTGTATAATAAACTATAGAAGCACTTAGTGGAATTTTGTACAACACTGTTTATAGGTGTATTCTGAATGTTATAAAAGTTATCAGACATGACTGCTACATTAGTTTCAGAATCCTTAACTATACAGAAGGAAGGCTGTTCATGAACCATAAACCTTGATGCTTAATGTACCATTGGTAGTAAACAATCAGCTGTCCTTTCTAACAGGTAACTTTTGTATGGCCTTTAATATCTCTAAAATTAATATATAATTGTAACATCTGAGTAATAAAAACTGTTTATTTATTTATTTTGAAAAGTAGGCTGCACGCCCAACATGGAGCCTGAACTCATTACACTGAAATCTAGAGTTGCATGCTCTACCAACTGAGCCAGCCAGGCCACCCTAAGCAACAGAACTGTTAGTGACAGTTTTCAGCTTTCTGTAACTAGGGTTGGTCACAATATCACAGACTCCATTTCTTCATCTCGAAAATCAGAACAGAACCAAATAACCCCTAAACTATCTTTTGGATCTAAAATTCTAAATATCCATGGTATCTTTCTGGTATGCAATCTTGGTGGTAAAGACTTAGTTGCAATTCAAAATATTTTCAAATTAACCTTCATTTCCAAAATACAGATATTTCTCTAATCCACTATCATTATTTTTTCTAATCCAATATTAATACAAAGTATTCATTCATCCACTGACCAATTATTTGCTGGGCACCTAACTATATGCCAGGCATTAAATGTGGTGCTGGCAGGGTACAAAAGTAAACAAAGAGAGACATGGTACCTGTATTCATGAAGCTTACACAAAGTTGGGGAGACAAACCAATAAACATAAGCATGAATGTAATAGATCTGTTCCAATTTTAGTATATGTGCTGCCGAAGCGAGCACTGAATGTAATACATCTGTAAAAAATTCTATGAAGGAGCTAAAAGAACACGTAATGGGGAATCTAAGAGACTTCCCTTAAGAACAACAAATGAGTAACAAAAGATGAACACATGAATGTCAAAGGAAGTTGAGAAGAAGAGTACACATATGGGTTATGCAACGTGGAATCTGTCTAGGTAGAAATGAACATGGTATGTTCAAGGAACTGACTGAAGTTTAAAATACTTCCTTGAAAGCTGAAATTAAAACCTATAATATATACCCCCAAAAGTACATCTTAGCTATTCCAAAAACATATTCTAAGAACCATTTTCAAGAAAGCTTCAAAACTTTCTTGAAAAAGCCTACAATTGCTTCTAGTGTTAAAAAAAAAATGCTGTCCTATTATCTCCTTGCAAAAGAGCAAATTAACTCATTGATTCCCTTCTCTTTTTTTAATTGCAAAAAAAAAAAATCACAACTTCGTAGTTATACTTAGATCCTTTTAATAAAATCAGCTATAAGAATGAAAATAAATTAGATACTACTGCCCTGGTTCTTCCATTAAGCCACTCTATGACTGATCTCAATACATGTTACTTGGCCACTCTGGCCCTAAATTTTCTTATCTGTGAAATATAGGGAGTTCTAGAATTTCTTTTAAGATCCTTCTAACTCTGAAATTATGGTTTTGTTAAAAATATTTGTCCCATTCTTGAAAACTTAAGAGAATGGACCAAACATCCCTGAATTCCACTAAGATTTTACCTTTAAGCTCGGTTTGCATTTATACAGCATTTGAACATTGTTGCTATGTTATAATAAAAAAAAAACTACTGAATTTATAAAATTTACCCATAATTAAGGGTTTAATAAACACAAAAAGTATCAAAACTGGTTAAACACTATTAAAAATCTATGCTTCCACTGAGACAGTACTACTTTAACTAACCAGGGATCCCTAGAAAGCACAATTCAAAACAGACTTAGAAAAACAAGGGGAAAACAAAATCGTAAGATTCTTAAGAAAAGCAAAATTTTGGCAGGACATTCAAACTGGTTAAAATGCATGTCAATTCCAACTTCCAAAAGAACTCATAACAAATGATATCCTAACCCAAAGCTCATTCTAAACTTGGTTACATGTCCATTTATATAACAGCATTTCTGATACTCTATCCTCAAGTAGAAAAAGTACATATGGATTATCCAACACTAGAATTCAAGATTTCGTTATTTTTGATATGAAAATAAAAATTAAAAGATATAAATTGTTTACTTAATAGCTTTGCATTTCACTAATTTTTCAGCAACACCATTCAATATAACCTTAAAAAGCATCAATTAAGGACCTCACCTCATGTATAATCTCTAGTATCAAATCTATTTTAACGGAAGGTACTGTGTCCTCTTCCTTCAAAAGAGTCAACAAATTGTAGAATCTAATTAGATTTTAAAAACTAAGGTAAAGGAATACTTTAAATATTCATTAAGCACTCGCAATATCATAAACATTTAGTAGGCACTATATACTAAGCTCTAGAACAAAGGGGCAAGATCATTTCCTAAAAATACATTTCATCAAGTTGCCCAAGGTAGAAACACTGTCATCATTGTTTCTTCCCTCACCACCCACCAAGTCTGATTGATTCTAACTCTGAAACATTTCTTGGATCCTTCCTCTCTTCCCACTACCATAGCCCAGCTTCAAGATTTCAACATCTTTCACCTACACTTTTAACAGTTTCCTATCTGGATCTCCTGCCTCAAGTCTTTCCCTCTCCTTGCTCCATTCTAGCCCTAGTTGTGACAACCAAAAATTTACAGCACTGACAAATGTCCCCTTGGGGTCAAATATGCCCTGGCTGAGGGGCACCTGGCTGGCTCAGTTGCTTTAGTCCTGGACTCGATCTCAGCTTAGGTCTTGATCTCACGGCCCTGCGTTCAAGCCCTGCACTGAGCTCCACACTCACCATGGAGCCTACCTGAACGAAAGGAAGAGGAAGGAAGGAAGAGGGAAGAAAGGAAAGAAAGAAAATACCCTGGTTGAGAACCACTGCATCAAGCTGATCCCTTAAAAAGAACAGCACTATATCACAAGGCTGTGGGCACAATCTATGTCCATGCAACAGAAAAAAGCAAAAAGCTGACGAACATAACGCTGGAACTTACAACCTTGATCTTAAGATCACCATGGCTTAAATAAGCTAACTTAAAAAGAGCTAAAATATTCTCCTGAAAACCCCTTTGAACATGTGACCTAAATCATCACCTTACTTCAAGCCTGAATTTTGAAGTCAGTACATTCTGTCAAAGTTTAACCATACTAAATTCATATTTAAGCTTCTGGATATTAGAAAATTGTGACCATTTAATAAAATGCTTTGGTGATAAATCGATCTCCTCAGAAATGAACGGAAATTGGAACCCTCCTAGGCAAGCTATTGCCTCCATTTAAGGTTGTAAGCTACTTTGAACAGTATTCTCATATTTCTAGAAAAAAGTTATTTAAAAAGCACTTAAATTCTCATGTTTGAAAAAACAAGCACACTCCCTTTAATTTCCCATAATGATTATATTCCTACAGAACTCTTCAAAGATACAGCCAAGAAAGAACAATACCTTTCAGAGAGAGTAAAAAAACGAGATGATAAAATACCTAAAAAAGCCCGGGTAGGTGAAACTGTAAAGGCCAGGCCTAGCAGTGCAGTAATACCACAGGACAGAGCACCCCCTCCCACAAACGTCTGAAGTGCGAACACTGTGTCCAGTCGCTTACCTTCAGTCGTTTGATCATTTCATCCGTGGTGATCTTGTCGGTGATCTCCTTTACCCCCGGAGGGTAAGCGATCTTCCCGTCTGCACTCACGACGCCACAGAGGGCAGTGGCAGGCTTGGGCTGCGCGGTGAAGTCCATCCTGGGGGACAACTTTTCTTTCACAGTCCTCTACCGGCCTCTATCGGTCAGAAAACAAAAGTTCAGCGAGAAAAGGGAGACTTTGTAACCTCTTTTTTCATCTCAAAAATCTCTAATCTGCAAAGGGCCCTTTCTCCGGGAAGGCCGGGGACTCGGCGGCGGCCCCGCCACTCGCCCCTCCCCGGGCCTGGACCCTGGTGGCCGCCCCGCCACCCCCACTCCCGCGGGCCCCGCCAGCCCCGGGCCCACGGGGCTCTCCGGCCCCAGCGGCCGCGGGAAGCGCCGAGCAAGCTCCAGGAGTTTCCCATTCCGCCTTTCACAATGAAATCCACCCCCAAGCACCGAGGTCCGAAGTTTGGCAGCCTCCCGAGCCCGGCGAGGCCCTCACGGCCCCCGCTCGGTCGGAGAGAAGCTCCGAGTCCCCGCCCGGCCAGTCCCCTCCGGGAAAGGAGACGCGAGGCCTATAGGGCTCGGCTTAGGCCGCAAAACTAGGGACCCAACCCGACCCACACGCAACGGTGGCTCCGGGAAACGAACGCCTTTGCCTGGCCGAGCTTCGGGACCCCCAGCGTCCCCGCCACGCTCCCGCCCCTCCCCTGTCCCGCGGGAGGGGAAAACAAGCAGCCCTCCACCCCAAACCCCACGCCAGGAAGCGGCTGACGCGGCTCCGCACTTCACATTTTGTTCCTTCAACTTCGGCGGAGGGGCCCCGGCGGCTTCTCTCGCCCCCGACTGCTCGGCGCCGTCCGGCGCTGCCGAGGCCTTACTGGCACCTCCGGGCAGCCCCGCCGGGCCTCGGTCCCGCGCCCCCCCCCCCCGCCCGCTCTGGTCTCCCCTTCCGTCCCCTCCCTCCACCAACCGAGGGCGGGAGCCGAGCCGCCGCCGCCTTTACCTCCTCCTCCTCATGCGGGCGGAAGGTGCATCGAGCTCCCGGGCCTCTGTCAGGTGGTTGCGCCGCCGCCCCTCGTCGGGCTGCACACAAAGCGGCTCCGCGGGTCCCGCCGCCGCCGCGGCCCGCCCCGGAGCGGCGCTGGGGCTGGCGGTGCCGAGGAGGAGCAGCCGCCGCGGGGGGAGACGCGGGGGGAGACGCGGGGCGAGTGTGCGCTGGGAGGGGAGACACTGCCGCTCTCCGTCTGGCCGAGGAAGAGCAGCCTCCGAGAAGGCTCCTCCGGGAGCGTGTGCGCCCGTGTCCGCCCGAGACCCCCGCGGCCCGCCCGCCCGCACCTCGCGCCGGCCGGGTCCGCAGACCGGGACCCGGACGCCCCTCGCAGCGGCGCGCGCCCGGCCGTCCGTGCCCCCGGGAGCCGGCCCTTCGCGCACACACCAGCCGGTCACGCGAGCGGTGCGAGAGCACGCGAGAGCAGGGCGCGCGCCTCGCTCCCTCCCCTTCCTCCGCCGGTCGTGCCTCCGCCTCCCTCGGGCCCGAGGCGGCCGCGCGCGGGGCGGACAGCGCCGCCACCCGGTTGGCGCCAAGACTTGTCGCGCGGAGCGCCTCTGGGAGGATTAGCCCCAGAGGGCAGGCAGAGGAGGGGCCCTTGTGGCGGGAAGAGAACCCGGTCCCGGAGGCTCCTGTGAGGGCAGGCAAGACGAGATGAGCTTTACGTTACGCCGCGAAGATGAGTTCATGACTTTTGGGGGTCATCCTGAGAGGCGTGGACGGAACTGCTTGAAAGACGGTTAATTACTCGGTGAAAATGAACTAATTTCCTCCCCAGGAACAGAAGATCTGCAAACTGAGGAAAAGTTTTACAACACGGCACGACGTGAGCTACTCATTCTTGTTGCTTCTGAAAGCCACAGGAGTTTTTGCCTTCCCCTCTTTGCATTTCTCAAATTAATATTTTGAAAGATAGACAATACGAAAAGTAGCTTTGAGTCGAATAGTTCTCAAAGAATGGTCTGAAACGTAGGTTCCTGGGCTCCACTCCCAAACCTAGAGAATAAGGATCTCTGAGTGACACCCAGAAGTAAGCGTATTTGCAAATTAGCTAGATGGTTCTTGTGAATATGGAAATAAAAATATTTTTTTAAATGTTTTAAATATACCCAGAATAACTTTTTCTTTTATGCAAAGGAAGACCCAATGCAGTGGGTTTGAACAGTTTAATGTTAAAAAAAAAAAAGAAAGAAAGAAAGGCAAATGAACCTCAGGTGCTCATGTATCAGAAGATGAAGTTGAAAAAAGAATGGAATAACACGAAATAGCATTCAGCTTTTGAAACTGGTCACTACCATAGTTTAAAATTATATTCAGTTATATTTGATTATTATTTTTGATGGATATCCACTGGTGTTTTCCACATCCTTTACTTGGTCTGAAAAATATTAAAGGTAATGTACTCACTGAATTGTTTTTCAGATATTACACAAGGGAGCTCTCATCTTGGAATGGAACTGGCCATAGTTGCTTATTTGCTAGAACTACCCAAAAGTCAGTGCTTTGTTCTTGGGCATTTAGAGTAGCAGACAATCCATTTAAGTTCATCTTCATCCAAACAACTGAACTGACCAAAACCTGCTTTCTTTTAAGTGATCTCTCTCAAGGTTTTTTTTTTTTAAATCTGTCATAAATAACAGAAGAGTGATGCTTTTCGTTTTCTTTTTTTATCTGAGTAATTTACCCATTCTTAAGTGGAATTTTGTATATGCTTATAAGTTTTAATTTTACACAATTTTTGACTTTGTTAATATTGTTTAACTTTATAAACATTTACAAGATTAGTAAGCCCTAAGGATTACAACACGTAAGTAAACTAAATTTAGGGGTGCCTGGGTGGCTTAGTTGGCTAAGGTGGCTTAGTTGACTCTTGATTTTGGCTCACGTCATGGTCCCAGGGTTGTGAGATTAAGCCTGGTATTGGGGTATGCACTGGGCATGGAGCCTGCTTTAGATTCTCCATTTTTTTTTTAAGATTTTATTTATTTATTTGACAGACAGAGATCACAAGTAGGCAGGGTGAGCGGGGGTTGGGGGTGGGAAGCAGGCTACCCGATGAGCAAAGAGCCCAATGTGGGACTCAGTCCCTGGACCCTGGGATCATAACCTGAGCCAAAGGCAGCGGCTCAACCGACTGAGTCACCCCGGTGCCCTAGATTCTCCCTCTCTTTCTGCTCCCCCAAACCCCCCAAAATAAATAAATAAATAGAATTTATGGAATTCTGAAATCTCTGCTTTTAGCTACCTTTCTTAAACATTTGTCTTCACTTGCTGTATATGAGAAGGGATCCATTTATTTGTGCAATGATTATAGAGTGCCTACTATGCAAGACATTGTTTTGGGCATTTAGAAAAAATTGGTAGTGGATGGGGAACAGAAATTCCTGCCTACCCTGGTGAAATTTAATTTGGGAAGAGATAGACAAGAGAATAAATAAATTGTTATGGAGAAAAATGGAGTAGAAGAGGAATGCAGATCACATGTAGCTTTTTAGGCCCTTGGTCTTTGGAAGGACCTTGGCTTGTGCTATGACTGAGATGGGGGTATTATTGAAGTATTTTAAACAGAGAAGTGACATGATATGATTTATGTTCCATGAGCCAGACAACCTTGGGCAAATTACTTAGTCTCCCCGTGCCTTATTTTCCTCTCATCTGTAAAACAAATATAATAGTTTCTATCTCTAAGGGTCATTATGAGGAATAAATAAGTTGACATTCGTAAAGTGCCTAGAATTGGAACTGGTACATACTAGGCTCTACATAAGCGTGCTCTCTCTCTCTCTCTCTCTCTCTATATATATACATATATATATATATATATATAAATGAAAGAATCATTCTAACTGCTGGGTTGAAAACAATGTAGAAATGCATGTATAGAATTAGGGTAACCAAGTATAAGACAACTACAAAAATCCCAAGGAGAGATGGTAATAAGGACCAAGTAATAACAATGAAGATGATGAAAAGTGACTAACACTTGAAAAGTGGCTGCTACAACCAGGGAACTGAATTTTTTTTTTTTTAAGATTTTATTTATTTATTTGGCACACAGAGAGAGAGACCACAAGTAGGCAGAGAGGCAGGCAGAGAGAGAGGGAGAAACAGGCTCCCTGCTAAGCAGAGAGCCTGATGTGGAGCTCTATCCCAGGACCCTGAAATGATGACCTGAACCGAAGGCAGAGGCTTATCCCATTGAGCCACCCAGGAGCCCCCTGAATTTTTAATTTAATTTAATTTTAAAATCTAGCCACATGTGGCTATGTCACTGTTATCTTGGACAGTGCAGGTCTAGAGTATAGAGTTTGGAGGAGTGATTGACAGAAAATGAGGTTAGAAGATAAACTGTGTTCATATTGAATGCTACAGATGTTGAGCAGGGTGATAGTTTAAAAGGATGAATTGGGGTAATAGACTAAAGCTGTGCATAGTGAAAGTGGACTAAGGTAAAGTATAATCAAACAGATAAAAATACAAAAATATTTAAGATGTTTTATGCAGTTCTAAAAAATATGTCTATTCTGTTTATCTGAAATTACTTATTTGCTTTTCGATCTGAAATGAACTAACTAAATCTGTTCTGAGTATTTTCACAAATTATGCATATGAATCATCCGTGTACCTCTGGTCACAGAGAAATTAACCATCTGTCATAATCACTATGAAAGTTGAAAAAATGGTGCTTTATTTTAGTGTCTTTCCGGATATCACTGACATCTTGGCTTAGATTTGCTAAAATTGGAATCTATTTAGGCATATAATAATAATTTATCTATCTGTACTGAACTAAGTAAGTTTGACATGTTTCACTGATGACTGATAAAGACAAAATATATGAAGCCTGGGGGTGCTTGGGTGGCTCAGTCATTGGGCGCCTGCGTTTGGTTCAGATCACGGTCCTGGGATCCTAGGATCCAGCCCCACATTGGGCTCCCTTACTCGACCGGAAGCCTGCTTCTCCGTCTCCCTCTGCCTGCTTCTCCCTCTGCTTGTGCTGTCAAATAAATAAAATATTTAAAATTTTTAAAAATATGAAGTCTGAATCATTTTGGTCTAATATGACCAAGACGTTAGTCATTAACTTGTCATAGAAATTTAAAGTCTTTATTTGAATTCTAATATCTTAGTCTCCGTGCACATCTCTCTTCAGTTTAAACTGTGAAGGCTGACCTGCACCATCATAAGTTATAGCAGCCTCCTTTTTTTTTTTTTTTTAAGATTTTATGTATTTATTTGAGAGGAGAGTAAAAGAGAGAGAGAACAAGCAAGGGGAGGGGCAAAGGGAAGGGAAGAAGCAGACTCCCCCCTGAGCAGGAAGCCCAGTGTAGGGCTCCATCCCAGGGATCATGACCTCAGCTGAAGGAAGACACTTAACTGACTGAGCCACTCAGTGCCCCTATCAGTTTCCTAAAGTTGTTTAATCAAAATTAAGTATTACTTAACTAGCAGGGAAAATAAACTGTAACCAAATATTTTCAAAACATGAACGAAACCACAGGTATAAACAACATGAGTAAATCTTAGTGACATAATATGATAACTTGTTGATAATGTTCAAAAGCAAAGCTCGGGGGGGGGGGTGGTTCCCCTGAAGTACAAAGGGAAGGAGGGACCACAGGGGGACAAGATGGGAGAATGAGTGCACAGGTAGATGTGTTCCTATCAAAGCTTTAGTCTTGGGCAGAGTGGTGGCTTCACGTATGTTCATTAAATGATAAGTGAATGAATGTATGAATGAATAAGGACAATCCATGCACCAGCGAGGGATGTGTTTATAACCCAAGGTTGATGAGTAATCCAATTCAGGGTCTCTGAGTTGCAGAAGAGAAAAGAAATAAGATGACAAACTCTCCAAGAAATTAAGAAATATATATATTATAACAATATTTTTGAAAATTATATCCCCCAAAGTCAAAGAAATTCTGCTCCCCCCCCCGATAATTTTTTCTAATAGTGATGGTAGAATGAGAAATGATTTGGAGTTATATGTTCTCAAACTGCTTGCTTCCTCAAATTGCTAGTATTAGGAGATAGATGATTATAGGACTGAAAGAATTTTCATGGTAATTAAACTTTGAACAATCACATTACAGTGTATTTTTATTATGAAGCTTGGGATGCCAGACTCCTGTTGTTTTATATGATTAATATAATTAAGAAAGTAAACTTATGACAAATACTTCTTCACTACACTAAAGGCAGAAAAGATTCATTTATTGAAACGTATTAGAGAGGATAATAATTGCCTCCCCTCCTGCAAACTCGTCTAAGAGAATGGTTCCTACCATAGCCCTACGTATTCTCTCTTTCTCTCTCTTCTCTTTCTTTCTCTCTCTCTCTCTCTCATGCGCGCGCACACACATGCACGCACCTGACTGAGCCTACAGTGGAACCTGAACCAAGAAAATGTTGTCCATAGGCTGAGCTGTGCCAAACAAAATATCATGAGACAGGCTGTGAATGAAGACCCAGCAAGAGATGGAACTTTTAGCCGAATTATATCAATTCAGTATATCAAATTGTATCAAAATTCATTATATCAATTCTATCAAAACAGTAACGGTCTTTAACTGTCTACATATGTGTAGGCTGAGGAAACCTGATGTGTCCTAATTTTTGTCCTGATTATTCTGTTTTCTTTGGACTCCCCATAAGAATTGTTTCCTTATAGTTAAATCCCTTTTACCTGAGCTAGTTTGAACAAATTTCTGATCTTTTACCACCAAATATGACTTGATTTAGAATTAAAAATTGGACTTGGTGAAATCTTCTTTTAAGATTTTATTTATTTATTTGACAGAGAGAGATCACAAGCAGGCAGAGAGAGAGAGGAGGAAGCAGGCTCCCTGCCAAGCAGAGAGCCCGATGCGGGGCTCGATGCGGGGCTCAATCCCAAGACCCTGGGATCATGACCCGAGCTGAAGGCAGAGGCTTTAACCCACTGAGCCACACAGGCACCCCGTGGACTTGATGAAATCTTAACGATGATCCATGAACCTAGCTTTACTGAGTCAAATAGTAGCCCCCAAAATTCAGGTCCACCTGGAACCTCAAAATGTGATCTTATTTGGAAGTAGGTTCTTTGCAGATGTAATTAGTTAAAGTGAAGTCATACTGGATTAGGGTTGGCCCTAAATCCAATGACCAATATTGTTTTAAGAAGATATGCACGAAAGAACGCCAGGCCACAACAGAGGTTGGCATAAGGTAGCTTCAAGCCAAGGAGTGCTAGGGATTACCAGCAAGCACCAGAAGCAAGGAAAGAGGCAAGGATGGATTCTTCTCTTGAGCCTTCACAGGGAATATGGCCTTGCTGCCATCTTGATTTTGGGCTTCTGTCCTCCAGAACAGTTGAGAGAATGAATTTCTTTTTTTTAAGCCTCTGTGTTTGTGGTAGTTTGTTACAACAGCTCTAGGAAACTATTACACCAGCCATGTGTAAAATTTATCTTCAAGTAGATTGGTTAGAGGCTGTAAGAAAGCAAAAGCATCTTACCTTCTGAGAGAAAAATTTCATCACTCTCATTTTTGGACCTAACCATTTGCTCTTGAAAGAGACCCGTAGAATATTTATAAAGCTATGACCAACAGTTTATCTTATTTCTACATTTTTTTTAGCCGTAGGAAATTTTGAGCCTCAATTTATCTCTGGAATCTGGATTTTCATTTATCCATTTTCTCACTTTCTTAGGAAATAAGAACAATATGCAAGCAAATATTTAAATAATTACACAACTACGATGGAGAAACTGCAAAAATGGACCTGTTGGTTGGCAACCAGCTTCACCAAGCTTTGACTCAAAGTGATCATTTTTCAGCTTATATGCAAAAGTCCAAAACTGGAATTCTGAAAACAGTTTAGGAATGAGAATATATAATGTTCTAAATGAGGTTGTATAAAATTGAATGAACTGAAATCACAGTGAGCTTGTTTAATAATTGAATAATTCTTTTATGTTCACTTTATTAAGAATATTTATAAGTACAATATTTTCTATGATTTATAACCATCAAGTGTCATTATAATAACTGTGGCAGACTATAGGAATAAGTAGCTGAATTTCAAATTTCTGGTTTAACTGGAAATGTAACCACATTAGAACTGGTAGTCAGCACTATCAGACTTGTCCAAGGAATGTGCAAAGAATTTGCACAACATTTGCCTTCTGAATTTTTTCAAGTAATTCCAGAAACTGAATAGTTCTTGGACTGTGGCTACCTGGATAGATACTGTTTTGGAAAAACTTTTCGGAGTTCAGTTATGCATGGATTTATCCAGAGACTAAAGAAAAATAAGCAGGGAATCTGCAGAAAAATTAATATGAGCTGTTTCACCTTTTTATTCTTCTTCTTTTTTTTTTAGTAGGCATGGAGCCCAACACAGGGCTGGAACTCATGACCCTGGGATCAAGACCTGAGCTGAGATCAAGAGTCAAACACTTAACCTATTGAACCACCCACGTGCCCCAAGAACCGTTTCACCTTCTAATCATACCTGAGATTTATCAAGATTTTCAGGGTATAAGATGTTTCTTGCTAATTGAATTCTTTGACACATTGAAAATTAACCAGAAAATTCATTTTCTGTCCACTCCATTGAAAATATTTCTAAGATATATCAGATATCTTTTCAGTCTTTATAAAGCATAGGATGATGAACATAATGGGGAATCTTTGGTGTTTGAAAATACCCCAAATGCCTCAAGGCTGTCAATCTGAAAGCCACTTTAAATTTCAGAACTATAAGTATAGACTCAGTGATTGATTGACCCAAATACTGAGGCTAGAACTTTCCATGGAAGTTAGTTTCATCTCCATGTGTATTTCAAAACATACAATGGGGAGAGGCCAGTTAAGAACCTTAGGGTTTTTTTTGTTTGTTTGTTTGTTTGTTTTTAAAGATTTTATTTATTTATTTGACACACAGAGAGAGATCACAAGTAGGCAGAGAGGCAGGCAGAGAGAGAGAGGAGGAAGCAGGCCTCCAGCTGAGCAGAGAGCCCGATGCGGGGCTCGATCCAAGGACCCTGAGATCATGACCTGAGCCGAAGGCAGTGGCTTAACCCACTGAGCCACCCAGGCGCCCCAAGAACCTTAGGGTTTTGATACATTAAACTATTGGCAGATAAATGTTGAGGATGCAAAGGTGACAAGATATTGTCCCTGAGTTCAACTGGCAGTTTGAAGTTTTCTTCTTCTTTTTTTTCTTTTACTCTATTTTCTTGTATTTGTGCTATCTTAACTCTTAATTTGGAAACTGGAAGTCTGATAGAAGATAATGGAATTGGGATGGTAGTGGGGAAATAAGAATTTTCTGAGGTGTAAGCAAAGATAAAATGTTAACTATGGCTCTCTCTTGTTAATGAGGTTATGGGATATGCTTTTCTCTTCCTTCATACTTTCATGAACTTTCCAAGCTTTCGGAAAAAATTTTGTCCAGAAAAAAACGGTTCCAAAATATTTAAAATTGGAAAACAAAATAATTTTTTAAATGTGACAGACAAAATCTACATCTAATGGGATAAAATACCTAGAGTACTTAGCACAGACCCTAGCACCTACTAGGGGCTTAATAAATATTGGCTACAATTGCTAATATTTTTATCATTATTGCTTGCTCTCTTTGGTTGCAAGGAACAAAGGAAACTAAAACTAGCTTTAGCAAGAGATGGGTGGGTAGATAGATAGATAAATAAACAAGGTAATATCTTAGGGAAACCAAGAGCAAAAATTACAGCTATGCCTCAAGAAAAGAATGGAAGTAGAACTGAAAAGCCATCAGGATACAGTCTGCTACCTTCTGAACACCTGCTTCATTCTTTGCTTTTTGAAGAGACCCTTTTCTTTGCTTTTCAGTTCACACGGCCTGCAGAAGAGAACTGCCCCTCATCTTCTGACTCTAGATCTCCTTCATCTTAGATCAGTCTAGACTAAAGTAGAATTTCTTGGTCCAAATCCCAAATGCTAAAGACAACAGATTTCATTGTTTTCTTTTTCTCCATAGCATTTATCATCAAGTATATACTAAATAATTTACTTATTTATTATGTTTATTGCTTATGATTTGTCTCTCCAGGTGGCCATACCTGTTCTAACCAGTTGGGGCCAGATGGTCAGGATCATGTCTAAAATGTACCTCTATGTGAGCCATTGTTAGTGAATTGGGAGTCCAATAGCAATTTCTAGAGTTAAGGAGGGATTACTGGGTTATGGACCAGGGATATCCTCCAAAAGATCTCCATCAAAGTTTTTTCTCTCTTAAAGTAGTATCAAAGCAATGTTTTTTGTATTTACATACATACACACACACACACATACACAGTTCCCGTGTACCCACCAATGTGTTAAAAAAAAAAAACTCCATTAGCATTGAATTTAATTATTTAAATGTAATTTTTTACTTCCTTAATCTTAAAAATGAATATATTATTCACATTTTAATAAATACTTAATCCATATTAATAAGTTCAAAAAAATTTTTTTAATGAAACAAAAAACTATTATCTACAGGAAACTCCATTTCTGTACCCTAATCTTCATTCCTGTTTCTCTCACTGTTGTGGCTGGACAGACATTCTTTTCCTCTTTGTATGCCATTCCCTTATTGGAGGATAGCACATACCATGAGGAACAGAAAGGCACAATATGACTGAATGCTGAGGAAGGGACCAAGACCCTTTTAGAACAGTGACACATTGGGGGAGGTCTGTTTTGTGATGTGAAAAGTCTGATTGTATGTACTCCACTAAAAGGATCAGACACACCCCAGTTGTCATCTAAAATAGAATAGAGCTCACAGCCTGTGCCAGAGGTGAAAAGAGGTAGGATCCTGGGGGAAGCATGTAAGTGTCGTGGAGAGAGAAGAAATGAGAAGCGCCAAGGGTGAGGATGCTTTTTCTTGGCAGTGAAAGGGATAGCCAAACGGGCAGCACAACCGGCCTAGATGGCAAGACTCCTGCCCGTTGATGACTGGGGAGACTGATGTGAAAGAATAGAGGGACGCTTTCCAAACCTTTACTCCCTTGTGACTCTGAGTTAGGAGATCCAACACTAACTTGAAGCAAGGCACTACTGTGTACACTCTGCTACAATATAAGTTGTGTGAGCTCAGGGATCTTTTTGTTGTTGTTGTTCATAGCTGTGTGCCAACCACCTACAATAGTGCCTGGCACCTATAGGCACTCAATAAATAGTTGTTCAATTGAATCTAAACATCTTGGACTACGTGTGTCTGTGTGACTGGCTAATGATATGGCTGTTTAATACTGGATGTAACTCTCTTAATTCCCCCAGTCAAGGCATAGTTCTGGTGTTTCATTAGAAATGAACCAGGGGTGGGGTGCCTGGGTGGCTCAGTGGGTTAAGCCTCTGCCTTCAGTTCAGGTCATGATCTCAGGGTCCTGGGATCGAGCCCCACATCGGGCTCTCTGCTCAGCAGGAAGCCTGCTTCCCTCTCTCTCTCTGCCTGCCTCTCTGCCTACTTGTGATCTCTGTCTGTCAAATAAATAAATAAAAATCTTAAAAAAAAAAAAAAGAAATGAACTAGGGGTGCCTGGCTGGCTCAGTCAGTAGAACATGCAACTCTTGATTTGGGGGTTATGAATTTGAGCCCCACATTGGAGGTAGAGATTACTTTAAAAAATAAAAAAAATTAAAACTTACCTTTAAAAAAAAAATGAACCATTTCATTTATCAAGTGATGTGCTAAAGAGTGGAGGGGAAGAAGGAAATACTTTACTACCGGTTGTATTAGACTTTCACTGCTATTATCCCTGACTCCATTTCAGATATAGGAGGAATTAGGGTCAACAATGGAGTAGAATTAGATATTTATAATATTACTTAAAGGTTTTTAAATATAGAAAAAAATTATTTTTCTTAAAGTTTATTTTTTTTTATTTGACACAGAGAAAGATAGGCAGGGGAGTGGGAGAGAGAGAAGCAGGCTTCCTGCTGAGCAGGGAGCCTGATGCAGGAGCTCTATCCCAGGACCCCAGGATCATGACCTGAGCCCAAGGCAGACGTTTAACTACTGAGCCACCCAGGTGCCCCTAAATATAGAAAAAAATTTAAGTATAGAATCTGCTGCTCTCTTTTTTCTCTGTTTACTGTATTTATCCAATCATGTCAACTCTTTTTAAATGGATTGGCTTGGCCTAAGACCCAGGAGAAATGGGAGAGTGTTATATACTAACTTTAAAAAAAGTTTTAATAAAAATAATAGCTTTAGGGGCACCTGGGTGGCTCAGTGGGTTAAGCCTCTGCCTTCGGCTCTGGTCATGATCCCAGGGTCCTGGGATCGAGCCCCGCATCGGGCTCTCTGCTCCGCAGGGAGCCTGTTTCCCCCTCTCTCTCTGCCTGCCTCTCTGCCTAGTTGTGATTTCTCTCTGTCAAATAAATAAAAAATATTAAAAAAAAAATAATAGCTTTAATTGTGCACAACAATATAGCAATTCATGTAAATAAGTAGCTTCTTATCATATTTGAACATAGAACTACATAGGCAGGGTCAGGGATGTCTTATTATTCAGTCAACTGAACTGTTTGAAGATGTGAATCTATCACTGTGGCTTTTAGAGTGGAGTTTCGGAAAGTTTTCCAGCAAAATTTCCTTGGCCAGATGACTTATAAGGTTATTCAATGAAATTGTTATTTTAGTGTTTATTCATAATGCACCCCACAACTGACTCCCATGAAAGGATGAGACATGGTCCATAGAGGGGAAAAAAAAATCATCTCTTACTGGATATACCAAGGGTTCATTATTAAGTCCGATGTGTCAGTCCTGGCTGTCCTCTTAGGATAAACTTTCTCACCAGGAGCTCCTTCCACTTTCTTGCAAATAGGATTCTTTTAGCTTTTCCCATTAGTTTACCAGGTATCTCCACACATATGTACAGTGGACAAAACTTGGACTGAGGCTGGGAGCCCATCGTCATCCTTCTCTTACCTCTGTGTAATTCTTTATAGTTTAAAAAGTACTTTCACATCCACGTTATTGTTTAATGCTATGAACAACCCAGCGAGGTAGGCAGAGATGGATTTACCGAGAAGCCAATGAAGTTCCAGTGTCAGCACCCTCTGGGAAGGATCTTAGCAGAGTCACACGGTTATTAAGATTTTTTTTTTTTAATTAGGAAAATTTCTTTTGAAGATTTTATGTATTTATTTGTCAAAGAGAGAGAGAGAGAGAGAGAGAGCAAGCACAAGTAGGGGAAGAGGCCTGCAGAGGGAGAAGCAAGCTCCCCACTGAGCAGGGATTCCCCATGCAAGACTCAATCCCAGGACCCCAGGATCATGACCTAAGCTGAAGGCAGACGCTTCAGGACTGAGCCACCCGGTGCCCCTGTGTGGCTTAATTTTAAAAAAGTTAAATCACCAGGATGCCTGGGGGTCCCAAATTCAGAAAATCTTTAACAGTAGATTAAGACTGCCACTCTCCACTCCTGACTATCCTCCTTAGTACCTCCTTCATGTTGAGAGGCACTGGCATATCCTTAGGCATTTTTGGAATCCAGCTGAGTTTGGATACATTTAGTTTGGATTTAGTGGAATGTAGTTATGCAGTTTGAAATTACTTTTGTGCTGAGTTATTGCCAGTTGTCTCAATGTAGGAATGGTTTCCAGGAACTCTTCTACTGCAAACTATTAATGAATGTTGACAATGCAGGGTATCTAAGGTTTCTCGCTGCACAAGACATCTTCAGATCCCTTGTACTTCAGACATGAAGGAAACTTGACGGGGATTTCCCAAATGTAACAACAACCCTAGAACTTTATATGACATTACCAGAGCAAGTTGTGGAGCCAAAATAAGTGTTTTAAAACTAGCTTAGGAAGGAAAAGCCTTGAATAACCAAATTAGAAGACTAGATTACTTTTCATTCACTGTATAGAAAATAGTATTGCAAACATGATGAGCATTCGGTGATGTAAGGAATTGTTGAACCACTATATTGTACACTTGAAAGTAACACTATATGTTAACTAACTGGAATGGAAGTAAAAACTTTTAAAAAAAAGAAAATAATAATCTAAAACCATGATCATATAAAAAGGTATCAAAGATCACCAAGTTGTTGGAAAATGAGAATATGGAAATATGGAGATATTCATTCTTTTGGCTAATTGTTCAATCCACAAATATTAATGATTTGCCTACTATGTTTTCTTTCTTTTCTTTTTTTTTTTTAAGATTTTATTTATTTATTTGAGAGAGAGAGAGAGAGCGCGCTCGCACAATAGCAGGGGTAGGGGCAGAGGAAGAGGGAGACTCAGACTCCCCTGCTGAGCCAGGACCCTGAGATAGGGCTCCATCCCTGGACCCTGGGACCATGACCTGAGCTGAAGTCAGACACTGAACAGACCGAGCCACGCAGGGGCCCCTACACTTTCAAGAATGGCGATAGGGAAAAAAAAAAAAAAAAAAGAATGGCGATAGGGGCTGGGAATAAAACAGTGAACAGTTATAGAGTTTCTGACATTGAGGTAGTCATAGTTAAAGGTGGAGAAGTCCCCCAACAAGTAATATCATTAATTGTTTATAATTAGGATAATAGTGGAAAAGACAGTACCAGAAGTTCTGAAAGCTCATTTTATTCTGGGTTTAAGGTAGTTTTCCTTGGGGGGAAGAAAAAAGAATATGTAAACTGTAGGATTTAGTTTGGATTTAGTGGAATGTATTTATGTAGTTACATAGTTTGAAATCACTCTTGTACTAAGTTGTTGCCAGTTGTCTCAATGTAGGAATGGAAGACAGAATGTCTCAATGTAGGGGAAGGCACATGGTCCTACTCAGGGGGAAGAATAGGAACAAGGACCCTGAGGTGGAAAGGTACAGTACTTGTTGACTTTAAAGAACTGAAAGAATTCCAGGGGAGCTAGCTCTATATAAACAGTGGGGAAAGTAGGAATGAGTCAAACAGATTAGTTTGCCTGTTCTAGTTCACATAAGCGAAATTTAGAGTATATGCTTTTGTATAAGGCTCCTTTAGCTCAGCATAATGTTTTTAAATTTAATCCATGCTGTTACATCTATTTGTAGGTATTTGTTGCTGAACATTCTTCTCTCTCTCTCTCTCTTTTTTTTTTAAGATTTTATTTATTTGATAGAGATACAGCGAGAGAAGGAACACAAGCAGGGGGAGTGGGAGAGGGAGAAGCAGGCTCCCTGCTAAGCAGGGAGCCCTCCATGTGGGGCTCAATCCCAGGACCCTGGGATCATGACCTGAGCCCAGGGCAGACGCTTAACAACTGAGCCACTCAGGTGCCCCTGAACATTATTCTGTTATAAGGATACACTGCAATTTATCCATTCACCTGTTGATAGACTGAGTTATTTATGGGTTTCAGCCCTGAAGAAGAGAGCTGTTCTGAACATTCTTGTATAAGAGATGTGATATTTCTAGTCCACTGTCTTTCCCATCTCACTGCAGTATAGATAACAAGAATATGCTGTATGTTGCACAAAAGTTGACTTTTTTTTTTTTAAGATTTTATTTATTTGAGAGAGAGAGCAGGAGAGAGAGCGTGTACAGGGGAGAGGAGCAGAGGGAGAGGGAGAAGCAGGCTCCATGCTAAGCCACCCAGGCGCCCCTGCACAAAAGTTTTAATGAGAGTGCAAAGAACAGTTCAATACATACCTGTTCCTTTTGTTGACCTAATGAAGGTAGCTGGGTTCTAGAGTCTACAGATAAGAAGATCTAGGTCAAGTAATTCAACCCAGACATAGCAGGCAGCCTGGCCTGAGTGCCACATTAACAACAACTGATCCATGAACCACACTTAGGGAGGATGTCCAGAGAGGACAGCAAGAATATTCTTGCTGGTGCTTGAAGGTGGGGAACCTCTCTTGTCTACACACCCTCCAGTCTAAACAGGAATCCATAACTACCTAAGAGACTCTTTATCCCCTGCCAAGTGATTTAATCTTACTTCCCCATGTCCCTTTCCTACTTCCCTTAAAGGACTGACCTAATAGCAATGATCTGTAGCTCTAGCTTTTCTGTATAACCCCGTGGTGCTTTTAGTTTATCTGCATATTCAGCAGAGGCAGTCTTAGCAGTGAAACAATCCCTGGGCTGAGGCGTGCTATGGAAAATCAACTGCTATTCCCTTGTGCTGCTTTGTCGGACTGCTCCAATTTTAGTACTGTATCTGTGACTTTAAATTAAAATAGTGGAGTCCCGGGGTGGCTTAAGCCTCTGCCTCTGGCTCAGGTTGTGATCCCAGGGTCCTGGGAATCCCTGCTCTGCAGGGAACCTCTTTGTGCCCATCCCCCAGCTCTCAGGCTCTCAAATAAATAAAAATCTTAAAGAAAATAAATTGAAGTACAACACTGTACAACCATGACGTTCAAAATATCAGTTTTCTGTAATTTTTTATTTCTGTAGGTAACAAAGATGGTATTTTTGAAGCACTTTTTTTTTTCTTTGAGAAGAAACTTCTCTTCCTTGCGGGAATTTTCTTTTCAAAGAGATTTCTATGCCCTTTTAATATTTTACATTCTTTTTGTTTCTGCTGGATTTCTACTATATTTTATACATTTTTTTTAAGCTCAAAGTCAACACCCACCCCAGCCTCCCAGATAATTCATTGTTTTCACAAGTTTAACTGGTGCTGCCTATCCCGTCCCCTTCTCTATTGTCTGGATTCCTCTCAAATGGATCTTTCTGTGCTACTGGCAGTGTTTTTCCTTTTAGCCTTTCCTTTTTAGCCTCTAATTACCTACTTGATTGTGTATGGTAAGTAATAAGGAGAGCTCTTTTATCTGGTAATATTGTGAACTGGTAAGTGGGAAGACCTCCCTACAAAACATCTAGGGGTGCTGGATAAAATACCACAAACATTCTTTTAAATGAAGAGCTAAGCTAGCAAGAAAGTAGGTGTAATAAGCTTGTGTAATGGCCACAAATTCCTCCCTTCCCAGTATGCATGTGCCTTTGCAGTGTGACTTGGCTGCTGCTTGTCTCAAGAGCTAGAATCTACTTCCCTCACCCCTTAAACCCGGACTGCCCTTGAATTCTGACACCGACTGATGTGCGGCAATTCAATTCTATTCTAATGTTAACCATCTAGAATTACTGTCAGAACCCACAGGTTAAAGGGCACAATCTCCAACAAGATTGCCCCACTTCCTCAAGTGGATGCCAGCTGCAAGTGGCGTTCCCCAGCCACCTGCTCCTGTGACCAACTGGCTACAAATCTGGGCGGGTTCCCATGACTGCCTCTCCTAATCAAGTGTAATAATTCATTAGTATGACTTCTAGAACTCAGGAAAGTGCTATACTTACAGTGACAGTTTTGTTGTAAAGAATACAAATCAGGACCAGCCCAATGAAGACACATTATTTCAGTGACAGAAATGGGTAACTGATACTTGAGAGCCAAAAACAAAGAAAGTAAAACCAGGGCAGTAGGGACGTGGGCTCTCACTCAGGTACCCCTGGACCAAGGTTAGATAGGGTTTTCCCATTCTGATAACAATGGCGCTTAGGTTTTAACAAGGCTGTGATATCTCATGAGGTAAGAAGCTGGAAGAAAGTCCTCTTAATGAGGTCAACACTTTGAAAGGCTACTCTAAGTAGCCTAAGTGACAAGTGGGCCAAGAAAATCTCTGCTTCCTGGCATAGGGAAAGGACAAGAAAGCTTGTCTTTTGGGCCTGGGATCTAGGCAGTAAAAAGGAAATATTCTATTTGAATTTGAATCTGTCCACACTTAGATTTGGAGTTTGAATATAAATCATCAGTGTATTTTTATTAGTCTGTGAACTCCCAGTTAGAATTTAACATAAAAAGTGGTCTGCAGGGGCGCCTGGGTGGCTCAGTGGGCTGGGCCTCTGCCTTCGGCTCAGGTCATGGTCTCGGGGTCGTGGGATCGAGCCCCGCATTGGCAGGGAGCCTGCTTCCTCCTCTCTCTGCCTGCCTCTCTGTGTACTTGTGATTTCTCTCTCTCTGTGTCAAATAAATAAATAAAATCTAAAAAAAAAAAAAAAAAAAGTGGTCTGCGGGGGTGCCTACATGGCACAGCCGCTCAGGTGGCCAACTCTTGGCTTTGGCTCAGGTCAAGATCTCAGGGCCCCTGTATCCAACTCCCTGCTGAACACAGATTCTGCTTCAGGATTCTGCTTCAGGAGTCTCGTTCTACCCCTCCCCCAGGTCACTCGTGAGTGCTCTCCCTCTCTCTCTAAAATAAATAAATAAATCTCAAAAAAAAAAAAAAAGTGATCTGTCACTCACTATCCACACAATCATCTATATAGAAAATCCTAAGGAATCTACAAAAAAAAGTCCTAGTTCTGTAAGTGATTTCAGCAAACTTTCAGGATATAAGGTCAATACACAAAAATCGTTGTATTTATTAGTAATGAAAAATTGAAAACTAAAAAATTTAAACACCATTTATAATAGAACAAAAAAACATGAGGGGCATCTGGGTGACTCAGTTGGTTAAGCGTCTGCCTTTGGCTCAGGTCATGATCCCAGGGTCCTGGGATGGAGCCCCACATTGGGCTACTTACTGAGCAGGGAACCTGCTAATCCCTCTGCCTGCTGCGCTTGTGCTCAAACTCTCTGACAAATAAATAAACATACAAACAAATAAATAAACAAAACAAATAAATAAAATCTTTTAAAAAATCCCAAAATGGATAAATTTAACAAAGTATGTGCAAGACCTATATACTGAAAATTACAAAACTGTTCTGAGAAAAATTGATTACCTAAGTAAACAGGTACTGCATTAATGGATCAGAAAACTCAATATTGTTAAGATGTTAATTCTCCCCAAATTGATCTATAGATTCAAGTAATACCAAACAAAATCTCAGCAGACTTTTTTATAAACTGACAAGCAGGTTTTAAAATTTATATACGGGCACCTGGGTGGTTCAATTGGTTAAGCATCTGACTCTTGATTTCAGCTCAGGTCTTGATCTCAGGGTTGTGAGTTCAAGCCCGGAGTTGGTGGCCTATGTAAGAATTCTCTTCCCAACCCAGCTTTGCCTTTGGAAAAACTTAGGTTTAGGTTTATGCTCCATTACAAGTTAAAATTTTTGTCTGATATGAGATGAAGAGAAAGCTTTATTTTTGCTTTTGGATATCCAACTGTTACAACACCATTTGTTGAAAAGATGATCCTGTCTCCCATTACAATATCTTGGGACATTGACCGTATATATGTGGGTATATCCCTGGGCTCTCTATTCTGCTCTATTGATCTACATGTCAATCCTATGCCCATATTAACATGCTCTGGATTACTGTAACTTTATAGAAATCTTACAGTCAGGTTGCATGCATTCTTCCAATTCTGTTTTTTTATAAGATTGTTTTGGGCTATTCTGGGTCCTTTGCATTTTTATATAAATTTTATTTAATTTTTTATTTAAGTAGGCTCCATGGCCATAGGCCACAGAAAGCACAACCCATGAAAGAAAAAATTTTTCCGTAAAAATGAAAAATTATTGCTCTTTGAAAAACACTTAAGAAAACGAAAGACCACATACTGAGAGAAAATATTTGCGAAACATATGTCTGATAAAGAACTTGTATCTAGAATATATATTCTTTAATTTAAATTTAAATATTTTTTAATTTACTTATTTTAGAGAGAGAACACATGAGTAGGGGAAGGGGCAGAGGGAGAAGGATGACCCAGAGACCATGACCTGAGCCAGAATCAAGAGCTGGATGCTAAACTGACTGAGCCACGGAGGCCCCCTAGAATATTTTTTAAAAACCATTACAACTCAATAAAAAGAAGACAAGCAGTGTGAATTTAAAAAGATTTAAAAAAAAGATACGCAAAAAGTGTCAACGTGCAGTTCATGACAAAAACGTATACAAATGACCAATACACACATGAAAATATGCTTAACATCATTAATCATTAGGGAAAAGCATATTAAGATCACGAGATACCATTATACTAGCTTGGCTAAATTAAAGTCTGATAATACCAAGTTATAGTAAGAATGTGGACCAACTGAACTCATATATTGCCAATGGGAATGCCAGTACTCATGTTGGAAAAGCTTGGCAGTTTCCAAATAGCAACTTTGGAAAAGTTTGGCAGTTTCTTATAAAGGTAAACATATGTTTAACATATAGGCCAGGACTAGGTGTTTGTGTAAGAGAAGCATCAACAAAAGTTTATACAAACACTTGTATACAAATATCTATAGCAGCTTTATTCATAGTACTCAAAAACTGGAAGAAACCTAAATGTCCATCGATTGGTGAATAGTTAATTGTGGTATGTCAAAAAAAGGAATAAATCACTGATACACTTAACACAGAAGAATATCAGAAGAATTATGCCAAATGTAAGGATCAGAAATAAGACCACAGGGGCGCCTGGGTGGCTCAGTGGGTTAAGCCTCTGCCTTCGGCTCAGGTCATGATCTCAGGGTCCTGGGATCGAGCCCCATGTCGAGCTCTCTGCTCAGCAGGGAGCCTGCTTCCCCCTCTCTCTCTGCCTGTCTCTCTGCCTACTTGTGATCTCTCTGTCATATAAATAAATAAAATCTTAAAAAAAAAAAGAAATAAGACCACATATTATATGATTCCAGTTACATGAAATTCTATAGGAACCCAAAAGTATAAATGAGATAAAGCAAATCAATAGTTGCCTGGGGTGACAGAAGAGGATTAACTACATAGAGGCACAAAGGAACTTTTTAGGGTGATAGAAATATTCTGTATCTTAATTACGGTTTTAGTTCCATGTCTGTTTGCATTAATCAAAACTCATGGAATTGCACATTTTAAATTAGTGAATTTTATTGAATGTAAATTATACCTCAGTAAAGTTGACCAATAAAAGTGGCTTGGTGTCAGTAAAAACTTCTCTGGAGAGACATACTCTTAACTCAGGCTTCATAAAATTCCAGAAGATAAAGCCTAGCTGAACATGAGTTACCACACAGAAATTTCACATCATAGGGGGAAACTCTAGCCTCCATCAATAAGGAAAGACACAATAATCAGCAAAATGAGGCGCCGAAGGGTGGCAGATACCTATTCAGTAAAGAATACAAAATATAATTATTTAATATATACTTAATGATATATTCTTAAAATAAGTCTATATTAAGACATACTTCAGAAGGCATTGACAACTTCAGAACAAAAATAAGACATTGAAGAAAGACCAGAGCTTTGAAAACCCCCTTTCCTCCAAGAAAAAGAAGAAGAAGAAATCAAATTTCTTCACAAAATACAAATCCTAAAAAGGGAAATATAATCATTGCCAGTTTAAAAATGATGGTCAGGTCTAACAGCTGATTAAAGTAGCTAAAGAGAGAGTTAAGGAATTGAAAAATCGATCTAGGGAAAATACATAGAATGTAATATACAGAGATAAAGAAATGACAAATATAAAAGGAGACATGGAGAGTAGAGCAGGAAAATCTAATACATTCCTAATACTGGTTCAGAAGCAGAGAATATAATGAAATGGAATATCCAATGAGATAATGACTCAGAATTTTCCAAAATCAATGGATGACAGAGAACAAAGAGTAACATGGCTTTACAAGACTTCAAATGATAGCCCTTCTTAAGCTTTTAAATTTTTTTCTGTCATCACTCCTCTAACAATATCTAATATCTATGCCAATATCTAACAATATCTAATATGGATATTGTTTATCCATATGCTAGGATAAACAATACAACAGGAGGAATGGCTAGCTTGCTTGTGGGAATAGCAGAATGTTGTTTGTATAGGGATACCTGGGTGGCTCAGTGGGTTAAGTTTCTGCCTTCATCTCAGGGTCCTGGGATCCAGCCCCACATGGAGCCCCACATCGGGCTCCCTGCTCAGTGGGGAGCCCGCTCCCCCCCCCCCAAATGCCTGCCTCTCTGCCTACTTATGATCTCTGTCAAATAAATAAAATCTTTAAAAAAAAAAAAAAGAATGTTGTTTGTATAATCTATTTCAAATCAGTATTTTTCCATGCACCCTGAACTTTGTGCATGCTGTTCCCTCTGCCTAAAATACAATGTTTAGTTGATGTGCCATTACGCATCAGGTCACATTTCCACCTCCCCCCAACCTACCACCATTCTTATTAACTACCTGGAGTTTCCATTTTGTGGTTAAGGGACAGGTTATCTTCTTCCATGAGTTTCTTTACTCATGATACATCCAATAACCCCAGTGTTTCCTCAGGCCTGTGAATAATGATCTCAAAGAAACCAGAGAGTCTGTCCCATTTGTTCTTTCAGCCATGGCGAGTAGTCAGCCTGACCCCTGAACTTGCCAAGGAACCTTGGGGGCTGAAGCTCAAATGTCTACCTTTGAAACTAAGAGTGTACTACCGTTGCCATAGTTCCCTCTCTACCACCGTAGCAGGAAGACCCTGGAGACTCAGCATGGTGTTTCGTCTGGGCCTGTGCTCAAGAATGTGTCACCACTACTTGTCCCCTGACAGTCTCAACAGTACCTCTCCACAAACTCCCTGCACGCTTCCTGTAGGACCTCACACATATGAAGGTTGGCAACAAAATGAGAAGTCTCTTTGGTTTTTCACTGTAGTTGACCCAAATCTCCATAGATCCAGAATCCCAACACTTAGTTCTTCACATACACACAGAGCACAGAGCCAGCCCCTGTTTCCATGGCATGTTCCCAGGGCCAGGATTTTGGTCACCAAATCCCAAAAATTCTATTTCCTTTTGTTTCCTTTTAATTTGTGCTGTTTTTCCTCCCTTCTCCAACCACTGTGGCTCTGATCCTCCATACCTCATCCAGACTACCACAATAGTCTAGTCTTCCAGACTTCACTCATCATTTGCACTGCCCTGCTTACCTTCTTGACAACTGCTATACACTTACTCTCCTGGATTCTTTTTAGTTGTCACCAGAGGGATCGTTCTACATTTCCAAACTGATTATGGTTTCCTGATTAAAGTCACATTATAGTGAGTTAGAATCTGAGTTTTAAGGTCAGCAAACTCTGGTTCCATACTTTACTAGCTACTTAGCATTTCTGGCCTATAGTTTCCTCTCCTATGAAAGAGAGATAAATAACAGCGTCTATCTCATAAGATTATTTTGAGGATTAAATTATACAATGTGTGTAAATTCCTGAAATAAGGCCTGACATTAGTAAATACTACACATATTGGTGTCTCCTTTTCCTCCTTTCTTCTTCCTAATTACCTGTGATTATGTCTAAATACTTCATGAATAAACATGTCTACAATGTCCCTTGCTGTTAAAAGTAGAACTAGCTCTCTTAAACATAGCATACCTGTGAGTATTAAGTTCCTGTCTTTGGTATTTACCTAAGCATTTTGATCATTTGACCTTTTACTCGTCAAATTTATATCAGACTTCTGGGTCTTTCTCGACTATTTGGAATCCTCTCACCACCCAACCAGTCTCAGGTCAAAATCCCACTTGATTTTAATTTCACATTCTTACATGATTTTGGTGTAGTTGGTGTTCTCATCAGTTGACCCTGTCTGGGTATAATCGAGACCTAATTCCTCTCCCTTCTCCTTACCCTCAACCTCTATACCCCCAGTTCCACTGCAGTTCTGGGGACTAGACATAAAGTCTTCTGGTATCCTTCCCTGCCTTCTTTGCCATTTTCCCTCCTCCTACTTGCTATCTGACCATTTTGACATCTTTGCCTGTTTATCCGTGTGTTTTCTCTTGTGGTCAAGTGGGAAACTCTCAGATCGGTTTCAAGCATTTCTTCTTTGGTAAAGCCTTGCTTGACGCTCCTCTTATTTTTTCTACCATGTCTGATTAAAGTGGGCCCCGGCTGGTGCTAAGCATGTTGTTGGAGGTCAGTGAATATTTGTGGAAAGGCAGCCCATGAAGTCTGCTCATTACTTTCAGATTCCTGGCCCTGCCCTTGCACCCAGCTTCTCAGATTTTTAGTTTTTTTCTTTGATTTTGTGAACTACTCTGATATATTTCAGATAAATTTTTTCTTTTCTTCTTTTTTTTACTTAAGTTAGCCAATATATTGCCTACAAAATAAACTCCTAATTGATGCATACGTGTGTTGCTTTTATAGTGAGAAAAAAATGTTTTTGCAATGGAAATATCCCAGTTTAGTCAGTTGTTCATTGGGCAGCTATTTTGAGTGAAGAGAGAATCTTTTTTTTTTTTTAAGATTTTATTTATTTATTTGACAGAGAATAAAATCACAAGTAGGCAGAGAGGAGGCAGGCAGAGAGAGGTGGGGAAGCAGGCTCTCCGCTGAGCAGAGAGCTCAATGCAGGGCTCAATCTCAGGACCCTGAGGTCAGGACCTGAGCCAAAGGCTGAGGCTTAACCCACTGAGCCACCCAGGTGCCCCAGTGACGTGAGAATCTTGACATTCACCTATTATAGGAGAGTTGACATTTGAAGAGAATTTTCAGTAATGAAGTGAGACAAGAGGCAAGAAGAGACAAGAGGCAGAAGACTCTGGCCAAGACCCAGGCAACATGCACATAAGAAATGCCTCATTAGGGACCTCTGCAGAGAGCACAGCCGACTGAAGTTGAATTAATCCCTCAAATGGCATCTTTGGAGAGGTACCGCTCCCTGAATTTATGAGAAACAGGCACATCATCTTTAAAATAGTACTTTGCACAAAAGAGCTTCTCAAAATGTCCACTAAGAATTATACTTTAAAAAAAAATCAAGTCATATACAAAGAGTGAATTGAGAGGTCCCTTCCTTGATTTAACTCCAAAACAAACATGAGATAGGGGAACAAAGATAGAAGATTAAAAAAAAAAAAGGATGAGAGGGAAACTAGATAATCTGAGGAGTCATAGCACCTAAATATGTAAGTGTAGATATATTCCTAGTTGTGCCTCCATCTATGGGTGAGAAAGAATTATATTTAATTAAATTGTGGGGTACCTGACTGGCTTGGTCAGAAGAGTATGTAGCTTTTGATCTTGGGGTCGTAAGTTCAAGTCCCACATTGGGTGTGGAGATTACTTTATAATAAACAAACAAATAAACAAACAAACTTAAAAAAATCAATTTTGCTGTCCATTACTAAATTGTAAAAATCTGGGCGCCTGGGTGGCTCAGTGGGTTAAGCCTCTGCCTTTGGCTTGGGTCATGATCCCAGGATCCCAGGATCGAGTCCCACATCGGCCTCTCTGCTCAGTGGGGAACCTGCTTCCCTTCCTCTCTCTCTGTCTGCCTCTCTGCCTACTTGTGATCTCTGTCTGTCAAATAAATAAAATCTTAAAAAATAAATAAATAGATTGTAAAAATCTTAGCTTTATTGCAGTCAGGCCTAGCTGCCATTAATGTTTGCCCCGGGGTCAAACATCGCTATTTCCTTTCTTGTAAAACTTGCCAGCTGTACTATAAGAGGTCTAGGGGGGTCATATTAGATGTCTCTAAGAAGTCTAGGAAGGTCATACAAGACCATGAGATGTTTCCCAGATCTTTGTCAGATCATTCTTCTTCCTAATTCCTGCCCCAACTTTGTATCATTCTAGGGCATTCTAGGGCAGTTGTGCTCAGTTGAGGGTGCCCCTCAGAATTATTTAGAACTTTGTAAAAAAATACATATGTTTATCCCCAGCACAGGCCTACTAAATTAGAATGCCTGAGACTAGAGTTCTTTGCTGTTTTTTACTTGTTTGCTTTTAATCATTTTATGAAGATAAAGTTAGTATACAATGAAATGCATAGATCTTAAATGTACAGTTCAATAAATTTTGACAATTACATGTGCTCAGTAACCGCTATCCAAAACAAGATATAGAACATTTCATTCTTCCTGGCCAAAATTAGCAAGACAAGAAATAACATGTGTTGAAGAGGATGTGGAGAAAGGGGAACCCTCTTACACTGTTGGTGGGAATGCAAGTTGGTGCAGCCACTTTGGAGACCAGTGTGGAGATTCCTCAAGAAATTAAAAATAGAGCTTCCCTATGACCCTGCAATTGCACTACTGGGTATTTACCCCAGACAGATGTAGTGAAAAGAAGGGCCATCTATACCCCAATATTTATAGCAGCAATGGCCACGGTCGCCAAACTGTGGAAAGAACCAAGATCCCCTTCAATGGATGAATGGATAAGGAAGATGTGGTCCGTATACACGATGGAGTATTATGCCTCCTTCAGAAAGGATGAATACCCAACTTTTGTAGCAACATGGACGGGACTGGAAGAGATTATGCTGAGCGAAATAAGTCAAGCAGAGAGAGTCAAGTATCATATGATTTCACTTATTTGTGGAGCATAACAACATGGAGGACATTGGGAGATGGAAAGGAGAAGGAAGTTGAGGGAAATTGGAAGGGGAGATGAACCATGAGAGACTATGGACTCTGAAAAAGAACCTGAGGGTTTTGAAGGGGCGGGGGGTGGGAGGTTGGGGGAACAGGTGGTGGGTATTATGGAGGGCACGTATTGCATGGAGCACTGGGTGTCGTGCAAAAACAATAAATACTGTTATGCTGAAAAAAAAAATAAAAGAAATACATTAAAAAAAAAAAAAAGAACATTTCATTCATCCTCAAATTCCCTTACGTCCAGTCCAGTCTGCTCCCGCCTACCAGCGGCAACCACTCTTCTATCACTATAATTTAGTTACAGGATGCTAGGATGATTCTTTTTTAAAAAGATTTTATTTATTTATTTGACAGAAAGAGAGATCACAAGTAGGAAGAGCAGCAGGCGGGCTGAGCCACCCAGGCACCCCAGGGATGCTAGGATTTTTAAAAACACAGGTAAGTTGGGGCGCCTGGGTGGCTCAGTGGGTTGGGGCCTCTGCCTTCGTCTCAGGTCATGATCCCAGGGTCCTGGGATCGAGCCCCGCATCGGGCTCTCTGCTCCGCGGGGAGCCTGCTTCCTCCTCTCTCTCTGCCTGCTTCTCTGCCTAGTTGTGATTTCTCTCTGCCAAATAAATAAAATATTAAAAAAAAAAATACAGGTAAGTGACATGAAGTGTAACTACATGAACCAACATGATTATATCTCAAAAACATTATAATAAACACCCCCACAAATTGCAGAAAAATCCAAGAAATTTGTTTCATTTGTATAAATCATACACAACTTAAAAGTAGGCAGAAACTAACAATTGTTCCTTAGAGTCATATATACATGTAGAAAAATATAAAGATGTAAATGAGAATGATAATCATTAATTTCAGGAGAGAGGCAGCCTTTTGTAGAGTGGAAAGAACTAAGAATAGGGAAAAACACTCTGAAGGTTTCAACACTAACATTTTATTTCTTAAGCTGAGTAGGGTGTACGTGGTTTCTTTTTATATTATGATTTGTACCTTACTCTATGTCTGCAATATTTTATAATAAAGTAATTAAAACTTCATAGAGGATTTTGGTGTGCATGCTCTTATAATCTCTAGACTCCAGAAATATTCAACATTTTAATAATTATATAAGTAAATATGTTTCAAAGCCTAGAATTCAAAGTGTTCAAAGAGCACTTTTAAAAAATGTTTTATTTTAATTCCAGTTAGTTAACATAACCACTGTATGTTACATTAGTTTCAGGTGTACAATATAGTAATTCGACAGTTCCATACATCACCCTGTGCTCATCATGACAAGTGTACTCCCTAATCCCCATCCCCTATTTTACCCATCCTCCCACCCCTTTCCCCTCTGGTAACCATTCGTTTGTTCTCTCTAAGTCTGTTTCTTTGTTTGTCTCCCTCTCTTTTTTTCCCTTTTGCTTGTTTCTTAAATTCCACATATGAGTGAGATCAAATGGAATTTTTCTTTGACTGACTTATTTCATTTAGCATTATACTCTCTAGCTCTATCCATGTCGTTGCACAGATGCCAAGATTTCATTCTTTTTTGTGGCTGAATAATATTCCATTATATTTATATACCACATCTTCTTTATCCATTCACCTATTGATGAATTCTAGGGCTGTTTACATAATCTGGCTATTGTAAATAATGCTGCTATAAACATAGAGGTACATGCATTTCTTTGAATTAATTTTTTTTTTTTTTTGGCAGATACCAAGTAGTGTGATTACTGGATTGTAGGATAGTTCTATTTCTAAACTGAATGAACCACCATTCAGTTTTCCTCAGTGGCTATATCAGTTTGCATTCCCATCAATAGTGCACACGTGTTCCTTTTTCTCCACATCCTCCCCACCACTTATTTCTTGAGTGAAAATTCCTCTTACCTTGCTACTTAGTCAGACTTAAGATATATGGTTTTAACCTTATGATCCAAAATAGCTGCTTAGCCTCCAATCGTCATATCCTCATTCCAACAACAGAAAGGATGAAGGGAAGAAGTACTTACTCCCTCCTTTCAAAGTTACTTTCTAGATGCTGCACACATAATTTCTTTTTTTTTTTTTTAAAGATTTTATTTATTTATTTGACAGATAGAGATCACAAGTAGGGAGAGAGGCAGGCAGAGAGAGAGAGAGAGAGGAGGAAGCAGGCTCCCTGCCAAGCAGAGAGCACGATGCGGGGCTCGATCCCAGGACCCTGGGATCATGACCTGAGCCGAAGGCAGAGGCTTTAACCCACTGAGCCACCCAGGCGCCCCGTGCACACATAATTTCTACTTACATCTCACTATCCAAAATTTAGAAATGACCACATCTAGTTATATAGGAATTTGGAAAATGCAGTCATTATTCTGGGTGGCCCCATGCCCAGATGGAAATCAGAGATTTTATTACGAAGAAGGGAGATTAGTGAATCAAATATATAAATCTTATTATTTTTATTATACATTACTATGTTTATTATACTATACTATACATACTAAACCACTTATTAATATTATATGGTATATGTGGGGTGGCTATTACATGTATTATATTTTTTATTTCGATTGAATACCAGGAAAAGTAAAGAAAAATAAAACGTTTTTCTTTAAAACAAAACTTATTCAGGGGTGCCTCGGTGGCTCAGCTGGTTAAACATCTGCCTTTGACTCAGGTCATGGTCTCAGCATCCTGGGATCAAGTTCCATATCACAGAGAGCCTGCTTCTCTCTCTGCCTGCTGCTACCCACCACTTGTGTTCTCTTTCTCTCTCTCTCTGACAAATATATAAAATCTTAAAAAAAAAAAACAAACTTATTCAGGGGAACTTGGGTCTCTCAGTTTGTTAAGTAATGGACTCATAGTTTGGGATCAGGGCATGGACTCAGGGTCATGAGACTGAGCCCCATGTTGGACTCCTCGTTCACACTGGTGTCTGCTGAAGATTCTGCTGGAAATTCCCTCTCCCCGCCCACTCACATGTTCATGCACTAAAAAAAACAAAGTTTATTCATTTTTTTCCTTTGCAAAAGTCTTTCTTGTTGCCTACTGTGAAAATAACAGTAAGTTTTTAAAAGCACGGACTCTAGAGTAGAAGGATGATATTTAAATCATGGCTCCATAGTTTATCTGCTACGGCTATATAACTGCTAACAAGTCACTTAACCTCTCTAGCCACAATTTCTCCATCTGTAAATGAGGATGGTGATAGTACTGAACTTACGGGGTTGCTGAAAAGATGATATGTATGAATACACCTATGCTCATACAACAAGAAGTTCTCAGGAGCGTGACGGGTGCAGTCGGTAGAGCATGTGACTTGATCTATGGTTGTAAGTTAAAGTCCCTCATTGGTCGTAGAGCTTACTTAAAAAGTAGAATCCTAAAAAACAAAAACAAAAACAAAAAGCCAGTAAGTGCTCAATAAATATTAACTGTTATTATTTATGGTTGAAACTTTTAGAGTATTCAAAAAATTAGAAAGAGTAAGCAAAGGTAATCCATACTCCCACTCCCCCCAAACAACCAATATTAAAATATTGATGTCTTTACTTACATTCTAAGAGTTATGGATATTTTACACAGTTGAAATACTTATGTATACTATTCCTATCCTGCTTTAGTCAAAATCTACTCCTCCATTCTACTTTGTGTCCCTGGAGGTGGACCCGTATTTCATCAACAGGTTCTATTGGGTTCTTCTATATGGATTTGGTCAACGGACAACACAGTATTTATTTCCATCTTCTTCTTTGAGGAATTTCTGTGGATTGGCTTTGTCCCTTTCCCGAAGGTCCCAGCTCCTGTCTCTCTCCATATAGCTAGCCTTTCTGAAGGCTTCTTTCAGGCCTGGGAATGGTAGCCGTTGTTGACAGGCCCAAAGTCCCGCAGTAATCCATATTTGTTTCTCTTAACCTTTTGTAAATAATCACCTTATTAAATCCCCTCAAATTACCCTTTCTTCTAGGACTTCAACTAAGATGTGGGAGAATAAGAATTTTTTCAGGAAGATTTTTTTGGTGGTTGTAGAATATTCTATAGTGCCAACGTACCTTAACACTAATAGCAAATTACTTAACATGCATGTCCCATACCTTACAGACACCATTTTTTCATTCCTCAGTACGCCAGGGATTGGTGTTTTACAGATGAGGAGACTGTGCCTCAGGGAAGTCTGAAAATTTACTTCTCTAAGGTCACAGAGCTGATAACCAGCAAAGTTAGTTCAGAATCTATATTCTTCATACTAAACCCAGTGGTTCCAAAACCTGGCTAATCGTCAGAAGAATCTAAGGAATTTTTTTTCCTGTGTCTGTTCACAGAGAGCTTAATATTATAGGTCCAAAGTGAGACTCAGAAATTTCTATTTTTATAAAAGTTCCTTAGGGGATTCTGATAATCAGCTAGATTTGGAAATAAATTACTTAATTTTAATATACTTATGTTTCCTTTTGTAGGATATTTGGATCATCTATATATCTTGTTGTTATAAGAAGACTATAGTAAAGACACTTAAATACAAAGCTTTGCCTGTATTTAGTATTTGTTCACATAGGATAAATCCCAGAAGAGTGATTAGTGAATTAATGATATAATTATTTTTAAGATTCTTGAAATGTCTCACTCAAATATTTATTCATTCAGCTACTCAAATATTCACTTAAAAATTCTGCATTCTTGGGATATCTGGGTGGCTCAGTTGGTTAAACATCTGCTTTTGGCTCTGGTCATGATGCCAGGGTCCAAGGATCAAGCCCCACGTTAGGCTCAGCAGAGGAGTCTGCTCTCCCTCTCACTCTGCCTGCTTCTCCCCCTGCCTGTGCTCTCTCTCTCACTCACTCTCTCTCAAATAAATAAAATATTTTTTAAAAATTACCCATTCTTTCTACAAAATTTATTAGACATTTGTTATGCACCAAGCCCTGTACTTAGGGATTAAAATATAACAGTGAGCAAGATACATAGTGGGGGAGATGGATATTAATAATTACATAAACCAAATACTTAAACTGTAAGTGTGATAGAGTCTCTGAAGAAAAGTAAAGGGGACTATAACCCTGGTTTGGAGATGATTAGAGAAGATATTGCCAAGGAAGTGATGTTTAAATTGAGGTTTGACGAATAAGTAGAAAAGTTAACTATGCAAAGAGAAAGGAGAGGGCATTCTGGATAGAGAAAAGTAACATATACAAAGGCTCAACACTGTAGGGAACCTTGGCAAGTTATGTAAAATGAGATTATGTTATAAGATGGCTGTGGATATACAGTGGTTTTGGCAATATTAAGTTCTGAGATAACAAAATGTGTGACATCTTAGTGGAGATGGTGAATCACGAGTTAGAAGTAAGGTTCTGGAGCTCAGAAGAGAAGTCTTGTATAAAGAAATTAATTTGGTATTTGAAACTGTGGAAATGGATGGAATGTACAGTGTAGAGGAAAAATATATACAGAGTCAGGAAAAGAGGGCTGATAACTAAGCCTGGAGACTCCAATGTTGAAAGGCTGGATAAAGAAGTTCCAAAGGAGGGGTGCCTGGGTGGCTCAGTCGGTTAAGGGTTCACCTTCACTTCAGGTCATGACCTCTGAGTGTTGGGATCGAGCCTCACGTAGGGTTCCCTGCTCAGTGGGGAGTTTGCTTCTCCCTCTCCTGTTCCCCTTGCTGTGCTCTCTCTCTCAAATAAATAAATAAAATCTTTAAAAAAAGAAGTCCAAGGGAAAGCTGAAAAGTAGTGATCCAAGAAGTAGGAGGTGAAAACCAGAAGTGTGAGTTGAAGGGAAAAAATTATTTTTGAGTGATCATGTAAGACGACAAATGAAAAGCAATGATTAAAATTAGCAAAAGAAGGTCTTGAAATGAGTTAAGGGAATAGTGTGCACAAAATGATACCCCATCAAATGAAATGAACAAGGGTGATCACTGCGGCACTGTTTATGGAAATAACTTGACTTTCCCATTTACAGCAAAGGACAGATGCACTGTGATTTAGTTGTAGAATGGCATCCTAAAAATTTGTAGCAAAGTTGTGCTAACTACACGTATCAACATGGCAAAATGTAGAAATTAACTTAAAGCAGATCATAGATTCAAAAGCAAAATGTTAAAGTATAAATTTCTAGATGAAAACATGGGAGAACATCTCTGGAACCTATGCTGGCTTGAAAAATTCTTACATATCACACCAAAAGCATGATCCATTTAAAAAATTGGATAAATTGGACTTTTTCAAAATTAAAACTTTGCTCTGATTTTCAAACTACATACCTGATAAAGGACTTATAGCTAAGATATATAAAGAACCCTCAACATTAAAAAAAATCCAATTAGGGGCGCCTGGGTGGCTCAGTGGATTAAGCCGCTGCCTTCGGCTCAGGTCATGATCTCAGGGTCCTGGGATTGAGCCCCGCGTGGGCTCTCTGCTCCACAGGGAGCCTGCTTCCTCCTCTCTCTCTGCCTGCCTCTCTGCCTACTTGTGATCTCTCTCTCTGTCAAATAAATAAAATAAAATCTTTTAAAAAAAAATCCAATTAAAAATGGGTAAAAGGGGGAGTGCCTGGGTGGCTCAGTGGGTTAAAGCCTCTGTCTTCAGCTCAGGTCATGATCCCAGGATCTTGGGATCCAGCCCCTCATCCGGTTCTCTGCTCGGCAGGGAGCCTGCTTCCCCCTCTCTCTCTGCCTGCCTTTCTGTCTTCTTGTGATCTCTGTTTGTCGAATAAATAAAATCTTTTTTAAAAATGGGTAAAAGGGGCACCTGGGTGGCTCAGTCAGGTAAGCATAGGACTCTTGATTTCGGCTCAGGTCATGATCTCAAAGTTGTGAGACTGGGCCCCACACTGGGTTCTGCACTTAGCATAGAGTCTACTTGAGATTCTTTCCTGCTCCCTCTATCCCTCTCCCGACTCGTGTACATGTGTGCATGCTCTCTCTAAATAAATAAGTAGATAAATGAAATCTTTAAAAAAGGAAAGAAGGGGTGCCTGGGTGGCTCAGTGGATTAAAGCCTCTGCATTCAGCTTGGGTCATTATCCTGGGGTCCTGGGATCGAGCCCCACATCGGGCTCTCTGCTCAGCGGGGAGCCTCTTTCTCTCTGCCTGCCTCTCTGTCTACTTTTGAGCCTTCTCTGTCAATAAATAAATAAAATCTTTAAAAAAAAAAAAGGAAAGAAAATGGGTAAAAGATGTGAAGAGAATTTTTTTACCAAATATACTACACTGATGCAAATGAGATGTTCAACTTCAATAGCTATCAGTGAAATAAAAATTAAAGCCAGAATGAGATATTACTACACATCTATTAGAAAAGAAGTGATAAACAAAAAGTAGTGACAATAGCAAATGCTGGCGAGAATGTAGAGAAACTGGATTGCTCATACACTGTTTATGGGAATGTCCAATGGTATACCCTCACCGGAAAAAAAAATTTGACAGTTTCTTTTTTTTTTAAAGATTTTTTTTTATTTATCTGATAAAGAGAGACAGTGAGAGAGGGAACACAGCAGGGGCAGTGGGAGAAGGAGAAGCAGGCTTCCCACCGAGCAGGGAGCCCGATAATGGGGCTCGACCCCAGGACCCCGGGATCGTGACCTGAGCCGAAGGCAGACACCTAACGACTGAGTCACCCAGGCACCCCAATTTGGCAGTTTCTTAAAAACTAAACATACATTAATCACAGTATTTGCATGCTAGGCATTTATCACGAAGATATGAAAATTTACACCCACATATCAAGTGTACATGAATGTTCATAGCAGCTTTGTTTGTAATTGTCCTAATCTATAAATCACCAGAATGTCCCTCCATAGGTGAATGGTTAAATAAACTGTTGTACATCCATACCATGGAATACTTAGCAATAAAAAGGAACAAACTGGTGATACATGAAACAACTTAGATGGATCCCAAGGGCATTATGATGAGTGGAAAAGCCAGTCCCAAAAGAATGCATGCTGCATGATTCCATTTATATTGCTTTCTACAACTGACAAAATTACAGAAATGGAAAATAAATTAATGGTTGTCAGAGTTTTTAGGGTGTGAATGTATGACTATAAAGGGTAGCACAGGAAAACATCTGTGGTAAAGAAATAGTTCTGTATTTCAATCGCAGTGGTGTTTACACACAATACAATGGTATATAACTACAAACACACAATGTCAGTTTTCTAGTTTTGATATTGAGCTATAATTACATAAAATATAACTGTAGGGGGAAACTGGATGAAGGATTCATAGGATCTCTCTGTACTGTCTTTACAACCTCCTGTGACTCTATAATTATTTTAAAATGAAAAAATATAATTATGCATAAGGAACAAGTTTTTAAAGACATGCTTATGTAAAATTTTAACCAAAAAACCCATGGTACATATTGTTTAGAGCTACATACATTAATACCTATTTGAATGAAATGAAATTGTTTATTTTATACTTCCAAAGGATGAAATATTAAAACTTTGTGTAGTAAACCTAATGGTGAAATTCAGATACACACAAAGATGGTAATGATATACATCAGTTTTAGACCATCTCAGGGAAAGTAGAGAGAAGAGATAGGAATGAAGCTTTTGGTGGATCCAAAAATTAGGAAAAATTGAGAAGTTTCTTGAAAAGGGTAGTGGTGTGTTGGTGGGTGAGAAGATGGAATTCAGATAGGGGATTGTTGTTCATTTTGTTTTGTTTTGTTTTTATGTTATAAAAGACTGTGACTTACCTGGATATTGAAGGAAAATATCCAGTACAGAGAAGTTGAAAATCCAGTAAGGGATGCCTAGGTGGCTCATTCAATGATGGATGGATGGTGGAGCATTCAACTCTTGATCTCAGGGTCATGAGATCAAACTCCACACTGGGCATGGAGCCTACCTAAAAAGAAAAGAAAAGAAAATCCAGTAAGAGATGGCAGCTCGTTCAAAATGTGAGGTGAAGAAATATACCAAATTATACCAAAGAGGGTATAATTGGACAGGTACTGGAAAGTTTGAAGGTTATGCTTAATGAGTAGTGGAAGACTTAATATACAAATGGACAATGGCCAAACCATATATAGCCATATACAAACTATATATAGCCATAGAATTCTGACCATTACCTCTGAAGTAATGAGCATGCATGGAATAATCAGGACTTGGTCAATGCCTGCTGGTCTCCCTATTTGTTTATTTATTTATTGGCCCTCCCTCCCAACTCAGAACAAGAGAGAGCCACATGTGCTCCCTGAAGCAATCACATAAGATGTCTCATTTCCAGCTAGCCTGCCTCCACCTGCCTCATGACAACCACTGCCAGCCAGAGCATACCTGGAGTTTTGTTTGTTTGTTTGTTTTTAAAGATTTTTTTATTTATTTGAAAGACAGAGACCACAAGTAGGCAGAGAGGCAGGCAGAGAGAGAGGAGAAAAGCAGGTTCCCTGCTGAACAGAGACCCCGATGTGGGGCTCGATCCCAGGATCCTGAGATCATGACCTGAGCGGAAGGCAGAGGTCCAACCCACTGAGCCACCCAGGCGCCCCTGTTTGTTTGTTTTTAACGATGAAGCTTTCTTGCTTGCCTTTGGGTCTCTGCCAAAAGCAAGTGACGGTGGCTGACTGCTTTGCTGTAGCAAGTTCTGAAAAAATAGCCTCTGTTTGTTCTCATTTGGGTGACATTCTTTTATGTCCACAGTGGAGAGATTGAATTCATGATTTTGAAGGTAGACTTCATGACCCTCTAAGTAAGAAGCTGAGGTAGAGTGAATCTATTGAAAGATGATGATGTCAAGAAACCGCAAAGAAAACTTTGGATGGATTGTCTTTGTAGATAATAAATTCAGAAAATTGGCTGCCATTTTGAGAATACGACTGTGGCTGAAAGCACTAACGTCTTCAATAAATGAGGGAAAGTGGATGGGAAGTCAACAGTAGCCGGAGATCGGCTGGGGTGGGGTAGATAGCACTGTTTTCATGCTGCCTGTAAGGTAGTACACTTCAAGTCTTCCGTTAAAGGAATGCCAGGTAGGCTGAGGATCAACAGTGGAAAAGAGTAATGATCTCTGTCCTAATAGTAAGCGGAGGAAGCAGATATTAGAGTAAATGTGGTAGCTCTCAGGGAACTATCACGGAAGCACCACAAGATGGAACCTAGTCAAGATTTTGAGGGTACAGATATTCAGAGGTTTCCTGGAGGCAGTGATAATTCTTACTGTATCTTGAAGGATGAACAGGAAAGCATAGGGATAGAGAAGGTTTCATTGCTCTAATTTTATTTCTGTACTGAGACTACACTGTCTTTTTTTTTTTGAGCTTTTATATTTGAGTTTATTCTTCATTTAACTTTTAAAACACTACTATAGTTGAATATTAAAACAAAAACAATAGCAAGTAGTGAGCTATGATTATAGTCCTTCACTCATTCACTACTGCACATAAAATGCCAGCAGTGTTATTCACTGGCCCCATTAAGAGGTCTGACACTGAACACCATCCCTGGGATGATGTTCATCATCCTCATATGCTTCCCCATTGTAATGGCGCCGTCTTTCCTGATTTGGATCAAAGTCCACTAGTTCTACCTGGTCCATTTCATCAGTCTCTTCTACTTCCTTCCTCTCAGGTAGGAGTTTTTCCAGCAAAGAGAGTTTATCAGGAGACAGAAAGCCATTCTCAGGAAAGTTTACCTTAAATTCGATGATGAGGCAACCCTTCTCATATGGTCTACAATAAATTGGCATTCCTTCATTTAGCACACACTTGATATCTCCATGCTTGACAATTTGACCTGGATGAGAGGTGATGACAATGGTTCGGTTGTCAAGAGTAGATACTGGCTTTTGAAAACCGCACAGTGCTTCAATCAGCTGTATGTCCATACACATGAAAAGGTCTTCTCCTCGCTGAGTAAAAACAGCATGGTCCTTCTGATCTAAAACAATGATAATATCTCCTGGTTCCAGTCCTGGTTCTTGGTCTCCTTCACCATGGAATGTTATCTTCTGGCCATCTTTCATGCCTTTGTCAATATGAACTTCTAGAATCTTCTTCTCTCGAACTATCTTCCTTCCATTGCAGCTTTTACATCTATCTTTAGGACTGATCCGTTCCCCATGGCCCTGGCACTCCATGCACACAGACTGAATTTGCTGAACCATGCCAGGTCCTATCTGATGAATTCTTATTTGCATTCCAGTACCTCGACAATTGGGACAACACTCAACTGCTCCTTTCTTACCACCTCGGCCTTCACATTTATCGCAAATCACATTCTTTTGCAGCGCTAGTTTTCTTGTTGCACCATTGTATAAATCTTCTAAGGTTACTGAGAGCTGATGCACAACATTTTTACCTCTCCTTTCTCTCTGCATTCTTCCTCCTCCTCCAAAAAAACATATCAAAGTTGTCCATGGGGGAGCCAAAACCACCACCAGCTCCACCTTCTTTAATTGCCTGTTCACCTCCTTTGTCATATAATTCCCTTTTCTTTGCATCAGAGAGTACTTCATAAGCTTGAGAAATCTGTTTAAACTTCTCTCCTTCATTTGGATTCTTATCAGGGTGGTACTTCAAGGCCAGTTTCCTGTAGGCCTTTTTCAGTTCTTCTTGGGTGGCATTGGGTTTGACCCCCAAAACATCATAGTAAGTGGTTTCTTTCACCATTTTCTACAGCCGGTGAGAGGGCCGAGGCCGATGTGGGGGAGCGGGAAGGAGCGCGTTGCTGGGCACAGCTGGGGTAGCCACCGCTCCTCCGCGTCTCACCGAGTGTTCTGGAAAGTTCCTCGAGACTACACTGTCTTAATTACTATGGCTTTGCATTAGGTCTTCAGAGGACAAGTTCCTCCATTTTATTCCTCTTCAGATTGGTTTGGTGATTCTTAACTTTATTCTTTCTCATTTCGATCTTATTTATTTATTTAATTTTAGTTCATTTACTTGTTTGTTTGTTTGTTTTCCAGTAAGCTTACACCCAATGTGGGGCCTGAATGTAGCACCCCAAGATCAAGAATCGCATGCTCTACTGACTGAGCCTGCCAGGTACCCCATTTTTCATTTCAATTTTAGGATACACTTGTTAAGTTTCATGAAAATCTGATAAGATTTTAATTAGACCTGCATAGTATTTAAACCTCTTTCTTCTTATTGAATTCTTATACATTCCTTAGGTGGCAGCTTTAAATTTTACCTAAATTTTACCTTCCTCAAGAAGGCCTTTCCTGACTTCTAGGTAAAGTTAAATTTCCTTACTGCAAATTTCCACAGCATCCTGTAATTCTCATTAATTAACACCAATCAGACTTACAATTCTTTACTCAAAATCTCTCTCCTGGCCTGGGACGTTCACAGGGATCACATCTGTCTAGTTCAGCACAATATCCTCTAGCACACAGTCTAAAAAAGTTCGTGCTTAAGCCATACTTTAAAAAATTTAAGCTAAAAATGCAGAGTGTTAGCTCCTAGGGGTTGAAGGGCTCAGGTTGTGAGTCTTCAGCATGTAATACGTGGGACAAAGATAACAATTTGAATGAGATCCCTAACGAGGTTGAAGAGACCCAGTAAAGAGATTGGCCTCCCAGGTAGGGGAAGAGATGCCTTGTCTATTTAACAGGAGAAAGAATCAAAGAATGGTTAGTTGGTGAGTGTTAACAGAGTTTATAGAACTTTCCAGGCTCTATTATTATTATATCTTTCTTATGTTATTATTTCTAATAATCTTCTACTCTTACTACTACTTCCTGTTCTTGCTAAAGTAAGAGATGAGGGGATTTGGTTCTCATGAGGGAGAGGCAGCAGGATTAGAGATGGAAGAAGAATGGAGAAGAGGGGTGAAGAATGGATGTGTGCACAGAATAGGCGAGCCAAAGAATCCCTGGTCAGGATTAAGGGCCCAGTCGATATTGGAAACCATGAATTCATATTGGTCCCAATCATACCAATCTGCACTGCATGGTTTTCTCCATGGGTCTGTAGCAGCGCAGGTCCACCTACAGATGATATGAAATGTTGGATTGATCCGGACTGGGATTTTTGCTAGACGGGTGCCCCGGAAGGACAATTAAACCAGTGAATTCAAAATATTAGTCAAATGTGGTTGATAAGAAGAAAAGGAGTCAGGGAGAGAGACAGACAGACTAGACACTAAAAGGGCATTTGGTCTGGTCTGTGACAGTTTTCTATTCCTGGTTTCCCAGCTATGTTTCCAACCCACGGGTTCAAGATTCCCCTGCATCATTATGGTGAATTTTCTTTTTTGGCTGAAGGGAGTTGGAGCAATTTCTGTTTCAAAATAGTCTTAACTAAGAAAATGTAATATAGACTTTTGTACTTCTCATACCGTGTTTTTGTTTGTCTTGTTTTGGGGGTTTGGAGATAATGCAGAGCCAAAGTTGATCAGTTTTTCAAGTATTTGGGGGCATTTCTGTTGAAATCATCTAACAGTTCTATTGCTTAACCCACTGAGCCACCCAGGCACCCCCTAACAGTTCTATTGCTTAAAAGGCTGAGTTCTGGCAGATAATTTTGGAGTCGCTGGGACTTGGAGTCACCAGTAGGGTTTGCAGGGATTCCTGCCTCCTTACCTTACTGATCCTTTTCAGAAGCAGCCAGGACTTCATGCCTGGAGCTGCTGGGGTAGAAGGGCAGTTTCTTTGATTGGCTGAGGATCTTGTCCTGGGAAAAAAAGAAGGTGAGCTCTGTTCTTGGCTCTATCCAAGATCTTTCCTGACTTGTTTCCTATTGCATACTGAATCACTCTTGAAATAAGTCATCAAGGCCACAGTCATCTATCTCTTTCCAGGCTCTACCACCTCAAGATCATATCACAGACCTTTTTGTCTTTCTTCCCAAAGCCATCAGAGACAGGTTTACCGAAACATTTACCTTCTGTTTCCTACTTCATATAGACAATGCTAAATACTAGCAACATGGGCCTCTGAGGCTGCTTGTTTGGGGATTTACTTGATTGACATCTCCACAAGGCATTTAGTTTTAGTTTCCCACAACAGTAACACACAAACAATTTTCATTCTCCTTTTCTCAATTCCTCCTTTCAGTTTAACAAGCTGCTCTCAAGGTAGGTTCTAAAAGGAGTCCTTGGTATGCACAAAAGTGGTAATGTTATTAATTTAAATTCCATCAAATGATATGTCATAATTTATTTAACTACTCCCCTCTGTTTAGACATCTTAATTACTTTTGCTATTTGATTTTATAATTACTGTAAAGGATATCTTTATGCATAAAAGTTTTTCCATATTTAGGAAAATATGGGATTCCTCCTTAACTTTCCAGACTTTTCAATACCTCTAGCATGTAAATATTTTCTATTGCTTAGCCTGAAAGTGTAGAATAATGATATTTAACACCTTCCCTTTTTTCCCCCTCTCTGCTTAGTTTTCTTTGAATCTCTGACTTCTGTAAAATACCGGCGAATTCCATTTTCCACACTATCACTGCCATTTCTTGCCTGGGTAGACCTCCTTCCTGGATCTGTAGTGATTTCCTTCTAGACCTTCTACACAGCAGTCATCCTTGCTTGGTCCAGTTTCCTGGATCCGATGACTTATTCTTTTGTCTTTTACGCTCTTATTTTGTTGGAGGGTATCCTCTAATGTCATCCTGACAAAGAGTGTGAAGAAAATAAACCTCGCGATACTGTGCATATCTAAGTATATCTAAGTTAAAACCATTTTTGAATTTTGAATTTTGAGGGCAATGATCCATTGCCTTCCAGCATGCTGTGTTGTGGAGAAATTCAACATGATTCCAACTCTCGGTCTTTTGTCTGTGGTATTTTTTTTCTTTGAAAGCTTCTAGAATCATCTCTTTTTCGGTGTTCCGAAATTTCAAGTTGATTTGCCTTAGTGTTGCTGTTTTTTAAATTTATTATATTGAGCACTCAGTATACTCTTTCTCATTGAGGTACAACTGACACATAACATTATGTTATGTTAGTTTCAGGTGCGCAATATAATGATTCCATAATTGCTTGTTCAGTATGTGCTTTTATTTTGTTTTGTTTTTTGTTTTTTTTTAGATTTTTATTTATTTATTTGAGAGAGAGAGAGAGAGAACATGCGCATGAGCAGCGGGAAGGGAGAAGCAGATTCCCCGCTGGCAGGGAGCCTCTTATGGGACTCAGTCCCAAGACTCAGGGATCATGACCTGAGCTGAAGGTAGACATTTAACCAACTGAGCCACACAGTGTCCTTAATATGGACTTTTAAACTGGAGACTTGGCATTTCTTTTTTTTCCTTCCTTCCTTCCTTCCTTCCTTCCTCTTGTTCTCTTTCTTTTAAAGATTTATTTATATATTTACTTGAAAGAGAGAGAGAGCATGAGCAGGAGGGGCAGAGAGGCAGGGAGAAAGAATCTCAGGCATACTCCATGCCTAGCACAGAGCCTGATGGGGGTGCTCGGTCTCACCACCCCCAGATCACTACCTGAGCCTAAACCAAAAGTTGGGTGCACCCAGGTGCCCTGTTGACGTTTTTTTCTTTTTCTTTTTCTTTTTTTTTAAAGATTTTATTTATTTTATTTATTTATTTTTTAAAGTATTTTATTTATTTGACAGACAGAGATCACAAGTAGGCAGAGAGGCAGGCACAGAGAGAGAGAGGAGGAAGCAGGCTCCCCGCCGAGCAGAGAGCCCGATGCGGGGCTCAATCCCAGGACCCCGGGATCATGACCTGAGCCGAAGGCAGAGGTTTTAACCCACTGAGCCACCCAGGCGTCCCTTGACTTTTTTTCGGAAAAATATTCTTGTGCTGTTTCCTTAATAATTTTGTTGCCAGTGTCTTCTTTTTGGGGAACTCTTTTAGGTAGATATTGAAACTCTCAGATTAATACTTTAATTTTGTTATCTTTTATAATTTACCCTCATTTTTAATTTCCAAAATCACCTTTTGTTTCTATATTTTCTTCCTCCTCCCTTTCATTTCTTCCCTTTTCCTTTTTTCCTTCCTTCTGAGAGAATTTCAGTCTTCTTTCAAGGGATTAAAATCTTATCTCCCTGATACTATTAATTTACTTTTTGAAATTTTCTTCTACCATCTGCATTATCTGTTTCCTCTGAATTCTTTTCCTTCCCTTTCCGTTTATTTGTTTTGGCCTTTGTCTTTACTGTTGGAAGCTTTCCTCAAAGATCTGGTGATCCTTGGATGTTTGTTCAGGTTTTTATATGAATCACTGCAAAGCTGATTGGAAACTCTGTGTGAGTGGGCAGGTCTTCTTAGCTTGTGGGCTTATTTTTAGATTGAGGAGATAGCCAGCCAGCTTGTGGGCGTGGGTGTGGTCCCCAAATGTCAGTATGGGTAGGTATTTTCTCTGTAGCAATTTAGTTTATCTAGACAGAGCCTCTAATCTGCTGCCTGAGAAGGATAAGGTTGGCTGGTGGTGCTGTACCACAGGGCGAGGTAAGAGAGGGAGGAGTCTCACGGTTCAGGAGGCAGACTTTCCTTAAAGCCTCACCCTGCCTAGTGTTCCCCAAGAGCCTCTGAGGTTGTTTCTCCCCAGGAAAGTAACTGTGGGAGTTGGGGAGGGTGGGTGCTTGACTGATGGGAGTGGAGGAAGGCTTATAGGGCTAACTGCTTCTTTTTCAGTCTTTTCAGACACCCCTCATTGCTTTTAGTGCCCCATTCCTACCACTGCCTTCTAGGGACCAGGCTTCAATGCTTAAGCCTTTCTGGAGTGAGTTGTCTTGCTTCTTGAGAACACTCTCCAACAAAGTTTGGCCTTTTTCTGCTCTGCTAATTTTTTTATTTTAATTTTTAATGGTTTTATTTATTTATTAGAGAGAGACGGGGAGAGAACACGATCGGGGGAGGGAAGGGGTAAAGGGAGAAGGAGAAGCAGACTCCCAGCTGAGCAGGGAGCCTGACTAGGTCTGAGCCACCCAGGCTCTCCAACCCCTCTGCAAATTTAGTTATCGTTTTTCCACCTGCTTTTTGTCTTTATTTTCTGTGGGCTGGGGGTACAGATATTTCCTAGTCTTGTTGAAGATGGGGTTTGTGTTTCTGTTGCTTATTCTGATTGTGTTTGGAGAAGATTTTCAAAAGATAGCTTAGACAGATCAATATTCAGCCATCTTGATTCTGGATATTATGGAGGTGACGTCCTAGCATTTTCCTTGCTCACCACTATCCAAACTTACTTGAAAAAAATGTAAGTATTTTGAAGGCAGTTCTGTCTGCATGTACTCTTTGCTCAGTTTCAATGCCAAATAATGTTATGTCTAGCTATATTGGAGCCTGAGGAAAAAAAGAAGATTAGTGATACCAATCCTATCTTTATTTAAAGTCAAAACTATTTGGGGGGCTCCTGGGTTGTTCAGTCATTAAGCAACTGCCTTCAGCTCAGGTCATGATCGCAGGGTCCTGGGATCGAGCCCCACATCGGGTTCCCTGCTCAGCGGGGAGTCTGCTTCTCCCTCTCCTGCTCCCCCTCTTTGTTTTCCCTTTTTGTCTCTCTCTCTGTCAAATAAATAAATAAAATCTTAAAAAAAATAAAAATAAAGTTTTGCTATTTTGTTCATTACGGGGGTGTTTGTACCAAATTTGTGTTTTAAAAATATTGCATTAAAGTATTATTTGTCTTGATGACTGAGTTTTTAAACTTTACACCCTACTTGAATGATTTACTTGCTTCACTCTAATCCTGGTTGGGGGTGGGAGTGGGGTTAATCACATTCTTTTTTTTTTTTTTTTAATAGTATTTATTTATTTGAGAGATAGAGTGAGGAAGAGAGAGAGAGCACACAGGAGCAGGGGCAGAGGAAGAGGGAGAAGCAGGTCCCTTGCTGAGCAGGGAGCCCGACTCGGGGTTCAATCTCAGGACCCTGGGATCATGACCTGAGCCGAAGGCAGACACTTAACTGACTGAGCCACTCAGGCGCCCAGGGTATCACATCCTTCATCAGCTGCTGTCCCCACCATAAACCACTACAAATAAACATAGAATCTAAGTAGAAGCAGCCTACTTGCCATGTAAACTTTCAGCTTCAAGGAAAATCCCACACTCAGCCTTCCAACCCGTATGCCATCCTTAGAGCTCCTACCTAGCTACTCTTGAGTCCTCTCCTTTGTTCATAGCAATAGTTGGTGTCTTCTAGAAAATAGAGGACTGGGTCCAAGTGAGTTCCTCCCAGTATGATTGAGGTATCTGAGTTTCATTGATACATGTTACAAAATGAAAAAGGACAGATGTGGCACTGCCATAATAATCAGGTCCACAGCTTTCTTTTGCTAAGATGCCATGACAGCAACAAAATTGAAAGCATTTCTTCTAAACATTTGGGTGTTTTTTTGCTAAAAAAAAAAAAAACACCAAACCTTGAAATGAAGTAAAGGAAGTAAAAATTCTTCAGGCATTTCTATACCCATTATTAAATATGGGCAAGTGTCAGAAAAGGATCTTTCCTTCTCTCTCTCTTTTTTTTTAAAGCTTTTATTTATTTTATTTTGAGAGACAGGGAACATGCAGGGGGTGGGGAAGGGCAGAGGGGAAAGAGAGAGAGACAGAGAGAGAAAGAGAAGCAAACTTCCTGCTGAGCAAGGAGCCCCACTTGGGGCATGATACCAGAACCTGAAGATCATAACCTGAGCCCTAGGCAGATGCTTAACCAACTGAGCCACCCAGGCACCCCAGGATCCTCCTTTCTTAATTACAAGATTTTGGTTGGCTAAGTGGGAGATGGAGGAGGAAGGTGTTTGGGCTGCTATAGGGTACTATGATGCAATGAGAGTGAATTTTTAAATTCTTTTTAATTCTTCTTTTAATTAGTTGTGGTGATGTAGGCAAGTTTTTTAGACCACTGTGCATTGCCATGTGAAGAACAGTCATGTTAAAGGTATAGGGCAGACAAATTTTCCTTTCTTCCCTTTTGTGTTCTTCGGCTGGTCACATTGACATAAGACAGATTAACAGGACAAAAAAAGTTAAATTTCCCAGGTGCCAGAGCCCCAGCAATCTGAGACTCAAGGGCACGTCAGGGAGTTGAGGCTTATATGCCATCCTCTGCTGAGGAATGGGATAGTGACCTGGGGCTTCAAAGGGGAGGAGGATAATTCACAGGAAGATAAGAAAACCATGTTGGTAATTAGCTGTTGTCTTGCCACACAGATCTATGTCTTTCAGATAAAAAGTTGTCTCTGGTAATAGCTGTCTTTCTGGGCCAGGCCCCCAATCGAAATTCTTGGAGGTCATTAGGGAGAGGTAAAAGTTTGTCTTAGGTCTGTTGGGTCTCGATTGACTTCGTCTCCAAATAATCCACATGCCCAAGTGACATATTTTGGGGTGGCGTATTCTGCTCCCCTTCAGTACTGCCTTCGGAACTTCCCCAAGAAGCTTCAGAGTCTAGGAGCTGAGTTGGTAGATTGTTTCGTCTCATGGAACTGGTCTGTTCGTGCTAAGGGTAGGTCACTGGACTTAGACAGCTGTGTCTCATTTCAGGAAGCAGAGATGTGGAGGGCTTCCAAAGTGAGACCTGTGGTTCAAACAATCCGGGATTTGATAAAAGGCATTTTTATGGAAACAGAAGAAAAACAATGGTTAATAATTGGAGCGGATTATAATGTCTGTGTCTGGGTTCTGAAGGCAGCCCATCGAGAAGATCTTTTAGATGTCAGCCTAGAAGCATCTTCAGATGGAGTAAGGGCTGGCAGTGACAATTGGATAGACTTTCCTTGTCTGTAGTCTGAATGCTGGTAGTGGTCTCTCTGAGTAGCCGCACAGCGATAGGCATGAAAACTGTCCATACATGAGCTGTTCTGGTGATTTCTCTGAAGTTTGTAAATGGTTCAGCTTTCGCTTACATGGCTTTGAGGAAAGGGTGGTTTTAGTTTTCAATGATTCCCAGTCAGAAAGGTGAGAGAAAAATCGAAAATGTTAATTAGGAGAGTTGCGGCCATATATTTTAAGAAACTAGAATAATTCAAGATCTAGTCTACTGTATGGGTAGAAAACAAAACCTCAAAGATAATTAATAGCAATAGAATTTTATATCCATAAATTATGTTTTACTGAAACATAATTTTTCTCTCTCTAACACTCCCACTTTTATCAAAGATAACCACAGTAAGACTAATTTGTTTGCAAATTAAGTCTAGTTTCAGTAAACAGGACCTGATTATATAAGTGTGGCAAAAATAGTGATTTATCATACAGGTTTTCTTAAATCTGCTTTGCTGGAACTTTTCATAAGGAATCTTAGATTGGTCTTTGAAAAACCTCTTAAGGCTAGGAAGACAAGCCACGTGCTCACCATCTGACTCCACCTGCAATACCTATAGATTTGAGTAAATTACTTTCTTTCCAAGGTCCCCCAAATATTCTGAGGTTTCTGAGACTGCCAGGAAGTGGTCTTCCTTACTCACCTGGTAAGGCTGTCAGGAACTCTGTAAGCAAGGTAGCAGGCCAAGTTTTCCAAGAGGCTTTGTTAGCTCCATAAAGTCAACTATAGTCCCTTAAAGCTGTCTGGTCATATCTGAATCCACACACATTCTCAACATAGTCATTCCAGCCAAAGCCATGGTAAAATAAGCAATATTTCCAATTGTGTCCTGTAACAAGGACAACAGACTCTTAGTGAATTTTTGCAAATAACTAACTATATTGCCATGAAAAGAGGACTCAAGAGTTTCTGGGTTCTGGGGGATCAGCTAGGGAGAAATGGTCATGTTTCATCTTTGTTACAAAGGTATATTTTACCAAACTGCTCTAAGTCATAGATAGCTTAAGAAAAGAGGTTTCCTTAAATCTGGAAAAATAAAACATTAAGGAACCAGCAATGTTTCAAGCAAAATGTCATAAAAATTTTTTACTCATCCTCCCCAGTTCCTTCAATCCCATTTAAGTAATATTTGTTCTGCTTCAGTCCAGGGTTTTCATTAGTTTTGGAAATTTTTATCCAATTCAATTTATGATCAAAAGAGTTATCAGAAACCTGTACTTGTCAAAGTTCTTCCCATGAATCTCCTTGAAGATGAAGAACTTGAAGGAACACTATTACAAAAGCATCAGAGTAAAACAACTGTAAATGACAAAAGACCTAAAGATGGTGGTTAAAGATCTGATGAGATTTCATTATAATGCAATTGACAAGGAAATCTGTTTATTTCTGTGACGTACATTTTAAGATAATAACTGGAATTATGATGATAGCATTATACCAGGATATATCAGGTTTCTAGGCATTTCCTACAAGATCAGCAATGCTTATATATATTTTTTAAAGATTTTACTTATTTATTTGACCGAGATCTCAAGTAGGCAGAGAGGCGGGCAGAGAGAGAGGAGGAAGCAGGCTCCCTGCTGAGCAGAGAGCCCGATGAGGGACTCGATCCCAGGACCCTGAGATCATGACCTGAGCTGAAGGCAGAGGCTTAACCCACTGAGCCACCCAGGCGCCCCAAAAATATCAAAAAGTTTTAGAATTTTTTTTCAAGTAGGATCATAAGTTACTATGAAACAATACTTAATCACCCATTTAACCATAGTGACAATTAAAGGTTCTGCAGACAAATACAAAAGAAAGTTAAATAGTTGTTTAAAAAAAAAAAAAAAAAGCTTAACTCTTTTAATAGAGAAGATTCAGCTTTCTTTCTTTTTTCTTTCTTTCTATAAGATTCTGTTTTGGGGACATCTGGGTAAATCAGTCAGCTTTCAGCTCAGGTCATGATTCCAGGGATCGAGTCCCGAGTCCTGCATCAGGCTAGGCTCCTTGATCAACACGGAGCCTGCTTCTCCCTCTGCCTAATGCTCCCCGCCTTGTGCATGTACTCTTTCTCTCTCTCTGACAAATAAATAAATAAATAAAATCTTTTTAAAAAATAAAATTTTATTTTTAAGTAATCTCTACATCCACTATGGGGCTTGGCCTTACAACCCTAAGATCAAGAGTTTCATGCTCTACTGATTGTACCAGCCAGGTACCCCAAGATTCAGCAAATATTGGATAAAGACAACATGAAAAATTATTTTGACAAGAAGAATCTTTGTTTTCTAGGCAGATTAATAGGGAAAGAAAAATATTTTATAATTTCCTGTTAAGAGCAGACCAATAGTCTAAGAATACTTTGTTCTTATAACAGAAAGAAAACTAAATTCTAATTTTGCACTAGCTTACTTTTCATATTAAAATTCATTCATTTAATTACATTCATTTCAATCTTAGCCAGCCCTGACCATGCATAAAATTTCTTTCTAAAGCTTCCTTTTCCAAAACCCTCCTACAATTTTCAGATTTTGCCTTAACATTTTCCCCTGTTTTCTGTTTTGAAATAGCCAGTCTCTCTTTAGGACAAAATTACCTTTTTTTCTCTTAACAAAAAAGCATTTGTTTTCCTTATACTTCTTTTATTGAAAATACACACACACACACACACACACACACACACACATGCACATGCACACACAAGAAAACACACATTCGGGGTGCCTGGGTGGCTCAGTGGGTTAAGCCTCTGCCTTCGACTCAGGTCATGGTCCTAGGGTCCTGGGATCGAGTCCCACATCCGGCTCTCTCGGTGGGGAGCCTGCTTACCCTCTCTCTCTGCCTGTCTCTCTACCTACTTGTGATCTCTCTGTCAAATAAATAAATAAAAATCTTTAAAAAAAAAAAGAAAACACACATTCTACTTCACTTGCATCCCTAGATATATGCCCTTTTATTTCTAGTAGGTTTAATTACATATATTAGAATTTTTTTGCAAGGAGATAACATTTTAAAAATGTTTTAATTCCAGGGGCGCCTGGGTGGCTCAGTGGTTTAGGCCGCTGCCTTTGGCTCAGGTCATGATCTCGGGGTCCTGGGATCGAGTCCCGCATCGGGCTCTCTGCTTGGCGGGGAGCCTGCTTCCCTCTCACTCTCTCTGCCTGCCTCTATGCCTATTGTGATCTCTCTCTGTCAAATAAATAAGTTAAAAAAATGTTTTAATTCCAGTATAGTTAACATACAGTGTTATATTAGTTTCAGGTGTACAATATAGTGATTCAATAATTCTATGTATTACTCAGTGCTCATCATAATAAGTGTACTATTTAATCCAATCACCTATTTCACCCAACCCCCCACCGGCCTCCCCGCCAGTACCCAACAATTTGTTCTCTATATTTAAGAGTCTGTTTTGGGGGCCCCTGGGTGGCACAGTTGGTTAAGTGTCCAACTCTTGGTTTCCACTCGGGTCCTGATCTCAAGGTCATGAGATTAGGCCCCAAGTTGGACTCTACACTGAACGCAGAGTCTGCTAAAGTTTCTTCCTCCCTCTCCTTCAGCCTTTTCCCTCGCTTGCTGGCTCTCTAAAATAAATAAATAAATCTTTTTAATAATAATAAAATTTAATAAAATAAATAAATAAATCTTTTTAAATGAGTCTGTTTTTTAGTTTGTCTTTTTTTCTTTGTTCATTTATTTCATTTGTTAAATTCCACATGTGAATCATGAGTGAAATCATGGTATTCATTTCTGACTGACTTATTTCGCTTAGCATCACCCTCTCTAAGTCCATCCATGTCATTGCAAATGGCAGGATTTCATTATTTTCTATGGCTAACCTTCTGCTGTGTGTGTGTGTGTGTGTGTGTGTGTGTGTGTGTGTGTGTGTGTGTATAATCTCTTTTTCATCTGTTGATGGACCTTGGGATGCTTCCATATCCTGGCTATTGTAAATAATGCTGCTATAAACATGGAGGTGCATATATCTTTTCAAATTAGTGTTTTCATATTCTTTGGGTAAATACCCAGTAGTGGAATTACTGGATCATATGGTAATTCTATTTTTAATTTTCTGAGACACCACCATTCTGTTTTCCACAAAGGCTGTACCAGTTTGCATTCCCGCCAACAGTGTATGAGTTTTCTCTTTTCTTCACATCCTCTCCAACCCTTGTTACTTCCTGTGTTTTTTATTTTAGCCATTCTGACAGGTGTGTGGTGATGCCTCATTCTAGCTTTGATTTGCATTTCTCTGATGATGAGTGATGTTGAGCATCTTTTCATTTATCTTTTGGCTATCGGCATGTCTTCTTTGGAGAAATATCTGTTCATGTCTTCTGCCCATTTTTTAATTGGATTATTTGTTTCTTGTTTGTTGAGTTGTATACATCCTTTATTTTTGATACTAACCCATCAACAGATATATCATTTGCAAATATCTTCTCCCATTCAGTGGGTTATGCTTTAGTTTTGTTGATTGTTTCTTTTTGTTGTGCAGAACATTTTTATTTTGATGTAATCCCAATAGTTTATTTCTGTTTTTATCTTTCTTGCCCCAGGAGACATACCTAGAAAAAAATGTAGTTATGGCTGATGTCAGAGAAATTACTGCCTGTGCTGTCTTCTAGGATTCTTAATGGTTTCAGGTCTCATATTAAGGTCCTTAATCCATTTTGAGTTAATTTTTGTGTATGGTGCAAGAAAGTGGTCCAGTTTCATTTTTTTGCATGTAGCTATCCAGTTTTCTCAACACCATTTGTTAAAGAGATTGTCTTTTTTCCTATTGCATATTTTTGCCTTCTTTGTTAAAGATTAATTGACCATATATTCATGAGTTATTTCTGGGCTATTTTGTTCTATTGATTCATGTGTCTATTTTTTTTAAAAAAATTTATTTATTTAATAGACAAAGATCACAAGTAGGCAGAGAGGCAGGCAGAGAGAGAGGGAGGGAAGCAGGCTCCCTGCTGAGCAGAGAGCCCGAAATGGAGCTCAATCCCAGGACCCTGGGATCATGACCTGAGCCGAAGGCACAGGCCTTAACTCACTGAGCCACTCAGGCACCCCTCATGTGTCTATTTTTGTGCCAATATCATACTATTTTGACTACTAGAGCTTTGTAGTGTATCTTGAAAACTGGGATTGTGATACCTCCAGTTTTGTTTTCAAGATTGATTTGGCTATTCAGGATCTTTTGTGGTTCCATATAAATTTTAGGATTGTTTGTTCTTGTTCTGTGAAAAATGATGTTGGCATTTTGATAGGGATTACATTAAACCATAAATTGCTTAATCCATGAGCATAGAATATCTTTCTGTTTGTGTCATTTTAAATTTCTTCAGTGTTTTGTAGTTTTCAAAGTATAGGTCTTTCACCTCTTCATTTAAATTTATTCCTAGATATTTTATTATTTTTAAATATAATTGTAAAAAATGGGATTGTTTTCTTAATTTTTCTTTCTGTTGTTTCATTATTAATATATAGAAACACAACAGATTTCTGTGCAATGATTTTGTATCCTGCAACCTTACTGAATTTCTTCAGTTCTAATAGTTTTTGGGTGGAGTCTTCAGGATTTTGTATATATAGTGTCATGTCATCTGCAAATAGTGAAAATTTTACTTCTACCTTAGCAATTTGGATGCCTTTTATTTTTTTTTTTTTTCTTGTCTGATTGCTGTGGCTAGGACTTCCAGTACTATGTAGAATAAAAGTGGTGAGAGTGGACATCCTTTTCTTGTTCCTGATCTTAGGGCAAAAGCTCTCAGTTTTTCAACTTTGAGTATGATATTAGCTGTGGGATTTTCATATATGGTGTTTATTGTGTTGAAGTATGATCCTTCTAATCCTACTTTGTTGAGGGTTTTTATCTTGAATGGATGAGGTACTTTGTAAAATGCTTTTTCTGCATAAAAGGAAATGATCACATATTTTTTATCCTTTCTCTTGTTGATTTGATGTATCACACTGATTGCAAATATTGAACCACACTTGCATCCGAGGAATAAATCCCACTTGATCATGGTGAATGATTTTTTTAATGTATTATTGATTCAGTTTGTTAATATTTTGTTGAGGATATTTGCATCTATGTTCATTAGAGAAATCAGCCTGTAATTCTCTTTTTTTTGGAGTGCCCTAATCTTGTTTTGGTGTCAGTGTAATGTTGGCTTCATAGAACGAATTTGGAAGCTTTCCTTCATCTTCTATTTTATGGAATAAATTGAAAAGAATTATTTAAATGTTGGGTAAAATACATATTTTAGAATTTTTTATCCCTTAAAAACCTTCACTTTTAGTGAAAATAAAGAACTGAACAATCATGAACTGCCTTTTGTATTAGAATTCTGTGGCCTGGCAAATTTATGAATACTTTTTATAATTTTTGGAAACATATGCTTTCTCATAGTAAATTTCTCAGCATAACACCAAACATGTTTATGAATACATCCAAATGTTTTTAGTTCCTCTGCAAAAGGAAGCAAAAAGTGGGTAAAGCTATTTTCAGTAATTAATGTTTCAGTATTTTATCTTAGTTGGAAACGATCTGGATATTTAATGAATTTAATTCAATCTTTAACTTACCTTAGCAAAATTTAAGGCTTCAGGTTACCAAGAAGATTTGGGGAAACCATTTTAAAAGTTCACCTAAGGGGCATCTGGGTGGCTCAGTTGGTTGAGTGTCCAACTATTGGTTTTGGTTCAGGTCATGATCTCAGGGTCTTGGGGTCAAGCCCTGTGTTGGCTCTGCACTGAGCTCCATGGAGGAGTCTACTTGAGATTCTCTCCCTTTCTCTCTGCTCTTCCCTCTGCTCACAACCACAGGCGTATCTTCACTCTCTCTCTCTCTCAAATAAATAAATAAATAAATAAATAAAATCTTTAAAAAAAGAAGTTCATCTAAAACTTTTTTATCCTGGGGTGCCTGAGTGGCTCGGTCATGAAGCATTTGCTTTCGGCTCAGGTCGCGATCCCAGGGTCCTGGGATAGAGCCCCACATCCAGCTCTCTGCTGGGTGGGGGGGCTGCTTCTCCCTCTCCCACTCCCCTTGCTTGGGTTCTCTCTCTCGCTGTGTCTCTCTTTATCAAATAAATAAATAAAATCTTAAAAAAAAAAAAAAACTTTTTTATCCTAATTATATCTATTTAATTTACTTCTTCTTAACAATGATGCTTAGGATACTTGCACAAACTTCTTGAGATATCAGACAAAGTCAGCCATCATACCAACCTCTTCTTCTTGCTGACAAATTTTGTAAGAGATAACGTGAGCTCATCTGATCTTTAGTAACCCTAGATAGAATAAAAGTATTATATTTAAGGCAGGTAACCCTAAAGATGTATCTATTTTAACTAAATCAAGCAACTTAAACTGGCTACAGTATATTTTCCCAGATGATAAGAACCTGAAAAACATTTGGGCTAATTTGTATTCTATTTCTGAAAATTTTTAGGAATACTTAATTTATATAAACAAATTTCTTTAAACCAATTAAATGAGCTCTTTTATAGCTTAATTTTAGTATACCATCTGGAGGTAGAAAATGCCACATATTTATAACACATGTATATATAGACATACAAATAGACAGAAACAGAAATGTTATAGCTTCCGTTTTAAAGTTACTGCCATGAATCAGGCACAATAATATAAAACTCACTAGTTATAGGGAGAGTTAGGTATAACCCATATTTCTGGTAGATAGAATAAATATATGCTACCTGCTCAGATGGTTAAAGCTTTTTAAAAACCAGTGGTTCTGTGGGCGCCTGGGTGGCTCAGTGGGTTAAAGCCTCTGCTTTCGGCTCAGGTCACGATCCCGGGGTTCTGGGATTGAGCCCCGTGTCGGGCTTTCTGCTTGGCGGGGAACCTGCTTCCCTTCCTCTCTCTCTGCCTGCCTCTCTGCCTACTTGTGATCTCTGTCTGTCAAATAAATAAATAAAAATCTTAAAACAAAAACAAAAACCAGTGGTTCTGGAGAAGACACATAAGGGCTTTTTCATTTGAGTTTCAAATGAGCTTTCTCTCTTTCATTCTTCTTCTGATAAGAATTACTTCTCTGAAGTTTGTACTTTATAGAAATGGCCTAGACAAGTTAACATTTACATCACAAAGACCTAGAGAAAGAATACATGCTTTCCTGGAGAAGGTCTTTGGTTTTCTGAGGCCAATATTTATAAACATTTTGACATAAATTGGGGAGATTTGGAAGTTTGTAAAAAGGAATAGGTGGGGGCACCTGGGTGGCTCAGTGGGTTAAGCCTCTGCCTTTGGCTCAGGTCATGATCCCAGGGTCCTGGGATCGAACCCTGCATCAGGCTCTCTGCTCAGCGGGGAGCCTGCTTCCTCCTCTCTCTTGCCGGCCTCTCTGCCTACTTGTGATCTCTGTCTGTCAAATAAATAAATAAAATCTTTAAAAAAAAAAGGAATAGGTGAACTTTGAACTGTTTCTAGAGCTGCATTTGTAGTTTCACAAGGATTTGTAAGGTAAGGACAGTTGCTCTCAAGTCTTCAAAGAATTAGGTTGCAACCTACCTGACATCCTAGGTTGATTCACCCATCCAGCTGGTTTTCTTGGATTGGCTTCACAATTCAACCTTGGGCCACTTTACCTTAGGGGGAAAGGGCTCTACTATCGCTTCTATTAGCCCCTGAACATGGACCTTCAGCTGATCACTTATAGGAAGGCCTAGGAGAAATTCTGGTCATCTGTCTCCTCTGTTAATGGCAGCAGCAGCAGCGGTGGTGGTGGTGGGGTTTCCTCAGGGAGTTGTCTGGTTTGTTTTAACTACAGTATAACTGTGGGGGGGGGGGAAGAACACCCCTTAGCAGATGATCAGGGTCCCTCTGAGTGGAGCTGTGAATGGCCACTGATCTTTCTAACTCTTCTCAAATTTGGTAGGAACTTTTGAAAGTGGAGATAAAATGGCTTTACATTGTAAAAGATCTGAAGCTGTCCGTGGTACGTGAATTCTTTATAGTGGGGGTCCAGGATATGTCCACAAAGAATATTGCATAGGAATTCCTGAAGCTGGCAGAGCCAGCCTGGAAAGTAGAGATTGTATGAAACAGCAAAGTGAGCCCTACTGCCTGTCTCAGATGCTTCTACTAAATTCAACTTCTGGCTTTCAGCGTTTACATTAGTATCTTTATACCCTGGGCCTGAAGATTAGGTGGAAGTGGTCTCTGCAAATCTGGTAGGGAGAGGGAAGTTAAAACAAGCAGATGGGGCCAGATTTTAAGAAGGGGAATTTACTCTGGATGTGGACATTGTTTTTTGTTCTAATTTCTGTCCTTTCATCTTGTTAAGGGAGTCTCCAAGCCTAGCTGTGATACTCCTTAGTGTCTTCTCTTTAATTTGGTCTTTCCATCAGTACCAGTAAGATAATTGTTTAGGATGAGAGCTCTGTAAAATTTTTTTCTTTCAAAAATCGCCAGTACAAAGGACCCATCATCTGGCCATCGACAAGTAGAATCTTAATCCCAGTAGTGGCTTAAACCAATATGCCTTTTCATAGCTCAACTAAGAACATAAGACACATTTCAAAGTGCAGTGCAAAAGAGGCAGCCCTCACAGGATCCAGAAAGTTCACTCCCAGGGTTATCCTAAGAAAGCAGAAGCATTCATTGTCATAGGTGATAAGAATGGTATAGTGAAAATGGTATCTCTAGTTTCCCACAAGAAAGTGACATAGACTTGCTATCTGTGACACCAGGCAGATGCCACTGGAATGGGACTTCTCTGTCACTAACAAGACAATGAAGCTTGAGACAACAAAGTTGCCTTATGGACTGGATCCCTAATGACACAATCTTCTGAGAGTTGGCATAGTCAGGCAAAGAGAATGTTGCCTCACACTGGACCCAATGCAGCTCCAGTCAGACCCACTATGGTTTTTGTATTGGAACCATAGCCTATTTGGCTGTCTGCATCCTATAACTGATGGAGACCAGACAGAATATTCTCATTTGTCGTAAAGCCAAGCTCTCGGGACATGGAACATGATGACAGGAACAAAAGAAAATAATGACCATTTCTGGGAGGAAAAGGATGAATAGAAATCAAGAATACTCATACCAGGGGAGCCTGGGTGGCTCAGTGGGTTAAAGCCTCTGCCTTCAGCTCAGGTCATGATCTCAGGGTCCTGGAATCGAGCCCCGCATCTGGCTCTCTGCTCAGCAGGGAGCCTGCTTCTCTCTCTCTCTCTCTGTCTGCTTCTCTGCCCACTTGTGATCTCTCTCTGTCAAATAAATAAATAAAATCTTAAAAAAAAAAAAGAATACTCATACCAAATTTTTACCAGAGTCACTACACCCAAGGAAGTTAGTTCACATAAGTATTTTTTCCTGATAGTCTTTGTTTAGAAAAGGGAAAGGAGGGGTACCTGGCTGCCTCAGAGGAGTGTGTGACTCTTGATCTCAGGGTTATGTGTTTGAGAGCCCCACGTTCAGTGTTCATCCCAGGGTCCTGGATCAAGCCCAGCATCGGGCTCCTGCTCAGCGGGAAGCCCGTTTCTCCGTCTCCCGCTCCCCCTGCTTGTGTTTCCTCTCTTGCTGTCTCTCTCTCTCTTTGTGAAATAAATAATTTTTTTTTAAAGATTTTACTTATTTATTTGACACAGAGAGAGAGATCACAAGTAGGCAGAGAGGCAGGCAGGGGTTAGGGGGTGGGGAAGCAGGTTCCCGCTGAGCAGAGAGCCTGATTCAGGGCTCGATCCCAGGACCCTGAGATCATGACCTGAGCCGAAGGCAGAGGCTTAACCCACTGAGCCACCCAGGTGCCCAAGTAAATAAATCTTAAAAAAAAAAAAGAAAAGAAAGAAAAGAAAAGCACAGACAAAATGGCAAAAATAGACAAATGGGACTACTTCAGACTAAAACTGTTGTGCATCAAAGGACACAGTCAAAAGAGTGAAAAGGCAACCCACCAAAGGGGAGATAATATTTGCAAATCATATATCTGATAAGGGATTAATATCCTGAATATATAAAGAACAACTCAGCAATAAAAAGATCAAATAACTCAATTAAAAAATGGGCAAGGAGGGGTGCCTGGGTGGCTCGGTGGTTTAAGACTCTGCCTTCGGCTCAGGTCATGATCTCAGGGTCCTGGGATCGAGCCCTGCATCGGGCTCTCTGCTCAGTGAGGAGCCTGTTTCTCCCTCTCTCTCTGCCTGCCTCTCTGCCTACTTGTGACCTCTCTGTCAAATAAATAAATAAAAAAAATAAAAAAAAATGGGCAAGGATTTGACTAGACATTTCTTCAAGGGTGATATGCAAGTGGAAATACACATATGAAAAGATTATTGGCATCACTCATCATTAGGGAAAAGCAAATCAACACCACACTGAGACATTACCCCATGCCCATTAGGATGACACTATTAAAAAAACCAAAGGAAATAAAAAGTATTAGCAAGGATGTGGAGAAAATGGAATCCTGTTGGTGGGATTATAAAATGGTGCAACCACTGTGGAAAGTAGTATGATACTTTCTAAAAAAATTAAAAAGAGAACTACCATATAATCCAGCAATTCCACTTCTGGATATACATCCAAAATAATTGAAAACAAGATCTCAAAGAGATATTTTTCACATCCATGTTCATGGCAACATTATTCCCAATAACCAGGAAGTAGAAGGAACCTAAACGTACATCAACAGATGAATGTATAAAGAAAATGTGGTATAAATGTATACACAGTGATACAGTATTCAGTCTCAAAAAGGAAGGAAATCCTGTTACATGCTGGAACATGGATGAACTTTGAAGACATTATGTTAAGTGAAATTAGCTAGTCACAAAAAGACAAATATTGTGTGATTTTTAAAAAATTATTTATTATTTGACAGAGAGCAAGAGAGCACAAACATGGGGAGAAGCAGAGGGAGAGGGAGAAGCAGACGCCCCGCTAAGCAGGCAGCCCAAGATAGGGCTCAATCCCAGGACCCTGAGATCTTCCATGACCTGAGCCGAAGGCAGACGCTTCACTGACTGAGCCATCCAAGCACCACATACTGTATGATTCTTTTTTTTTCCTCATTAAACTTTATTTTAATGGGTCTCAAAATTCTCCCTGTATGATCCTTACACATGATATCTAAAGCAGCCAAATTCATAGAAACAGAAGGTAGAAGGTGGTTACTAGGACTGAGGAGAGAGGATGAGGGGAGTTATTGTTTAATAGGTATAAAGTTTCATATCTGCAAGATGAAAACATTCTGGAGATGTGTTTCAAACAATGTGAATAAACTTAACACTACTGAACTACACCCTAGAATCTAAGGGAAGCTGGCTTGTCTCTTACCTCCTTTATATTAGTTATTTTTGCAGCATTAAAAATGATCACAGTCTTGTAGTTTAAAACAACACATATTTGGGGCGCCTGGGTGGCTCAGTGGATTAAGCCACTGCCTTCGGCTCAGGTCATGATCTCAGGGTCCTAGGATCGGGCCCCACATCGGGCTCTCTGCTCCGAGGGGAGCCTGCTTCCTCCTCTCTCTCTGCCTGTCTCTCTGCCTGCTTGTGATCTCTCTCTCTGTCAAATAAATGAATGAAATCTTTAAAAAAAAAAAAAGAAAAAAACCCAACACATATTTATTATCTCACAGTTTACATCAGTCAGGAGTCTGGCTTGACGTCATTATGTCCTCCGCTCAGGGTCTCACCAGGCAGAAATCAACGTGTTGGCCATGGCTACCATCTCATTTGAGACTAAGAGTCCTCTTTCAAGCTCACTGTGGGTGTCGTAAAATTTAATTCCTTGTGGTTTGTGATTAAACTCCCGCTTCCTGCTTGCTGTTAGCTGAGGACTGGTCTTAGCTCCTAGAGGCTGCTCTCAGGTTCCTTGCCACGTGGCACCCTATCATAAAATGACAGTTTGTTTTTTCTTCAAGGGATCAGGAAAACATCCCTCTGATAGTTCACCATCTTTTAAAAGGGCTCTCTTGATTAAGGCAGGCCCATTCAAAATAATCTTTTCTCTTAATTCAAAGTCCAATTTGGTTATTTAATCATGGGAAAGATTCTCCATCATATTCGCTGGGCTCAGATATGCAAGGCATATAAATCAAAGGGCAAGAATCTTTGAGACAATCTTGGAATTCTTACTGAAACTTCTTCCTTTTATTGAAAGTCATCAAATACCTAGAAGGACTTGTGGCATAAAATAACCTTGGAGTAGAGAAAAAAAAAATTGTGTTATGATGTCTATCTCTTTAGTTGGACATAATGAGAATAAAGTAGTTTATTCAAGTTTTGTTGGAGGGGAGAAATAGAAGGAAATAGGTTGGTTTGGCCCACTTAAAAATTGTTAACTTAAAAATTAAATGTTAACATTATTTATTTGGTCATTTCAAGCATTACGTGTATTTTTTAATGTTTTCTATAAGTAGGGAAGCACTTTTTAAACTTAAAAAATATTTTTTGTTGGATTAGTTTATAATTTCAGATATAAATTAACTATATATCCTTCTCCATATTTAGTTAATGATATTTCTGGAATATGACACATTGCTAAGATTTTTTTCTAGTATTTACTTATGTATTAAAGGTTTTATCTATTTATTTATCAGAATGAAAGAGAGAGAGAGAGAGCACAAGCAGGAAGAGCACCAGGCAAGGGCAGAAGCAGGCTCCCTGCTAAATAAAGAGCTCGATGTGGGGACTCGATCCCAGGACTCTGGGTTCATGACCTGAGCCAAAGGCAGACCCTTAACTGCCTGAGCCACCCAGGCGTGCCTCTTTCTGGTATTTAAACCATATTTTCTAACAAGTAAAAATTGGTTCTCAAAATAATTTATATCCTTTTCAGATTTTTTTTTAGAAATATTCTTTTATTTCCAGAAGTCAGAAATTTATACATTTTAGGTTTTGTTTAAAGTACCAGGTGAATGGGCTACCTGGGTGGCTCAGTCAATGAAGCCTCTGCCTTTGGCTGAGGTCATGATCCCAGATTCCTGAGACAGAGCCTTATATCGGGTTCCCTGCTCAGTGGGGAGCCTGCTGCTCCCTCTCCCCCTGCTATTCTCCCTGCTTTTGCTTTCTCTCTCGATCAAATAAATAAATAAAATCTTAAAAAAGAAAAAAAAAAAGATTTGATTCCTCTAGTTAAAATTGTACCTCTTTCTTTAAAAAAAAAAATAAAGTACCAACTGTATGAGGAAAATCCATCTCTAATGTTCCTTATTCTATAGTTGTAATGTGCTCTGCAAAATGTTACTATTTCAATGTGATGGAAAATAATACTAAAATAAAGATGCGACTAGATTGGGAGCTTTTAAAACCATTTGTTTCAGAAATTTTATATTAACATGGATAAAGAAGTAAAAACTTAATGCCACAAAATGCAATATTGCAAATGCAAAATGTATGACTCTTTCATGGCACGTTATGTCACATATATTTAAGAGAAACTTTAGAAGGTAATAATAATAGTAATAATCATGCAACACAATATTCTATTGGTAAGACTATTGGCTTTTTAAGAAAAACCATGTTTTTTTGGGGATATCATTCACACATCATAAAATTCACCTATATCAGGTATCCAATGGTTTTAGTATATTCACAGAGTTGGGCACCCATCACCATAATCTAAGTCTGGAACATTTTCATGTTCTAAAAAAGAATCACCTTTTTAAAAAAAAGCTTTATTTATTTAAGTAATCTCTACACCCAAGCTGGGGCTCAAAGTCACCACCCCAAGACTAAGTAAGAGTCACATGCTCTTCTGACTGAGCCAGCCAGGTGCCCCTAAAAAAGAAACTCCTTACCCATTGGCAGTCAATCCCTATACCACCCTGCCTTAGTCCTAGGCCACCGTTAATCTACATTATTTTTTTTTTAATTTCTAAAGATTTTATTTATTGGACAGAGGGATAGAGAGCACAGGTAGGTAGAGCAGGGGGTAGAGGGAGAAACAGGCTCCTCACTGAGGAAGGGAGCCTGACGTCAGGTTTCATCCCAGGACCCTGGGGTCATGACCTGAGCCCAAGGCAGATGCTTAACTGGCTGAGCCTCCCAGGCGCCCCACTAGTCTAGATTCTGTCTCTACACATTTGCCTACATTTACGTATAAATGGAATCCTATAATATCTGGCCTTTTCTGTCTATCTTCTTTCATTTAGCATAATGTTTTCAAGGTTCATCTACATTGTAGCCTGAATCAACATTTCATTCTCTTTTATGGCCAGGTTTCATGGTTCCATTGTACAGATTTACCACATTTTATCTCTCCATTGATCACTTGGTGGGCATTGGCTTGTTTCCATGCTGTGTCTCTTACTGATAACACTGCTATGGATGTTGACACATACGTTTTCAAGAGGACAAATTGTGTTTTCATTTCTCTTGGGTATACACCTGGGAGTGAAATTGCTGCAATATATGGTAATTCTATGTTTAACTCTTTGAGGAACTGCCAGATTATTTTCTGAAGAACTGCACTATTTTACATTGGCAACAGCAGCGTATGAGGGTTCCATTTTTCCTATATGTTTTCCAACACTTTTTATTGTCCACATTTTTTATTGTAGTGGGTATGGAGATAAGTGACTTTTAAGTCGGTCAGAATAATATGTCCAGGGCATGATATGAGGAAGTTGAGAGGCAACGTGGGGGGTGCTTGGTGGGTAGGAAAGGAATAAATGAAACAAGATGGGATTGGGAAGGAGATAAACCATAAGAGACTCTTAATCTCACAAAACAAACTGAGGGTAACTAGGGGCGGGGGGGGGGGGCGTCAGGAGAGGGTAGTGGGGTTATGGACATTGGGGAGGGTATGTGCTATGGTGAGTGCTGTGAAGTATGTAAATCTGGCGATTCACAGACCTGTACCCCTGGGGCTAATAATACATTATATGTTAATTAAAAAATTAAAAAATTTAAAAAATATATGTCCAGGGCATCTGGGTGGCTCAGTTGGTAGACTCTGTTTGTTTAAACAAGATGTCCAAAATGCAAATATGACCAACTCACTCTCATTCAGTGGTCCCCCTCCCTTTTTTTTCAGAATAAATTACAAAGTTGTAATAGAACATGGGTGGCCTTCCATGTTGCTTTCCCTACTCCCTTTCCCTTTACCTCCTGTTCTGCCACTCCCCTTCCTTGAATTTTATACTCTGGTGATTCTGAATTGCTTGAAGTTTTCTGCACGCACTTTGCTACCTCTAACTTCTGAAACTTTGTTTCTGCATTTCTCTCTGCCTTGATTCCCCCCAGTCTCCCAGCTTTTCTTTGCCCAATTTATACACATGCTTTGAGACTCTACTGAGGTTTTCCTTTCTCATGAGCTCTTCTCTGAATTCCCAGATGTTACTATTTTTTTCTACTAGGTATTAATTTATGAATACGACTATCCTATGACACAGGAACTATTATTATCTCAATTTGATACATAAGGAAACTATCCGTTAGAAAAAGTGAGAAACAGAGATGTTAAGTAACTTGCCAAAAGTTACAAAGTAAGGGAGTGTTACAGATCAAATTAAATGTCATTCTTCCGGACTCTCATAGCAGCCCTGCATGCATGGGTTCTTTATCTCGTTACATTTATATTATCTCCGTAATATGCCCCTAATTCAATCATTTATTCTTTTAACTATTCATTCTCTAAATATTTATTTACAGTTTTACATAGGTCAGGCACTGTGGCAGGGGCTAGGAACTCAGTGTTGACAAGTTAGATCCTGTATGGGACCTCACTGAACTTAGAGTGTAGACGGATATACAGACGATTTGATTAAACAGATGTGTGCTATGGTAGCAGGTAGCAGTGAGACATAATCAGTAGTTAAGGAAGCCTGGAAAATTATTCTGAACTGAGAAGGACAAGGATTGTGGGAGGTTAGTGAGGTAAATGTCTTATGATGTTTGGCTTGGAAATGATGGGTAGCATGTCATATTATATTATATCTTTTTTAATCCCCCCAATTTAGTGGCTTAAGAAACAAATTAAACCATTATCTCTTCATAGTTTCTGTGGTCAGGAATTTGGAAGTGACTTAATTAGGCGGTTGTGGCTGAGGGTCTCTCTGTCATCAAGCTACTGACTGGGGCAGCAGTCATCAGGACATTTAACAAAGCTTGACTGGAGGGTGGGTGAGCTCTTTCACATGGCTGTGGGCAGGAGCCCAGTTCCTCACAACAAGGGTCTTTTCCCAGCACTGCCTGAGTATCTTTGAAATATGACAACTTTCTCAGGAGCATGTGATCCTACAGAAAGAACAAGGAGGCCACAATGTCTTTCATGACTTAGTCTTAGAAGTCATGCACCATCACTTGTACAGACATTGCATTCATTAGAAGTGAGTCACTAAGTCTACCCCATATTTAAAGGAGAAGAGAATTAGGCTACAACTGCTTGAAAGAAGGAGTATCAAAAATTACATAAACATATTTTAAAACCGCCACACATGTTTGGGGAAATGACAAAAAACTTCAGCATGGCTAGATTTAGAGTAAAAGGAGTGTAATGATGGTTGAGGAGAAGACTTGTGACACATGACATGAGCTGGGCCCAGATTTTTTATTGCCTTATTAATCTTCCTGATTTCGTTTTTATTTTACGGGAAGTGGAAAGCCATTGAAGAGTTTTTGTTTGTTTGTTTGTTTTGTTTGTTTAAACAGCTTTATTGAGATATAGTTCATAAACCATATAATTAGGGACACTGGGATGTCTCAGTCAGTTAAGGTCTGCCTTCAGTTCAGGTCATGATCCCAGGGTCCTGGGAACGAGTCCCACATTAGGCTCCTTGCTCATCGGGGACCCTGCTTCTCCCTCTGCCTGTCGCTCCCCCTGCTTGTGATCTCTCTCTCTCTGACAAATAAATGAATAAATTACTTCTTAAAATCTTTGAAAATATAACCATATAATTATTCACAAACCATATAATTCATCCATTTAAAATGTTCAGTTCAATGGCTTTTAGTATATTCACAGAATTGTGCCCCTATCACCACAATCAATTTTAGGACATTTTCATTACTCCCAAAAGAAACCTGTACTCCTTAGGTTATTACCCCTCTCCCACCTGTCCTTAGGCAACTGGTAATCTACTTTTTGTTTATGTATATATGTAATATATATATATGTAATATATATATAATCATAATATATAATATGACTGGCTTCTTTCACTTATCATGATTTCAAGTTTCATCCATGTTTTACCATGTGTCAGTACTTCATTCCTTTTTAGGGCTGAATAATACTCCACTGCATGGATATATCACATTCGGTCTATCAGTTGATAGACATTAGGGTTGTTTCCACTTTGGGGCTATTATGAATAATGTTGCTATAAGGATTCACATTCAAGATTTTGTGTCGACATGGTTTCATTTCTCTTGGGTATATACCAGGGATGGAATTGCTGGGTCATATGAAAACTGTACGTTTAATTTCTTGAGAACCTGTAGACTATTCTCCAATTAGGTGCACCATGTTACATTCCTGCTAACAATGTCTGAGGATTTCCAATTTCAGGAATTCACATCCTTGCTAACACTTGTTATTTTTCCTCTTTTTGATGACAGCCATCCTAGTGGATGTGATGTGGCATCTCATTATATTTTAATTTGCATTTCTGTTTTAAAATGTGGATTTTGTTATTATTCAAGTATGGCAAGGTCAAAAGATCAGATTGCCATTGAAGAGATAGCTGTCATACAGATCACAAGGGGGGCGGGGGGGGGCGGTTACACCAAGCCCTGCCTGAGGAAGCCAAAAGGGGAGGCACCAAGTTAGGTGAGGATGGGGATGGAATGTGGGCAAGAGCTTTTAATGTGGTTTTTATGGGAAGAACACAGGTGGGCTGTTCTAAGCAGGATTAGAATTCGCTAGGCTGAATAATTTTCAAAGGCTCCACAGTGTTGAAGGCACTGCTCCTAGTTGCTTGGTATGTGGGCTTGGGGTAATTAGGGTAGGGAAATACTAGCCTGATAAGGGAGTAGTTGGGAGTATGGCTCTGGAGTGGTTGGTTTGCATATGAAAAGCATATGCAGTCAAGTCCCTTACTATCTAAGGGTGGATAGCCCTACAAGGGACAGTTGCTTCAGCATCACTAAGACTCCCAAATGTCAAAGCCTCAGAAACACATGGTTAATAAAATTCCACTCATGGCTGATGATGTCGAGTGTCTTTTCACGTGCTTATTGGCCATTTGTATATCTTCTTTGGAGAAGTGTATGCTCAGATCCTTTGCTCATTTTTAAATTAGGTTATTTGTCTTTTTATTATTGAGTTGCAATAGTTCTTTAAACATAGTGACTACAGGTCCCTTATCCAATATATGATTTGCAAAAAAATTCTAATCTGTGGATTGTTTTTTCATTTCCTTGATGTTGTCTTTTGAAACATGAAGGGGAGAGTTTTAACAGGACCAAATGGATTTACATTTTAGAAAGAATACTTGGTACTACAGCTAATTGTGTGTGGGTGAGCAAAGGGTGTAATACAGAATCTTTGGCTTGGAAACTTCAGGACACATTGGAAGTGTAATTAAAGGAACACTAGAGATAGATTTTCCTCATTAGTTGGTACTTTAAACAAAATTTAAATATATACATTTCTAACTTCTAGAACTGAAAGAAATGCAGTCTAAATGGAATATAAAAATAGTTAATTTTTTTTTTAATTGAGAGAAACCTGGAGGTGATGTTTAGATGTAAGGAGTTCATTGCTACAAGAAAAAATAAGTGTTTTTGTGCTCTGAAAGGGTTATAAAGTAAATTTCTATTTGATTTTAGACAAATATGACTTAAACACTAGAAGGTGTGTCATTTTCAGCAGTAAGTATCACATTTCAGAATTACTACTGAACAAAATATGAAACTCAATGTGAAAAATGATTAATTTAGGACGCCTGGGTGGCTCAGTGGGTTAAGCCTCTGCCTTTGGTTCAGGTCATGATCTCAGGGTCCTGCGATGGAGCCCTTCATTGGGCTTCTGCTCAGCGGGGGGCCTGCTTCCCCCTCTCTCTCTGCCTGCCTCTCTGCCTACTTGTGATCTCTCTCTGTGTCAAATAAATAAATAAAATCTTTAAAAAAAGAAATTTAATTCATTTATATCTAATGAATAAAATATTTTAAAAAATAAAAATAAAAAGTGTTTGAAAATAGGCTTATTAAAAAAAAAGAAAGTGGGTTTATTGAGGAGGATCAGGCCTGATGACAGGTTGGTAACTGAACATGTTATGTCTGAAGTTTCTCTTAAATATTCAAGTAACGATTGGCTCAAAGGCCTTTGGATGTATGATTCTGGTGCCTGCTGGAAATATCTAAATTGTAGTTCTAGATTTGGGAATCATTTTCATACAGATGGTAACTAAAAAACATTGGATATATTGAGATAGTTCAGGGAACTGAACAGTAAGAATGGAAGAAGGTGCTGGAAAGAATCAAGGAAGCATCACTGTTTGAGGCATAGAAAGAGGAACTTGGAAAGAACAGGAGGATTAGCCAGAAAGGTGGCAGAAAAATGGGGAGAGTCTCTGTCCTGGGTGTCAAGGTCAAGCTCAAGAGAGCTAGACAGTGTGAAATACTTTTTTGAGAAAAAAATTTGCTGATTATAGGAATACAGAGATTAGAAGTGATCTTAGTAAGAGTAATTTGAGGGGAGTAGTAAAGACAGAAGTCTGTGCAATGAGTTCAAGAATGAATGTAAGTGGAGGGAATGGAGATTGTGAATAAAGAACTACTATTCAACTCCCTTCAGTTCTAAGGGCTGTAGTGGAATGAGAATGTGGAATGAGAGAACAGCGTTTTTCATTTAGGAGAGGGCTTAGGTGTTTAAATGCTGATAAGAAGAAGGCATTAAAAAGATATTTAGGAGCACCTGCGTGGCTCAGTCCATTAAGCAACTGCCTTTGACTCAGATCACAATCCCAGGGTCCTGGGATCGAGCCCCACATTGGGCTCCTTGCTCAGCAGGAGTGCTCCCCCTTCTTGTGCTCTCTTTCTGTGTCAAATAAATAAAAAATAAGCAAATAAATAAAGTCTTTTTTAAAATGATATTTAAAGGGGCATTTAGGTGGCTCAGTTGGTTAAGTGACTGCCTTCAGCTTAGGTCACGATCCCAGGGTTCTGGGATGGAACCCAACGTGGGGCTCCCTGCTCAGCGGGGAGCCTGCTTCTCCCTCTCCCTCTGCCTGCTGCTCCACCTGCTTGTGCTCTTTCTTTCTCTGTCAAATAAATAAATAAAACTTTAAAAAAATAAGTAAAAATGAAAAGATATTTTAAAATATATTTAGTACCATTTTACTACTTGCTTTGTTGTTGTTTCTGGAGATTTTCTCTGTTCCTTTCTTGTCTTTGTCACTTCTGGTCTTTTCTTTTCACTCAAAGAGTCCCTCCCTTTTAATATTTCTTCCAGGCTGGTTTAGTTTTTATTCGTCTGGGAAAATCTTTACTCTCCTATTCTAAGTAGCAGCCTACACCTGAAGCTAATATTACTAAGTAATATGTTAACGAACTGGAATTTAAATAAAAACTTAAAAAAATATGAAATCTACTTACACTTTAACATCTTAGCAAAGATGTTAGTTGAAAAAAGATACTAAAAATACAAATGAATAGTATATGGACCAGATACTGAAGACTAAAGACAAAAACCCCACACAAGTATTGTGCTGAGTAAACCTGTTTCTCACATTGACATGGGTTAACATTCTCTAATTAATTTATGTATATACTAGGATTAAACATATGAATAAATATATTGTGGATAATGAGAGCCAGGTTTCTCATTGTTGGAGAAAGAAGAAGGTACAAATAAAGGAAGAGAAAAGGCTGGAGTAAACTTTGTGATCTGGAATCAATGGTGTCAGCAAAAACTGATGAATATATATATATATCACATATTCATATCATATAGTCATACATATATGAATATATATATACATGTGTGCATTAATACACATACATGTAATTCCTTAACTCTGTTTGCTAAGAGGGCCTCTGTTTATTAAGATACCCTAGTGGCAATGAACACATCAATCACCCAGATTGGCTCCTAAATGCCATTCTTTAATAAAGGGAACCAGGGGACTTCTTGGAAAAGTTGTTGATTTCAAGGAGCCTGGAATAGCTTCTGGCACAAGAAAATAAGGAAGTGCTTAAAAAAAGAAGTGGACATGTCAAAAGAATACAGAAACTAGCCTGTACAAAGCTGAACAATTTGAGAAATAAAACAATAATAATATTGAATTATGACCCATAGAATAAAATAAATATCCGTAAGTCCATACTGACACAAATATAATTAAACAAATAAACTAAGGAGAAGGTATAACTATTCCTCACAGGAGAATTCCAATTAGTAAGTGTAGAATGAATGAGGGAAATACACAATCTCTCTTAGGCAAACGCAACAGTAATAATTGGTGCAGGCAAGATCCACTGATGCGTGGTAGAATCAGTGAGTGACAATTCAAGGAGAAACAGGATTTTTGCAAAATCTCCAAGTAACTCAAGATTTTTATCAATACAAAGGAAAAAGTGGTAATTTTGCTACCTGGTAGATACCAGCTTAACCAAGTGATCAGGATTAATACCACTAGTAGTAAGATGTATTGACCTGATGTATCCTCTGATATGTACCCTCTGATAGGGTACAAAAGCCATTAAGGCAAAAACCAGTAAAATCTCAAGAACGTCTATAGTTTAGTTAATAGTTTTATATGTTCACTTTCTGGTTTTGATCATTATACCATGGTTATGCAAATTGTTAATATTAGAAAAAGTTTGGGTGAAGGATATACATGAACTCTGCACTATGTTTGTAGTTTTTCTGTAAATCTAAAACAATTTCAGGACAAAAAGTTTAAAAAAAAAGAAAAAGAATGAAGGTGAGGGGTGGGATCCAGAGCACAGGGTAAAAGGCACTCCTGGTTAGGAGGAGGTATGGCTCTCCCATGGAACCAAGAGAGCTGGCAGGAAGCATGAGTGGTCATGGAAGTAGGGTTATTGAATTGATGTCAGCAAACTGGTGGGGTTCTTTAAGAGAAGACCAGGGTTGTCCCCTCAATGTCCACCAAAGGGCTTACCATAGAGCAGGGACACAACAAGTGTTTATTAAACTGAACAAGCCTGGATTTGAGAAATGATTTCTAGATATGATCTTAGGCAAATTCTTTACTCTCTGTGCCTCCATTTTCTCTGAAAATGGAGATGATAATCCCAACTGTTGAGTTAGAAATTAATATGTATTTACCAAGGTCTATTTCCTTTCCTTCCTGGACACATAGCTAGATATGCTTCAGCCTCCAATTATGGTAGATGCCTACTGACTCACACATCACTGGCTTTCAATATATATTTAATGAAAGATCATAACTACTGAAATGTTCCATTATAAACTTTGTTGTGGGGACACCTGGGTGGCTCAACCAGTTAAGTGTCTGCCTTCAGCTCAGGTCATGACCTCATGTCGGGCTCCCTGATCTCAGGGAACTCCTCTCCCTCTCCTCCCTGGTTGTGCTCTTTCTCACTCTCTCTCAAATAAATAAATGAAATCTTTAAAAAACAAAACAAAACTTTGTTGTATTACCAGTTACTCTTTATCTTGGTCCAACAGAGTATCTTGTCTGGCCATGGAGGTGGTTAAGACCAAATGAGGGGCACCTGAGAGGCTCAGTCGTTAAGCCTTCATTCAGGTCATGATCCCAGGGTCCTGGGATCGAGCCCTGCACTGGGCTCCCTGCTTGGCAGGAAACCTGTTTCTCCCTCTCACACTCCCCCTGCTTGTGTTCCCTCTCTCGCTGTGTCTCTCTCTGTTAAATGAATAAATAAAATCTTAAAAAAAAAAAAAGACAAAATGAAAATTTCCAATGGATAATTTGTTGTAAAGAATATGATTTTTACACAGATCTAACTGCTAACGATTAATTCTTCCCTAATTATGAGTCATGGAAAAAAGCCGGGTATTCTTAATCCTCTGATTTTGGATAGACCTGGAAGGAAATAACAGTTGTGGGAAATATTTACAGATCATTTCTTCCCTTTTTCCCCCCCACCACTCATCCAATTTGAGGACACACTATTATTAGAAACAGTGTGAGGGTGGAGGGGTACGCTGTGGTTAGAGAATGGGAAAAAAGAATTGCAGTGAACAAAAACTTGCTCACCACTGAGGTAGGGTCCCCTGGGGTTGTATACCTTAGATTAAGCCATCTATGGTTTAGATTTTGAATCTCGATGTTTCTGGATCAGTTCACACGGTCACATCACTTAGATGAATTAAATGAATCCCCGGATTCTCATGCCAACCAATTTCTTGTGAGAATAATATGTAAATCAGAATGCTAATTTACTAATTTATGATAATAAATTAAACCAAAGAGCAGCTTGTATGTTTTATCAGCTGCTTGATGCCCTTTCTTTGTAGGAAAATCTATATGGAAAGCCATATACTTATAATCAGAAAGTTTTCTAATAAAAAGGAATCTAGAGCAAGAAGAGTTAGATACGTAATCTTTTTTTTTTTTAAAGATTTTATTTATTTATTTGACAGACAGAGATCACAAGTAGGCAGAGAGTTAGGCAGTAAGAGAGAGAGGAAGGAGGCTCCCCAATGAGCAGAGAGCCCGATGAGGGGCTTGATCTCAGGACCCTGGGATCATAACCTGAGCCAAAGGCAGAGGCTTTAACCCACTGAGCCACCCAGGCGCGCCTAGATATGTAATCTTAAAGGCCAGGATTATCACATTATGATAACTGAACACAACCATTTCAATGGTAGGGACAGACTTGTTAAGGGAGAGTTGCTTTTTCTCCACTGGTGTTTTCTTTTATGTAGATTGAGCTATGATGGTATAACCCTTAGCTTCTCACTATCCCTTTGCCCATCCCAGGGAAGAGAGAGTGATATCTGATTGGTAAATTTAGGAAGAATGACTTAGGCATCTTGCTTCATTCCTGCGTTTTCTTGAGTAAGTCTGCACTCAGAGAGCACACACTTTTTTCAGGATGTAAGACTTACTTGGTTCAGTGTGTTGCCCAGGGCCACCTTCTCCATTGGACACAGTAGAATCAATGTCAAGGGTCTACCTACTTTCAGAGGTCTGTAAAATGTTTTAATTTAAAATCAGAAGGAAAAAAATGAACTTGTAGGTAAAAGAAAAGAAAATAAGATTTTATTTATTTATTTGAGAGCAAGAAGGAGATAGTGTGAGTGGGGGAGAGGCTGAAGGAGAGGAAGAAGCAGACTCCAGCTGAGTAGGGAGCCTGAGGTAGGGCTGGATCCCAGGACCCTGAGATTATGACCTGAGCTGAAGGCAGACGCTTCACCAGCTGAGCCACGCAGGCATCCCAATCAAAGAAAATGATTAAAGGAAAAATGTTCAATATATAATAATACACACACACATATATTTATACACACACACACACACACACACTCAACATCTTTATTATCCATTCATCCATGAATGGACACTTAGGCTGTTTCCACAGATTTGTTATTATAAATAATGCTGCAGTAAACAAAAGGGTGCGTGTATCCCTTTGAATTAGTGTTCCTGTATTCTTTGGGTGAATACCCAGTAGTGAGATTGCTAGATCGTAAGATATTTCTATTTTTTAAAAGATTTTATTTATTTATTTGACACAGAGAGAGATCACAAGTAGGCAGAGAGGCAGGCAGAGGGAGAGAGGGGAGCAGGTTCCCTGCTGAGCAGAGAGCCCGATTCAGGGCCGGATCCCAAGATCCTGAGACCACGACCTGAGCTGAAGGCAGAGGCCCAACCCACTGAGCCCCCCAGGCGCCCCAAGATATTTCTATTTTTAACTTTTTGAGGAACCTCCATACTGTTTTTCACAATGGCTGTACCAGTTTGCATTCCTACCAACAGTGTGCAAGGGCTCCTTTTTCTCCACATCCTTGCCAACACCTGTTGTTTCTTGTGTTGTTGATTTTAGCCATTCTGACAGGTGTGAGGTGATATTTCATTATAATCTTGGTTTGCATTTCTCTGATGATAAATGATGATGAGCATCTTTTCATGTGTCTGTATGCCATCTGGATGTCTTCTTTGGAGCATGTCTGTTCATCTCTTCTGTCCACTTTTTAATCGGATTATTTGTTTTTTGGGTGTTGAGTTTTAAAAGTTGTTTATGTATTTTGGATACTAGCCCTTTATCAGATAATGTCATTGCAAATATCTTCTCCCATTTGTTCTGACTGATTATTTCCTTCACTGTGTAGAAGCATTTTATTTTATTTTGATGTAATCCCAAAAGTTTATTTTTGCTTTTATTTCCTTGTCCCAAGTGGCATGTCTTGAAAGAAGTTACTATGGCTGATGTCAGAGAAGTTACTGCCTGTGTACTCTTCCAGGATTTTTATGGTTTCAGATCTCACATTCAGGTCCTTAATCCATTTTGAATTTACTTTTGTGTTTGGCATAAGAAAGTGGCCCAGTGTCATTCTTCTGCGTGTTTCTGTCCTGTTTTCCCAGCTCCACTTGTTAAAGAGACCAGTTTTTTCCCATTGGATATTCCTTCCTGTTTTCTCGAAGATTAATTGACCAATAGTTATGGGTTTATTTCTGGATTTTCTATTCTGTCTCATTGATCTATGTGTCTGTTCTTGTCAGTACTATATTGCTTTGATTACTACAGCTAATATACCTTGAATTCCAGAATTGTGATGCCTCTGGCTTTGCTTCCATTTTCAAGATTGTTTTGGCCATTCAGGATCTGTTGTGATTCAGTACAAATCTTAGAATTGTTTGTTCTAATTATGTGAAAAATGCTGGTTGATCTTTTGATAGGTGTTGCATTAAATGTATAGATTACTTAGGGAGGGGAGTATAGACATTTAAACAATATTTTTTCTTCCAGTTCATGAGCATGGAATGTCTTTCCATTTCTTTGTTCATGAATTTCTTTCATCAGTGTTTTATAGTTTTCAGAGTATAGGTCTTTCTCCTCTTTCAAACAGGTTTTTTGAGCAGCAAAACAATGAGAAATTCCTATGCTCTATCATGAACAAATGTTCAATGAAGGACATATTTTGAAACACCTGTATCTATAGCAGAAATCTGGAACTGTTTTACATATTTAAAAAGCACTTATGGAAACGCCTAGGTGGTTCAGTCAGTTAAGTGTCTGCCTTTGGCTCAGGTCATGATCCTCGATCCTGGGATTGAGCTCCCCTTCTGGCTTCCCGCTCAGTGGGGGGTTTGCTTCTCCCTCCCTGTCTGCCCCTCTCCCCTGCTTGTGCATGTTCTCTCTCTCATGCTCTGTCTCAGATAAATAAATAATCTTTTTTAAAAAAGCACTTATGTTAGGTGATACTATTCTACTCAAAGAGCAAGTTGGAATTACAAATATCATTTTTCTAGGAGGATAATTATATTCTTAATCTTTTCCTTACCTAGTTTACTTGATTAATACTTTGTATGGGGTGCCTGAGTGGCCCAGTTATTTAAGTGTCTAACTCTTGATTTCAGCGCAGGTCTTGATCTTGCATTCAGGGGATTGAGTCCTGTGTTGGGCTCTGTGTTCAGTGGGGAGTCTGCTTCAGATTCTCTCTCCTTTTCCCTCTGCTTCTCTCCATTTGTGCATGCTCTCTCTCTCTCTAAAATAAATATTAAAATCTTGAAGCAACGACAACAAAAAACACTGCATGTTTTAGTTTTAGCTTTAAAGCAATAAAATTTTGATTCTCAAAACCATTGAAAGGGTGCCTGGGTGGCTCAGTTGGTTAAGCGACTGCCTTCGGCCAGGTCATGATCCGGGAGTCCTGGAATCGAGTCCCGCATCGGGCTTCCTGCTTGGCGGGGAGTCTGTTTCTCTCTCTGACCCTCCCCACCTCTTGCTCTCTCTCTCTTTCATTCTCTCTCAAATAAATAAATAAAATCTTTAAGAAGAAACCTAGGGGCGCCTGGGTGGCTCAGTGGGTTAAAGCCTCTGCCTTCAGCTCAGGTCATGATCCCAAGATCCTGGGGTCAAACCCCGCATCAGGCTCTCTGCTCGGCAGGGAGCCTGCTTTCCCCTCTCTCTCTGCCTACTTCTGATCTGTCTGTCAAATGAATAAATAAAATCGTAAAAAAAAAAAAAGAAACCTAAAAGCCAATATTATTTTTCATTTCACTATCCTACTCCCCTTAGTAAAAATGACAATGATGATGATGCTTTGTATGTATGTCTTATCTCAGAAAAATTGCCACAGTCTCCTTAAAGACGGGGTTTGTGTCTTTTACTTTTACAATATCCCTAAATTCTCAAGAAATACTGGTTGAAGAAAGAATAGCTCCTGATACTTATTTAGTGTTATTTAATTTGTCAATGGGATTTCAATTGATACAAATAAATTGTGCTGTTCTACCCCTTAGCGTATACATGCAATTATTCTGACTTACTTTACAGCAGATATCATTTCATCATCCTGTTTAAATTCACCTTATATAAAAAGTGTAGAGGAGTGCCTGGGTGCCTTAGTCAGTTAAGTGTCTGCCTTCCACTCAGGTCATGATCCCAGAGTCCTGGGATCGAGCCCCCGAGTGAGGTTCCCTGCTTAGCGGAGAGTCTGCTTCTCCTCCCTCTGTCCCTCTCCCTGCTCCAGCTTGGGAGCTCGAGCTCTCTCTCACTGTCTTTCAAAAAAAAAAAGGTTATAAACACAAATGAAGCTTCTATGCTACGGTTCTTGAAATGCGCATTACAATACCAGGCTCATACAGAATACCTGTAACTTCACTTGTAGGCTGTTTTAACTCTAGCAGACGCTTTACAAGTTCACTCGGGACCTTCTAGGAATTTCCCAAGTACTTCCCACCTTTTCAGTACCGGGAAGGATGATGTAAAATAAATAGTACTATCCACAGATTTGAAAAAATGCTGAAAGAAATGGATACCATCTCCAGAAATGTTTAGCTTCAAAGTGTTAAGTAGTTCTGGGTCTTGGAAATTTATATTTGAAAATGCTTAAATAATTGCGTTAGGATTGGTGCTTTTCTTGCTCTGTTCCCTAATGCTTTCCTAAAATACAAATCAGCTTAAACCAAACCAACAAACTTGTCCTCAATCCTCAAACTGTCCTAATTAGCAAAATTCAAGAAGTTTCATGTTTCAGAAATGTTATCACCAAACATTCACTGAGAAGTCTCAGCTCTTAGGCAGGATTGGAGAGGAAGGTCTAGTAGGTGGAATGTGGCCCCAGGCAACTGGCCCCAGGCCCAGGTTATATTTTCCACCATCAAACATTACTTTTACTTAGGGTGAATATCTTTTAGAATGCCTGCTGAGCTAGCCCTCTCTCAACTTGAAAGAGGTAGTAGGTATTTTTTGTTTCTTCTTTTTTTTTTAATTGTTAAATGATACAGTCACATTTTGAGAACCCAAATGGATTTCATTATAGAGAACACTATAGTTCATTTTCACAAGCATTCACAAAAAACCTACTAAATAGTTAAACTCTGTTGGACACCACTATTAGAAAACACCTCAAGTTAACGTAGGCCCACAAAGGGGAGGTTTATTGTGATAAAAGGAATGTTTTAAGAGAAACAAGGAGAGGGGCGCCTGGGTGGCTCAGTGGGTTAAAGCCTCTGCCTTCGGTTCAGGTGATGATCCCCGGGTGCTGGGATCGAGCCCCACATTGGGTTCTCTGCTCTGCAGGGAGCCTGCTTTCTCCTCTCTCTTTGCCTGCCTCTCTGCCTACTTGTGATCTCTGTCTGTCAAATAAATAAATAAAATCTTTAAAAAAAAAGAGAGTAACAAGGAGAGGGGCACCTTGTGGCTTCGTTGGCTAAGCATCTGTCTTCAGCTCCTGTCATTAGCCTGGGGTCCTGGGATCGAGCCCCTCCCTCAGCAGGCTCCCCGCTCAGTGGGTAGTCTGCTACTCCCTCTGCCCCTCCCCCTGCCTTGGGCGCCCGCGCTCTCTCTCTCAAATAAATAAATAAATAAATAAATACAATCCTTAAAAAAGAAAGGAAAAAAGAAACTAAGGAGAGGGTTGCAGCTAGCCCCAGGAAAGACTACAACCAAATCGTCCACCTCTCAGTCCGTCTACTCTGCTTCCTCTGCTTCATTCTTTCCAGGACAGGTTCCTTTGCTCCCCAGCCTTCTTGCAGAATATATCTGGCCCCAACTTCCGAGTTAATCTTCTAGCAGGCTTAGCTGCACAAAGAAACTGAATCTCTCTAGAGTATTTTATTCTTACTTAAATGGTATTTTTAAAAAATAGTAAATAGATTCTTTTGTTTCCAAAAAGGTACAGTGAAAAGTCTTTCCAGCCCTTTTCCCTCTAGTTACCTATTTCTGTTTCTCCAAGGCAACCAATAGTACCAGTTTGTTCCAGCTCCTTCCAGACCTATTTTATGTATATGCGATAAAACACATTTATCTATCTCTATGTCTAGGTATTCTTCTCTCCCCATTTTTTTCCCCACTAATGGCAGTATAACATACACACATTTTCACTGAGCAATTTATTCTGGAAACTGTACAGTATCAGCATTTAGAGAATGCCCTAGGATTTGACGTTGTGATGTAACATATTTCACCATTTCTGTGTTGATAAACATCTAGGTTTCCCCCTTTTTTTGCTATTACAAACAATGTTGCAATAAAAGCTGGAACACTCACACATTTAAGAGTAATTTTTCTTTTTTCTGTGAGCAATCTTTTTTATGCATTGTCTATTTTTTTTCCTATTGGATTATTGGTCTTTTTCTTATTGATTTCTATGTATTTATATATTAGAGAAATCAATTCAAATGCAATTTGAATTGCATTTTTTTCTTGTTTATCATTTGATTTTACTAATGATGTTTTTTGTCTTCGTCCTAATTCTAAAATTTCCCAGGAAGGGCTAATTGGATAAAGACACCTACTCTTGGTTAATTCACTGTGGCTGGGGAGGTAGTCATTTTTTTTTTTTTTTTAAATCCTGGAGTGCACTTTATGGAATGGGGGTAAATAAAACTAAGGGGAAATTGTGAGTGAGGAAGGTACCCTAAAAGGAGTCTACTAATTTCAATGTGTAAAGAACCCTTTCTAGTAACTGGGGATACATATTCATGCCTAGGGGAAGAGAGCTCACAGCTTAGGGAAGATGCACAGTGACACATAGTCACCACTGCAATGGCTTAAAAGCGGATATATAAATTGCTGTGGGCATAGAAGAAGAAGCAGTTCATTATGTTTGGGGTATCTGGGAGAACTTTACAGGAGAAAAGGAATTTGAGCCGGGTGTGTAAAGACAGAAATAAGTGAAAATGAATGATTGCTGGCCAAGGGCTTAACATCATCGAAAGTAGGTTATATTGGGAAATGTATGATTGTCATAAATGGAAGAGTGATATGACTGACAGAAAGATGTCACCAGGAATGGTTATGGGATGTAATATTTCCTTATTGGTAAATGATACAATTTTTTTTTTTTTTTTTTTAAGAGAGAGAGGTCACAAGTAGGCAGAGAAGCAGGCAGAGAGAGAGGGGGAAGCGGGCTCCCTGCTGAGCAGAGAGCCCAATGTGGGGCTCGATCCCAGGACCCTGGGATCATGACCTGAGCCAAAGGCTTTAACCCACTGAGCCACCCAAGTGCCCCTAAGTGATACAAAATCTTAACAGTTACATAAAGCTGGAGCTACCACAATATGCTTCTGGACTGAAGCGTGGCTTCCTGTAAAAATCCCCCACAAAGACAGACTGTGGTCGCTATCAAACCCACAGGATTCTCCCAGGCATGAGAAAGCTATCCTTGCTATACTGCAGTTCTGGTTCTCTTAGGGTTTTTTGTTTTTAATACTCTCTTTGCCAATCCTTTCTCTACCCTTCTCTGTCAGCTTTGGAGACTGCCTCATGCCAGCCTGCCTATTCATGGAGAAATTGGGTAAAACCGGGATACATTTCTCAAGAGTATTCCTCAGTGTTTCTAGGCTTGAGGGTCCATTTGAAGTCCATATCTGTAGAATTAGTGGCAGGATTTGGATGTATGGGCTGAGGAGCTGGGATTTTATCTTTAAATATATGAATGAGTGTTTCTTCCCAAAGCATGATATAAAATTTTATGCCCTGATATACTCTCCATGGAAATATGTAATATGTAATGCTATTCCTCCCTTTCATAGTGTACCATGTCATATTAAAATCTCTCGGAATTTATTCAAAGGACAGAATGCAATGAGAAGCCTTCCAGTTTAAAAGAAATGTATAATTTATTTACCCTTCATTTACAGATTTTCTCACACAGTGTTTCTTACAAATTTGAGAAAACTAAAATAAATAGTGGGGAGCTGTGAAGTTTCTGAGGCAGTCAGATTTAGTTTTTCATGAAGTTTTCATGCAGTCTGCAGTGCCCTCTTTCTCTTTATTTTTTTGTTTCAGTTTGCTTATTTTTGTTTTTTGCTTATTTTTTGTTATTGTTCTTTGGTTTCTCAATAGTAGGTTGACTCTTTTCTCCTCCTGCCTCCCCACCCAGCTGTACCGACATACAATTGATAAAATTGTACATACTTCCATGTGTACAACGTGATTTAACATATATTGTGAAATGATAAACAGATCCATCACCTCATACGATTACCTTGTGGGGGGCACATGTGCGTAGCATACTTAAGATCTATTCTCCTAGCAAATTTCAATTCTCAAAAGTTATCTCCCATTAGTAGATGTGGTTAGTATTCTATTCCTCCCCTCAGGATATTTGTTTCCTCATTTAAAAATCTTTTATTTATTTTTTAAGATTTTATTTATTTATTTGACAGACAGATCACAAGTAGGCAGAGAGGCAGGCAGAGAGAGGACGGGAAGCTGGCTCCAAGCAGCAGAGAACCCTATGTGGGGCTTGATCCCAGGACGCTGGGATCATGACCGAGAGCCGAAGGCAGAGGCTTTAACCCACTGAGCCACCCAGGCGCCCCTTAAAAATCTTTTAAACACCACTTTATGCCTGCCTTTTATAGATAATTGCACAAAAAGTCATTTTTATTCATGATTGAGCCCACTAATATCTGCAAGTAATAGTAACTACTTTCTATTGAGTATTTTTACATGGTTTCATTATTTTAATCAGAAAGTGAATATAATGAATGCATGAGAGATGAGAGAGTGAGTTTTAGAGGGCTTAAAGTAATTTTCCTGAAGTCACAGAACTCGCAGCTATTGGTAAGCATGGTAAAGCAGTCCTTTATAAAGATAAGTCCACTGATACTTATTTACTTTAGATAACAGCAATATTACCCACTATCCAGTTTCCACCAGATTTAAAATTGAAAAATACAGGTGCTCCAGCATATATTGGTCCTATTTTCTTTCAGTAGCTTTCTTGCAACGATGCTATTCTAGGGGCGCCTGGGTGGTTAAATGGTTAAGTGTCTGACTCTCGATCTTAGCTCACCATCTTATCTTTGGGTCTTGACCTTGGGGTTGTAAGTTCGGCCCCACATTGGGCCCCACTCTGGTTGTAGAGCCCACTTAACAACAATGAAACAATGTTACTCTAAGTTTAATTGGAATGAAACAAGTATTTATCAGCTATTATGTACAGGAGGAAAAAGTCCCGAGACAGATTTTCTTTGATTTGCCATATGCTGTGTTGTAGAGCAATGCTCACTCATTCTTTCATTCAGCAAATATCCATGGACTGTTTATATTGTACAAGGTTCTGAGGAATAAAAGATTGAATGGGGAATGGAATCTATCTTCAAGGAATTGATGAATTACTGAGGGAAATTATAAATATGTAAATAATTATAATTAAGCAGAATGCTGAGTTAAAATCAAAGAATGTGAAAGCAGAGATTATTTTTGATTGGGAGGAAATCATACTTATGTTCTAAACATAAATATAAACATCAACAAGCAGGTTTAGTATTTAGCCATTAAATAGGCCAAAGATGGCTTTAGACAAAAATAAAAGATTTACTTATGATGCATTGGCTATTTTATTTACAAAAATCCAAGACATTTTCTTTCTTTTCTTTTTTTTTAAAGATTTTTATTTATTTATTTGACAGAAAGAGATCACAAGTAGTCAGAGAGGCAGGCAGAGAGAGGAGGAAGCAGGCTCTCCGCAGACAGCCTGACGTGGGGCTCTATCCCAGGACCCGGGGGATCATGACCTGAGCTGAAGGCAGAGGCTTTAACCCACTGAGCCACCCAGGCGGCCCCCCAAGACATTTTCTAAAAGAGAAACTATTATTTCTTTAAAGGTCTTCTTTCGTAGAAAGAAATGGCAGTGTTCATCTTAAAGTATTAGGTTGTAGGCATTTAGTCATTCTTCAGATTCATCTGGCATTTTAGAGAATTAAAATATTTTAACAAATTGTAATGTAACCCATTGGAAGATTACAGAGAGCAGAATGTGATCAAGAGTAGCAATTTGGTATTTAAGGTACATCAAGATATTCAACCATTCAAATATTCTTAAATTTCTTCTTTGAAATTAAAATATACATGATCTTAAATGAGAATGAGCATGATAAACAATCTATTTATCCAATGTTTTAAGCCAGTGCTAATGTCTCATCCTTTCAAAGATGTGTTGTACTTTTGCTATTGGCTTAGAATTTAAACCAATAAGGAAGGAGAACATTTTTATAAATATTCACAAAGGAAGGCTGGCATTGTGAATATTGAGTAAAGATTGCTTTGTTCTTCGTTTGAGTCTGATTTTCAGAATTTTGTAATATCGATGTTTTTCTCTTATTGGTGTAGGAAGCACTCATTTTTTAAAAAATTCAAGCTGGACGATGTCTTGCCTTCAAATATATTTTCCAATGTTAAGAACACTTTATTTCTTATTCAGACGAGAAGTGATGAATCTTTAACAATGTTCAAAGGAAAATCAAGAATTTAAATGTGTTTTTATTATCGTGGTGAACATACTTCATACGAACAAAATCGATACTAATTTGCTAGATTTGTTTGAAGTTCATAATTACTAGGGTTCTTTCATTTCTAAAGTGGCATATATCACAGTTATTAGCCTCTTTTAATGGCTGTTCAGAGACAGAGTTAATGTTAGGTTCCCAGCAATAGCTATTTATATCTTGAGATTCTGGGTTCTTTATTAAAATTTTTGCTGTTTTGAAATTTAATAAAAGCATTAGTAAAGATTTTGTATTGTAGTTTCTTAACTGGGACTCAAGGAAGGATCTCTAATAATAGAAAAAATCATACAAAAGTAAAAAAAAATGTGTATAGTTGGCTTCATTAGAAAATTTACCATCCAGAGGTCTCTGCTTAAATATTTCTGATTCTTAAAAAAACCCCACTAGAATATTTCCATTGAGTGTGAGTAGGTATTCCAATGAGATCCAGATGAAGATAAAAATTCACTTGAACTTTTCCCAAATTTCCACTCACTTTAAAGCAATTGCTACAACATGGAGAGTCTGCCTCTTCGACGCAAAGGAGTACTTTGTCAGGAGGCTGTTTTGTTTCTCTATGAAAAATGGAAAATGTAATAAAAAGCAATCGCAAAGGGAGTCGAACAGAAAGAGAAAAAAAATGGATCAGCAAAACCACCATCCCCTCCAGAAAGCAAGCGTGAAAAACTCATGCACCTGAAAACACTGACTTCACGTCCCAACATAGAAGAAACAAACCAAAGAAAGCAGAGTTTAGGGGGAAGAAACGGAGCAGGCGTAGGCGACAGGCTCATGGTAGAGTGATCGCATAAGGGAAAAAACCTCGTTTTTTTTTCTTGGCAACTGGAAACTGAAGCTCTAACTGGAGGGCAAGGTCAGTCCCTGCAGTCCACCACTGCAAACAAGCACACGTTTCGGTGCTTCCGCCAGCGTGTTCGGACCCAAGTGGGCAGCGCGGGGTGGGAGCCGGCAACCTCCGTCCCGGCCGCCGCCGCCGTCTACCCCTTTGTTTCCCGGCGGCTAGGCGGCCGGCGCGGCCCGGAAACCGACGCAGGCAGCGCCGCGCGCGCAACTGCGGGTTCGCGCGCCCGCCGCCGCCGCCGTGGCCCAGCGCCCCGAGTCAACAGCCCAGTGAGGCAATGCTGAGGCGGTCTGGCTCGCCCCGCTGTCCCTCCCAACTTGCCGCCGGGACCCGCGCGCTGGCGGGCCCGCCCCGGCTGTCATTTCCTCCCCCGCCTCGACCAGCACCGAGTACGACCTTGGGTTTCTGTCTTGCTTTTCGGGTTGGGAGCGTGCAGAGGGCTAGAAACAGCCGGGGTCTCCCGCGCCGTTTACTTCGGCAAAAATTTGGGGCCCCTTATCGATAACGTTCACGAGCTCAAAACAGCGCCCGCCTTCCCCGAAAACTCGACACTTGGAGAAGGGCTTGCTCCTCCCTGTGGCCGCTCCACCAGGAAAAGGGGAAACACAGGATTTCGGGGGAGCTTTTTGGTGGTGGCGGTGGTGAAAGCACGGGTCCGATGGCAGAATCGACCAGGCCCGGACTCGCTCTCCTGAAGGAGCAGGAGAGCGAGCGCCCGCGGACCGGGTCTCCGGAGCCGGCCCCGCAGGGCGGGCCGATGCGCCACGGCGGACTCGGGGACGAACCAGAGGTCGCGGCGGGGAGCCGTAGTGTGTGTGGGGGGAGGCGGAGGGCAGCGAGCCGCCTGAACGACGTGGCAGCCATTCCCTACTTCCCGAGACCCCTCCCCACTCGGCCGCCCACCCGCCCTCTCGCGGCTGGCTGCTGCGAGGCTGCTCTTCCCGGGCCGGACAGAGAGCGGCAGTGTCTCCCCGCCCGGGACTCGCCGCGCGTCCCCCCCCACCCCGCAGCACCCCCCCCGCCCCGCGGCCGCCGCCGCTCGCCAGCCCAGCGCCGCGCGGGAGAGCGCAGTGGCGGCGGCGGGAAAGGGCTGCGGACCCGCGGCGCCGCGTCGCGCACTCGACGACGCGGCCCCGGCCTCGACGCCCTCCACCCGCTTTCGGAGCAGGTAAAGGCGGCGGGTGGCAGGCGGGGCGGCGGGTCCGGGAGGGAAGGGATTCCGGGGCCCCGAGCCGAAGCGAAGGGCCTGAGGCAGCGGCGGGCAGCGCTGCGACCGAAGCCCAAATCCCTGAACGTGGGGGCCGGCGCGGGGCCCACGGGCCTGGCCGCCTGGACGGAAGGGAAGTGAGGCGTCGGCGAGAGGCGGGTCCTGGCGTGCCGCCGAGGCCAGGCGAAGGCGGGGGCCGCGGCCGCTTCCCCGGCCTCCCAGTCCCGGGCGGGCCTCCAGGCCCCAGACACACCCCTCTCGACCCCCTGGGGCTGCCTCCCCGTGGGTTCCTGCCGGCACTTGACCTCGTGCCTCTCCGAGCACCTTCGGCGTTTCCCAGGCGAAGCCTTCTCGGAACTTCGGGCCACCTTCCCGTAGTCCTAGCAAAGCCGCTTATTTACTCACTTCGTATCCAAACACAACCTCTCACTCCGCACGTTCCGATTTTGGACACCGTGGGGAGACACCCCAGGTCCCTGGTATTTGTGCCTCTTTGACCCTCGTCCGCGCCCCCCTCCCCCACCGCAACTTTGATCCCCTGTGGGACGTTGCCTGAACCCTTCTGTCATCCGGACCCCTCTGAGCTGTCCCTTTGCAAATCCGTTTTTGATAGAGTGAGTCATGGACCGGGGGCACAGTTTATTCCTTAAGCTCGTTTGATTACAGTAAACAGCCCCCCCCTCCCCCGCCCCAGAGAGCTAGAGTAATAAAGTGTAGATGCTAGATCTCGCTTGGTGTCGCTTTAAAGAATGTTCCATTCCGCAACAGCCTTTAGAACTAGGAATCTGGTATTTGTGGCAGGGACAGGTTTGTACACATTCTCGCCATGCAGTGGTTGTAATGTCTCCATAGCACAGTTCCGACTTGCAGGCAGGATTGGCTGGTTTTTCTACACAACATCTTTAAGCCAATCAAGAAGCGCTGCTTGCCTGGAGACTGGTTAACTCAGAAAAGGTGGGGATTGGGTGAGCGCAGAGAAGAAAATCCTGGTGATCAACCTCGTCTCTGGGAAAACAATGACTGATTTGCAGATGGCCTCTCTGCTCTCACTTAAAAAAAAAAAACAAAAACATATTACCTTTTATCCTAGCATCAGCTTTTTCTTCACGTTTTTATTATTCCTATGGCTTTTTCTCTTAAACACCGAGCTCTCTTTTGTAACTCATTTTGACCATCCTTCGATTTTCAATGAAAGAATCCTTACACGCTTTAAGAAATGTAAACGTCATGTGTTTTGATGCTCGGCGTGGTTCAGTTTTCTAACATTGTACGTTTTTAAAGGTCAGGAATTAAGTCAACAATTTCTAGGTCCTATGCAAGATAGAGCCTTTATCATTTAAGTGGTTGTGTCCGGATAGGGGGGCTGCAGTGGTGGAGATGGTGGGAAGAATAGGGGAGAAATGGTTGCTTTTGTACCAGGAGCCCACAATTTACTTCATGAAAAAAGACTACTATATTAATGGGGGCGGGGGGGGGGGTAAGAACAGTGCAAAATCCCAGTGCAGAAACCCAGTATACAGTACTGATGAAATGTCAGTCTGTGTACCTGTTGATTTTCATAGCTTTGAAGGGAAGAGTAAAGAGGACCAGGCGTTGGACCGAATAGAAAAAGTGGGCTTAAGTTATTACGGAAGAGTATTTTTTCTTTATTGAAGTAGGTATAATATCTTGTACACAGTAGAGGCTAAATAAATATCAGCGTAGGTGCATGTTTTTTTTAACTATCTGAGGATTTTCCTTCTTTTAAAATCTCCTTTTCTGGCTTCACAATTATCCGTGATTGTGGGTGCCTTTTGATACGCAAAACAGTAACCATTTAGTCGTCACTATGAGTTTTAGGAAACAGCTATCCTCTTTGCCTGCCTTCCTTCAGCTTTTTATATGCAAACTCATGTTGTAAGTCTTGTGAAGAATAAGTCAGGCCAAATAATTGAATCTTAATAGATCCCTACTAAGTGCCTTTAGAAGTAGTTTTAGGAATTGAAGAGATTGAATGATTGGAAAAATATTTACCATGCCAGCCAGTGAATAAACCAAAAGTCATTATCAGCCTAATCACCCCATCCTTACAGTAGTAAAAGTGGCTACCAATAATACCTGTTCGTATTTGTGCATATATTTGTGTATATAAATGTGTACATGCGTGTATGTGCGTATATGCCAGGCACTGTTTTAAGCATTGTACATAGGCTACTGTATTTAATTTTCACAGTTCTATAAGATTTGCATTATTACTGGTACAATTTCACAGATGAGGAAACAGACAATATGAGAAATGCGAAGAAAGTTGTCCCAACATCAGCCAATTGGTATTTGGCAGAGCCAGGATTCCATCAGTTCTGGATCTTTCTGACCCCAAACCTTACTCTTAGAATATTCTTTTTGTGGCCCTCTGAAACAAAACCTTTGATATCAAGTAAATCGTGACATTTCCAAATATCTACCATTCCTCGTATCAGTTATAAGATGGATTATTTTATATACATTTACAAAAACCCCCCAAAACCAAAAAAACTCCCAAGTAACTGTGATATGCCATTGATTTTAGGGTTGTCCTTACCACATACAATGTAAAAATGTCTTAAAATTGGTGAAATAAGGTATATTGGTTTGTCACATAAACATTTTTTCCCTCTACATTACAGTTCAGCTTGCTTATATAAAATCATATACAGATTTTAACATTACTCTGAATTTTGGTTTATTGAAGTTTCTTTTAAGTACCTTCCTACCCACTGAACTGAAGTTTTAAAATATGTGTAGGTGGGGGACTGTTGGAAGAATCTCAGCCTTGTTCTCCAGAAATTATTTCAGTGGTACATCTAGGTTCAGGTTAATTAATTTGTGCTATCCAAACTCACATAACTTTGAAAATTAAAAAAATCGTTTTATTAATTTCCATGGAGGAGGAAACTAGCCATGCCAGCTAGGTTTTTATGACTGTTAGTGGAATTAGTAGCAGGAAGAACCCACATGTTGCACTTGACTGAGCACTGGTTCTGGGTGTACCAGTCTCACTAAACCCCGCTAGACTGATAGTGGACACCATTTTTCTAAACATGGATTGTTCATATCCTTTGATCATCTATTACATCAGTTTCTCTTAAAATTTTGAGAATGGTCCAAATACATGGTTATTGGTGTCTTTTTTTCTTGAAATATTTTTCTCTAGCTTGGGGTTTTACTTTTTGGTTATTTTTATTTGTCAGAAGTTTAAAATGTTCACACATGAATCCATCATTCTTTTCCTTTGTCATTGTTTCACATTTTTTTTTTAAACACTTTATTTATTTGCCAGAAAGAGAGAGAAAGTACACACAAGCAGGGAGAGAGGAAGGCAGAGGCAATGAGAGAAGCAGGCTCCCTACCAAGCAAGGAGCCCAATGCAGGATTCGATCCCAGGACCCTGGGATCATGATCTGAGCTGACGGCAGTGGCTTAACCAACTGAGCCACCCAGGCGCCCCATTGTTTCACATTTCTAAATTAAAACATTTCATTGTTCTGCAGATGTGATAATCAGTTTTTCCCTAATATTCCTAAAATTAACTTTGTAATCAGAATTTAGGATAAATTTGAAGCATAAATTCATAATTCTAAGGTAATACCACCTTAATTGTTTTACAGATTACTATTAAATCATTTATCACTGTTAAAAACTTTAATCTTTGTGTTTTGGAAAGCCTATCTTATTACATGTAAATTTTGAGATATAGTTAGGACTTTTTCTGGATTCTTGCATTTTTTATAATAGTTCCTCAGTCTTTTATTGGACTTTTGTGATTGTACCATTTAATTTTATTGTTACTCTCATAACATGCTTGGTTGTTTTTTAGTGGGCTCCATGCCCAGTGTGGAGCTCAGTGTGGGGCTTGAACTCACAACCATGAGATTAAGACCTGAGCTGAGATTGAGTGTTGGTCGCTTAACCCACTGAGCCACCCAGGCACCCTTTCATGATATGCATTAGTATTTGGTAGAGGGAATTTCCCCATGTTACTTTTTTTAAGAAAAACATTTTTGTACATCTTCTATTTGTTAAATTTAAGAATTACTTTGGGAAACTGACATTAATGATACTTTTTAATTAATTAATTAATTAATTAATTATTTGAAAGTGGAGCCCAACATATGGCTTGAACTCATAATCCTGAGATTGAGACCTATGCTGATATCAAGTCAGTTGCCTAACCAATTGAGTCATTCAGGCACCCCAAAGCAGGGCATCTTTTTAAAAAAAATTCTGTGTTTGGATTTTATTTCTTCTGCCTAGAGTGTTTTATTGTTTTCTCTGTCCTCCTTCCCCTAACCTTTGAACCTTTGATCACTGAGCCCTGTTGGATTCTTCTTAATATTTCTTGACTCTGTGCCTGCCTTTTTTCTATCCCCAAGGCTACCATCCTGCTCAAGGTTAGCATCATCTCTCACACGGATTGCTGCAGTCTTCTAAGGTTGTATCCCTGCTTCCAGTGTTGCCTACCCCCCACCCCCATTGTAGCCACAGTCATCTATCTGGCACAGCTGCACGTTTTACTTCCCTGCTAAAAAACCTTTATTGTGGCTTTTCATCATCTTTAGGATAAAGTTAGCTTCTTTTTTTTTTTTTTTTTTTTTTTTGACAGACAGAGATCACAAGTAGGCAGAGATGCAGGCAGAGAGAGAGAGAGAGGAGGAGAGCCTGATGTGGGACTTGATCCCGGGACCCTGGAATCATGACCTGAGCCGAAGGCAAAGGCTTTAACCCACTGAGCCACCCAGGCGCCCAGGATAAAGTTAGCTTCTTAATTTGGCTTTCAGGATCCTCATGATCTAGTTTCTGTTCACCTCTTCATCTTCATCCTCTCTCACCTTTTCCCTTTGCCTTCAGTGTGCTAGTCATATTGGTTACAGCATTTCTTCCTTAGGATGCCAGGTTCGTTCAATCTAAGCCTGAGTGCAGGAGCTTCCCTCTGCATTGCCTTCTCTGGTTCCCCACTTCCCTTCCCTTTGGTTTCGTTGTCTTGTGCTTGTCTTTTGGGTCTCAGTCAGGATTATACCTCTGTGGGGAAGCTTTTTTTGATATCTCAAGGCCTGGTTTTTTGGGTTTGTCCTATTTTTTCTGTTTGTTTCTCTAGCCAACTCTGTATTATCACATTGTTCTACTTTGCTTATATGTCATCTCACCCTGTAGTGTTTAGGTTTAGTGAAAGAAAGAGGTGAATTGGCTATCTTAAAAAATGATGTGATTTGCATGGAGGGAATTAAGTAGTTATTTTGGGGTTTACCTAGTAGAGAAGGGAAGAAGACACTATATGTGATAGACGAAAGTTTTCTTTCTTTTTTTTTTTCTTTGGGAAGATTTTATTTTTGCAAGAGAGAGGGAGAGGAGGAGAGAGCGTGTGTGCAGGGGGAGAAGTAGACTCCCCGCTGAGCAGGGAGCCTAATGCGGGGCTCCTTTCTAGGATCCTGGAATCATGCATGACCTGAGCTGAAGAAAGATGCTTAACCATCTGAGTCACCCAGGTGCCCCAGATGAAAGTTTTCTCGGTTAGGAAAGGGATACTAGGTAGGCCCTTTTATAGTGTCAGTGAAATACATCTTTACGTAAAATTTCCATATATTCAGTTTCTCTGTTAGGACTTTTTGGATTGCAAGGAACAGAGATACAGTTAGAAATAGCCTATTTCAAAGGAGAAGTTACTGGTTTAATAACCATAGAACAGAAACGGTATGGCTAGAAGTGGCCATATGGGCTAAGGTAGGAACTTGCCCATAGGTAGGTCCTTCCTATACTTAAAATCTGTGTATACTGGTGCCATTTCTCCTATTGTGGCTATACTTCATGTGGTGGGACCTGGTTCCTCCCAGCACAGCTCTATTTAGAGCCTTATTTACGAGGTTTTGGGTAGATTTGGTCACATGTCCATACCTTGACCGATGCCTGCAGCTAAAGAGCTGAGGTGCTATGCTTAGTTTAGTTTAGATCATGTAATGTGCTCGTTTATGTGTCAGGGGTCTGTTAGCAGAAAACAGACCCCTGGTGAGTAGGAGAGGAGAAGGGGTTTTGGGGAAAGAAAATGGTTGAGTAGGATATGGATATAGCATATGTACAATCCTAATAGATAGTAGAGTGTTTCGCATATAGTTTTTGGAGCGATAAAGATCCAGGAGGTCTATTCTGTCCCGGGACTCAGAGCTGATAATTCATTATGTAGTTGTAACCAATGTAGTTCACTTTTCAGGATTTCTATTTGTGATTTTCTTCTGTGTTCTGACTCCAACTCTCTTCAGTGAACATTTTCTTTCCCTGCTAAATCACCTTCTCTTATTTTTTTCCCTTTGTAGTTAAACCCCTTATAATTTTATTTAAAAAGTTGGTAAACATATACCGTAAAATTTACTATCTTAACCATTTTTAGATGAACAGTAAGCACAGTAGTGTTAACTATATCTGCATTTTTTGGTGAATGCATTTGTTTTTATTATGTATTATTAAACAGCTTTAGCAATCTTACTGGCAAGAAGCAATATTAAAAGAAATACCTTCTTTTAATCACTTTGCTTCTTTTATTTTCTTTTTTTTTTAAATTAACATATAACATATTATTTATTTCAGGAGTACAGGTGTGTGATTCATCAGTCTTACACAGTTCATAGCGCACAAGTCTTACACAATTCATAGCATATACCCTCTCCAATGTCCATCACCCAGCCTCCGCATCCTGTCCAGCCCCCTCCACTCCAGAAGCCCTCAGTTTGTTTCCTGACATTGAGTCTTTTATAGTTTGTCTCCCTCTCTAGTTTCATCCCATTTCATTTTTTTTCTCTCTTCCCCCATGATCCTCAAATTCCACATATCAGTGATATATATTAGTTGTGTTTCTCTGATTGACTTATTTCGCTTAGCATAATACCTTCTAGTTCCATCCACATTGTTGCAAATGGCAAGATCTTATTATTTTTTTTAAGATTTCATTTATTTGTCAGAGAGAGAGAGCGAGCACACAAGCAGGCAGAGGCGGAGAGAGAAGTAGCCTCCCTGACGAGCATGGAGCCTGATATGGGACTTGATCTCAGGACCCTGGGATCATGACCTGAGCCGAAGGCAGAGGCTTAACCCAATGAGCCATCCAGGCGTCCCAAGATTTCATTTTTTGATGGCTGCATAATATTTCATCATATTTCATCGTGTGTGTGTGTGTATATATATATATATTACATCTTTATCCATTCATCTGCTTATTGACATCTGGGCTCTTTCCATAATTTGGCTATTGTGGATGCTGCATTTGCCCCTTTGGATCACTACATTTTTATCTTTGGGATAAATACCCAGTAGTGCAGTTGCTGGGTTGTAGGGTATCTCTATTTTCAATTTTTTGAGGAACCTCCATACTGTTTTCCAGAGTGGCTGCACCAGCTTGCATTCTCACCGACAGTGTAGGAGGGTTCCCACTTCTCTGCATCCTCACCAACATCTGTTGTTTCCTGACTTTTTAATCTTAGCCATTCTGACTGGTTTGAGGTGGTATCTCATTGAAGTTTTGATTTGTATTTCCTTGATGCTGAGTGATGTGTTTGTTTCCATGTGTCTGCTTGGCCATTTGGATGTCGTCTTTGCAGAAATGTCTATTCATGTCCTCTGTCCATTTTTGATTGGATTATTTGTTCTTTGGGTGTTGAGTTTGATAAATTCTTTTTTTTTTTTTAAAGATTTTATTTATTTATTTGACAGACAGAGATCACAAGTAGGCAGAGAGGCAGGCAGAGAGAGAGAGGAGGAAGCAGGCTCCCTGCGGAGCAGAGAGCCGGATGCGGGGCTCGATCCCAGGACCCTGGGACCATGACCTGAGCCGAAGGCAGAGGCTTTAACCCACTGAGCCACCCAGGTGCCCCGAGTTTGATAAATTCTTTATAGATTTTAGACACTAGCCCTTTATCTGATATGTTAGTTGCAAATATCTTCTCCCATTCTGTTTTTTGGTTTTGTTGACTGTTTCCTTTGCTGTGCAAAAGCTTTTGATCTTGATGAGGTCCCAATAGTTCATTTTTGCCCTTGCTTCCCGTGCCTTTGGTGATGTTTCTAGGAAGAAGTTGTGGCGGCTGAGGTCAAAGACGTTGCTGCCTGTGTTTTTCTCAAGGTTTTTTGATGGATTCCTGTCTCACATTGAGGTCTTTCATCCATTTTGAGTCTATTTTTGTGTGTGTTGTAAGGAAATGGTCCAGTTTCATTCTTCTACATGTGGCCATCCAATTTTCCTAACACCATTTGTTGAAGAGAGACTGTCTTTTTCCGTTGGACATTCTTTCTTGCTTTGTCGAAGATTAGTCAGCCATAGAGTTGAGGGTCCATTTCTGGGCTCTCTATTCTGTTCCATGGACCTATGTGTCTGTTTTTTTGCTGGTACCATACTGTCTTGATGATTACAGCTTTGTAATAGAGCTTGAAGTCTGGAATTACGATGCCACTAACTTTGGTTTTCTTTTTCAACATTCCTCTGGCTATTTGGGGTCTTTTCTTGTTCCATACACATTTTAGGATTATTTGTTCCATTTCTTGGAAAAAAGTTGATGGTATTTTGATAGGGATCGCATTAAATGTGTAGATTGCTCTAGGTAGCAGGGACATTTTCACAATATTTGTTCTTCCAATCCATGAGCATGGAACGTTTTTCCATTTCTTTTTGTCTTCCTTAATTTCTTTCATGAATATTCTATAGTTTTCTGAGTACAAATTCTTCGCCTCTTTGGTTAGATTTATTCCTAGGTATCTTATGGTTTGGGTGCAGTTGTAAATGGGATCATCTCCTTAATTTCTCTTTCTTCTGTCTTGTTGGTGTGTATATGTGCGTTGTTAATACAGTAGATCTCTAGAACTTTTTCATCTTGTAGATCTGAAACTCTAGTCCCAAAGAATTCTCCTTTTCTCCCTCTTCTCCAGCCCCTGGCAACCATCATGCTACTTGCTGTTTCTAAGGTTTGACTACTTTAGATACTTCATATAAGTGGAATTGTATAGTATTTGTATTTTTGTGACAGGATTATTTCACTTAGCATAATGTCCTCAAGGCTTATCCACGTTGTAGCATATGACAGGATTGCCTGCCTTTTTTGAGGCTGCATAACATTCCATATTGTGTGTTCGTGTGTACACCAATTATTCTTTATCCATTTTTCTCTTAAAGAACATTTATGTTGCATGGACATTTTTGGTTGCTTCTACTTCTTGGCTGTTGTGAATAAGGCTGCATTGAACATGATTGTGCAAATGTTTCTTTGGGGTCTTGTTTTCTTTTCTTTTTGGTATATACCCAAAAGGTGGGATTGATGGATCATAATATATTTTTGACTTTGGAGGAACCTCCATATTGTTTTCTGTAGAGGCTGCACATTTTATTTATTTTATTTTTAAAATTTATATTCCAGTATAGTTAATATTCAGTGTGAAATTAGTTTCAGGCATGCGACATAGTCATTCAGCAATTCTTTATATTACTCAGCAGCTGCACATTTTGCATTCCCACCAGTAGTACACAGGAGTTTCAGTTTCTTCTCATTCTTACTGACACTTGTCCCTGCCCCCTCCCCCCTTTTTTGATAGTGGCCATCCTAACAGTTGTTAAGTGATACCTCATTATGGTTTTGGTTAACATTTCCTGATGATTAGTGATGTTGAACATCTTTTCATATGCTTGTAGATCATTTGTATATCACCTGTAGAGAAATAACTATTGGAGTCCTTTGCCCATTTTGAAAATTGAGGTTTTGTTTTGTTTTTTTGACTTGTAAGATGTATGTATTTTTTTTTTTTTAGCAATCAATTTCTTTCTTTTTTTTTTTTAAAGGTTTTATTTATTTATTTGACAGAGATCACAAGTAGGCAGAGAGGCAGGCAGAGAGAGAGAGAGGAGGAGGAAGCAGGCTCCCCACTGGGCAGGGAGCCCAATGTGGGGCTCGATCCCAGAACCCTGGAATCATGACCTGAACCCACTGAGCCACCCAGGCACCCCAGATGTATGTATTTTGGATATTAACATCTTATCAGATATATGGTTTGCAAATATTTCTCTTATTCTGTAGATTGCCTTTTTGCTCTGTTGATTGTTTTCCTTTGCTGTGTAGAAGGTTTTTTTTTAAGTTTGATGTAGTCCTGTTTGTTCTTGCTTTTGTTTCCTGTGCTTTGGTGCCATATCCAAGAAGTCATGCCAGTCCAGTGTTATGAAGCCTTCTCCCCTGTTTTCTTCCAAGAGTTTTATGGTTTCAGGTCTTATGTTTAGGTCTTTAACCCATTTTGAGTTAATTTTTGTATATGGTGTCAGGTAAGGTTCCAGGTTCATTCTTTTGCATGTGGATACCTGGTTTTCTAGGCACCATTTGTTGAAAAGACTATCCTCTCCCCATTGTGTAGCCTTCGCATCCTTGTCAAAGATTACTTGAAGGTAGGGGTGCCTGGGTGGTGCCTTTGGTTAAGTGACCGACTCTTGGTTTTGGCTTAGGTCATGATCGTAGGGTCATGAGATTGAGTTCCACATCAGGCACTGTGTTCAGTGAGGAGTCTGCTTGGGATTCTTTCTGTCTTCCTCTCCTTCCCCTTTTGCACCTTCCCCGACTCGTGCTTGCTCGCTGGCTCTCTGTCTCTCTCTCTCTCTCAAATAAATAAAGATGACTGTATATGTGAGGTTTTATTTCTGGGCTCTGTATTCACAACCTGAGATAAAGAGTCATATGTTCCACTGACTGAGCCAGCCAGGAGCCCCTCTTCAGTTTTATCCTTTAAGATTTCTTCTTTCAGGCGCACTTGGGTGTTCAGTCCTTTAAGCGTCTGCCTTTGGCTCAGGTCATGATCCCAGAGTCCTGGGTTGGGTGTTGGGGGTGGGGGGTTCTTCTCAGCGGGGAGTCTGCTCTTCCCTCTGCCCCTTAACCTGGTCTAAATAAATTAAATCTTTAAAAAAAGAAAGATTTTTTCTTTCATTTTCTTCCATCCCATTACTTACAGAGTGATTGAATTTTTCTTCTCAGAATACATATGGGTAGATAACCAGATATAACCTTTACTCTGCCTTATGAAAACTTGGCGTATTTGAATTACAAGTTTCAAATTAAGTGTTGGTACTTGGATTAAAAAGAATTTTTTCTTTATAGATTAGACAGACTAGTTTACTTGAAGCATGGTACATTTAAAGACTTATATAAATGGAAAATACTTAAGCATATAGGAAAGTAGAATAGTGCATTGAACTCATGTATACCCACCTTTTAGATTGAATAATTTTTAATAATTTTGCCATATTTACTTTACATATCTATTTATGTACATCTAAATTTTCTGCACCATTTAAAAGGAAATTAATGGTGGCAAGTGAAAGTTACTATTTTTTTTAAGATTTTATTTATTTGAGAAAGAGAGAGTGAGTAAGAGAGAGAGAGAGTGAGCAAGAGAGACCAAGCCAGGGCGCCTGGGTGGCTCAGTGGGTTAAAGCCTCTGCCTTCGGCTCAGGTCATGATCCCGGGGTCCTGGGATCGAGCCCCACATCGGGCTCTCTGCTCTGCGGGGAGCCTGCTTCCTCCTCTCTCTCTGCCTGCCTCTCTGCCTAGTTGTGATTTCTCTCTGTCAAATAAATAAAATATTAAAAAAAAAAAAAAAGAGACCAAGCCAAGGGGAGACACGGAGGGAGAGTGGGAGGGAGAAGCAGACTCAGTGTTTCAGATTCAGGTTAAAGGTTTTTGGATGGGGGCGCCTGGGTGGTTCAGTGGGTTGAAGCCTCTGCCTTCGGCTCAGGTCATGATCTCGGGGTCCTGGGATCGAGCCCCACATCGGGCTCTCTGCTAAGCAGGGAGCCTGCTTCCCTTCCTCTCTCTCTCTGTCTACTTGTGATCTCTGTCAAATAGATAAAAAAAAAAAAAAAGAAAGAAAAAGGTTTTTGGATGAGTACTTTATTTAGTAATGCTTTGTATTCATATTGTTTCATATGAAGAACACATAATGTTTAGTTGTCCATCATTCTGATGCTGTGTTTCATCACCAGGCTGAGGTGGTGACAACCAGATCATTTTATTGAAATGTTATCTTTTTTTTTTTTTTCTTTTTGCACCTGTAAGTCGTCTGTGAATGGCACTTCAGCACCGGGTAAATCTCCATCAACCTGTTTCACCTAATGATTTTAACCTTCTTTGGTGATGGCTGATTCTGGTTCAGCTACTAGTTATAAATATTAAGATTCTGTTGTTCCTTTCATATTCTTTTTGCATAGTCATCTTCTGTGAAGAAGTTTCCCTCATCAATTAGGGCTATTTTGTTATCTTGAAATGATGTTCTACCTGGAGAATAAATGCTTAGTTTGTTCCTTCAATATAGCCTTTTCTGAAGGGTTACAGTTACCTCCGAGTGGTGACAAATGAGGTTGGGTCTTTTTTCTTTGTCTTTTTTTTTTGTTTTTGTTTTTTACTTTTGTGGCTTGCTTTCTTTCCTTTTTTTTTTTCCCCACCAATGTATACTTTTATTTATTTTTTAAAAAATTAATTTTATTTTATTTTTTCAGTGTTCCACGATTCATTGTTTAGGCACCATACCCAGTGCTCCATGCAATATGTGCCCTCCTTAATACCCACCACCAGGCTCACCCAACCTCCCACCCCTTTCCCCTCCAAAACTCTCAGTTTGTTTTTCAGAGTCCACAGTCTCTCATGCTTTGTCTTCCCCCGGGAATTCCCCTACTTCACTTTTCCTTTCCTTCTCTTAATGTCCTCCATGTTATTCCTTATGCTCCACAAGTGAGTGAAACTATATGGTAATTGACTCTCTCTGCTTGACTTATTTCACTCAGCATAATCTCCTCCAGTCCATGTTGATACAAAAGTTGGGTATTCATCCTTTCTCATGGAGGCATAATACTCTGTTGTATATATGGACCAAATCTTCTTTAACCATTTGTCTGTTGAAGGGCATCTTGGCTCTTTCCACAGTTTGGCTATTACTTTTGTGGCTTTCTCTGTGGAATATCATATATACTTATAAGTATTACATATTTTGAACTTCAGTTTCTTTTAGGATTATATTTTGATGTAGATTTGCCTTTATTGTATGTATAAAATATATTAATATTTTATTTTTTTGTAGTGAGAAGACATGTTGGATAACAGGAAGAGCTGTAGAGTTTGCAGATATCAACTGTGGCCTTAATAAGCACATTCTTAGTGTCTATGTCAGACAGATGGTAAGTATTATTAGAGTCATAGAGTATGAATTTTTTCACTTAGGTCCTCAAGCATTTTTAGTGATTTAAAAAAATCTCTCAGAAAGAAAATGTAACCATGGATTTTGTTACTAGAACTTCTCAAAGAGCTTGTGGTTGTATAAAAAAACTATTGTAGTCCTCTTTTCCTCTTTAATGTTTCCCCTTTAATGTTTTAGTGTCTCTGCTTCTAAAATACTTCTTCATATTTTATATATTCTCCATCTGCAAATATTATTTGTGCACCTATTTTATGTATGGGACTACAGCTAACTGTCAGACTGGAATATGTATCATTACCTGTGTTACTAAGGAACATGGCTAATGGGGAAATATACACACATAGATGAAAATATGTTGGTAAAACCAACAGTGTGAGGCCCTAAAATAACCAAGCAAGATTAATACTGGCAGTATGTAATGGAGGATTATAAAATGTGTTGAAGAACTCTAGAGAATTAGATCTTCCTGGGTTTTTTGACCAAAAGCTGTGTATTATTTAGCAACTGGATTTTTCCCTTAAAAATATGTTTCAGAGGTCTTTTTGGTTTCTACACACGTCTGGTTTCTTTATCTTAAACTGTTTAATAGTTGCCTAGTATTCTAAAGGGTGACTTTTACCATAATTTATTTAGCCGTAGTCTTATCCATTGATATTTAGGATGTCTTCAGTGATTAGTTATGGTAGTTCTTATGTCAGATAAATACATTTTGAGATTACTGGTCACCTTAATTTGATTACATTTGGTATAAATGCTGGTGGTTTTTTTTTTTTTTTTTTAAGATTTTATTTATTTATTTGACAGAGAGAGAGATCACAAGTAGGCAGAGAGGCAGGCAGAGAGAGAGGAGGAAGCAGTCTCCCTGCAGAGCAGAGAGCCCGATGCCGGGCTCGATTCCAGGACCCTGAGATCATGACCTGAGCCCAAGGCAGCGGCTTAATCCACTGAGCCACCCAGGCGCCCCTTTTTTTTTTTTTTTTTAAGTGACACACCTTTTGGTACCTTGATGAGATTTAGTATTTATCTTATCCTTATCATAGTGATACACTTAAAATCATTTTGTAGGTAACTTAATCCCCAGTAAAGATGGATTGTTTGGTTTGGGTAGCATTTGTTTCTGAAAGAGATGTTTCTTCATCTTGTTTGGGATGATAGAATGTTTTGAGTTCTGTGACTTCCATATATATTCCTTATAGAGTGATGTTTTCGTTTTTCTTTCTTTTTTGATGACTTTAAGGGGCTAAAGTATTATTAATAAATTTGATTGTTAGTATCAATTTTCTTAGGCCTCTTCTTTCTAGATGGTTGATATTGCATATATTAAATAGAATATCTTTCTTGATTGTTACAGAAATTTGTTATTTTCTGATATTGTTCTATAAAGTTAAGTTCTTTAAAATTAGTAGTCTTTGTATAAATATAGCAGATTTATTTGTAAATGACATGGGGAATTTCTTTAGTGTTTTAGTATTGTGTTCATGATGTAGCTTTCGATTGGAAGGTTTTTTTTGAAGTGGTATTTATTGGTATATTCAGTTTAATGGCAGTACTGACTATTGCCATATCAATGTTAGAGTTTGTGTTCACTCTACTTTTATAAATTTCATGTTAACCCAGACTTTTTTAATGTTTAAAAGAACATGTATCTTTATCTCTTAAAAAAAAACCAAAAAACAAAAAAAAACCTTGAGTTGTTAAGGCCTCCTACTAGAATATTCTGATGATAATCAGTGAGCAAATATATATTGGTTAGATTCTCTATCAGGTTAAAATTGAATAATAGAGGTAGAAGAGCTTAGAAAATGTGTATTCATGAAATTTAAATTTTCATGGTCTCGTTATTAATAAAAATATATATTATTTGTTTTTAGGTTCTTCATTTGAGCCAGTTTCACATTTCTCCATAATATATCAAACCTTACTTACCCATCCTTATTTCCCACATCCTTTTAGAATACACTCTCTAGGTCAGGTATGTATGTGAAGAAGCTACATAACCTTGTTTAAACTTGTTTGAACTATTAATAAGGCTCTCTTTATGGAAGAAGGAAGATGCATTGGATCAGTTGATAAAAGAGTTGAAGATCACTCAGGGGGATAAATGGGATTGAAATAATCTGGGTACATAAAGTAAAACTGGTACTTGGTGGTAGTGTATGTTTTCATTGAGGTGCTTCACTATACTAAGTATTAGTTGGACACTTAAGCTGCCTACATGTTTAGATCTTTTTCAGTATAAACGGACACGATGGAAAAAGAGGTGGAAGGGATGTATGGCTTGCCAGGTGGAGGAAGTATAGGGGAAATCTGAGATTCAGCTTTATTAATAGTGGTTGTTTTTTCCCTCCTGATTATTAAAGTATGTATATAGTATAGATTATTTAGAAAATGCAAAAGTAGTATTTAAAAAGAGTAGTATGCTAAACATAAAGTTACTTATAATCCCATAATCCAGAGATTTCTTTTCCAATCTAATATTGTAATCTAAACTAGTCCCATTTGGGTGTCTGTATAAATTATATTTAGTTTTGTGTCCTTGCTTTCTTTTCTAACATTGTCTTAAAAAAAAAACAAACCTCTCAAATATTATCCAATACATAGTCTTTAATGACTGTATAAAATTCCATTTTAGGAATCTTAAAGGGATATTGTGCTTAGTGGAATCTAATAAATTTGGGTTCAATCCCAGTTTTGTTCCTTGAGAGCCTTAAGCTTGATACTTATCTTGTATCAAGCTTTTCTAGTTCTTATTTTTCTTATTTGCAAAATAGGCATAATGTTACTTACCATTTTAAAAGGTAAGTAAAACCAAAAAAAAAAAAAAGGTAAGTAAAACCATGGCCATAACATTCTAGCTGACGTATGTTAAGTATTTAATAAATGATAATTGCTATCACCAGAAATTATTTTGTCATTTCTTTCTCATTACTTTGTTGTTTTTTTAGTTTTTCTTTGTAAAAAAATTACTGTATTTTGAATATTTCTGTATAAGTATCTATTTAAATATGTAAATCTGATTATTTTCTATCATGAATTTCTGAAAGTGGAATTGTTTGATCAAAGAATATAAGTTGACCCTTGAACAACATGGGTTTAAACTGCCCTGATCCACTGGCATGCAGATTTCTTATAGTATAGTACTGCAAATATATTTTCTCCTCTTTATCTTTTCCTTAATAACATTTTCTTTTCTCTAGCTTACTTTATTGTAAAAAAACAGTATATAATACATTAACAAAATTTGTGTTAATTGACTTATGTTTATATTCTCAGTAAGGCTTCTAGTCAACAATAGGCTGTTAGTAGTTAAGTCAGAAGTTAGCAGTGGATTTTTGATTACCTGGTTGGTGTTCTTACCACCTCCCCCAACATTGTTCAAAGGTCAACTGTAATTTGAGATTTCTTGATACACAGTGCCAGTTTGCTTTCTAGAAAGGTTCTACTAGTTTATTCTCATTACAGTGTATTAGAATTCCTATTTCACTATAGCCTTGCCAACAATGGCTATTATTATTTTAAAAATTATTTTTTTATCTATTAAGCAACATAACAGTAATGTTTACTGTAACAGTAAAATTCTTAATAGCCAACAATGGCTATTATTATTTAAAAATTATTTTTTTATCTATTAAGCAACATAACAGTAATATCTAACATAACCATAATATTCTTTCTCTTTAAAAAAAAAAAAAAGAGGATGGGCGCAGAGCCTAATGTGGGGCTTGAACTGAGGACCCTGAGATCAAGACCTGAGCTGAGATCAAGAGTTAGACGTTTAACTGAGTCACCCAGGCACCTCAGTAATATTCTTTTAACTTCACTTTTTTTTAAAAAGATTTATTTACTTATTTATTTGTCAGAGAGAGAGAGAGAGAGAGAGAGGAGAGAGAGCACAAGCAGGGGAAGCGGCAGGCAAAAGAAGAAGCAGGTTACCTGCTGAACAAGGAGACCGATATGGGACTCCATCCCAGGACCCTGGGATCATGACCTGAGCCAAAAGCAGATGCTTTACCGATGATGCCACCCAGGCATCCCTCTTTTAACTTCATTTTATTAATGGGGTTAAACTTTTAAATTTTTATTAAGTATTACTATTTCTTTCTAGAATTCTATACCTATTACTTTCCTGTTCTTATTTCTTTTTCCTTGCCTTAATCCTTTATTTATCTAGCAGGAATTTATTGAGTGCTTACTATGTGCTAGACATTGTTTTGGTATTGGTGTATAGTTTTGGTACTTATTATTTGGTTTAGTGATGGCAGTGCAGGAGTGAACAGAATTGCCAAAAACCTTTGTTTTCAAAGAGTTTACTTCCTAGTGTCAGGGTATATACAAGCATTAAGCAACATAAACATTGAAATTACAGAGTGGTAATTGATTTGGAGGGAAAAAATAATGAGAGGGAAATGGAGAGAACATTCGTGTGTACAGTTTTGCATAGGATGGTTAGGGGAAGCCTTGCTGCAAAGGTGCCATAAGTTAAGTCTTGTAAGGTGTGAGTCAGGTAGGTATCTGGGGGAGTGAATTTCAGGCTATGAATTAAGTATAAGGGCAGTGAAACAGGAGAATACTGGGTGAATTTAAGAAAGAGCAAAAGGGAGAGTACCAAGAAATGATTTGAAAGAGTTTTTAGGGAACCAGACTGATTAGTATCTTAATTAGGCCATTTTAAGAATTTGAGCTTTTACTCTATATGAAATGCAGAGGTCTTGGAGATTTAAATCAAACCTTTGACTTAGGATCTACAGATTCAACAGAATCTGTCAATACTCCAAAAGGCTTCTTTGCAGAAATTGGTAAACAAATTCTAAATTTTGCATGTAAATCCAAAGGGCCCAGAATAGTCAGAAGTCTTGGAAAAGAAGAGGAAAGTTCAAAGACTCACTTTTCCTGATTTTATTTTACTTTTTTAAAGATTTTATTGTCAGAGAGATAGAGATACAGAGAGACAGAGTACAAGCAGGGGGTTTGGCAGGCAGAGGGAGAAGCAGGATTCCTGTTGAGCAAGGAGCGGGATGTGGAACTCTATCCCAGGATCCTGGGATCATGACCTGAGCTGAAAGGCAGACGCTTAACTGACTGAGCCAGCCAGGCGTCCCTACTTTTCCTGATTTTAAAACTTAACTACAAGTCAAGATGATGTGATACTGGCATAAGAGTAGATATATAGACCAGTGAAGTAGAATTGAGAATTTTTTTTTTTTAAAGATTTTATTTATTTATTTGACAGAGAGAGATACAAGTAGACAGAGAGGCAGGCAGAGAGAGTGAGAGGGAAGCAGGCTCCCTGCCGAGCAGAGAGCCCGATGCGGGACTCGATCCCAGGACCCTGAGATCATGACCTGAGCCGAAGGCAGCGGCTTAAACCACTGAGCCACCCAGGCGCCCAGAATTGAGAATTTTTAATAAACCCTTATTGTTATGGTCAGTTGATTTTTGGCACGGGTGCCAAGACCATTCATTGGAGAAAGAATAGTCTTTCTTTTTTTTTTTTTCCGAAGATTTTATTTATTTGTTAGGGAGCGAGCGAGAGAGAGAGAGAGAGAGAGAGAGAGCGCTCACAAGTTGGGGGAAGCAGCAAAGGGAGAGGGAGAAGCAGACTCCCTGGTGAGCAGGGAGCCGGACGGTGGCAGGGGTGGGAGGCTCGATCCCAGGACCCCAGGATGGACCTGAGTCAAAGGCAGATGCTTAATGGCTGAGCCATCCAGGCGCCCCAGTGTGTAGAGTTTTTATCATGAGTGGACGTTTTTCAAATAGTTTTTCTGTGTATATTGAGTTGATTATGTGATTTTTCTTCTTTATTTTGATAATACTGGGTATTGCATTGATTAATTTTCCAAACATTAAAACAACTTTATAATCTAAAAATAAATTCAGGTTAGTTGTGATACATTATTTTTATAAATAACTAATATTTTTGTGTTTTGTATAACATATTCATAATTTATGTCTTACTACTGTAATATTTTGCTTTGGAATTTTACATCTATTTTCATGATTGAAATAGGCCTGGAACTTTATTCTTTTAATATCCTTGTAAGGTTTTGGTATCAAGGTTAGGTTGACCTCATAAAATGAGTTGGGAAGTGTTTTCTCTTTAAGTCTCTAGAAGAGTTTGTATAAGATTGATATTACAGGTTATTTAGTGGAATTTACTTATGAAGCCATCTAGACCCTAGGGTTTTCTTTGTGGGAAGGTTTTAAGTTAAAGATCCATTTCTTTAATAGATACAGGACTATCAGATCTTGTTATTTCAGATATGGTATGATGTATGTTTTTTTAAAAATGTACATTCCACTTAAAGCTTAAAATTGGCATCAAATTATTTATGATCTCTCTCCCTCTTTTAACACATGTCTCTGGACTTGATGGGCCTAGCACGCTTCCACTGTGCAACTCTGCAGTCTCTGGACTTGATAATGATGTCCCCTTTTTCATTTCTGATATTGGTAATTTGTACCTCCTCTCTCTTTTGGTCGCTCTTGCCAGAGATTTGTTATTTTTAATAGTGTTTTTTTTTTTTTTTTTTTAAGACTAGTTTAGATTTGGGGCACCTGGGTGGCTCAGTGGATTAAGCCGCTGCCTTTGGCTCAGGTCATGATCTCAGGGTCCTGGGATCGAGCCCCGCATCGGGCTCTCTGCTCAGTGGGGAGCCTGCTTCCCCCTCTCTCTCTGCCTGCCTCTCTGCCTGCTTGTGATCTCTCTCTCTGTCAAATAAATAAATAAAATCTTTAAAAAAAAAACAACTAGATTTCAGAGAACTGTCTTTTGATGTTGTTGATCCCATTTACTATGTATTTGTTTTCTATTTTGTATTTGCTGTTTGTTATTTCCTTTCTAGTTTCTTTGGGTTTGATTTGCTGCCGCCCCCCTCCAAATTGCCTATTGAATGTTTAGACAGTTGATTTTTCAGCCTTTCTTTTTTTCTAATATATGCATTTGTGTGCATCTTTTTTTTTTAAATAAAGATTTTAATTATTTATTTGAGAGAGAATATGAATGGGGGGAGGGGAAAGAGAGAGGGAGAATCAGAGTCCCTGCTGAGCAGGGAACCTGATGCTGGGTGGGACTAGATCCCAGGACCCTGAGATCATGACATGAGCCGAAGGTAGATGTAACTAACTGAGCCACCCAGGCTCAGTATTTGTATGCGTCTTTTTCTGTGCATGACTTTAGTTGTATCTCACAAATTTGGATATATTTATTTGGTTAAAATATTTTCTTTTATTTTTTTTTTAAATATTTTATTTATTTATTTGACAGAGAGAGAGGTCACAAGTAGGCAGAGAGGCAGGCAGAGAGAGAGAGGGAGAAACAGGCTCCTCACTGAGGAGCAGAGCCCGATGCTGGACTCGATCCCAGGACCCTGAGATCATGACCTGAGCCGAAGGCAGAGGCTTAAACCACTGAGCCACCCAGGCACCCTGGTTAAAATATTTTCTAATACTAATTTTTTTATTTTTAAAATTTTCATTTATTTATTTTTTAAAAGATTTTACTTATTTATTTAGAGAGGGCTTGTGGGGGGTGGGGAAGGCAGAGCGACAGACAGGGACAAGCAGACTCTGAGCTGAGTGCAGAACCAGACCCCGGGTTGGATCTCACATCCCTGAAATCATAACCTGAGCCAAAATCAAGAGTTGGATGCTTAACCCACTGAGCCACCCAGGTGCCCTTTAACTATTATCTTAAATTGATGTTAGCATTTCACTAACATAGTGGAATTCTTCTTTGACTTAAGTACAGGAGTATATTTTCAAACAACTGTGTCTTCTAGTTCTGTTTTAGTTACTAATTTTAATATAATCCCATATGTACTTAAAATAACGTATATTCTGTGGTTATTTGGCCCAATGTTGTATAGCTATTAAGCCAAGTTTTTTATTGATCTTTTCTGTCCTTATTGTTCCTCCCTTCTTTTTTTTTGATTTTGTTGGGGGTGCTCTTTTTTCTTACAGTTACAGAGGGAGTGTTTTTACAAGTTGAATACAAACTTAGAATTGTAGAATAGTTACATCTTCCTGGTGAATTTTATCATTGACTTTTATCATTGACATGTACATCAATGGTGATTTAGATAAGAGCAATTTTTATTTTTTTTGAAAATGATTTAATATTTGATGTAAAAAGAACAATATAAATCACAGGGAAAATCAGAACCTTTCTGGGCTTCTTTTTCACTTTATTTTAGTTTAGATTGGCTTGTACTTTGAAATGAATATGGGAGAAGGTACCAGAACCTTTGGTTGCTTAAGATTTCTAAAACTTTTTTTTCCTTTTAAAAAATTTTTATTTTTTTATTCAGGTATAATTAACATACAGTGTTATATTAGTTTCAGGTATACAGTATAATGAGTCAATAATTCTGTGTATTTCTCAGTGCTCATCAATATAAGCATACTCTTAATCTCCTTTATTTCATCCATCTGCCAACTTACCTCCCCTCTGGCAACCACCATTTTGTTCTCTGTATTTAAGAGTCTGGCTTTCCCCCCACCTTGGTTCATTTGTTTTGTTTCTTAAATTCCACATAGGAGTGAAATCATATGATATTAGTATTTCTCTGACTGGCTATTTCACTTAGCATTATATCTTCTAGGTCCATCCCATGTTGTTGCAAGTGGCAAGATTTCATGGCTTTTTTATGGCTGAGTAGTATTCCACTGTGTATGTGTATATGTACACATCCCACATCTTTAATCATCTATTGTTGGATACTTGGGCATAGAGGCTTGAATTCATGACCCTGACATCAAGACCTGAGCTGACATCAAGAGTTGGACACTTTGGGGCGCCTGGGTGGCTCAGTGGGTTAAGCCGCTGCCTTCGGCTCAGGTCATGATCTCAGGGTCCTGGGATCGAGCCCCGCATCGGGCTCTCTGCTCGGCGGAGAGCCTGCTTCCCTTCCTCTCTCTCTGCCTGCCTCTCTGCCTACTTGTGATATCTCTCTGTCAAATAAATAAGTAAAAATCTTAAAAAAAAAAAAAAAAAAGTTGGACACTTAATGGACTAAGCCATCCAGGCACCCTTATGCCTTGGCTATTGTAAATAATGCTTCAATAAACATAGGGGTTCATGTATCTTTTTGAATCAATGTTTTCATTTTGGGTAAATACCAAGTAGTGGAATTACTGGATAATATGGTAATTCTATTTTTAATATTTTGAGGAACCTCCAAATAACTCAATACCTAAAAACCAAATAATCTGATTAAAATGGGCAAAGGACCTGAATAGACATTTTTCTAAAGAAAACATAGATAGGCAAGAGACAAATGAAAAGATGCTCAATGTCACTAATCATTGGGGAAATGCAAATTAAAACCACAATGAGATACCACTTTACACCTATCAGAATTATTGAAAGCAAAAAAATAATAAGTGTTGATGAGGATTTGGAGAAAAAGGAACCTTTGTGCACTGTTGGTAGATAAGAGTAATTTTAGGGTAGTTGTAGAAATGGTGGAGGCAAAACTCTATGAAAGAATCAAAAGAGAAAAATTGAAAACAGTTGCCGTATGTTGTACATATTTTCCCCTAATTTTGTTTCTGATACATAGGTCTTTTACATTTAAATGTGGCTAGATCTCTTAGTATTTTTTTTCCTTATGAGTTCCTCTTTGTACTTTTTTGCTTATATAGTTTCTTATTTTCCTAAGATAAGATATTCACTTGTTCCATGGATCTTATATTACTGAACAGTGCTGTCCAATAGAACTTTCTGCACTGATGGGAAAAGCTTACTATTTCTGCTCTCCAATATGGTAATCATTAATCACATGTAGTAACCGAGCATTTGAAATACGAGTAGTATTACTGATGAAATGAATTTTTAATTTAACATGCTTTTTTTCAGAATTAAACTTTTTGTTTTGGGATTATACATTCACATCTGGCTCTAATAAATGTACAGAGAGGGCGCCTGGGTGGCTCAGTGGTTTAAGCCGCTGCCTTCGGCTCAGGTCATGATCTCAGGGTCCTGGGATCGAGTCCCATGTCGGGCTCTCTGCACTGAAGGGAGCCTGCTTCCCTCTCACTCTCTCTGCCTGCCTCTCTGCCTACTTGTGATCTCTCTCTGTCAAAATTAATAAATAAAAAATCTTTAAAAAAAAAATAAATGTACAGAGAAATCTCCTGTGCTCTTTACCCAGTTCCCCCGATGGAACATCTTTGTACAACTGTACTATGGTATCACAACCAGGATATTGTCATTGATATAGAACATTTCCATCACTACAAGAATCCCCCAACTTACCCTTAAATGGCCACACCCACTTGCCCTCCTCTCCCATCCTTTCCTTAACTCTTGGCAGTCATTAATCTGTTCTCTATTTCTTTAATTTAAATTAATGGGATCATTCAATATATAGCCTTTAGGGATTGGATTTTTTCCATTCAGCATAACTCTGGAATTTCATCCAGGTTATTTTTGAGTATCATTACTTTATTCCTTTTTATTGCTAACTAGTAATTTGTGGAATGGGATGGAAGTATCATAATTTGTTTAATAGTTCACCCATTGAAGGACATCCGAATTGTTTTCTAGTTTTTGGTTATAATGAATAAAGCTGCTATAAACTTGGTGTACAGGTTTTTGGGTGAACTTAATATTTAATTTCTCTTAGATAAATGCCCAGAAATGCAATTGCTGAATTGTTGTATGATGTTGCGTGTTTAGCTTTTAAAGAAACCTCCAAACTCTTTTCCAAAGTGACTGTACCATTTTACATTCCCGGCAGAGTGTATGAGCCATCCATTTTCTCTGTAACCTTGCCAGGATTTTGTGTTGTCATTAGTTTTTAGGTTAGCTCGTTTGATAGCTATGTAAGTAATATCTCATTGTATGTAGCTTTAATTTTGCGTTTACTTAATCCCTAATGATGTTGAACATCTTTTATGTGCCTATTTGCCATTCATATATCCTTTTGGTATTATGCTTTTTGCCCATTTTCTAATTGAATTGTTTGGTTTTTACTATGGAGTTTTGGTATGTTCTTTATATATTTTAGATATTAGTCCTTTGTTGGATATATGGTATGCAGATATTTCCTCCAATCTGTAACTTGTGTTTTCATTTTCTTAACAAGGTCTTTCAGAGAGCGAAAGTTTTTAATTTTGATGAAGTACAGTTTATCTGTTTTTCCTTTTATGGATCATGCTTTTGGTGTTTTGTTTAGCTGTAGGTCCCAGAGATTTTCTTTCTTTCTTTTTTTTCTTTTTTTTTTGCTTGTTTCTTTTCCTAAGATGTTTATAGTTTTATGGATTTGAGTTCTTGGTCCATTTTGAGATAATTTTTCTATCAAATGTGAAAATGAGGTCAACATTTATTTTTTTTAATCTGTGGATGCCCACTCGCTATAGTTTCATTTGTTGAAAAGACTTGTCTTTTCTCCATTAAATTGCTTTTGCATCTGTCAGAAGCATAAATTGGTATATTTATGCGTTGGTATATTTCTGGGTTCTCTCTTCTGTTTCCAAGTCTGTAATCTGTTTTCAGATCTATATTGTCTGTCCCTCTACTGATACCATACAGTCTTGGTTAGTGTAGTGATACAATAAATCTTGAAATTGAGTTGACTGATTCCTCTTTTTCAGAATTGTTGTAGCAGTTCTAGTTCCTTTGTCTTTACATTTAGTTTGAGAATAATCTTGTCCGTATCCACAAAAAAAATCTGAGAATAATCTTGTCCATATCCACAAAAACTCTTGCTGGGGTTTTGATAGGAATTCTATCAGTTTAGGGAAAATTAACATCTTTACTGCGTTCAGTTTTCTCGTCCGTGAATATCCTGTGTCTTCCCATTTATTTAGATCTTTGATGTCTTTTATCAGTGTTCTATAGTTTTCAGCATACAAGGTTCCGTAGTGATATCCTTTTTTTCATTCCTGATATTGGTACTATGTGTCTTTCCTCCTTTTTTCTTTGTTAGTCATGTTAGAGGTTTGTCATTTTTATTTTTAAAGAACTATCAGTTTGTTTTATTGATTTTTCTTTCTTGCTCTTATGTTTTCCGTTTTATTCATTTCTGTTCTTATTTTTATTTATTCCCTTCTGCTAGCTGTGGATTTGTTTTGCTCTTTCTAGGTAATTGCAGTGGGAGCTTCGGTTATTGATTTGAGACTTTTCCTCTTTTGTGATTTGTATGCATTTGGTTATAAATTTGCTATAAATTTCCAGCATTGCTGCTTTAGCTGTGTCCTACAAATTTTGGTATGGTTTATTTTCATTTTCATTCATTTCAATGTATTTTTAAATTTTTCTTCAGACTTTGTCTCTGACTCATGGGTTATTAGGTATATTGCTTAAGGTCTGGTTATCTCTGTTAATTGATTACTGCTTTGATTCCATTGTGGTCAGAGAATACACTTTGTATGATTTCAGTCCTTTTAAATTTTCTGGGTTTGTTTTAAGGCCTAGGATATGGTCTTTCTTGGTACATATTTGGTGGGCACTTGGAAATAATGTATTCTGCTATTGTTGGGTGGCGTGTTCTATAAAAGTTGATTATTCTTTTTATTTTTTTTCCCATTTTATTTATTTTTTTCAGCATAACAGTATTCATTGTTTTTGCACAACACCCAGTGCTCCATGCAAAACGTGCCCTCCCTATTACCCACCACCTGTTCCCCCAACCTCCCACCCCTGACCCTTCAAAACCCTCAGGTTGTTTTTCAGAGTCCATAGTCTCTTATGGTTCGCCTCCCCTCCCCAATGTCCATAGCCCCCTCCCCCTCTCCCAATCCCACCTCCCCCCAGCAACCCTCAGTTTGTTTTGTGAGATTAAGAGTCATTTATGGTTTGTCTCCCTCCCAATCCCATCTTGTTTCATTTATTCTTCTCCTATCCCCCTAACCCCCCATGTTGCTTCTCCATGTCCTCATATCAGGGAGATCATATGATAGTTGTCTTTCTCTGATTGACTTATTTCACTAAGCATGATACACTCTAGTTCCATCCACGTCGTCGCAAATGGCAAGATTTCATTTCTTTTGATGGCTGCATAGTATTCCATTGTGTATATATACCACATCTTCTTTATCCATTCATCTGTTTATGGACATCTAGGTTCTTTCCATAGTTTGGCTATTGTAGACATTGCTGCTATAAACATTCGGGTACACGTGCCCCTTCGGATCACTACGTCTGTATCTTTAGGGTAAATACCCAGTAGTGCAATTGCTGGGTCATAGGGTAGTTCTATTTTCAACATTTTGAGGAACCTCCATGCTGTTTTCCAGAGTGGTTGCACCAGCTTGCATTCCCACCAACAGTGGAGGAGGGTTCCCCTTTCTCCGCATCCTCGCCAGCATCTGTCATTTCCTGACTTGTTAATTTTAGCCATTCTGACTGGTGTGAGGTGATATCTCATTGTGGTTTTGATTTGTATTTCCCTGATGCCGAGTGACATGGAGCACTTTTTCATGTGTCTGTTGGCCATCTGGATGTCTTCTTTGCAAAAATGTCTGTTCATGTCCTCTGCCCATTTCTTGATTGGATTGTTTGTTCTTTGGGTGTTGAGTTTGCTAAGTTCCTTATAGATTTTGGATACTAGCCCTTTATCTGATATGTCATTTGCAAATATCTTCTCCCATTCTGTCAGTTGTCTTTTGGTTTTGTTAACTGTTTCCTTTGCTGTGCAAAAGCTTTTGATCTTGATGAAATCCCAATAGTTCATTTTTGCCCTTGCTTCCCTTGCCTTTGCCATTGTTCCTAGGAAGATGTTGCTACGGCTGAGGTCGAAGAGGTTGCTGCCTGCATTCTCCTCAAGGATTTTGATGGATTCCTTTCTCACATTGAGGTCCTTCATCCATTTGGAGTCTATTTTCGTGTGTGGTGTAAGGAAGTGGTCCAATTTCATTTTTCTGCATGTGGCTGTCCAATTTTCCCAGCACCATTTATTGAAGAGGCTGTCTTTTTTCCATTGGACATTCTTTCCTGCTTAGTCGAAGATTAGTTGACCATAGAGTTGAGGGTCGATTTCTGGGCTCTCTATTCTGTTCCACTGATCTATGTGTCTGTTTTTGTGCCAGTACCATGTTGTCTTGATGATGACAGCTTTGTAATAGAGCTTGAAGTCCGGAATTGTGATGCCACCCACTTTGGCTTTCTTTTTCAATATTCCTTTGGCTATTTGAGGTCTTTTCTGGTTCCATATAAATTTGAGAATTATTTGTTCCATTTCTTTGAAAAAAATGGATGGTATTTTGATAGGGATTGCATTAAATGTGTAGATTGCTTTAGGTAGCATGGACATTTTCACAATATTTATTCTTCCAATCCAGGAGCATGGAACATTTTTCCATTTCTTTGTGTCTTCCTCAATTTCTTTCATGAGTACTTTATAATTTTCTGTGTATAGATTCTTAGCCTCTTTGGTTAGGTTTATTCCTAGGTATCTTATAGTTTTGGGTGCAATTGTAAATGGGATTGACTCCTTAATTTCTCTTTCTTCTGTCTTGTTGTTGGTGTACAGAAATGCAACTGATTTCTGTGCATTGATTTTATATCCTGACACTTTACTGAATTCCTGTACAAGTTCTAGCAGTTTTGGAGTGGAGTCTTTTGGGTTTTCCACATATAGTATCATATCATCTGCGAAGAGTGATAGTTTGACTTCTTCTTTACCAATTTGGATGCCTTTAATTTCTTTTTGTTGTCTGATTGCTGAGGCTAGGACTTCTAGTACTATGTTGAATAGCAGTGGTGATAATGGACATCCCTGCCATGTTCCTGACCTTAGCGGAAAAGCTTTCAGTTTTTCTCCATTGAGAATGATATTTGCGGTGGGTTTTTCATAGATGGCTTTGATAATATTGAGGTATGTGCCCTCTATCCCTACACTTTGAAGAGTTTTGATCAGGAAGGGATGCTGTACTTTGTCAAATGCTTTTTCAGCATCTATTGAGAGTATCATATAGTTCTTGTTCTTTCTTTTATTAATGTGTTGTATCACATTGATTGATTTGCGGATGTTGAACCAACCCTGCAGCCCTGGAATAAATCCCACTTGATTGTGGTAAATAATCCTTTTAATGTACTGTTGAATCCTATTGGCTAGTATTTTGGTGAGAATTTTTGCGTCTGTGTTCATCAAGGATATTGGTCTGTAGTTCTCTTTTTTGGTGGGATCCTTGTCTGGTTTTGGGATCAAGGTGATGCTGGCCTCATAGAATGAGTTTGGAAGTTTTCCTTCCATTTCTATTTTTTGGAACAGTTTCAGGAGAATAGGAATTAGTTCTTCTTTAAATGTTTGGTAGAATTCCCCTGGGAAGCCGTCTGGCCCTGGGCTTTTGTTTGTTTGGAGATTTTTGATGACTGTTTCAATCTCCTTACTGGTTATGGGCCTGTTCAGGTTTTCTATTTCTTCCTGGTTCAGTTGTGGTGGTTTATATGTCTCTAGGAATGCATCCATTTCTTCCAGATTGTCAAATTTGTTGGCGTAGAGTTGCTCATAGTATGTTCTTATAATTGTCTGTATTTCTTTGGTGTTAGTTGTGATCTCTCCTCTTTCATTCATGATTTTATTTATTTGGGTCCTTTCTCTTTTCTTTTTGATGAGTCTGGCCAGGGGTTTATCAATCTTATTGATTCTTTCAAAGAACAAGCTCCTAGTTTCATTGATTTTTTCTATTGTTTTTTTGGTTTCTATTTCATTGATTTCTGCTCTGATCTTTATGATTTCTCTTCTCCTGCTGGGTTTAGGGTTTCTTTCTTGTTCTTTCTCCAGCTCCTTTACGTGTAGGGTTAGGTTGTGTTCTTGAGACCTTTCTTGTTTCTTGAGAAAGGCTTGTACCGCTATATATTTTCCTCTCAGGACTGCCTTTGCTGTGTCCCATAGATTTTGAACTGTTGTGTTTTCATTATCATTTGTTTCTATGAATTTTTTCAGTTCTTCTTTAATTTCCTGGTTGACCCATTCATTCTTTAGAAGGATGCTGTTTAGTCTCCATGTATTTGGGTTCTTTCCAGCTTTCCTCTTGTGATTGAGTTCTAGCTTCAGAGCATTGTGGTCTGAAAATATGCAGGGAATGATCCCAATCTTTTGATACCGGTTGAGACATGATTTGTGACCCAGGATGTGATCTATTCTGGAGAAGGTTCCATGTGCACTAGAGAAGAATGTGTATTCTGTTGCTTTGGGATGAAATGTTCTGAATATATCTGTGATGTCCATCTGGTCCAGTGTGTCATTTAAGGCCTTTATTTCCTTGTTGATCTTTTGCTTGGATGATCTGTCCATTTCAGTGAGGGGAGTGTTGAAGTCCCCTACTATTATTGTATTATTATTGATGTGTTTCTTTGATTTTGTTATTAATTGGTTGATATAGTTGGTTGCTCCCACGTTAGGGGCATAGATATTTAAAATTGTTAGATCTTCTTGTTGGACAGACCCTTTGAGTAGGATATAGTGTCCTTCCTCATCTCTTATTATAGTCTTTGGCTTAAAATCTAATTGATCTGATATAAGGATTGCCTCCCAGCTTTCTTCTGATGCCCATTAGCATGGTAAATTGTTTTCCACCCCCTCACTTTAAATCTGGAGGTGTCTTCGCGTCTAAAATGAGTTTCTTGTAGGCAACATACTGATGGGTTTTGTTTTTTTATCCATTCTGATACCCTGTGTCTTTTGATTGGGGCATTTAGCCCATTAACATTCAGGGTAACTATTGAGAGATATGAATTTAGTGCCATTATTAGTCTGTAAGGTGACTGTTACTGTTTATTGTCTCTGTACCTTTCTGATCTTCTACTTTTAGGCTCTCTCTTTGCTTAGAGGACCCCTTTCAATATTTCCTGTAGAGCTGGTTTGGTGTTTGCAAATTCTTTCAGTTTTTGTTTGTCCTGGAAGCTTTTTATCTCTCCTTCTATTTTCAATGATAGCCTAGCTGGATAGAGTATTCTTGGCTGCAAGTTTTTCTCATTTAGTGCTCTGAATATATCATGCCAGCTCTTCCTGGCCTGCCAGGTCTCTGTGGATAAGTCTGCTGCCAATCTAATATTTTTACCATTGTATGTTACAGACTTCTTTTCTCAGGCTGCTTTCAGGATTTTCTCTTTGTCGCTAAGACTTGTAAATTTTACTATTAGGTGACGGGGTGTGGACCTATTCTTGTTGACTTTGAGGGGGGTTCTCTGCATCTCCTGGATTTTGATGCTTGTTCCCTTTGCCATATTAGGGAAATTCTCTCCAATGATTCTTTCCAGTAGACCTTCTGCTCCCCTCTCTGTTTCTTCTTCTTCTGGAATCCCAATTATTCTAATGTTGTTTCGTCTTATGGTGTCACTTATCTCTCGAATTCTCCCCTCATGGTCCAGTAGCTGTTTGTCCCTCTTTTGCTCGGCTTCTTTATTCTCTGTCATTTGGTCTTCTATATCACTAATTCTTTCTTCTGCCTCATTTATCCTAGCAGTGAGAGCCTCCATTTTTGATTGCACCTCATTAATAGCCTTTTTGATTTCAACTTGGTTAGATTTTAGTTCTTTAATTTCTCCAGAAAGGGCTTTAATATCTCCAGAGAGGGTTTCTCTAATATCTTCCATGCCTTTTTCGAGCCCGGCTAGAATGTTCAGAATCGTCATTCTGAACTCTTGATCTGACATATTACCCATGTCTGTGTTGATTAGGTCCCTAGCCTTCGGTACTGTCTCTTGTTCTTTTGTTTGTGGTGATTTTTTCCGCCTTGTCATTTTGTCCAGATAAGAGGATATGAAGGAGCAAATAAAATACTAAAAGGGTGGCAAAGACCCCGGAAAAATGCGCTGTAACCAAATGAGAAGAGACCTCAAATTGTGGGGGGGAGAAAGGGGATAAAAAGAGGTTCAGAAAAAAAAAAATTTAAAAAATAAAACAAATAAAGAAAAAATATAAAAAAGAAAAAAATATATATATTTAGATAAACTAGTCAAAAAACGTTAAAAAAGAAAAGGGTAAAAGTTTTAAAAAATTTAGCAGAAGAAGAAAAAAGAAAAAAAAGAAAAAAATTGAAAAGAGAAAAAAGAAAAAAAAATTGAAATAGCCGCAAGACTAAAGAATCATGGGGAGAAAGCCATGAGTTCCGTGCTTTGCTTTCTCCTCCTCTGGAATTGCGCTGCTTTCTTAGGAGTTGAACCTACTTTCCTTGATAGATGAACTTCGTCCTGGCTGGATATTTTGTTGATCTTCTGGGGGAGGGGCCTGTTGTAGTGATTCTCAAGTGTCTTTGCCCGAGGCGGGATTGCACCGCCCTTACCTGCGGCCGGACTAAGTAATCGGCTCCGGTTCGCTTTTGGGAGCTTCTGTTCCCTGAACGCTTTCCGTAGAGTTCCGGAGGACGGGAATGATAATGGCGGCCTCCTAGTCTCCGGCCGGGAGGAGCCGAGAGCCCGGGGCCCCACTCCTCAGTGCGCCCCCAGAGGATAGCACCCAATCACTCCCATATCCCCAGCCTCTAGTCGCGCTCCGAGCTCACCCAGCCTGCGACCAGTTCAAGGTAACCCCGAGCTGAGAGTTCAGTCCTCGGCTCTGTCTCTGCAGCCAGCTTCTCCGTTCTAATACCTGCGAGCTCTGCGACACTCCGACACCCCCGATCCTTCTGTGACCCTGCGGGACCTGCGGCCACGCTGACCCCACATGGGCTTCACCCTGGGTTAGCCTCTGGGGCAATGTCCCTCAGTGGAACAGACTTTTAAAAGTCCTGATTTTGTGCTCCGTTTCTCCGCCGCTTGCCGGGAGCCGGCCCCTCCCCCCGCGGTCTATCTTCCCGTCGTTTTAGATTCACTTCTCCGCCAGTCCTACCTTTCAGAAAGTGGTTGATTTTCTGTTTCTAGAGTTGCTGTTCTTCTCTTCGATCTCCCGTTGGATTTGTAGGTGTTTGCGATGTTTAGATAAGCTATCGAGCTGATCTCCTGCTACCTGATGTAGTTTCAGCCTGCTACTTCTCTGCCATCTTGACTCCTCCTCCAAAGTTGATTATTCTTAATTGATGATGTTACTGTGTTCTGTATCCTTGCTCATCTTCTGTCTAGTTATTCTATCAGTTGTTGAGAGAGGGGTTTGAAATTTCTCTAATTGTGGATCTGTCCATTTCATTTCAGTTCTGTCAGCTTCTGCTTCACTTATTTAGTGGCTCTTTTGTTTGGTGCATACACATTTAGGGTTGCTATGTCTTCTTGGTGCACTGATCCTTTATGATCATATAATGTTCTTCTCTGTCTCTGATAATTTTTTTCCCCTCCACATTCTACTTTATGTGCTATTAATATAGAAAAGTGCAATTTAACTTAATTTAAATTAATTTAAATTTAAATAAGCACATGTGGCCAGTGGCTGCCATATTGACAGTGCAGTTCTGGAAGACGGAGAGAGCTATGACACAATAAATTTAATTAAAAGGTAAATTTTATAGTACGGGTGTTAAGGGCCAATGGTTGGTTTGGAGAAAGGGAGATTGGGGCAGAGGGATTGGGGGGACATGATTTTAAATTGGGTAATCAAGGAAGAAATCATTGACTGTGACACTTGAATAAAGATTTGAAGGAGTTGCAAATATTTTGGGTAAGAGTTTATCAGAGGCCAGCAGGGAGATGGGCTACTGTAAGAACTTTAGCTTTTACTGAGTGATGTGGAGAACCACTTGAGGATTTAGAGCAGATCTTGATTCATTCTGACTTGTATTTTGTTGTATATATGTATGTTGTATTTTGTACAAAGATCATTCTGCCTAGTGTGTTGAAGATAGACTGTAGGAGACCAGGGTTGGAAGCAGAGCATTTAGGATCCTGGAATATGAGTGAATGAGGACAGTAGCTAGACCAAGTGTTTAGAGCAGATTTTGGGGAAAACATCAGACATTTAGTTTTAGATATGTTAAATTTGAAACGTTTATTAGATACATTCAAGTAGAGAAAGCAAGTAGACTATCTAGGGTTCTCTAGATCAATGAGTCTCTGCCCTTGTGGAGCTTACTTACACTTTCTTAATTATGGGTAGTAAATACAATAAAAAATGAGTAAAACATACACTGTGTTAGAAGATGATAAGTCTTAGGAGAAAATTCGAATAAGGAAAGTCGGATAAGTGGTGTTGGGGGATTGACTTCTTGAGTGGGTAATGTTTAAGTAATGATAGGAAGGGGTTGAGGAAAGAAATGTTTATAGATATCTGAGAGACTAGTAGCTTAGGTAGAGGGAGCCAAATGTAAAAGTTCCCTGCAGGGAACATGGCTGGTGTGTTTGGAGAAGAACAAGGAGGCGAAGTGTGGCTGGAGCGACACTGAGCAAGGCAAAGAGGTTTAGGGATGACAGTACTGAAGTAACACATGTCTGAGTTATGGGCTCTTACTTTTTATGGGTTTTAAGTGTTCAGGCTTTTACTCTGAGTGAAATGGGAAGTCAGTAGATAGTTAAGCAGATCTGTATGATCTGACTTATAGTTTAACTGAATCACTATTGATTGCTGTGCTCCATATAAATAGGAGAAGGGACAAGGAGATTGGTTTGAGACTTTTATAGTAATCCAGGCAACAGGCTGTGGTGGCAGTGAGATTGTGAGGAAAGGTCATATTCTGGATACATTTTGAGCATTGTATTAACAAAGTTGGCTTACTGGTTGGATGTGGGATGAGAGGAGTTAGGAATTTTCTAAGATCAGATTTCTGATCTGAGCAGTTGGAAGAATAGAGTTGTGTTAATTGAGACTGGAAAGACTGAGAAGAGTGGATGTGAAGGAAGTGACCAAGAGCTCAGTTTTGGACATGTTAAATTTATAATGCCTGTTAGACATCCAGATTTGGTGTTTAGTAGGCATTGTCATTGTGAATACTGTTTTATGTTTTTCAAAAATAATGACATTAAAGCAGTGTATACACTGTTGTGAAAATCGATTATAGTTGTTAATATCTTGAGTTTTAACATGTTCAATCCTGGCAAAACTTGAGTATTTTGAAGAGAGAGAAGTTGTCTGACTGCTTTTTGGCTTTGCTACCAGAGTTGGTGGTACTTTCTTAGAGTTAAATAAAGATGTCATTCCGATTTTAGAAATGGAAATGTAACTATATAGTCTGAGTGTTTTTACTTGCTTTCTGTTTTAGGTCCTATTACTGCTGGATTGTGCAAGATATTTAACCATGTTTTCTTTGAGGTATGACTTAAATATCAAACATCTTAAATAAGACAAGGGAAACATTTTAGTTTTGGAAGTCAGAATGCCAAGGAGAAGGAAAAATCTTGGGGGAAATCCTTTTCGGAAGACTGCAAACTCTAAGGAAGTTGTCGTATCCGGTGTTGCTAGTCATGAGGAGCCAACTACTATTCCTTCCATGTGTGAGACAAAAGTTGATCAGGAGGAACTCTTCACCAGTATCTCAGAGATGTTTTCTGATCTGGATCCCGATGTAGTGTATTTGATGCTTTCTGAATGTGATTTCAAAGGTGAGAAAAAGTTTAGTTTGAACCCTTTGCATCATATAAGAAGATTCCATGTACTGTGCCATGACTAGTAGTAATATAGAAAAATGATTGCCTTATTTCTGTTTTGTTAATTTATTGAGCATCTGCTATGGGCAAGGTACTAAGTTGGTATTGTGAGTGATATGAAGAAGAAAGCATAGTTTTTTCTGCTTTTGAGAAATAATACAGTTCTAGATGTAAGATGTATATGTAGATGTCATATTTTATGTTTTATTTCTTTTTATCTTTCCTCTAGAACAGGTGGGTGCTATTAATATTTTGGACCGGATAATTCTTTGTTGTGAGTGGCTTTCCTGTAAATCATAGGATGTTTAGCAGCATCCCTGGCCTATTCTCCGTAGATTCCAGTAACAACCTTCAGCAGCCTGTTGTGACAATTAAAAATGCCTCCATATATATATATATATATATATATTTATATCTCCTTTGGGGACCAGAATCATCCCCAACTGAGAACCACTGTCTTAGGATGTAAGCTCCATAAAGACAGATTTTTCTAAACTGTTTTTACACTGTATCCCCAGCCCCTAAAATAGCAAATGATTCAGATAGGACCTCAGTAAATATTTATTGAATGAAAAGATAATTGTAATTGTGGGAATAAGAGCTGATTAGGAGTTGATGCTAATAGGGTAGTGTTTCACAATATTGGCTTTGGAGTCAAGAAACCTGGGTTAGATTTCTAGTTCTGCCACTGTTTACTTATCTGCTAATGAGAAAAATAATAATATGTGTCTCATGTGACTTTTTTGGTGAGAATTGAGATTTTTTTTTTTTGGTAAAGTCTTTATCTTTAGTATTATTAATAACTTGTAATAAATTGTTTGGAAGTATTTTGGCAGATGGACAAGCAATCAAAGTTGACTAAAAGAGTAAATTAAATGTTAATGCTTAGTGTTGCTATTGGCTATGATCAGTATAAGATAAAATTATTCAAGATTGGGGAAGTTTTGCTAATGCATGAGAAAATTCCATTTTTACTTATTACATGGACTGTGATGTGAGCATATTTTAACTATCCTGTTATGATATGTATGCAGAAAACCAGTTTTCAGCAGTCCACATGATGCTCAGAAATGATAGTGTGCAGAATTTTATGTGTAACTTCAATATTTATTTCCTGATGTTGTGGTATTTTAAAATTTGTTTCACATGCACTAACATAGAAATGAGGAATTACAGGAAAAATATATCCTTACATCCTAACAAAAAACATTTCTCTTTTCCAGGATCTTCTCTACACCTTGTTCATAAATACCGATATTTCGAGTATTTTGAATAATAGTATTGATGAAATTATGTATTTTGCTTTTTAAACTTAACCTAAGCATTTTTCCAGTGTTGCTGTGATCTTTATAACTATTTTTAATAGCTTTCTAATATTTCACTGAATTGTTGAACTCTTATTTTTTTAGTTATATGTAAGTTTTTCATGAATAATTAATAATTTTTTGATTGACCTTGTGGTTTTTCTATTATGTAGATTTTCTTCGTAGAACAACTTCTATGTTTGCTTGCGTGCTTTCTTTCTTTCTCCCCCCCACCCCCTGTTTAGGGCTTCTAACCTTTGTACTATTGCTATAATATCCTAACTAATCTCTGCCAGGCCTGCGCCTCCAATTCCTCTTTGTTTTTCTTCTTAAGGAAACATTAATTGGGTGCTTACTAGGTGCCAGTCTTTGTGCACAGCACATTTTCATGGATTATCTCATTTAATCCTCACAACCACCCTATGAGGTAGGTACTTTTATTATCCCCATATTGCAAATGAGAGAATTAAGGCTTAGGAAAGTTAGGTAACTTGTTCAGAGGGTCATAGGCAGCAAGCGGAGATTTAGGTGTTGGTTTTCTGACTCTAGACCAGAGCTGTTACCTCCTGTGCTCTGCTGCCTTTTCATATTTATTTTCCATAAAACAAAAGAGGACAACACAAAAATAAGCAAAACTCCCAATTTCAAATGCTTAACAATTCTAATTCTGCATTTGTATTATAATAGGAAGAGCTCAGCATTGGAATCAGACATACCAGTCCTGACTCTGTCACTTTATGTCTGTGTGACTTGGGCCAACTTAATACACTTTTTTGAACTTCCATTTTCTTCATCTATTTGCTAGAAATACTATACCTCATAGATTTATTCGATGGTTCATTGAGGTGATAAATATAAACCATGAGAGACTGTGGACCCTGAGGAACTAACTGAGGGTTTTGGAGTGGAGGGGGATGAGAGGTGGGGCGAGCCTGGTGGTGGGTATTATGGAGGGCACATATTGCATGGAGCACTGGGTGTGGTGCATAAACAATGAATTCTGGAACACTGAAAAGAAATTAAAAAAAAAAAAAAGCTCCTAGCTCAAATATGGTGACAGGTAGTTTCCGTAGAAAGTAAAATTGATATGTCCTACCATGACATGTAGCACTTTTTCCAATTCTACTTGATCTTTTCCAGTTTTGTCTCTTTTTATCTTCCATACCTACTGTGTGCTCATGCTCCAACCAACTTCTGTTAATACCTTAAACATCCTTTGTGTTTTCAAGACTGGCTTCACTTTTCCCTTTGTGTCTAACAAGTTTCTTTTTAATCTTCAAGTCCCAGTTCACTTATTACCTTATGTGAAATCTTTCTTTATTCTCCTTTAAGGCTGCTATGGCATTTCTGTATTACTAAAAGTGTGTATTATTTAATCTAGATTATATTATAATGTAATTGTTTTCTAATTTAATTACCTTTACTTCATTAAACTGTATAGTATAGTAAAAACTATGTTTTTACTATACTATAGTAAGTATAGTAAAATATAGTATAGTAAAAGTATATAAGTATACTTATATAAGTAAAGTATAGTAAGTATAGTAAAAACTATACTTATAGACTAAGTATAGTAGTAAAGTATAGTAAAAACTATGTCTTATTTACTTTGAACAGAGTATGTCTGATATGCTGATGCCTATTTTTTGTATTAAGTGAAATTTATAGTGTAAACCATATAAACAGGTTTATAGGAGAGTACTTAAAAATGCTTAATATTTAAAAGGATAGGCAGTAGCTAAGTACTTGTTGAATGAATTAACTGGTTTTGGGTCTTTATAAATAACCATAATATATGCAATTATATATATATTTTTAGATACCAACTTATAGATAATTTTTAGATACAACTTACAGATATTTTAGATATAATTCATAGATATTTATGTTTATTCACAGTTGTCAGAGATTATCTTCTTGATGGCAATTTATTGTCCTCCTTTAATACAGTTTGTCTGATAGTAACAGCATTACATGACTTCATCATTCAAAGCTTTCACTAATAGAGACTGGTATATTTGTAAAATATTAATTAAAAAATGACTTGAATATTTATAAATTTCTATATTCCATTCAGTGCAAAAGTGTGAATTTACCCAGATTTTAATCAAATTATACTTTACTGTTTTCAATACACATGTATATTGCTCTTGTTGTTGTACAGTTGAAAATGCAATGGATTGTCTATTAGAATTATCTGCCACTGATGACAAGGTAGAAGAATCATCTTCAAAAAGCTTTGTTGCTTCTGAGAACCAAGTAAGTGTTGTGGGACGTGAAATAATGGAAGAGTATCCTCCTGAGGAAGAGAGTGAAGAATCAAAAATGGATTCATTTTTGGACATGCAGCTAACCGAAGACTTGGATTCTTTGATACAGAATGCTTTTGAGAAATTGAATTCTTCTCCTGATGACCAAGTATACTCATTTTTGCCTTTGCAAGATGTTAATAGTGTTAGTGACCCGGGTGCATTTATAAATTCCGATTCAAATAGTATGACTCCCGTTCTTTCAGCACAAAATGTGGATTTGAACAGTGAAAATTTAGAGAATTCTGCCTCTGCGTTAAGTTCAAACACCTTAATTTCACATTCTGTTTCTAATGAGTCCAAAAGTTTTATAAAGGATGACACATTGGCATTGGAAGATTCTCTTCTCAGTAGTTCTTTAAATGTAGCAAATGACACTCTGGTGGGTGGTGGCAATCTCAGTCAGAGACAGAAAGAGCTTTTAGAATCTGAGGGTGTCGAGACTCCATTCTCTCCAGCCCCTGTAGATTTGAATGCCAACGAACCTCAGGCTCCTTTAAGCCTTCCGGTGCAAAATCTGGGGCTTGATTTACTAGGTACAAGTGGGGATCAGAAATCTACTTCTGTCCCTGAGGCATTTGTACCTTCTGAAGAATTTGGTTTCAAGCCACAGAAACATACTGAACTGCCGCCAAAGGGGAAGGATGTGAATTACTGCCCTATACTTACCCCTCTTCCTCTACTGCTGCCTCCTCCTCCACCTCCACCAATGTGGAATCCAATGATTCCTGCTTTTGACCTCTTTCAAGGAAATCATGGCTTTGTAGCTCCTGTTGTAACCACCACTACACACTGGAGACCAGTCAACTACACGTTTCCCCCTCCAATTATTTCTCACACTTCCCCAACAAAGGTATGGAGAAATCAAGAGGGAACCAGTGCTTATCAAGTGCAAGAAGCCCCAGTTTCTCAGATTGTAAGAAAGAAGACATCATCTTATGTTGGACTAGTTCTTGTTCTTCTCAGAGGGCTTCCAGGATCAGGAAAATCCTTTTTGGCAAGGTATGAGGTTTAATTGAGTTTTCAAAACAGTATAGTGCTTGAACGTGAACATTAACAGAGTATGACTATGTGAAATGCATTGCTTAATAGAGATGTTTAGTAATCACTAAAATTTTTTCTTTTACTCATTTTTTTGTTTTGATTTGTAGCTAATAGCAGTACTCTTTTCTCCAGAAGTTTTTATTGAAGTCTTCTATCTTAGACTGTCATTCTGGGAGATAGAAGAGAAGAAAAATTCAAAAATAATTCCAAGACTGTGAGCTTCTGAAATCAGTAGAAATAGCTTTATATGAAAGAGAACTAATTTGAATGGGAAAAAAAAGAAGTTCAACTTTGATTATAGAGTTACAAAGCCATAATTGATTTTGAATTCAAGGAATAAAATAGACTTGTTTTAGGTCAATGTTCTTGGGAGTCAAACTTCTGCTAAGAGGAATCCCGATATGAGTTGTCTGGATATTATTGTATTCTCACTTTTAAGTACCAATACTTGAATTCTTTATTTGGATTATGACCTTGTAAAAATTAGGAGAGAGAATTTAGGAGAAAAATTAATGAAAATAATTCATTTATCTTTCACAGGACTTTGCAAGAGGATAATCCAAGTGGAGTTATTCTGAGTACTGATGATTATTTTTACATAAATGGACAGTACCAGTTTGATGTAAAGTACTTAGGAGAAGCACATGAATGGAACCAGAATCGTGGTAAGAATAGACATTAGATTTTGAGTAATATTAAGAGCAATATGAAATATTTGTCTTTTGAGAGGGAGACAGTTTTTAAGAAGGGTATAATTCTCTTTATTTATTTCTCCTTTTTAAGATTTTATTTACTTGATAGAGAGAACTCATGAGTGTGGGGTGAGGGGCAGAGGGAGAGGGAGAACCAGACACCCCACTGAGCAGGGAGCAACCCATGCTTGGCTTGATCCCAGGACACCAGGATCATGACCAGCTGAAGGCAGTTGCTTAACTGACTGAACCACCCAGGTGCCCCCCTACTTTAATTACTAAAGTGAATTATTTACTTAACTATATATAATATATAAAATTGTAACAATTGTTACATTACAGAGTAAGAGGTGAAAGAGGTTAGTCTTATGTTACAGAATTGTTAGGATTAAACAAGTTAACTTTTGTAAAATGCTTAGAACATCACGGCATGTTTAAGTTTTATTTAATCAATGGAGATCTTGCCAAAAGTGTATCAGATTTTCTGTATGGGTCTCAGAATAGCTAAATATGTCTCCAGTTGTCTGGTATGCTTCGGTTTCTATTTCCTAAAACGGATTTTTTTTTTTTTAAGATTTTATTTATTTATTTGAGAGAGAGAGAGCACAAGTGGGACGAGGGGCAGAGGGAGAAGCAGACTCCCTGCTGAGCAGGGAGCCCATTCAGGGCTCAGTTCCAGGACTCCAGTATCATGACCTGAAGTAAAGGCAGATGCTCTACCCACTGAGCCACCCAGTCCTAAGGTGCCCCTTAGAATGGAATTTGTATTGTTAACCCCTACTCTTCCCTAGATTGATTTTATTGTTATGGGGGGACAGTGTGAGAGTAAAAATGGCTCTCCTCAAACTGACCTTCCTGCTTTTATTAGTGCAATGATCTGTTCACTGAAGATGGTTTTATCATGAAATATTTAGTTATAAATAGTTTGAATTTCATATGAGGAATTCTTTTTCTTTTCTTTGTTCTTTCTTTTTTCTTTTCTTTTCTCTTCTTTCTTAGTAGGCTCCATCGCCAATGTGGAGCTCAGCATGGGGCTTGAACTCAGGACTCTGAGATCAAGATCTGAGCCAAGATCAAGAGTCAGTAGCTTTACTGATTGAGCCACCCAGGCATCCCGTGAAGAATTCTTAATACACATAGACACTATGTTAGCCTTTATTTTATGATAAAGGCAACATGAAAGTGATTCTTGATTTTGCCATCTTCAGACATTATTAAATTTTTCTGTATTTTTTTCTTGAATTGAATATTAAAGTGAGAACTCAGGAATATGAAAATACTAACACAACAAAAAATGAAAACAATAGGATGTGGTGAAGAATAATCTTGGATTTATACTCTCCAGAGCTCATTGTCTTCATCTGTAAAAGGGCTTAAAATTACCCTCATGATTGTTAAGGTTGAAAAATAAGTGTTCAGCAGTGGTTCAGCATGCCCTCACTACTGCAATAGCCATAACAATAGTAATATTAAATTAATAGGCAGAACTCTTTTTAAATAGCTTTACTGAGAGAAGAATCACATGGGTTTAAGCATATTCAGAGTTCTACAACCATCGCTTTTAAGAACATTTTTATCAATTTTAGAACATTTTTATCATCCAAAAAAGATCCTTTGCCCATTAACAGTCACTCCTTATTTCTCCCCAATTTCTCCCTGCCCTAGGCAGCCACTAAGTTACTTTCTGTCTCTATAGATTTGCCTGTTCTGGGCATTTCATATAAATGGAATCATATCATACATGGTCTTTTGTGAATGGCTTTCTTTCACTTAGTGTAACATTTTCAAGGCTCATGTTGTAGCATGTATCAGTAATCCATTCTTTTTTTATGGCTGAATAATATTCCATTGTATGAATATGCCACATTTGATTTATTCTTTCATTGGTTGGTGGGCATTTGGGGTGTTTCCACTTTTTGCCTATTATGAATAATGTTGGTATGAATGTGCAAGTCTATGTCTAAACTTTTTTGGAACTACCAGCTGTTTTTCCAAAGCATCTGCATGATTTTACATTCCTGCTAGGGGTTTATCAGGGTTCCATCTTCTCTACATTGTCACCAATACTTGTTTTTATCTGTATATTTGATTATACCTGTCCTGGTGGTTGTGAAGTGGTATTTTACTGTGGTTTTGATTACATTTTTCTGGTGGGTAATGATGTTAAGTATTCTTTGGTGTGTCCTTTTGGCCATTACTTTATCTTCTTTGGAGAGTTATCTGAGTTTTTTTTTTTTTTTTTAAGATGTGATTTAAAAATTTTTAATACATTAGTTATATTCAGGTACAGTCTTTCCCTTAAAAAATATTTAAATGAAAAAATAATATATCCTTGAAAAAATTGCACTTTTTCTAAAGTCTCGTGTTCTTTTTTGCAAAAGTATTTTTTTCCCGTCATGATGACTGTACTCTTTAATCCAGTCACCTATTTTACCCATCCCGCCACCCACCTCCTCTCTCATAACCATTAGTTTATTAAGAGTGAAGATCTGTTTCTTGGTTTGTCTCTCTTTTTTCCCTTTGCTTGTTTCTTAAATTCCACATATAAGTGAGATCATATGTTATTTGTCTTTCTCTGTTGACTTATTTTGCTTAGCAATATACTCCCTAGCTCTATCCATGTTGTTGGAAATGGCAAGATTTCATTTTTTTATGGCTGAATTAATAATATATTGTGTGTGCGGGTGTGTGTGTGTACACCACTTCTTTATCCATTCATCTGTCAATGGACACTTGAACTGTTTCCGTAGATTTATTGTTGTAAATAATATTGCAATAAACATAGGGGTGCATGTATCCCTTTGAATTAATTTTTTTGTACTTTTTGGGTAAATACCCAGTAGTGTGATTCCTGAATCATAGAGTATTTCCATTTTTAGTTTTTGTTGTTGTTGTTTTTGTTTTTGTTTGTGTGTGTGTGGAATCTCCATACTGTTTTCCACAGTGGCTGCACCAGTTTGCATTCCCACCAGCAGTGCACAAGGGTTTCTTTTTCTCCACATCCTCACCAACACTTGTTTCTTGTGTTTTCGTTTTCAGCCATTCTGACAGGTGTGAAGTGGTATGTCATGGTGGTTTTGATCTGTATTTCCCTGACGATGAATGAGCATCTTTTCATGTGTCTGTTGTCCATCTGTATGTCTTTGGAGAAATGTCTCTTTGTGTCTTCTGCCCATTTTTTAAATTGGATCATTTGTTTTTTAGATGTTGAATTATATAAATTCTTCATATATTTTGATACTAACCCTTTATTGGTATGTCATTTGCAAATTAAGGTTGAGTTATCTTTCCTCTAGACCTACTTTGCAGATGATTTTTCTCATGAATGATATTGTACTTTGTTGAACGCTGTTTCTGCATCTGTTGAAATGATCCTATGGTTTTTATCCTTCCTTTTATTGATGTGATGTATCATGGTTTTTTGTTTTTTTTTTTTTAAAGATTTTATTTATTTATTTGACAGACACAGATCACAAGTAGGCAGAGAGGCAGGCAGAGAGAGAGAGGGAAGCAGGCTCCCCGCTGAGCAGAGAGCCCGATGCGGGACTCAATCCCAGGACCCCGAGATCATGACCTGAGCCGAAGGCAGAGGCTTAACCCACTGAGCCACCCAGGAGCCCCTGATGTATCATGTTGATTGTTTTGCAAATATTGAACTGTCCTAGCAACCCAGGAATAGATCCTGCTTGATTGTGGTGTATGATTTTCTTACTGTATTGTTGCATTTGATTTGCTAATATTTTGTTGAGGGTTTTTTCATGAGAGATATTGGCCTGTAGTTCTCTTTTTTTGTAGTGTTTATCTTGTTTTGGTATCAGGATAATGCTGGCCTCATAGAATGTATTTGGAAGTTTTCCTTCCTCTTCTGTTTTTTGGTAATAGTTTGGTAGAATTCGCTTGTGAAACCATCTGTCCTGAACTTTTGTTTTTGAGGGTTTTTTTGGTTAGTGATTCAATTTCATGCTGGTAATTGGTGTGTTAAATATTTCTATTTCTTCCTGCTTTAGTTTTGGTGGGTTATATGTTTTGAGGAATTTATTAATTTCCTCTAAGTTGTGCAGTTTGTTGGCACAGAGGTTTTCATAATATTCTGTAACAATTGTATTTCTGTGGTATTGCTTTTTCTCTTCTTTCTTTAGTAATTTTGTTTATTTGGGTCCTCTCTTTTTCGATGCTGGCTGGGGGTTTATCAATTTTGTTGATCTTTTAGAAGAACCAGCTTCTGGTTTCATTGATTGGTTCTATTATTTTTTTAGTTTCTGTATCATTTCTTTCTTTCTTTCTTTTTTTTTTAAAGATTTTATATGTTTATTTGACAGACAGAGATCACAAGTAGGCAGAGAGGCAGAACCAGCTTCTGGTTTCATTGATTGGTTCTATTATTTTTTTAGTTTCTGTATCATTTCTTTCTTTCTTTCTTTTTTTTTTTTAAAGATTTTATATGTTTATTTGACAGACAGAGATCACAAGTAGGCAGAGAGGCAGGCAGGGCAGGGAAGCAGGCTCCTACTGAATAGAGAGCCGGACGCGGGGCTTGATCCCAGGACCCTGGGAACACGACTCAAGCTGAAGGCAGAGATTATAACCCACTGAGCCACCCAGGTGCCCTATATCATTTATTTGTGTTCTAATCTTTATTATTTCCTTCCTTTTCCTCGGTTTGAGTTTTGTTTGTTGTCTTTTTCTAGCTCCTTAATCATTTGTTATTTTTAAATTGGATTATTTGCCTATTTATTACTGAGTTATAAGAGAGTACATGGAATCTTTAAAACTTCAACATAATTTCCTTGTAAAGCATATTTATTGTTCTTCATTGTTAATTTCCTGAATGGTTCAAGTCCTTGGGAAAAAATGTTGTTTTTTAAGAAAATATCTTGTAGGGATGCCTGGGTGGCTCAGTGGGTTGGGGCCTCTGCCTTCGGCTTGAGTCGTGATTCCAGGGTCCTGGGATTGAGACTGCTTCCCCCTCTCTTTTTGCCTGTCTCTGCCTGCTTATATCTGTCTGTCAAATAAATAAATAAAATCTTTAAAAAAATATTAAAAGAAAATCTCTTGCACGACAGTATATAATAATGTTTTATTTTAAATCATTAACATCTTTTTGTGTGTGTTTGTTTAAAATTTGTGCTTGTTTGTTTTAAGACTTTATTTTGGAATAATTTTTGATTTATGGAAAGGTTGCAAAGGCAATGTAGAGTTTCTGTATACCCTTCACTTTTTTCCCTCTAATGTTAACATCTTATATAATCGTGGTAAATTTATCAGGACTAAGATATTAGTAATGGTATATTGCTATTAACTAAACTCTAGACCTTATTTGGATTAATTTTTCTTTAAATTTTTAATTAATTTATTTTTTTTTTACAATTTTTGATTTTAATTAGGCTCCATGCCCAATGTGGAGCTTGAACTCACAACCCTGGGATCAAGAGTTGCATGCTGTAGTGACTGAGCCAGCCAGGCACCCTGATACTAGTTTTTTACTTAATTTCTTTTCCCTTCTAATGTATAATCCAGGATACCATGTTGCTTTTAGCATGATATTGTTTTTTTTTTTTTTAAAGATTTTATTTATTTGGTGCAGAGAGAGAGACAAAGAGAGAGAGAGAGATTATAAGTAGTCAGAGAGACAGGCAGAGAGAGAGGGGGAAGCAGGCTCCCCGCTGAGCAGAGAGCCCGATGTGGGGCTCGATCCCAAAACCCTGAGATCATGACCTGAGCCAAAGGCAGAGGCTTAACCCACTGAGCCACTCAGGCGCCCCCATGATATTGTTTTTAATGATAGTTTTTTTCCCCCATTTATGCCATTTATACATGTAACACACATAAAATTTGGACAGTTTTTATTTTATAATTTTCTCTGATTATAACTTAGTATTTATTTATTATTTATTATCTAACATTTACCTGTACTTTTAATTTTTCATACACTCAAAAGTAACATTCAGAGTTGTGGGGGGCCTGGGTGCCTCAGTTGGTTAAGCAACCAGTTCTTGATTTTGGCTTGGGTTGTGATCTCAGGGTTGTGGGATCAAGCCCTGTGTTGGTGTCCGAGTTGGGTGTGGAATCTACTTGGGATTCTTTCTGTCCCTCTCCTGCTGCCCTTCCCCCTCCTTAAAAAAAAAAATGATGTAGAGTTGTGAGTAAAATTGCCACATGTCTGTGATTTTTGTCGTTTTCTGTTTGTGTTTTTCAGCGAAAGAAGCGTTTGAGAAGAAGGTATCTCCTGTAATAATAGACAATACAAACCTACAGGCATGGGAAATGAAGCCATATGTTTTGTTGGTTTGTACCATAAATTATCATAAGTCTATGGTAGTAAGTTTGAGATTGTTGGGGGATGTTAATTACACAACCGAATCTCAAGCAAACAGTCTTTGGGACTGTCTATAACTGAGCTTTCTCTGGTCTTAAGTGAAATGAGAAAAATAGGAATAGTTTTTGCATAAAGCTAAAATTAATCAGTTTCAGATTCTGAGCTTTAGTTTTTAAATCCTGTGATTATTTTCATTTTTGATGTCTTATGAAAAAATAGTGGTATTAAATTATCATTTTATATTTGTATATAGATAATAAATTATAATTTTATGTTTTTATGGGTATATGTGTCTGTGTTAATGTGTATAACCCAAAATATTTTTCCTTATTGTTATTACTTGGCAGAAACAAAATTGGTCGTCATTGTTAGTAACCAAATTTCTTTGGATTCTGCTTTTCTGATAAATTCAGACTTCTATAAATTCAACTCTTTTCAGTTCTTCAAATTTGCCAGATTCTTTTTTTTTTTTTTTTTGGCCCAGCTTTGATGTCACCTTTTTCAGGAAGTTAACATTCTTTAACTTACTAAAAAGCGGAGTGGAGTACTCTTTCTGTTTTCATGGTACCCTGACTTAATTCTGTGATACCATTAAGCATGCTGCTTTTATCAGTAAGTCATGGGTTAGCTAGCTTTTTTCTGTAAGTGCCAGGTAGTAAATGTTTTAGGTTTTTGTGGGCCACCTACAGTCTCTTTTGTGGGTTTTTTTTTCCTTTTCTTTTTAAATGATCCTTTAAAGATAACAAAAAACTGTCCTTAGCTCTTAGGCTGTACAAATACTGGCTGATGGCCTAAATTTGGCTCTAAGCCATCTATATATTCTTGAGGATAGATCTATGTTATTCATCATTGAATCTTCAGGGCCTAGCACTATGCTTGTCATATGATAAATATATATTTTTTGGGTTAAAATGGTGAACGAATGAAGCTTTTGTGATTATGGGTATTGTTTATTCCCCCAATATTAGCACAGGTGTGCCTGGCATGTTACAGCTCAATTTATGTTTCTTCAGTTAATGAATATTGTACTTCTTTAATGTCCTCAGCATATCCAGCCTGTACCTCCTTTGCTGTGCTTTACGCACTTGTATAATTTTGAGGGTGTGACTCTTCATTTTTCTGAAGAAAATTAATGCCCTTTGAGAACAAATGAGATTTTACTTCTATGAAGGGGCAGTAGAGGAAGAAAGACTCAATATTAGTACCTGGGCAACTGAAAGTCAGTTTGCTTTCTGGCCTCAGGAGTTCCCAGTTTCTAGCCTACCATATTTATCATGGGGAATGCTTTCTCCCTTAACCTTACTTGCCTTCTCTGTGTGTTTTCCTTAGCTTCCTGCTGTCATATGGGAAGTTCTTTAACACCCATTTTCCTAATGTAGAAAATAAAAAAGCCTCTGCATTACTGTGTTACTGATTTTCATTTAGCCTTCAGGGTTCCATAGTATATCTTTCTTTCCCTTTTTTTCTTATATAATAATTGAAATTATAAAGCTATTTTTCCAGTATTGATTCCTTGGCTCTTCCCAACTCTGCTTAGAAGTATAAAGGACTGGTGCTTATCATAGAACGCCAAATTTATTTTTTCTTCAAAAAGAAGTAGATATAGCAATTACTGTAGAGAAGAGGATCGCTTTTTGCTCCTTTTGGTAGCAAGATGATGAGAGCTATCGGGGAGTGCAATAGGTTGGAGATAACCGTCTATGACTAACATGACTCTCATTTACAGTAGTTTGGAAGTGATTTGGGGATAAGTAGCAAGCAGTCAGGTGTGCTCAGTGGCGTCTGGCAAAAGCTTATTACTTTAAATATATATATATGTAATAATGTAATATTATATATTAAATATAAATATATATATACATACATATATATGTATATATATAGTTTCCCTTGTGAGCTATCATACAGCTTAACATAAATCAGAATCCTCCCAAGTAATAAAATGTTATTAAGATTTGCCTATTGATATGGGAGTTGAAAAAGTCTTTAAATTCATAGTCCCTTTTTTTTCTCTCTGTATGTTTATATTCATTTAAAATTAATTTGATCTAAGAGCTATAGGACACTCCTTGAGGTAATTAGAGACTGGGGCTGTTGCCAGCCCCTGAATAAAGTATATACGGTTTGGTACTGAGATGAGTTGGAAGTGAGTAGACGCGTTACAGGGTGTTCTGTCACTTGTTACCTTGGTTGATTTTAGGGCTTTTCTGTCAGAATAATGGAAAATAGCAATGAGTACTTTGCATCTTGTCATAAAACTTGAAGGGATCAGTAGTGGGAGTTGAGGTCAGAGATGTAATGGTAGTTGGGGAGATGGTAGGGCAGATTATATAAGGGCTCATAGATCACTGTGGAATTTTAGATTTTACCTTGAGTGACATGGAAGATGAATTAATCTGCTCAGGCTGCCATAAGATACCACAGACTGGGTGCCTTCAACATCAAGTTTATTTTCTGACAGTTGTGGAGGCTTGGAGTTCCAGGTGAAGGTTTGGGAGGGTTGGTTTCTGGGTGAGAGTTGTTTTCCTGGTTTGCAGATGGCTGCCTTCTTGCCGTGTTCTCTGATGGTATATAATGAATTCTCTGGTGTCTCTTCTTATTTGCATACTAATTCTGTCACACAGGAGCCTTACCTGTGTTCTCATTTTAAAGGCCTTATCTCCAAACACAGTCATCACATGGTGGGCGTGGGGTTTCAACATAGTGGGGCTTGAAGGGACACAGACTTTCAATCCATAACAGGATTTTGAGCAGGGTAAGGACGACTAGAGTTGGGGTAGAGGCAGGGCGGAGTGGCAAGGGTGGAAGTGGGAGAGTAATTAGAGGAGTATGGTGGTAATTAAATAAGAGATCATATGGCTTACACCAACATGGTGGCAGTGAAAGTGACAGTACTGATTAGACTCTGGGTGTACTGTGAAAGTAGAGCCAACTGATCTTATTGGATTGAAAATGGATGTGAAAGAAAGAGAAGAGTTCAGTGTGACATCAGGGTTGGTGTTTGGCCTGTGTAATTTGAGGTTGTCATGAGGTGAGAATGATGGGAGAAGGGTTCAGAAAAAATAGTTTTATGACAGGTGTGTGGTAATGGATTTTGAAAGTTTAGGTTTGAATATATTAAGTTTGTTGAATAGGTAATTGGATCTGAGTTTGGAGTTTAAGAGTGAAATCTGAGCCAGGGATAAGTATCTGAGAGTCATTATCTTATGGGTGATACTCAAAGCCAGGGAATGGAATAATATTACCAAAGAAGTGAGTATAGATCAAGAGTAGAGGACCAAGGACTAAGTGGGAAGAGGTCTGGGCAAAAAAGGACTAGCAAAAAAGAGTGAGAACACCCTTCCAGTGGGGCAGGATGAAAGGGTCAGGAGAGGGAGTGATGAACTGTGACAAATGCTGCTGAAAGTCAAGAGAGGACTGAGAATTAACCAGAGCATTTTTCAGTGTGGAAGTAATCTGTGGTCTTGATGGACAGTTTCAGTGGGGTAGCCACGCCCAATTGGAGTGGGTTTAAGAGACGTGGAGTGAGGAATTGGAGACAAAGTGTAATAATTATTTTGAGGCATTTTCCTGCAAAGAAGAGCAGGAAAATGGGGAGATTGCTGGCAGGGGAAAAGGGATTAAGAGTAACATGGGAGAAATAACTGAACATGATGAGACTGGTTCAACGTGGTGAGGAAATTAACACTACCTCAGAGAGAGGGTTGAATTGCTAAACTCAAGTTATCCTTGAGGTGCAGAGTAGAGATGGATCTAGTGTACAAGTGTAGGGCATGGCTTTTAGATTATAGCCATATTAGAGTTTTGAAAAATAGAATGAAATATTACTTAAAATAGTTTTAAAATTATAAAAGTAATACCTGTATGATAAATATTGAAATTATAAAAAAGAATGCCAAAATTCCTACTCCCTTGAGGTAGATGTTTTTAGTAATATTTTTGAGAATCTTTGTAGAAGAAAGCATATAAAAATGTGTGAATAATTCTTTTTTACCCAAGTGAAAATTCTGTATCTTACTTTCTTGACAGTTTATATTGGGACCTTTTCTCATTAACACATACAGCATTTTTAAAATTGCTGTATTTTCATTGTATGGTTGTACCTTCATCCAGTTGTGTATTAATAGTCAGTGTGTGGTCCTCTTTTTTTTAACCACAAATAATGGTGAACTGGATAGCTTGTGTCTTTGTGCGTGTTTGTGTGTGTATGTGTGTGTGTATTTGCACTCTTACATAATTTATTAGCATAACTTTCTAGAAATTAATTGCTGGGTCAAAGAGATTGTATCTTTGCCAGTTTAACAAACTCATCACAATTACATAACCTTTAGGTTCTTTCAGTTTTTACATGCTGTGAATTTGGAAACAATGCATTTAATTTCATGGAAGTAATATTTTTAAAAAATACATTTGTCTTTTTTGTATGTAGTCTCAAAAACATAAATATAAAGTCCTCTTCCGGGAACCGGATACATGGTGGAAGTTCAAACCAAAGGAACTTGCAAGGTAAAATTTAGAGACTGTTTAACATGTTTTTAATTTTATGGCTGTGATAGAAAGTCCATCTAGACTTTTTTCTCCCTATAAATAATGAATGAAACAAAACAGATTAGATTGTGGTTTTGATAACAAATTTTGTATTTCCTGTTGACCTTTTTTCAGTTTATGAAGTTTGTATCTTTTTGTTCCTAAAATTGAATTAATTAACAAATATTCCAGTTGTCTTATATAGTCAGTACTTTATTGCTTAGTAGTAGTAGTATAATGTCAATATCTGCAATTAGATCCTGGGGTTTGGCATACCTGAGCGACGCGGGCTGGGAGGAACAAATCATTGTGCTGCCTAGTGACTTAGAATACTGAACGGAAGCGAGGGAAGCATGGGTGGAAAAGGTAGCACATGTCCAGCTATCCAGTTATTGCACTACCCTCCCGCCTCCTTGCCCTTCTCCCAAAGGTTTTACTTTTTTATTTAATTGTTTGACTTAAATAAAAATGTTACTGAGGACCTGGACACATACTGTTTTTTGCTTTGTGCTCTGTATTCTCTTGGAGAGAACCCTAACTTGATTTTGGTCAGGGTATTTTTTTCTTGGTCATTTTAACTAATATCAGTTCTAACTAAAGGACAACCTAGTTTTAGTATATTCCTAATGTTGTGCAACCATCACCACTATCTAATTAGCACACCTTTCCATCACCTCCAGAGAAACCCCATACCTGCTGTTGGTCACCCCCTGTTCTCCCTTTCCTTTGGCAGCTGCTAATTTGCTTTTCTGTCTATGAAATTGCCTATTCTAGACATTGCATATAAGTGGAATCATACAGTTTGTGGCCTTTTGTGTCTGGCATCTTTCACTTAGCATAATGTTTCAAGGTTCATGTGTATTGTAGCATGTATCAGTACTTCATTCCTTTTTACATGTTTTTGGTACATTACTAGATTTGGTTTTCTAATATTTTGCTTAGGATTTTTGCATCTGTATGAATGAGTAAGGTTGATCAATAATTTTTTTCTTCTTTGCCCTTTCTTGCCTGGCTTTGGTATCATGGTTGATAAAATTAATTGGAAAGTATTTCTTCTTTTTCTCTTTTCTGAGTTTGTCTAATTTTGAATGTTTGATAGAATTTACTTATGAAACTTCTGGACCTGCTGTTTTCTTTGTGAGAAGTTTGTCGGAATTTGTCCATTATACCAAAGTTTCCAAATTTATTAAGATTTTATTAAAACAATTATAATATTCTCCTACCATTTATATCTGTTTCATCCATACTTAAGTTCCTCTTTTTAATCTGGATATGTTTATATGTATCTTCCTTCTTTTTTTCTTGATTATTCTCACCAGATACAAGATTTTTTATTAGCCTTTTCAAGTAAACATCTCTTTGCTTGTTTGATCTTTCTGTTATAAATTTGTTTTATGTTTAGTTCATTTCTGCTTCTCTTTTATTCTACCTTCTTTGCTTTTTAAAAAATCTATTTTGCTTTGTTTTTTATTTTTATAAGGATTCATCTGAAAGTTTAGGTTATTTTCTTAAATGAACATTTGAGGCTATAAATTTCCCTAGGAAATTAGATGCTCCTAGAATTTTAATATGTAATGTTAATATATAATACTTTCTTTTTATCATTTATCCTCTAATTTGCATTATGATTAACTTCACTTCTTAACCCTTGGGTTATTTAAAATTATGTTTTTAAGTTTGTGAACAGATAGTTTTTATATTTCTTTTTTGAGAAATCCATTTTCAACTTAGTTGTAGTGGGTAAGATTGTGCCATTTGTGTGATACTAATTCCCTGATATTTTAAATGATGCGTTTTATGGCCCACTTCATTGTCTTTTTTTTTTTTTTTTAAGATTTTATTTATTTATTTGACATGGAGAGAGAGAGATCACAAGTAGGCAGAGAGGCAGGCAGAGAGAGAGGGGGAAGCAGACTCCCTGCTGAGCAGAGAGCCTGATGTGGAGCTCAATCCCAGGACCCTGAGATCATGACCTGAGCCAAAGGCAGAGGCTTAACCCACTGAGCCACCCAGGTGCCCCTCATTGTCTGTTTTTTTATTAATGTTTCATGTTTGCTTGATAACAATGTATACTGATTATAGTATGTTATATTATTAAATCAGTTCTGTTGCTCACATCTTCTTTAGCTTTACTTTAAAAAAAATTTTGCTTGATGGATTAATGTATAAGAGAGGAATGAGGAAATTGATGTGAGAGGGATGTGTTGAAATCTCCCTTTATTGTGTGAAGTATGTTCAGATTTCTTCTTGTAAATCTACCTGTTTTCACTTTATGTATTCTGAGGATATTTTTTGATGTGCTTATAAGCTTATAGTTTTTATATCTGTCTGATTGAAGCTTTTATCCTTGTCAAGTGATTTTTTTACCCTTAATATTAATTTTTGTTATGAAGTCTAATTTGTCTAATATTAATAGAACTATACCAGCTTCCTTTTAGGATTTGAGTGTTACTTCAATTTTTCCATACTTTTACTTTTGACTTTTCTGTGTCTTTACATTTAGGTGTATCTCTTATAACTATTATTGGGTTTTAAAAAATCTTCTCTGACCATCTTTGGCTTTTCATTCTTAAGCTTAATTCTTTTATGGTTATTTTGGTTATTCATATAATTAGTCTTGTTTCTTACTATCTCACTCTGTGTACTTTCTCTTTATTTCACCTCTCCTGTGATTGTTTTTCTCCTATCACAGAAAATTATATATTTGATTTTTTTCTCCCTTTTTATCATGCCTTATTTTGGATTTTTTTCACTGAATGCAGATTTTCTTATTTTTTCCTTTTAATTTAGAAATTATATACAGTATTTTTATCCTTTTAGTCGTTACATTAAAACTTAGATCATGCAGCCTTTAAAGTCAAGCCATTTGCTTAGCCTTCCTTCTCACAAATATAAGGACTTTCAAACATTTTAACTCTGATATTTACCTCCCTTCTGACTTAAATACTATGATTGTCCAGAATGTATAGACAGTGTGTGTTTTCACTCATATAGTTATTGGTTTGTGCTTAATTTTTCTTTCGTCATAGATATTTCATCTGGGATTTCCTTCTGTCTGACATTCATCTTTTAGGATTTTCTTTACAGTATAGTTCTGCTTCATGTCAAACTCTTTTTTTTTTTTTAATCTGAAAATTCTTTTATTGCCTTCATTCTTATAAGATACTTTGGGTGTGTATATTCTAGATTGACAGTTTCTGTTACTGAAGATAACATTTCATTCTCTTTTGGCCTCTGTTATTCCAGTTAAGTTAGCTGTGATTCCAATACTTGTTTTCCTTGTAGATAACTCGTTTTTTTTCCTTTAATTTCTGCTTGCTTTTAATATCATCTCCTTATCTTTGGTGAATGACAATTTCAGTACCATGTTTCTAGTGGATTTCTTAATATGTGCCTTGTTTGGGATTTGTTGGGCTTCTGAGATCAGGAGACATCAATGATGTCTTTGTTCAGTTCTGGAAAATCCTCAACCATTTTTCTTTAAATTGCTTCTGTCCCATGTACTCTCTTTCTGGGACTTGGATTGGATGTATACTACCTTTTTATTCTGTCCTCTGTGTCATAACTCTTAACTTCTCTTTCATATTTTCTATCTCTTTGCTTCTCTGTGATCTGAAACCAGACAAGATTGAGGTAGGTAAATATGAAAGCCAGATTTGCCCAGGTGGCAAATACTGATATTAGCTCTGGGATAGACGCTAAGCCTTGGTTCAACCCAAGATAGGAATGTTGCAACTAAGATGTTTTCATTAAGACAGGATCCTTGAGGGACTAAAATATATCATCTGGCCTCCTGGCAGATGCAAATCCAGATATTGCATGAAGGAAAGCACCCCAGTTTAAGGCCTAAGGATTCTCATATATTAGGTTCAACTAAACATGAGTCCATAAAGACACACAAATAAGCTACCATGAGTGAAAGCACAAATATGACAAATTTCATATTTGGTCATCCAGAGACTTGGTATACTAGGAATTTTTTTCTTTGCTTGGACTTAAAATGTATTAAAATATATGTGTGCTTTAATTGACTTGGGATCCAGTTTTATTGTAATAGGAGAGCCCTTTGGACATCTAACCTGCCATAGTGTCATAAGTAGAAGACTGTAGTGGAATTTTTAAAAATTTCCTAGTTAATAATTAGTCTTGACGTGATGGTCATATTGTTATGAAGTGTTTCTTTGCAGAGTTTGAGAATAACTTCTTTTAAAGTTATTAGGATCTGCTGGCTTTTCCCAAATCGATAAATGATGTTTAGAAAAGATTGTATGCAGTGATTTAAAAAATGGTCATTTCAGACATCCTGAATAAGATGAAATTAGAATCTAACAGTATGTATTGTGTCATAATAAACCAGCTTAGATATTTTTACATATTAGAAATAATACTGATTTTCTTGACATTTTATGTTCCAATTTTGAAAAAAACGTAATTACCAATATCCCTTCTACCCTTTTCTCCCCTGGAATTTTTAGGCGTAATATTCATGGTATAAGCAAAGAAAAAATATCAAGAATGTTGGAACATTATCAGCGTTTTGTTTCAGTTCCAATAATCATGAGTTCTTCAGTTCCAGAGAAAATTGAACGTATTGAGTTGTGTGCCTATTCTTGTGAGGACAGAAGTACTAGGTAGGTTAAAGTCCCTCTATACACAAATTCAATTTGAAATATAAAAAGAATAATGTTGGAGCTTGTGAAATCACTGCCAAACAACTTTAAAAATAAAAGTAGACTTTTATTATCCGTAAGGTTTATACAGTCTTACCTGAAGCAAGATGTATATGGTTAGCAAGTTGTGTATGGCCAGCAAGAGAAGTGAAGTTACATATGCAGTGACATGGGAGTTTTTCCATTGTCCTCAGGGTTTTGTGTTTATACTGTGAATACTCCTGCCTTCTTTGAGTAACTTCCCACTATTCCAGTATGTATCTGCTGTTGGCTGTCGTTATTTTGTATATAATTGCATCACTTCTTAATTTCTTTAGGTATTTGTAAAAATACTCTTTCAAGTTAGTATTATAAAAATAAATTATTAGTGGTATACTTTGTCTAAGTAATACAAGTCACAGCCTTTTGAAAGTTTGTAGTCCAGCATAGTACTGATTCTATTAAACATTTAAGGCATATAAACAGTTGAATAGATAGGTGAGTTAAAAAATAACCTTAAATATAGATAGAGCTCTAAATTGCCCACACTTTTTGATAATAAGGAATGGCGAGGCTCTATTAGAAAGGAGTTGGGGAGAGAAAATTCATAAATGTTCTTTTATTGAGGAGTTGTGTTGCAGAGTGGTTTAGGGCATCGGCCTCCTGAACTGTGTTTCCTGGATTTAAATCCCAAGGTTTTATAATCTTTGACAAATTATAGAATCTCTCTATACTTCAGCTCTTCATTTCTAAAATGGCAATAATAACACTTTGCTCAAGCGAATCTCATAAGGATTATGAATACTTTAAGAAGACTTAGAATAGCATCTGGCATATAGAAGACTCAGTGTTAGATGTGATTTCATTTAGGAAGGCTTCATGGGAGAGTTGGGACTTTGAGAGCTCCAGAATAAAGAAAGAGGGGAAGATGAGTTGATATATATATAAGGAAAAAACACTGAAGTTGAAAGTGTAATAATTAGGCAAAAGCGCTCGAAGTCTGAAATTAACATTGAGGATGGTTTTAAAAAAAATTAACAGGTGACATTTCAAATGACGGCTCTCTTCCCTTTCTCTCATTTCTTTTAGTTGTGCAAATTCTGTTGACCTTTGTGCCTTTGTAAATGAAGCTTAAGCATTACCCTCTAGCAAATGACAGGTGTTATAGAGGCAGACTTCTTTTCACATATATTAAGCTAAAATAGTTCTGAAAAAAGCCAGGGAGGTGGTGTCCTCTTCTGGGAACAAATTCAGAATCGTAACTTTAAAATATTTTTATTTATTTATTTGACAGACAGAGATCACAAGTAGGCAGAGAGCCTTGCTGAGCAGAGAGCCCGATAAAGGGCTCGATCCCAGGACCCTGAGATCATGACCCAAGCCAAAGGCAGAGGCTTAATCCACTGAGCTACCCAGGCACCCCTAGAATCATAACTTTAATATTTAATGCATATGAACACCTTAACTGAAAATCTCATGTTTACTATTTAATTCAAAAAAGTTTGAGTGCTTCCTATATGCCAAGTATTGTGTTAGGTATTAGGGTTACAATAAAGGGATGTATTCATAATGTACAGGGAAGGATCAGGATGAGCTTTTATAATTTTAATGTAGTTTATTTATAGAAGTTTTAGAATGAATGTTAAGTGCCTTATTTTTCAGTTGAACGCTTCTTTGATTTAAATCATAATGTTAACGGCAACATTAAGAGACTTCCTTATAATACTTAAAAAAAATCTTGCAGCCAAAAAGACAATGAAGTTATTACCTCTGAAAAAGAAGAAAATGTTTTATCCTCATCTTTGAAGCATCTAGAATTGACTGAAGAGAAGAAGCTTGAAATGACCAAAGAAACTATATTACCCAAGGATGTTACATCTCTTTCTAATGCAGATTTAAACAAAGGAAGAAAAGAAATAAATGCTATGAATCCTAACATTCAGAGTGCTTTCATTCAGGAAGTTTCAGACATGGATTTTTCTGAAAGCAAACAAGCAACAGAAAAAAGTAAAAAAGAAGAACAGGTCGAACTGGTTTCTGAAAAAGAGCGCAGTAAATCAGACGCAGTTGGTGTTGTAGAGAGAGTGTTGTCAAGTATTTGCTATGGTGAAAATAACCAGGAAGACCAAGATCTTTCAAATACTACACCGTTTCATAATGAAAGATCTTCACCTGGTGAAACATTGGAAGAAAGAGCCACAGTAAGGAAAAAAGCCTTCGGAAAACAAAAAAGCAAGTCAACTTTGGAAAAGTTCCCAAGACATGAACTGTCAAGTTTTGTTGGTGACTGGCCAGTTGATAAGACTATTGGTCAGAGGACAAAAAGGAACCGAAAAACTGAAAAAGCTTCCTCTATACAAAGTGACAAAAAATATAATCGCCCTCAGTCACGCAGAGGATTGGAGAGTACCCTATCTGTGACTATGGATCATATCCAGCAACGAGAATTTCCATATGAAAGTACAGAAGATGACAGGAAGTCACAGTATGATGATGCTTCAGAATCTTTCAATAACTGTCAATATGATACATGTAAAAATACTGAAAAACAGTCATTCACCATTGTGGGTGACTGGCCTTCATCTGATTCCTTAGCTCAGAGAGAGCACAGATCAAGAATGCCAAAGGATAGTTTAAAGGAACCCAACCTAGAATTTGGAACTAATGACGGTATGAATGAGACACCCTTCTGCACAGCCCACGAGACCTGTTGTTGGGGCACAAGCCCTGAAGAACTAAAAACCCTGGGCAGTTCCACTCTAGGAAATTCTGAAATGCTGCCCAATGAAATGACCTGTGAGAGTAAGACTTGTCCAAGTAAAAACTGTCACAGACAGCATACACTGTCTCTTACCAATAGTGGGCCAACTATTCCTGGAGTAGTAGGACCACAAACTTTAGCTAAATTTCCAGAAGGAAAACCTAAAAGAGTTCCTGGAGTAGAAGAAGGCATGTGTACCCAGACTGAACCACGGCATTTTGCTCTTTTATGGAAAATAGAAAAGAATAAAATTAGTGTTTCAGATTCTGTCAGAGTGTTAACAGGACGATTAGATGGGTTTAAACCAAAAGCTTTGAATAGCAACACAAAATTAGATGTTCAAGAAACAATTCCATATAGGGTCATGTATGACAAAAGCACGTATGTCGAAGAAAGTGAGCTTACCAGTGCTGATGAATCTGAAAATCTTAACATTCTTTGTAAACTCTTTGGATCCTTTTCATTAGAAGCCCTAAAAGACTTATATGAGAGGTGTAACAAAGATATTATTTGGGCCACAAGCCTTTTGTTGGATTCTGAAACTAAATTATGCGAAGATACTGAATTTGAGAATATCCAAAAATCATACGATGAAGCACAAATAGGGCCATTTTCTCTGGGATTAAATTTGAAGGAAATTATTAGCCAAAGAGGAACTTCAGAAGGTTCTAATTCTTCTGTGCCAGAATTTAGCCATGGCACTGCTGGCAGTAACACTAACGTACAGTCCTCCTGTGATTCAGAAGAGGGAAATTCAGAGCAGGCAGAAATAAGAGCTATCACTACTGAAAAACCTGGATTAATAACAGGTTTATTTCCAAATGCCACTCTAGATGTAAAGAACACTAATGAAGTACTTCCCAGTAGCCAGGCAGAACTTCCAGGTCTATATAACATGAAGCAGTCTTTCCCAGGTACTCCAAAAGCTACTGGTACTCAAGATGTGAGTGAAATGGAGAAGCACCTAGAAGTCACAGAGACTGGAGACAGTATACATTCTTCTTTGAGTTTGTCTGATATTTTAAACTCTGTACCAAGCACTTCAAATCTTGAATTAAATGAAGAAGTTGATTTTACTGACTCTCTTGAAATAAAGAAAAATGAAAACTTTCCAAAGGATTGTGTGAGATTTCCAAACACCGAAGAATTTATGAATGAAGATGAACAGGAAATGGAAAAAATTCTAATGTCTGAGAGTACTTTGTCAGCTGGAGTTAGTGAAGAAGATAAACCTGAGACGTTGAATCCCATGCCAGTGATGCCCAAATCTCTGACCATAGACTGTCTGGAATTGGCACTACCGCCTGAGCTGGCTTTTCAGCTCAATGAGTTATTTGGCCCTGTTGGCATTGATTCAGGTAAAGAAAAAAGTACATTACGTGTATGTGTGTCTTTGTGTGACTAGAATATAGATTCCGGGTTCTGTCTTAATTTTAAAATTGTATGTTAACCAAAATATAAAAGTAAATTTGTGTTGCCTACCTTATTTTTGACACATCTGTTTGTAGAGGATTTTTAAAACATGTAATTTAAAGAAATAGTATTTATATGGAGTTTGTGTTCATCCCATCCATATATTGAAAATTTTCTGTGGTATTTACCTCATATTTATTTGCACAGATGAACCTTTTTGAATCTCTGGTGCTACTCCAGAGATACTTAAGGCAAGATTATTTTCTTAGAACACACTTCTTGAAAAGTCTTGACTAGTGGAAATGAATATATACATTTAAACTAATGGACATGAATAACTTAAATATATGAAGTATTGTGTAATTGCACCTGCCAGGAAGTGTGAAAACAGTAACAAAGTATATAAACAAAAACATTCCAAGAGATTTAGAACTAGAAATATAGGTTAGTAATTAATAATATAAATTGGTTTTAATGATACAAAAGGTGGTTGAGTATGTTTTCTGAAAACGTATGAGTAATGATTATATTTTCTTTTCTTTTTCCCCTCCTCACAAGGGTCTCTAACAGTTGAGGATTGTGTGGTTCATATAGATCTGAATCTGGCTAAAGTGATTCATGAGAAATGGAAAGAATCTGTAATGGTTGGTAGGCTTTTTTTTTTTTTTTTTTATGAAGAGCTCCTTTTGTCTTCACCTTTGCTCTTAATAAAATCTGTTGTAGGAAAAAATTCTATTGAATTTTGTCTTTGAGAGAGAATGAACTTTTTCCAGTAAAGAGATTAGTGATATTTTTTTGTCTTTCCAATATTTTAGATTATTTCCAGACTGGCCACATGTGATTGCTGGCTTTTTTTTTTTTTAAAAAAAAAAGAGAAAAATCATAGTTTTTTGTTCTCTAAAGACTTGCAGTGCTCGTCGATTAAATTTCAAAAACAGTCTAAAGAAAAACAGCCTCAGAGCTCTATAAGTGGAAAAAATATATTGATATGGTCATCTTCATAATCTTGCTTATTTTATTGTTTCACTTGGATTTAGCAAGGATGATTGATAGTTTTACAAGGAAAAGTGATTTCTAGAGAAAAATAATATAATCTTATTTTCTAATGCACCCTCCCTTTGCAAATCGCCCATTCTGCATTTATGTTTAGGAGCGACAAAGACAAGAAGAGGTATCCTGTGGCAAGTTGATGAGAGGTAAAGCACATATTTTTTTTTACTTCTGATGTTCTTGTCATGATATCAAAACTTAGTATATGGTATGAATTTTACCTCATTATTAAATATACTTCCGCAAAATGTTACCCAAGCATTTTGATTTGCAAATAAAAGTTTTTAAAACATTTAACATTTAATATTGACGTAAAATAAAACTAGAAGAACTAAAAAGTGCCTGTGATTAACTTTCATGAGTACAGTGGAACGCCTTAGGTTATGTATCTGCTAGTACATATAGTCAAGGTGTTTCCTGTTTAAGATTTTGCTCTGAATGAAAGAAAACTGTTCTGGTTTGAGAGCGATAAAATATTTGTGTGTCTGATTGAGAGCATCATTCAGCTGTTACTTGGTTACTCAAAATGGGCATTGATGTTAATTTTATTAGAGCACAAAAGTCAGCCTGCTTTTGGAACATCTGCCAAATTGAAATATTTGATTCTAGAAGACTTTTTAGGTAGCATTGTCCTCAGTGATTAGTGCAGGGTGGCAGAGCTGTTAACAGAGACCTCCTGTTGTGCACGTTGCCTTCAGATTCCCCCATGCCACTCCGGGACTCCTGGTTGAAGGTTCTTTGGGTATGATTGCAGCTTCGAGAACTAAAGCTGTTTGAGAGCTAGAGGTACTGAAAGGGTATCAGAGTTATGTGGATGGCAGTATCTCCTGTCTTCACTCTCTGGGAAAGCACCGGAGTGTATCACAATGTGCTGATACCCCCTAGAGATGCTGAGATAGTATACACTTAAAGCTTGTTCCTGTGAACTTAGAATGTTCAGTTTCTTCCTTATGTTGAATATCATTTGTTCAGTATGTGTTGTGTGCCTCTAACGGGTTTATGGGTTTGCCAAAATATTGGTCCTTTCAGTGTTTGGAGTGGCTGAGCAGAGCTGTGCAGAGCTGCTCCGGCTGGTGGCTTCCGCCTGGCCACAGCTGCCTTTGTTCACCAGCGTGTGTGCATTGGTTTTCTGTGCTTGTGTGGTGTAGAAAGGAGTGGGACCATTGCGTTGATTTACAGTGATACCCAGATCCTTGCTCATTTGAAATATTCCTACATTTACACATATTTCTTGCTTGTAATTATATGAAGATACATTTTGAAGCCTCAGAGTTATATTTATAAGCTAGAAATAAAAAAAAAAAAATCATGTTTCTTTGGTTTTTCCGAGGTAGTTGTAACAGAATGAGTAGTGCATTGTGTGTTTATTGTTGAGGTTCTGATTCTATTTATACTGCTTTTGTAGATCCTTCTCTGGTTGGGCATATTGGTCTTGATAATCCTGAACAAAAATCGTCTCAGAGAACGGGCAAAAAATTACTGAAGACGTTAGCAGCACCTGAAATGCTACCCCTATTGGATCATTGGAACACTCAGACTAAAAAAGTATCACTCAGAGAAATAATGTCAGAAGAGATTGCCTTACAGGAAAAACATGATTTGGTATGAGTTAGTACAATATTAAGCTTTTGTCTCGACTCTAGGTTGATGATACGTTTACTTTGTGATTTTCATTCGATTCTGTATTTCCTAGTCTGGAATCTGTATTTAACCTGATTGAAGTTAATGTTAAAATTGAAACTGTTTTGAATTTGAAGCTGAAATTTTTTGCTTCCGGGAGACTAGTTGATATTCTATAACAATAAGCCAGTCTCTGTTAAACCATTTTTTTAGATTTAATTTTGCAGGTGATTGAACTGCAGATATATTTTTTGACTTTTAGCATTTATTTCTATAATTTTTTAATTTTTTAAAATAATTTTTTAATTCTTGAAAAACATGAAAGAAATCTTTCATTTAAAGATAATTTTATTCATAAAATAGTAAAAAGAAATGTCTTCTATCTTGCTATTAATGACGTTTCCAACCTCAAAACAATTTTTTTTTTTAAGGTAGGTTCCATGCACAGTGTGGAACCTGGGGGGTGGGACGGGGGCTTGAACTCATGGCCCTGAGATCAAGACCTGAGCTGAGATCAGGAGTCGGATGCTTAATCAACTGAGCCATGTAGGCACCCTAAAACAAAGTTTTTTAGAGAAAAATCTAGAAACTTAAAAAAAAAATTAAGTACTCTTCTTTTTCTAACTTTTTAATCAAACAAGTTCAAATAGAAACTTTATTTTGAACTTTATTTTTGTTTCTTATTCACCATATCAAGTTTTATGAAGCCATAAGTGAATTTGGTTTCTTTTCTATTTCTTCTTAGCCTTTTTTTAAATTCTGAAAATTAGTATTAGAGAATTTCAGAAATCAAAAAGGGAAAGACCTTAGAAGTTATTTAGTCCAGTTCTCAAAGAAAAGAAGTAATTTTTAGATGGTGATCTTAAAACATTTTACTTTCCTACTCATTTGACTGCTCAAAGGAGCATCTTTACATTTGGCTGAAATACATAGAATTGGGACATTGGAAGAATGATGGGATTCCTCCACCTTCGTATTTATTTTCCCCAGTTATCTTGTTAATCATTTGGAAATATGCTGCCATTTTTGCACGTTTACATAACCTAAGGAACAATCTCTTTGATAGGGTCTTTGATAGGGTCTTTTACATGTTTACATAACCGAAGGAATAATCTCTTTGATAATGTGGTGGTGTTTCACATATCATCTTCATTTATATGTGTAATAAATTGGAGAAATTGGAGAAATGCATTTACTTAAAGAAATAAGGAAATTTTAGAACTTAGGCCCAAATTGTGTGACACCTTTTTTTTTTTTTTTAATTTATTTATTTGACAGACAGAGATCACAAGTAGGCAGAGAGGCAGGCAGAGAGAGAGAGGAAGGGAAGCAGGCTCTCTGCTGAGCAGAGAGCCCGATGCGGGGCTCGATCCCAGGACCCTGGGATCATGACCTGAGCCAAAGGCAGAGGCTTTAACCCACTGAGCCACCCAGGCGCCCCTGTGTGACACCTTTTGTTGAAATGCCAGTTTTTACTACTGAAACTTATCTTTGTGGTTCTAATCTTCCCTTTAATCTCTCAGTATAATAGTGAACAGATGAGTATCTTTGACTTCCCATAATACATTTTTTTTTTCCATCAGTGATTTTTGCTTATCTTTCTATGGGTTGGGTGATAGAAGCTGTACTTATTTTGTCCCAAGGACCTCTCTATAGGTAGAACCTCAGTAAAAGAATTTCTTGGTGCTTTCTTTTCACTCTTTGTCTCCAAAGGAGAAATACACTTTGTATTTTTTTAAGCAAAGAATATAAAATAAAACATTAGGCATGATATATGAATAGAATAATTATAAGATGATGAAGGTCATGAGTTTTCAGACCTTAGAATTTGTAGTTTAGAAACTCTGTGACCTGGTAGAGTGCTAGTAAATCTGATCACTGAATTTTTTATTAGGTTCAGATTATAATGTATATCTTAAATAAAAGGAGATATTTTAAATTCTTGAGGTGGCTTGTTTCCATTACTCTTGTGATGTGTGATGTGTTCAACTCTACTAGTCTCTTCCTGGTCAGATTGTCACCTATTGTGGATCCTCTTTTATTGTTGTTTGGTGTTATAAATGACCTAAATACGTTAGGCTTTAAAAGCAATAACTGTTGTAGAGTTATCCTAGATTATTGTAATTTTCATATTTTTGAGTCACCTTTGAAATTTTATAAGAAGTTATTTTTCAAACATTAGCAGCTTCTTAACAAACAAATATATTATGTACTTATATCACAGTGTCAACAAATTGTTTTAGATTTAGAAATCAACTTTAAGAATGTTTACCATAATCCTAGATTAGAATTTAAAAAGCACATTTTAGGTAAGTTCTTTAGGTAAGTTGGCAATTTAAACAGATCCAATTTACGACTTGTGAAAAAAATAACAATCAGTGACAGTTCTCATACAGTTATTTTGGAGTAAATATGTTTGTGAAAATTTTTTAAATTGTGAATTTTAAGATTTTTCTATCAACCTGAATTTGCAACTTATTTGTACGTTGTAGTTTCTGCCCATTGAGGAGAATATGTTTTTGAGGACGTTGTTCACAGCATCTCACAGTGTCCCTTTTATGAGGACCCATGGGAGAAATTTCTCTCAGGTCTCAGTACCAGAAAAAGCTGTACTTCTCCTGAGCAACTGGTTTGTTTTTATTTTATGGACACTGAGAATCTTTGTTTCCCCCTTTGCTTTGGCCACTGAGAAGCTCAGAACTGAATTTGTGGCCCACCTTCAGCAATGTACAAGATTTTATGGCATGCATTTATATACTAATTTTACTTGCTAGCTTTATCCTATATTCTTACTTTTATTTCCTCTACTCTGACTTCTTCATTTATTTATATCCTGTTTATATATGTGTGTGTGTATGTATATGAATATATATCTTCATCTTTTTTTAATATGACTGTGCTGAGTGTGTATATGTCAGAGTATGTATATATTTATATACACTTGCACACATATATGTATATGTGTGATTGTGTATGTATATAAATTGAACAGCTTCAAATACTTTGCAAAAAATGGGATATAAATAAATAATGCAAGAATACTTACATTACTAATTTCAGTCTTTAATCAGTGAAGAAAGTCTGTGATTGCTTTTAAATGACTAATCTTTTTGCAACAAAATAACCATGCTTTTGGATCAGCATGATTAGTTTTATAAATTCCCTCTGAAGGATGACTTTTGTCTCTCTTGTTTGTTTGTTTTAGAAAAGGGAGGCACTTCTGTTTGAAAAAGATTGTGCCACTAAACTAAAGGAGAAGCAGCTCTTTAAGATCTTTCCAGCAATTAACCAAAATTTTCTGGTGGACATTTTCAAGGACCACAAGTGAGTGATAGGATTATCTGTAGGTTCTATTATGATGTCATTGAAAGCATATCATTTTAATTTTTCTGGTAACAAATCATAATAGGCATATTATAAACCACTTAAGTGCAATGTACATAATATAGAAAGTGAGCAGGTTTTGACAAGTGTTTCATTGTCCACTGATGTGTATGTGCTTACATGTGTATCTGTTTGCTTTTTTGTCTATGTAAAAATATTTATTTCACCAAAAATAGGTTGCTTTATATACTGTTTTGTAGTTTTGTTGGTATTTATTTTTCTAGTCCATACTTAGTAATTTGCTTTAAGTCCATAGAATATTCCATAGTAATCTTAAAAGTGTTTTTTTTAAAGATTTATGTATTTATTTTTCATTCCAATGGCCATCTTTATAAAAATCCAGATATAAAATGTATTCTTTCAGTCTTTCCAACTTTTCTTTTTTATAAAGACAAAAAAGACATGTAAAAACATTCCCAGTTGTCATTCATAGGTGGATGTTTTCCCCCCAGAAGTACTATAATTTGAACATGCTCCTCTTTATGGCCTTTTTGACTGCAAGAAAAATTGGAAACCAGTTCAAGGAAGCCTCCTTGAGCATATGTTTTTGCACACATGGATGGAAGCTATTGTATGCTAGTTTCTAAAGTGAAATTGCCGGTTTAGAGTGTATGTATTGAAAATTTTTACAGCTTTTTTTTTTTTTTTTTTTTTTTTTTTATAGAGGCTTTCTGTACTGATAGTGTAACCCATCCTGGATATTAAGAGTCTTTAAATTTTTGCCATTCCAGTGGATAAAATAGTTCATTGTTGTTTAAATTTAAATTTTCTTTTAAAAAAATTAATTAGTTTTTGAGAGAGAGAGAGAGAGAGAGAGCGAGCACAAGCAGGGAGAAGGGCAGAGGGGGAAGCAACTCCCTGCTGAGCAGGGAGCCCAGTGCAGGACTTGATCCGAGGACCCTGGCATTGTGACCTGAGCTGAAGGCAGATGCTTAACCCACTGAGCCACCCAGGTGCCCTAAATTTTAATTTTCTTGATTACTAGGAAGGTTGAGCCTTTTTCATTAATTTATTTTTCTAGTCATTACTTTTGGCCTGTTTTTGTTTGGTTCTTTGTATTTCTTTTGACGTTCGTGAGAACTCACTATATGTTATCTGTAGTTATCTTTGTTTCTATAGATTATAATTATTTTTCCTACCCTGATACTTATCATTTAACCTAGGATAGTCTCTTTGAGTCTAAACATATTTTAATTCATATGTTTTATCAGAAAATCATTTCCTTTTTGGTTTCATGTCATTTTAGGACGTCTGTCCTACCGCAGTATTATAAAAATATTTCTTAAGTGTTTTTATTTTTTTATTTTATTTTTTGATTATTTATTTTTTTGATACAGAGAGAGAGGGGGAGAGAGCACCAGTGAGGGTGGGCAGAGGGAGAGGGAGAAGCAGACTCGCTGATGAGGAGGGAGCCCAATTTGGGACTTGATCTCAGGACCCTGGGATCATGACCTGAGTTGGAGGCAGATGCTTAACCAATTAGCCACCCAGGCACCCCTCTTCAGTATTTTTAATAGCTAAAAAGTTTTTTTTTTTTTAAAGATTTTATTTATTTATTTGACAGACAGATCACAAGTAGGCAGAGGCAGACAGAGAGAGAGGGAGAAGCAGGCTCCCTGCTGAGCAGAGAGCCCCATGCGGGGCTTGATCCCAGGACCCTGAGATCATGACCTGAGCTGAAGGCAGAGGCTTTAACCCACTGAGCCACCCAGGCGCCCCCTCCACTATATTGTTTTAATTATCATAGTATTACAGTGTGTTTGATGTTTGGCATGTTAGGGATACTTCTGGTTTGAATATGTATTTCAATCTTAGTATTTCTTAAATTTGTATTTTAGCAAGAGGTGTGTTTTTTGTTTTTGTTTTTTTTAAAGATTTTATTTATTTGTTAGAAAGTGAGAAAGAGCATGAGCAGCGGAAGGAGGCAGTGGAGAGAGGGAGGCAGACTTTCTCACTGAGCAGGGAGCCTGATGTGGGGCTTAATCCTAGGACAATGGTATTGTGACCTGAACTGAAGGCAGACGGTTAATCTACTGAGCCACCCATAGGCCCCAAGAAGTTTTTTAAATACATGCCTTTTTATAATCTAGTGTATTTCAGTCATAATAGTGAATTTCTAGAATAAAACCCACTTTACCTTCAGATTTTTGTTTTTTATTTATTTTTTCTTTTTTTCTAAGTTTATTTATTTAAGTAATCTTTGTACTCAGTGTGGACCTCAAACTCACAACCCCAAGATCAAGAGTCATGTGTGCTTGCTGCACCTGGGTGGCTCAGTAGGTCAAGTGTCTGCGTTCGGCTCAGGTCATGATCCTAGGCCCTGCATCAGGTTCCCTGCTCAGCAGGGACCCTGCTTCTCCCTCTCCCTCTGCCTGCTGCTCTGCTTGCTTGGGTTCTCTATCTCTCTGTCAAATAAATAGATAAAATCGTAAAAAAAAAAAGAAAGAAAAAGAGTCACATGCTCTACCCACTGTGCCAGCCAGGCACCCCTGATTTTTTTTTCTCTAAATGCAGTGTAGGAATTGATTTCAAGATTTCACAACAGTAATTAAATGAGATTGGTCTGTAATTTTCTGTTCTTGTTTCGTCTTTGTCAGATTTTGGTTTCAGGGTTTTATTTGGCTTTAGGCTTAATAAAATAATCTGGAAAGACTGCCATTTTTCTCTATGCTCTAGAAAATTTAAGTAAATTAGTACCTCGAAAGTTCTGGAGTTGAGCATTTTCAGAGAGAAGGTCTTTAGAATCTTTACTGTCTTTTTAAGGTTATTGCTTTATCCAGATTGCTTTTTTCATGACTCTTTTCTGGTAGTTTTACCTTAATTTTTGAGTTTATTATTGTTAAGTTATATATGATATTCTTTGATAATTAAAAACATTTTGTATTTGGTTGTATCCCTTTTTCCTTTCCTGTTTTTTTTTTTCCTCTGTGCTGTTTTTGCTCTTTATCAGATTGGCCCTTTTAAAGAACAAGCTCTTGGTTTATTGATATGTGTTTTCACATCATTTATTTTTGTTTTTAATTTTGGTGATTCTGTTTTTGATAGTTCCTTTTTCTTAAAATTTGTTGATATATTTTCAACTCTGGTTAGTTTGTTTCCTTTCAGTCTTTAATAAAAAATACATTTAAGGATATGACTTTTTCTTCATATAGTGTTTTTGATATATATATATAATATTTTGATTTTGATATATAGTATTTTCATTTTCCTTATTTTTTTGTTGATATATTTTGTTGATATATTTTCAACTCTGGTTAGTTTGTTTCCTTTCAGTCTTTAATAAAAAATACATTTAAGGATATGACTTTTTCTTCATATAGTGTTTTTGATATATATATATATAATATTTTGATTTTGATATATAGTATTTTCATTTTCCTTATTTTTTCCATTAAGAAATATTTATTTATTTGTCTGAGAGAGAGAGAGCACAGGCAGGGGGAGCAGCAGGCAGAGGGAGAAGCAGACTCTCTGCTGAGCTAGGAGCCTGGTGAGGGACTTGATCCCAGGACCCTGGGATCATGACCCGAGGTGAACGCAGACATTTAACCGACTGAGCCATCCAGGCATCCCTCATTTTCATTATTTTTAAAATAATCTCTAACTCAGATTGATTTTCTCATTTCCCCAAAAGCTTTTAATTTTTTTTTAAAGAGTGTTGAATTTTCTAAATGGTTTGATGTCTTTGGTGGTAGGTAGAGTGAGGATTATTATTTATTTTGTTTTGTTGTATTGAGGTACCAGAATGTGGCCCGAAGAGTTCTTTTTAGAATTTAAGATTTTCTTTGTGGTTTAAGCTTGATCAGTTTTCACAGGTATTAAATGAAAGGGGCTTTTGAAAAAGAATATTCTCTTTTAAGTATGTAGAGTTCTAAACATGTCACTTAAATCAGGTTTTTAATGGTATTATTCCAATAAACAACTTTCCTATTTATTTTTGCTCCCTAACTGGCTGTTTTCTTAGAGTTATATGTTAAAATCTCCCAAGGGGATGGGGGATTAGGAGAGTGTGCACTTACATATGGCAACTCTCTTTTGTGGGGACCTGGCACAAGATGGCCTGATATGAAACAACCCAGAGTTTTTGTTCCCTGGGCAAGGTAAGGGGGACTGAGTGAGTCCTTTTTGGGGATGCCCAGAGTGATGGGGGTCAGTCAGGCCCTTCAGGGTAGGTGGTCAGTTGCTTCCATTTGTTTGTCGGCAGCTGGATAATTTTTTCAGTTAGCAGTAGCTTCCCATTTACCCTTCAGAAGGGTAGGTGGGTTCAGTTACTGATTACAGACATGCCTGTGCTGTAATCTTCCAGGGCCATCCTACTCTACCACCACCACTGGTGGATATTGCCTTCTGGCTCCATGAGTAAGCAAGCATGTGATTTTAAGGGCCATTTAGGATGGTAATTGCTGGTAGCTTCCAGCCCCTAGGAACCTCTCCTTGGGGAGCATTTCTGAGGCCGCAATATCAGAGGGCTAAACCGGTGTCCAAAATGGTTCTCCATCAAGGGTTGTTTCTACTAAATAGAAGAATAGCAAAATATCACAGTACTTTGAATCACTGTTTAGCACATTTCACAAATACTCCTTTGTGGTCAGCTCTTCAATATGTAGTCACTGGAAGCGATCAGAAGCATAAATAGCCTGAAATAATAGCAGTATAAAATCATTTGCTTTGGAGTGAGTTTCTTTAGGAATTGGAACATGAGTATTTCAAGTCTATGTCAATTTGTAAAATTTGATATTACATAAAATATAGAATCACCAATGGAAATATGCCTAAATAATTAGGGGTGAGAGGTAAGACAGTGTTTTATTTTCCTTTCTGTGTCCCTACTTAGAATTTGTTTGATTAGAACCTTATGGTTTAAGTAAAAAGTGAAATTTCACACAATAAAAATGTCAGTTTGAAGATATATTGTCTGTGTTTGATGTTTGGAGGAAACTGAAACCATGTGTGAACCCAACAAGGGACCTGAGAAGGTGGTAAGATGAAAGTAAGATTTGTTGTGCATGATCTACCTGGAAAAAAAAAAAATCAGAAAATGAATTAATTATCAGTATGTTACCTTTTGGTCTTCATTTACAAAAATTAGTTTTTGAGAGCTTATTATTTAATAGTTTCCTTCTGGTTGCTCTTGAGTCTCTGAGATATGTAATGAGCATATTGTGTCAATGTTTAAAATTCAGAAGTAAACCAATTTTTCGTATTCTTCTAAAATGTTTGAAGGTTTGCTTGTGTTACTGTTTTCATATAACTTTTGCTTTTTAAAGTAACATTATGTTTGTAACTCTCTACAGTTATTCATTAGAACACACAGTTCAGTTTCTAAACTGTGTCCTTGAAGGAGACCCTGTGAAAACAGTTGTAGCACAAGAGTTTGTTCACCAAAATGAGAATGTCCCTTCTCATACTACACAGAAGTCTAAGGAGAAAAAGGTATGGAGTTATTTATTTTACTATAATGGTAAATGATTGTATATGGAAATGTAATTGTTTGTTGATATAATTTAGTGATTATTTCTCAAACAGTTTACCTACGTTAGAAATTTAACCACCAGCAGTATATTTGATTTAGGATATCTGTTTGCTCAAAATAATGAATTTATAGCTGATTGTTTTTTTTCTTCAATGTCATTATGTATGGCAAGCACTTGAATGTCTAACTTTTTCTTTATAGATACTTTATCTGTATATAGTAGAGTATGA